>NW_026562382.1:12257500-13472500 GCF_027474105.1 Poeciliopsis prolifica
AAGCCGCTCGGCTTAATAAAATGCAAGACAATGACATTTCTCAACCAATCAGATTCACCTACTGTAGGATATTTAGATATATTTAATACTGATTTGCATCACACTTAGCACAAAGTGAATGAATGCAATGAAGGATGTAGGGTTCTTCCCAGAGGTATTGTATTGAATAATAGCGTAACTGTTATTACCACATGTTGGCTTATACTAAAAACAATTTGCAATTTGTACTATTTAACCTATTTAGTGCATATAAATACAAACATTCACCTGCTTCAACTGCTTTTCTACACTGAAAAATGTTTCTCTGGAAAAACAAAACAGATCATTTTATTAGTTTCCCAAAACTATAATTCAGATTTGATCGTTGTCAAATCAGATTCAGTCTCATTTGATCAAAATCCAGTCAATTAAATTTGATTGATTTGATTAAAATTAATTCAGAATCAGAGGTCAAGCAACATATTAAGGTCTTTTTACATTTTACTTTTTTTTCAAATGTAAAAAAATGTAAAAATGTAAAATGTACATTGCTATGAAATATACTTGTCAGCTAAGAGATTTAGTCAAAATACCTTAGCTGGAGATAGGCAGCCCTCCCAATCTTACTAGAGACAAGGGTGTTAGAAAATGGATGGATGGATGGATGGATGGATGGATGGATGGATGGATGGATGGATGGATGGATGGATGGATGGATGGATGGATGGATGGATGGATGGATGGATGGATGGATGGATGGATGGATGGATGGATGGATGGATGGATGGATGGATGGATGGATGGATGGATGGATGGATGTGCATTAATTAACCTTTTTGCTTAAGAGGTCTTTGGAAATAGTTTAACGCAAGAAGGAGAAAGAATAAATCAAATTGGTAAGCTGCAACTCTCTGAACTCCACGAATGTAGTAACTACCTGTCCAGTTCACCATACGCCCCCTCAATGTTTCATCCTGAGGGACCCTCTTCTACAACTAAGTGCACTTGAACAACACTTTCCTACTCCTCAGTTGGATGTACTGCTGGGTAGCTGTTCTCATACTGAGAGGTCATCTTTCTAACAATTTACTGAGTAAAGTGAACAAAAAAGAAAAAGTTGGGCTTGTCAGAAAAGAAATCTTTATTGGAAAACTGAATGTGTATTGAAAAATGTAAAATGCAATTTCAAGATGTCTAATATGCACAAGGTAATTTCATGATTACACTTACTTCAATGTGTTAATGCATTTCTGAAATAAAATATGCTCTGAATCAATTCTTAAATTAAAATGTCAGAATTAAAGAGACAAACATATTAATCAAGGTCATTTTTAATTCCCTGAACATAGACAGAAGAAAATAATTTTCTTATTCACAGAACCGATATTAAACAAAAGGACTTAGGAAATGTTTACTGTGGCATGAATGACCTGCAGAAGGCTCTATGTATGGACATGAATAGATGGAATATTAAAGAGGCAGACGCTATTACCAAGCTGACATCTTTCCCCTGAGGGTTTAAGTCTTAACCAGGACAGTTGTCAAGAAATGTTTTAACGAGTTGTTCGACATTTTTGTGGTGTTCTTTTCATTCTATCAAGCACACATATAAGAATGTGGCAGAGCTTTCTAAGAACCTTTGAGGACATGGTTGTCCATCTGTCATAGACCAAGTGAAGGGAACTTTGATCAATAAAGCACTTATGACGTCCATGGTGACTCTGGAGGAGCTGGAGAGATCCATAGCTCAGGTGCTGCGTAACACAAAACTAACTGCAAATTACTCTGAACTTGTGTCCATTGCTAATCATGGTGGTGGCCACATCATGCTGTGGGGATGCTTTTCTTCAGAAAAAAAACAAGCAAAGCTTACTTAATGTCACAGTTTTGAATTTGATCAGTTATCAGCATGGTTATTCTGATTTCTTAAAAAAAGATGTGTCCCTCTGAATGAAATTTTGAGAAAACCACACTAACTATTCACAAGAAATTGCCTCAGGAAAACATGTTTTTCTAACTTGATATAACAATCAAAATCTTTAGTAAGATAGTCATATAAACTTCGATCAGAGCAAAGCAAAAATGAGACAAATCAACCATCATCTCAAGATGAAAAACCTTTGGTTTTACTGTCACTAAAAATTACTACATAAAAGTAAGATAATATGAAATTCTTTCATGTATTGGCCTTAAAATTCATCACTTTAACACCCTGGTAAGTGTCCTCCACTCCTTTCACACTTTCCCAATTACACGGCATCACCGTGATACTTGCAAACCCTGAAGGACGTACAGTAAGTATACAAGGTTCATCATTTTAAAACCAGAAGTTTCAAATCAAAAACTCTCCTAATTAGTTAGGTTTCACCAGGATGTGTCATCACAGTGTCAGAATCCTCCACACCTTAAACACGTCCCACTAAGATCTCAGACATCTCCTACAAGTAAAATCCACTTATTACATGACAGTCTATTTCAGATGAAGCATTGTGCAAGGAAAGTATATAACGCAAGGATTCTTCTCATAATAACTCACCTGTAAGAACCCTACAGCAATGTATGAAAGTGTGAACATCTGGTCAATGAGTGGAGAATATATTTCTTTTTTTTTTTTTTTTCTGAGAGGCCACACAGGTTTGATGATGGCTTGAGATTCCGGTGACCTCTTGCTTCAGTAGCAACGGCGTTATCTCTGGAGGGTCAATTACCATTCGCTTTGGCTTGATCTTGTTTGTTTAACTTGACACAGTGAAGAAAGGCCTGACATTGACCAGAATCTGCTGCATTAATGTGTTCCATGTTTTGCATTCATCACTGTCACTGAGCTGGAGAAGACCACAGGCATCAGGGAAGAGCAGGAAAAGGATTCTGTGTGTGTATTGCAAAATGGACAGCATAGAAAGGAGACAGGAAATTGTATTTAAAAAAAAAAGAAAGCTGAAATTAATTTAATCACCTCATCATCATAAGTTAGCAAAACACAGTTGAAACAAGATATGTATAAGTATTATATTAAAATGTTTTTTCTCAGGCATTTTAGGTCATTTACGGTTTCCAAAACAATCCCTATTTGCCAGTCCAAAATGCCAGAATCATGAGAAGAAAAATCATTTTAAAAGTTCTTTGAGAATTAAGAAATTTACATGCACTGAAATTATTAGGCCTTTAAACAAATTAGTTAAAGCCCAGATAATGTTGAAAATTTGCATATTATATAAAATGGAGAAAATGCCCAATAAATTTTTACTTATAGACACATTTTGTACTCTTAAATGTTAAAGTGAAATATTTAATCATTCCTCCTCGGAAAAGCAAAATTCAAAAAGAATAATGTCTTTCTGGTATATAACAAAAAAAAAATGTAACTTTGATGTCAAGTAAGGAGAATTAAAAGTGAAATAATTAGATACATAAATACATAATTGATTCTTTACTTAAACAACAATGAAATAAATCAATCTTTAAATTAATTATTCAATAGATAATTAAGAATTAATTAATTTTGTCTGTCAAACTCTCCCACCAAAATCAAGGGGCAAGACTAACACTAATCTGTTAGTATATTTTTGTTTTATTTGTTTCTCAAATGACAGTTTTTGTCACGTGCTGAACCATTTCAGTCAAGAAATACAGGGACGTTGGACCAGCCGAAAAGAGCTGGGCTTGTTAACTCTCCACGCTTGTCCTCTCTTCCCACATTCCTCTTGACAAATTTCTTGTTGCACAACAAATCTCCATGTGAATATTTATTTTATGTACCAGATAAAATAAATATTTTATCTGGTACAATTCAAGCTAATGTCATGAATTGATGGTGTTCATAATGTAGTGTCAACACTCTTATGGCTCCTTCAGTTTTGTACTAACTTTTTTCCTCTCATGCAGTTCTTCATATATTTGTTCATTTGTTCTGAATGCAACTTAAAAAGAAAATACTGTAAAATTTGTGTCATTATGGAGAGCCTGTTAAAAAAAGCCCTCTCTTTAAAAGTTTTTAAAAACTGAAATTGAATATAACCCTATAATCTTGAGTAAGTAAAAAAACAACAAAAAAAACCTCAGAAATTACTCTGAACTCGATGAATGTAGAATAATATGTAATAAATGAAGATTTTTCTTATGAGCACAGTTCTTTTATTTGCTTATACTGAAATCTGTTTCATTTGGAAACTACTTTGATAAAGACTCCCACGCAATCTCTGACAACGAACTCAGAGATTGAGTCCGTTGTCAATCGAACTCAATCTTCCAATGATCTTCCAATCATTCATCCAATGATTGCTGTCATTGGATGAATCTCAGTTTACATGTGATCAATGTGTCTTTTGGCCTTAGCTGGCCAATTTGGCAAATGGCTTAGAATCACCATTAATCTAATGTTTCCATACAAAATAATATGCTGAGATTTCCTAATCTAGTTAAGAACTAATGCTATATTTGATTACTTTTCCTTTACATATTATTAAAAGGAGTTTAAAATCTATTGTCACAATCCAAAGCCATGTTTATCCTTGAGAACTACAAGAATTGTGCAGGTAATATCAAACGGGGGATGTTTGATATTACCATGTGTTAACATGTAACTCGGTCTGTTATGATGTTTTGTTTGAAATTGCTTTGGATTTTAGTAAATGTGTCCACTTAATGCTGCACATTCAAAGAATGACCATTTGTAGTTCTTTATAGTCCATCAAATATTTAGAAAATCTGCTGTGCATAATAATTTGGAACATTTTGAGATTTTTATTTAGGAAAAAAATACTGTTCTCATGCGGAGCCTTGTTCAGTAAAATTAGATTTATATTGTAATAGTTCATGATGAGAAAATTATTGCATTGACCATTTAAGAAAATCTGAGAAAAATATCAGGGCTTGCAGCAAGAAGGTCCTGGGGTCTTTCTGCGTGGAGTTTGCAAACTCTCCCACTAGGTACACCGGTTTCCTCCCACAGTCCAAAAACATGACTGTTAGGTTAATTGGTCTTTCCCAAATTCTCCCTAGGTCTGAGTGTGTGTGTGCATGATTGTAATTCTGTTTGTTTCTATGTTGCCTGCGACACACTGGCGACTTGTCCAGGGTGTACCCCGCCTCTCGCCCGGAACGCAGCTGGAGATTGGTACCAGCAACTCCCGAGCCCAATAGGGATAAAGGTGTAGAGATAATGGATGGATGGATGAGGAAATAGAACTTGCATAATAATTTGAAGCACGGTGTAAAACCATGAGAGGCAGCCGACTTTACAGTGTTTAAAATATCTGCTTAAAAGTTAAATGAAAACTATTTAATTTCCAATCTTCTTTTAGGGTTTTCATAATCAAATAATTCAGTGGAGCAAAAAGTAAGTTCGAAAAGTACAAAATACAAAACAAGATGGATGTGCTGTTCCAGTCAACATCCTGCGCATTGTATTTGATCTTCCATATCACACGGAGAGGCAGAGTGTCATGGTTACCAAGCTAAAAGAGGATCATCACCATTGAGTGACTATTAAAGCAGGGAAATCTAAAACCTCTTCTCATAAAGGAACACTGGAGAAACGCCCACTGGCAATAATCATGTACGAACCTGTTCACACACACATGCACATTAACTCACCCTTGTCTTAATATCTTTTTCGGGAGTCTCTATTACAGTCCGTTGACATAATGAAGCGCTGGCAGAATGTGTGTCAGTGTGACTGCTTGTGCTGTTGATGTTATAGTGAACCCATCACCCGCTAAGTTAAGTTTGACTTGGCAGAAATTTTATTTCACTATTTGATATTCATTTGGATCCAAATTACAAAATGTCATATTAGTAACTTTTTTAGAACGCTAAAAAAGTGTGAAATAAAGTAGACAATTCAATGCAGTCGAAGACTCTCTGCCAAAGAGTGATGTTGTAATTCTTGAATGGAGGAGTAAGTTCGGAAAAATGAGTCTCAGTGAAGTAGGGTGGAACCTGCTATTTGTCATAACCATAGAATGAACTGTGTTCATTCTTTTAAAACCAGGTTTCCAATAATTTCTTTATCCTGTAGCAAAAAAAGTGTTTCCAACCAAGAGACAGTGTCATTTGCACGACGATAAATTTGTTCCCTTCAGCTGTTTTCTCCACAGAGCTAATTAATGTTTCTGGCATATATGATCTTTGTAGCATAACTGCTTCACTTCATCCTTTTCCTGTGTACTAATAAATTCTTGTGATTTTTTTTAGAAAGTAAACAGTCCATTCCCTATCCGAAACAATAGTCCACAAGACACTAGAGATCCAGATGACATGCTGGAACTAATTTATGTTATCCTCTTCCTGTCTTCAACTGGGGCACGTCTGTAAATGCTTTTTGCTGCAAAAACATGATTTCACTGCTTTGTGCCATAAAAACACAGACTGTTTATGGTTCAAGTTTGAAATATTTATGTTTTACGTCTCCAATATGTGTTATTTCAACAGTAATTAACATATAAAGAAGCAAAAGAAAAAAATAACTTAAATCAATTAGTTTCTATTGATAGCTTTGCATGTTTTCATATATTATGCTGTTGAAACACTAAATATTGTACCAACTTAGACACTTTTAAACAATCAGCAATTAAGAAGGTTTTGTGACAAAATATTACAAGCTGAGGGTGACAGACTTAAAACTAAGGTGTTAGGCATAAAACCGAGTACCTATTTCTTATTTCCTTTTACTTGTAACATAGTGTTAGCATTGCTAGTGACCATAAAGAAATCAGCATAGTAGCAGAATAAAGCCAAAAGCAGGAATTAACTAAAAGGTATGCAACTTTTTTTGACCTGTTTGTTAATTCTTGCTATGTTCAAAACATGTAAGCAGGCAGCTATTATGTTTTTTCCAGTCTTGGTGTTGCTGAGGAAGTGGCTTTATTATTCAACAATGAATCATATCCTGATATTATTCTGTGGATGGCAAGACCATGTAGAGCTAAAGCAAAAACATAAACTGCAATAATAAATTGGATGTTTTTGCTGCTGTGAAAAGCATTGCTTCAAAATGTGTCATCACAAAAGAAATATCAGAAGATATTTGATAGTAACAAACTGGCTCAGTGGTAATACATTGTGGATATGTTGTTTATTGCGATGTGTTTAGAAGTGATTCCAAAAATGTACAAGGCCAATCACAAGAAAAAAATCCTTATTGATATTGCAGGCCATTTATGCTGTGAATTGTCAGAGCCTCGCTTACAATAGAAAATTGAAGATCTATGCTTTTACTCATCAAATACAATATATCTGATCATATTAAAAGTAAAGTTGGATTATCTTTAAAATGTATTCTGCAGTATATTCTAAAAGCCCAATCTGGTTTGCTCTCAAACAGGTGCTGTGGGGAATTCGAGGCCAGCAATCAGACCCAGATTTGGGCTTCAGGTCAGATGACGGATTCAGGGGAGAATGACAGGAAGGGTGAGGTTTCTTACTCAGCTCTGCAGAATTAAATAAAAGTCCTGCTAGGTAGAGTGCCAATTATAGAATAAGGCAAACAAAACTCCCGTCAGGAATAGAAAGATCAAAACAATGCCTATTTAGTGCTCACGCAGGCAGTGTGAATGGCTTTTGTGTAGTGTATATTATTGCGGTCTCGGTGTAGCCACGGTGCTGAGCAAATCTCAGTAATTAACCTATGGTAATGACAAAAGCCAATTTATGGCTCTTAAAGATCAAATGTATCTGGGTTAATGTGAGGTCAGTCTAATGCATGCACGGGAATACCAGTGCTGGAATTGAAGAACCTAATTGGGGAGACATGCACCACCAAAACAGACACAATAAATGGTACATTCAAAAACATACATTCTGAATAGGCAAACATCCACACAGCATCAGGCTTACTTTTAAACACAATGTGTATCCTTTTCTCTCTTTTTTTTGTCTGTTTTGTTTATCATTTTGTGAATTCAGTCAGTTGCAACTCTTCAAGGTTTAATGGTATTTTTTAATCATACACATGCTTGTAAAGACCAAAAACACACATAAATAGATAAATGAAGAGACTTTAAGACAGATTAAAGATAAAAACACTGTCAGACCAGCTGCATTGTAGCCTGATTATTCTGTAATACAGTTTTGTTATGATATCACTATGAGCTGTGGTCTTTCGTTAGATGATCTACAAGTTCCCAGGGTCCAAAATGGAAAGGACGTCAGCATTTGCAGCAGAGAGTGTTCCACTCTGATTAAATATTTTAGATACATCAGCTTTTAGAAACTGTACTTTGATTTCAAAGAAATTACAGTAAGTGTTAGATTTATCTGTATTTAATAATAAAAGTTTATAGCAAAGAACAAAAAAAAAAAATCAAAGAAAAAAATAATGGTAAAGGTTGAGGTCACACATTGTTGGAACTTCAAAAAGGGTCTTAATTTTTTGCAAGAGGAGACAATTTGTATTTTAGGAGCTCATATCTTATCAAATGTGCAACGACACAAACCTTAATACAGTGTCTTTCAAAAGTACTGAGATTTTGAACTGTTTCAAATTTTGTCATATTGCAATCACAAATTTTGACTTTATTGTCATCTGTTCTCAAAATATGTGATGACGCAACTAAAAGCAGAGCAAGTAGTTGAAATATACAAGAAAAGATTCAAGGTTTTGAACATTTTTAATAGATAAAGTCCTGGAAAGGATCCATACATTTGTTTTCAGCCTCCTTCAGCCTGATGGCATCTAATAAGTTGAAAGAGTCCTCCTGTCTATACTTTAATTACAATACAGATTAAGCTGGTATGTGAGACACTCAGTGGACATTCAAAGAACATAAACTAAGCATTAAAAGGTAAACAATCCTGCAAACGCCAAAGGCCAATTGGGAGTCGCCAACTAATCTAAGGTTGATATTTGTGACAAAGAAGCAAAGGAAAGTAAAGGATTCACACATAAAAAAAACCTGCCGCTGGGATTTAAACAACAGGATTGTGAGAACAGCGTGAACTGTTCACCTTTTCATATCCATGAGAAGAAAATAATTGATTTTTGTTACATTGCTGCATGTTACCTTGTATATTTTTGACCATGTTACAGAAAGCCAGATGTTGGGCCACCTGGACTCACTGATACACAGTTGCAGGCATTAGTTATTCAACCGAACTCCAAACAGAGCCCACTGACAGATCAGGGCTCCCGGGGAGTTATGCTGCATTTAAATAGCACCTTTTGATATTAGATCAATACAGCGGATTAACAGTCAAGTCACTCATGGGCAGATGCTGCAGGGAGACAGCATGCTTTGACTGTGATACATTATGTGCCAGAACTAAACAAAGAAGTTATTTCAATTCCAATGGTTTTGTTACTTTTTTCACAAAAGGTCAAGCGCTGTCAAAAATATCAGCATATTGACCTTTTTAAACATTCCAGAAACATTGGGATCATAGATTAAGCTTTCTTCCCCTTTTTCTCCCTAACAAAGGGTTAAAACTCATTCACACTGAAGTCGCAAGGGGCTGCAACTCTCTGTGCTTGTCATTTGCAGGTCATTGTACAGTTCATTTGAAGTCTAACACGGTATGGACGGTCCTGGTGATGCCATGTCTGTATTGTCAGGGGGGCAAAGTCACTGTGCAGGATGACTACTTGAGCAGATCTGCTCACTTCTCAAATACATGAGTCTAACAGCAGAATAGGTGTTATCATCCATAGAAACTTTTTTTTTCTTAATGTTTTGGAATAATTTTAAACCTCTTGTCTCATTTTCACAAAACAGAAATCAAACCAATTTTATTCCTATCTAAAAAATCAAAAACAAAAAAGTTCAGTGGTTTGAAAACTCATCCTCCAGTTTTCTTTTTAAACTTTGGGACCAACTTTACTGAACAGATGGGATTATTCTTAATTCTAAGAAGGCATTAGTTATAAAATTACTTCTTACATATTGTGCAAATTACCATCTGGAGATATACAAACTTTTAAAAGAAGCTTCACTATGATTCTGACTTAATGCATGTCTGTAATAAAGCTCAGGGAGACTGTGTTGCTGAAACTTTTTTTTTTTATATTCCCAGCGACTGATTGCACCAGTGTGTGTGGCAACTCTTGAAGCACTGAATCTAGGAAAAGTCCACGCTTGGTCAAGTTCTATAAAGTATTTGCATCACAGAACCTTTTTCTATAAAGACGACCTCAGGTCTGTTATTTTCTCTGTTACTTTTTCTGTTACACATTTTATTCGTTAACATATGTGGATACTGCACTCTGATCATTTGTTGAGCTATGATTGCTTTTGACTTAATATCATTGTGGATGTCAGGCAACTGGGTTCCTACGTCTAGTAAGAGAGCGCAAACGATCATTAACACGCCTCCTTTTTTTGTCATCAGCCATCAAATAAAATGTGAAATATATCACTACATGCAATGAATGTTTCAAAAGTTTTCAATAATTTTATAGCATTATTAAGAAACATTTGTGAAAAATTACAAAACAAGCATGTGCAAGTCAGCAATTTTATTTTTACATATTTAGTTTCCTTGAATTTGTGTTTTGTAAGATGACAGCGAAAAGGATCAAGACCTCACTAGTCTTATATTTGATTAAAAAAATTTAAAAAGCGGCTGTGTGGGCAAACATAGACATGTAGACACCTACGGTTTGAAAATACATACAACCTGCCAATATGTGCAATGTAGTCGTGGCTGTGTGCGGGCACGCATGCCCCTGAAGAGAGTTGTCAAGTCTCTCTGTTTGACTGCTCCTGCAGGAAAATAAATGAGCTCCAGCTGGTGCCTCTCAACAATCCACTTTTTCTTATATTGTAGTGACATATAAAGAATTAAAAATTAATGCTCTATTGTGTATTGATTGAAAAAAATACCTGCCACTGTAATGGGCCGGTTGATATTTCTGAATAAAACAATGACAAACTCGTTATCAAAGGGCATTTTTTAAACATTTATGATGACTGAGTATAGCTGGGGAGCAGAAGGCCTCATGTGGACAATAAAAAGCATGCAGATGAAGCCTGTGCTCATTTATGTAGTTCCTCTAAATGAGAAGTACGCATGATAAACAATGCCTCTTAAGCTCTATTAACCTTAGAAAACCCTGCACTATTGATTTGAAGGTGTGAGGGGTTATTTTGCTGGATTTGCCAACACTTTCTCTTAATGCATTCAGCTGAAAGTAGATATTTACATATACAGTTTAAGAAGACACAAAACCTTTCTTTTCTTACTACCAGACATTAAATCAGACTTGACCGTGTCCAGAGTTAAAGATTACCAAAATTATTTTTGTTTGCTTTTACAGAAGATATTTTTTTGTGTCAGGTACTTCAGTTCATACAGTAAAATCACTATACATTTACGCAATTTAGTAAAGCACACATAATTTGAAAGGCCACATTGCTACTGAGTTCAATGGAGGAACACCTGCGGATGTATTTTAAGGCATCATCACTACTTCTGTGATGTCACTGAAAAGTCAAATGAAATAGAAAAAATATCAGGAAGAGAATTGTGGATGGCTACAAGTCTGGCTCATCTCAGGGTATAATTTTTCAGCTGCATGAAGGTGCTGTCTTCATCCGTTTAAATAATTTGTTGCAAGTATATATTCCCATGGAAATGTGTGTCATTATGAGGAAGGAAAATTAAGTTAAACATTCTGAAACAACACTTCAAACATCTGAATCTACAGGAAGAAATATAAAAAATGTCAAAATCTATTTGTTATCAATTCTCCTCTTTGCAAACAAAATATGTATTGTGATCTTAATTGCCCTAAAATAAGAAAAGTCTAAAGGTAAAGGTGAAAGATAACGGTAATTTTATTTATATAGCACATTTTCAGCAACAAGGCAATAAAAAGGGCTTTATGGGAATTAAAAGGAAATGCAATACAAAATAACAAATCAAAAGAAAGAGCAAAAGAAGAAAAAGCTAACAATGTTGACCCAAAATAAATAAACTAGATACTCCTTTTCAGGGTTGATAGATAAGTATAAGTCAGTATCCTCTGGTCTAATTAATTTTCTGGTTTGAAAGAACAGGAGTCTAAAAAGTAGTTGTTAAGGTAGTTTGTCTGGGTTCCACGTTCTAATCCTTGTTCTGGGTTGCTAAATATGTGTAAGTAAGTCAGTAACCTCTTGACTTCTGGGATGCTTGATAAGTATAAGTAAGTGATCTGTGCATCTCTAAATTTGTAAAAGTAGTCTGATTTAAAGTCAGATAGTGAGGAAATAAGGTCGTTTTTTTTCAATGCATGTACATTTTTCAAACACACTGAGTTACTCATAGAATAAATTTGATTTAAAATCTACACAGAGAAAGAAACCCCTTTGAAAGTGTATGAGGGACTGGGCAAGAAAGTTTTCAAATTTTATAGAGACTTAGTGAGCTGCACTGATGCTTCCTTTGTTCGACTGACTCATGGCTGGGGAATGGACGTTTTGTACTGTGTGGAAAGATTTCATCACAAGAAGGAGTGTGATTTCTCTTCATTCTGCAGAAATGAAACAAAGAACATCTTTAGACATGTCAGACCAGGCAGTGAAGAGTCCAGTTGAACTGAACTGTCAACAGTGGAGCTCAGATCTAAACATGAGAAGACTATAGTGTGACTGTGAGAAGCTACTGAGACCACTTCCCCTTCAGGGGAGGACTAAGGAAGACATTGGTCATCCACTACGGCGGCCAGCAGGTCCTTGGAGGTGTTACCTCCACAGAATGTGACAAACCCCTCTGGTATGACCCGTCTTCACACTTCCCCCATACCCTTTCTTCCATGTTTGTAGACAAATGAGTGAAGACCCCAGACTGGGCAGTACCACAGGCAAGGACGGAGACAGCATGGACTCCACCAGTCACAGCTTCCCGTTCCATCACTTCACACTTATATCCCCCAACACCCTGCTCTGTACCCTTGCTTTATCTTTTTCAGGCCTTAGGCTTTCTTTGCTCATTTTGTGACTATAAGACTTTTACCAGGGTCTTGCCCAGACATACGCCACATGTCATCCTTCCGTCTGCAGCCACGCAGCCTGGAGCCAGAAGATGGCTTGAACTAGATGATCATGACATGACCGAAACAACCCTTTCATTGTCTTCATCTCTCACAGTACAGTTAGAAAACACATCATTAAAGAGAATTTGCATGCACTCCACTTTAAAAGGGACTTGACAAAAAAGTTGCATATAGATAAGCGACATTTTCTTTCATGTACGGTGCTGGCAGCAATTATTGACTCTTGGTGAAAATGTGTAAAAACACTTAAAAACTTAATATTATAGAAAATTCTCCTTTTCATTTGAGTACATTATCCAGTGGGGAAAAAATCCAATAAAATGAAGAACTGTTTTGAAGAAAATCACCTATTGGAAAATATTTTCTGTCAACACCTTACCCCCTTTAACCAATATTGCAGAACTTACCTCTCCTTTCAAAAATTTATGTGTGTAGGCGCATACATATTTTTAACCATTCTTCTAGGCAAAACATTTTTATTGATTGTCCAACATCCTGGGTTTCTGTAGGAGCATCATCTCATTTCTTTAGAAGGGTGTAGGACTTTGGACTGAAATGGCCGTAGAAATAGGCAGACTCACAAGGCATTTGATCAAGAAACGGGCCATACATCCACCATTATAGATACCAGTGGGCACAAAGTTTTCCATTAAGATGGAAAGGGGAAGTCTGAACACATAAGTGAGGGCTGTTTGGACCATGATCCCGATCAGATCATGTGCCAAACTGTACCAAAGTTTCAATTGTCCTTAGATGAATAAAAATTGCTTACAATGTTCAGGAACAACCAGAAAACCACCAAAGCTTTGTTTCAAAGGTAATGCAACAACTATGCTTGCATGCAACATTTTTTAAAATATTTTCTGGGTTATTTTTAATTTATTTTCCAAACTATTAAGGCACTTACAATCTCATTGAACAGTAGCAATTCAAACACATTATTAAAATAAAACTAAAATCTAAATACATCTGAATAAATACATGCATGGATATGACTTTGCTTGAAACCCTTAATCCCTCAAAATACTAAATGAAAAAAATATGTCTTATAAAACTCTTTAGTTTTTCTGTCAAGCATATAATACATAGGAATGCAAAAAAAAAAGAAAAAAAAAAAGAAAAAACTCTGAGACTAATCTTGTGCTGAGTAGAACCATGATAATGATGATGGATTAGAAATACAGCAGTGCTTTGGGATTACAGTGCTATTACCCTGCCAGGGAATGAGGATGAGGAGGCTGACCAGTATCAAGCTAATCAATCAAATAATCGGGACAAGCCCTTGTCTACTAGAAACAATTAGACCATTTCTCCAAAATCAATACTCCTGCATTCTGTTTAGATACCCACTGGTCACTCATTCAATAAAGCCTCCGTGGGTTTTGATAAGCCTGGCGGACGGCAGCGGTCATTTGAGGCTCTGAGTGGGAACAAAATACATCAAACCGGCTCCAGGAAGGTCTCATAAAAATTGCAAATCGAAAACAATATAATTTAATGTGGCAAAGGTTATTTTTCCACTTGTTCATTATCAGATGTCCCATGTGGAATCATTGCTATAAAAGGGAAAAAATCCATTCTGTCCTAAGTGTTTGGGGAAAACAAGGGGACATGTATTATATACAAAGGAAACAAACCCATGACTGAATCAAAGGACTTCATAAAGTTGGTCTGGGAAATACTCCTGGTATTGGAGGTGTCTCCTGTTTTCTAGAACAGCTCCTATACATAATTAAAATAGGAATTTGTATCTGTCCTAACTCTGTGGCCTCCTGATGAATTAATATCTGGTGGAAGTCCTACACAGCCATCAGATTAGCTCATTTATTTCTGTCAGCTGCTTGCTCCATCAGCTATTTGTAAATCAGAGAAGGTGGTTGGGTGGGTGCTGGGGGTGGGGGAGGAGATTGTTGGACGTGTATTTATTATCATAAATGGATGTTATGAATTAGGGCTGATTCAAACGTCTCAGCTATAGTGCTGCAAGTGTAAGTGTACAGTGATGACTCTTCTCTCCCAGCCCCTTCCTGGGAGAAATGTTACATTGGCTGTTATGCCTGTTCTACTTTACATCACATCTGTCATTTGTACTACCAGCAACAGATACACATAAAGTTTGCATTAGAGTGAGCCCAGTGCTAGAAAGCCATATGTTTTAACTGGTTTTATTATTTTTTCATACAAAGAGTCAGCTCTGTTATTCTTTCAAATGTGTTTTATGTTCCATTCAGGAGTGTTTGCAAAGAGTTTGCATTTCATTATTTTGTACAGTGAGACACTTTATGAAAAGCAAAACCTGTGGTAGAGCAATTAATTTTCCTTTTACAGAGATTCACAAAACAGACACAAGTGATTGCTTCAGAGAGCCAGCTGCTGACTCTCATGCAGTAATGTGTCATAGTTATGACATAAACTGAAATCCTGAAAGGACTTCAGTCCCTTTCAGATTCAGTGTTCACTTCCTTGAAGCCAAGAAATGGTTGTTAGATTAGAGTATTTCCTTTTAATTCCTGTAAAGCACTTTGTATTGCCTTGTTGCAGAAAATTTGCTATATAAATAAAATTACCTTTACCTTTCAGAATTGTGAAGCAAGTAGTTTTCTAAAAGAGGAAGAGTTGTTTGGTTGTTGAGGAGAAATCATTTTTTTCACTTGGCGTATTCTATTTCCAGAATCACATCACTTGAAGCATAGTTGGATGAAGCAGGAGTGCTCACTTAGTTGATAGTCAAGTCACAAATTCTAGGTTTTCTTCAAAAGAAACATAATTAAATATACCCTTTAAAACAATACAGAAACAGCATCTTCCAAACAACTGCTTTTAATTATCATTTGCCATTCGACTCTTACAGCTTCCAATCAGTATTTAATGTACCGGTTATTAGATTCTATATTTCACACAGAATGTATCAAGATGAGTATAGAGTATTGATGTATTTAGTAGGGTTTTCTTAAAATTTATTGTATTGTTTCTAATTATTAATCTCGACGGTGTTTGTTTTATGCAAAGATAAATCTCCATGAACTCCCATCTAATATTGTTTATATTGTGACCGTGTCAGTGCCTTGGGAGTGGAAACAGGATAGACTCGGGCTAAATAAGAACTGTCCTCAGCTGAGCTCTGATCTGGAGTTTCTTAGATCAAAAGCATCGTCATTGCTGCATGGAATGGGAAGGTGAAGACAAATTATCGGTTAAAAGCAAAAATGAAAACAAAGCCACAAATGCAATATTGTTCTGATTCAATATGTTTGATGAGTTTTTGTTAAAATTAGAGCGATTGTCACCTTTTCACATCTTGGCTATGCAGTAAATTGGCTAATATCCTCCTCTGCTGTGATCTCTTCCTGAATATGGAATCCTTCTCCACGTCACAAGAAGATGACCTGACGCAATCCTGGAGTATAGGTGTAGGGGTAGGCCATAGGTGTCTGAGTATTATGTTCCTGTGAGAGGGTGAAAGGGTAGGGAGGGGAACAAACAAGACGACTGCATTAACCTTTGGTCTGCTAGGGAGGGGAGGGCACAAGCAGGCAGGGCTGGTTGAAGGGACACCCCATAATCAGGCTCCTGTCAGTGCTCTTTTCCAGGAGATTAATTCAGCTGGTTTCAATTCCAGTCGCTGCTTGCCTTAGCCTCAGCGCAGGGCGCACATATTGCTCTGTTTAAAACACATGCACATGGCACTGACTCAATTTAACAGGGGAATAGCTGAGAGGGGGTGAGGCGTTGGTTGGGTCATGTTAGTTGCCTTCGTTCCTTGCAAACTCAAATAACATGCATCAACAAGAAAGCAAAAATCCAGTCTTTCCCAGGTCTGGAGGGAGTGTAATCAAAATTGAGTTGCAACATCTAAGCCAATGAGATTATGTGTAATGACAGAAGAACACTCTTTATGACACTCCTCAGGTGGGATTCCCAGGTGGAATAAACGGCTCCTGTAGACAACAAATACCACTAGACAGAGGCTTGGATGTTGTGGCCAAAACCTGACAAGTACTCTACTGCTGCTAACTAATGAACCAATGAGACTGCAGTGCTGAGGAGCAGGTGATACAGCGGGATGGTGACAGAGACGTAGGGGTCCACCGTTAGTTACCTGTAATAGCCTGGGATGACGATGCGCACCCCAGCACGGCTCTGACAGATGTCGTGGTTCTTCTGATCATCCATTTTCCACAGCACTTCTGTAAAAGGTCCCGTGGCATTGATAACACATTTGGCTCTGACATCAAATTCCTGCCCTATGAAAGAAAACAGCATCAATCACCAGGGGCTATTCATCTGAGGCTGGTGACAAGCCGGATTATTAATTTATCAGCGAACGCCCCCCTCTTTCTGTAATAGAGTGGCTCGAGTGTGTCCATGGGAGACTTCTCAGGATTGTAATTAATAGGAAACAGACATACCTAATTTCCCTTTGCCTCTTTGTGTCACTGGGTAGCTTGGTGGTAGGGACTGAAGGTCCTTTGAATTTGTGGAAATGAAATGTTTATTAATGTGAGGCTTAATGTTGACTAGATACAGTATATAATGGGGGACACATCAAAAGATACCATGCAAAGGATTTGTTGTGGCAACATTATGAATAACAATTTATAATGTTTTTCGTAAGAAAAAAATTTGACTGCCCAAAGAGAGGGTGAATACATAGAATAGATTGTTTCCCTAAACAACAGTAAGACCAGATAACTTGATTACTGGAAGTAAATATAACAATCTGAAATGCTATCTCTTCTTTTTTTTTAAACTATACTACATGCATAGGCAGTGTCTTACATCTTAATTATATACCATATTGGGATATCCACCAAATGTCTTTTGATTTTCCTCCAAGATGAACCTACATTTAGTTCCTTTCATCTTCTCAATTTTGACCAACTTCCCTGTACATGCAGAAGAAAAGCATCACATGTATTATGGGATTGGTATTCTTGGGTTCTGCAGTCTTTGTTCCACTGGATTTTATTTAGAGATATCAGAGTAAATGGGTCTAAAATCAATTTCAGGTTACACATTTGTGATTTTAATTTAAGCTAAATATTACAAACCATGTAGGATTTCACTTTCACTATTTCACAATTATGTGTTCCAATAAAATATGTCCAAGTTTATTGTAATATGACCAAAATGTCAAAAGGTATTAATACTTTAGAAAAGTACTGTTTACAATGGTCCTTAAATATTTCTCTCTTCTAAAGTAAAGGAGGAACAAATATGCACAGCCCAGGCTCATCAGCCTGAAGTTCTTATTTTTCTAAATAATAGGCAAAAAAGGGAAAGAAAAGAGCCGAAGACAAAAACTATTACCATTATCCTGTCAGTCTAAGCCCCCCCTACGTGAGGCACCTCCTCTCCCATTATTAAAGTGAGACATCTCCTCCAACTGCACACTTCCGTCTTTTTAAAACATCAGGGGGTGGTCATGTGTTGAGATCCTTAAATCTTGGTTATTCATGAAATGTTTCAGAATACCATCTTTTTCCCCCCTTAACTGCTTTAGTCTTCCAAAGCCATCCCTATGCATGACATTTAAAAGGTAAGTAAGGCCATTTGGAGTACGCTAATTCTGTCTTATGTTCCTCCCTACAAGATCTGAAGCAGCTCTCTACACCATAAAACGCTTATGAAATATTAAAAGCCTCTGCATTAGATGTGCAATGACTATGTGCAAACGAGCACTGAGTAAGAGGTGCCAGGTGGGCCCCTGTTGAGAAAGTGGGAAAAGAGTGAGGTGGGAAGGAAGGAAACAGCTTTTGTAGGATTTACCTGTGATCACATCCCTGCAGTGTGCTGCGTGGACCCTCTTCTTTCCTATCCGAGGGTCTGCCCTCTCCACTAGGTACACCACTTCAGTGTAATTGGCTATGGCAGCCCCATACCTGGCAGCAGTGAGGGCGATGGCGAGGTTCACTCGAGCATTGTTGTGTTGTCCTGCAGCGGGGGGACAGGACCAGAGCAGGGGGATGTGAGTCACCCCGAGCCTGTGACTGGTGGTATGGAAGTGTGTCGGAACCGATATGTCACATCTGTCCCTGTCACATTGCATCAGTGCGATGGCTGCTCTGGCCACACGAGGAGCACACTTAAAGCCACAATGGCCCTTTGGCCTGAGTGTGCTCCCCCAAATGCCCCCCTCCCATCTCCCTTCTCGCAGTGGGAAGGGTAACTGCTCTTTAGGAAAAGACAAGGAATGTCTGGATAATGAGCAGATACCACAACTGCTTAAGAATATTACAGGAGTAGGAATTGGAGCATCAAACAATATTTTCTCTGTTTTCAATGTAACTAGGCCAACGTCAGTATGAAATTCACCTGGTATGATAACCTTGAATGAATAGACAACCAGTTTAACGTTAATGATGTTTCCTGTCAAATTTTAAACATGTATAATATGATGTAATTACTTTCACTGAAACCAGAAAAAAGCAAATATTTTTCCTGCAGTAGATTGTTTTATTAAAACAGCTTAACAGCTTTATTAAAGGCAGCTTTCAAGGAAATTGGAGTAACGCAGAGACTAAATGACATTTTCGCCAACCTGCTCTTTACACTGGGAAAATAGATGCACCACTTGATAGGAACTTCTTTTATTATACTGGCTCACTATCCAGGGTTGAACAGACTAAAACAAAACAAGTAACTTCAGTCATTTGCATGCCAAAAAGTTCAATATTGACTCTTCTAATGAGAATTTCATATGACTTACACGTGTAATTGTTAATATATCCTTTAATCTGTCTACAGCAACATGTAAGGGAAGGGCAGCACTGCACTCAGAGCATTACAGCACTTTTCTAGTATCTCATTACAATGACGTTAAGGAGCACTATGAGGGAAAGTTTTAGTGGCTTTGAAAATGAAACTTTATTAATCGTTGGGACAACATCATACTGCTGATCTATCCATGTCAACATGTAGCACTTCTACATTAGAGGAGTTGATTTTTTTAAGCTTGTAAGAAAATAAAAATCAGAAACTACTAAAAACTATATTCTGTGATTTTGCTATTTGAAGCTGTGTGTTTGAATAAATCTAAATATTTGTTTTTTATCTGATATATGTCAAAATTTTAAAGTGAAAAAAATGGCATTAAGAGTATTTCTCTGCAGAACTTGAAAAAGTCAGAGAAAGTGTAGTTTTCAGACACCACAATAAAGCAAAGGAAAATGATTAATTTTGATTTTTGAACAAAATGTTTATTTAATTTAGATTTTTAAATATTTTGTAGGATAAGTCTGATTTTGAATCACAGCTTTCATGCTTCTTGGAGAACTTTCCACTAGTCTTCAAATAGCTACTTTGTTCAAATGATCACCTAATTATTATCTCATTAAGAATAAAATTATTAATATAAATGTGGCTATGCTAATTTTAAAAACTGCAATGCAATATTGTTGTTTTCCATAGCTGCATAAGGAGAATTTCGGATTGTTTTGCTTCCTGTTGATGTCTACAGCCACTGGATAAGTGAAAACTGAAAACAAACACATGTTATACTAATAATCACTTTCTCAATATGTTATTATGATCTGTTTTTTTTTTTTTTTTTTTTTGGTTTTTTGGAAAAATTCTTTGGAAGAAAAATCTACCATCAAGATTTATGGATTAATTCCACGACAGCTCCAAAATACCAGAGATTTATATTCAGTGTCACAAGGTCACAAGTTTTGTAATTTAAATGAAAGGGTCCAAAAGGTGACAAATGAACAAAGCCCAGTTTCATTAGGAAGTGATTCTTATGTACATCTTTGAAGATTTATTGCTGGACAATCCCTTGGTTCAAAAGTAAAAAAAAAGAGTGAATAGACATGATTAATCACTTTTAATGTTGGTGTCTAGAGTGACTTTTTTTCTATTTGTTATTGCTGAGGAAGTTCAAGTCCACATTGTTGGCCAGGGAAAATGCTGCTCCTTTGCAGGAATGAGCCGGGTCCTTTGTGCCCTGATTTATTTTACGTTTGAGCGACTTGAGGCTAGCTAGCTGGTGGGGCTCTGCTTAATGCTACGACATGCTGGAAGCCATTCCCTCACTATGGAAAATATATAAATAAACTGAAGGCAAAAAAGGAAGCAGAAAGGGGGGAAAAAAGAAAAACAGATTTAAAGGCCACATTTTAGAATGAATTACATACAAGAGTATGCAGCCTGCCATGATGTATTAGGAAGACCATGGAATCCACTTCTTCATCTCTGTGGGGTGAATGTGACCATTATAGTTTGTAGTTAGTAAACTTGTGCCACCGGTGGTGAATGAGTGCAGCCTGCGCGCAAACACACACACACACAGAGAAACGCACACGCACATGGACAAGCAGGCGGCTCTGGCTCAGCACCGGTAGGCAGCGTCTGATCCTCTGTGATTGCTGAGCCTTAAAATGACCTCTGAACCTGTGATTCACAGCTCTCTGTTGCGACGCCTGTCACAGATTGGCACCGGGCAAAGAACAGGGGGGAATTAATACTACATTAAATGTCAGGAATTCAAGGATTAGTCAGATCGCAGTAGTGGAGGATTTATGAATGAACAGTGCATAACGCTGCTATGATAACCTGACACGTCAATGATGATAACAGTAATGATGATGATAATTATCATCTGCAATTAAAAGCTAAAATGGCCGAGTGACAGAGCTGAGCTAAATGAGCATCAAAGCTCCCTGGAGGACAGAAGACCCCCCCCCCCCCCACCCCCATGCACCACCGCCTCCCCGCCACCTCCTCTTCTCCATCCCATCGCTTCCCCAGCCGTCCCTCCACTTGGATCACACCAGCACTCGTTCTAGCCTCCTGGAGGTACAAAACCCACTGGAGTGAGAGGAACTCTGTGGCTGGACAAAATACTGCAAAATGACAGAGACAATAATGACAATGAATTTCATGTCTTCCAGTCATAGAGCTGGATGCTTGGCTGGGCTGACTTGTCCAATTAAATTGTTACAGGTACAGCTGGTAAAGCTTATTATCCCAGATTATTCTGTCATTTACCTCAAAAAAAGGCCATGTTTAATTCTGCATAGATGCACAACAACAGCAAACATTTCCTTACAGGTTTTAGCAATAAAAATAACTAATCAATCAGTAATCTGCATTTGATTTATGTGGAAAAAGTGTGACAATCTGTTAATCATTTCCCAGTAAATTAAATGTTTGCCAACAGTACATTTTCTGCGGCTAAAGGACGTCTATCTGTTGAAACTATCTGACTGTGATGGCTTGAAAAATCCCGAGGAGATGAACCCAAGCAGTCAAAGCCCGATCCCCAGCGAAGAAGGTCAGGATGGAAAATGTCACTGCCATAATGTACCCAGCTGTATACGGAGAAAAGGGGTGGAAAAGACAGCTGGAGGAAAAATTAAATACATATTATGTGTACAGTGTTCTCTGCAATAAATAATATGGTAATTTATTTATTTTAGACATAATTTCGGCCATGTCTAATCACATAATTAACATTCTGCTTATTTAAAAGCAGGAAAAAAACATGGTCGATAAAAAAATTCCCCCCTCTCCGACTTACTTCTGCTAAATGAATAAGGTTGACAGATCACTGCTCAGATAGTGGCCACGTTCCCTTAGAAGTATGTTGCCTTTTTGCAGTGTATGGGAATCCACATGTCCTCAAATGCTAAATGAAGTCTGACAGATAGCCTAGAGAAACAAAGTTGGGAGTTTGAAGCTACAAGGGGGGAGACCTTGAGTGAATGGGACATGCTATGTACACCCTGGCTAACAATCAACATATGCTTTGGTTTCTCTGATGCCAACACGAGGCACACGTAGCCCGGAGAAACAACGTATGCTGGGCCCAGTTGGAACGTAATGCCTGGTGGCTGTTTTTGATTTTTCTTGCTTTTGAATAAAAATGTTTAATTTGCTTATAGCTCACACAGAGTGCAATTAGGAAGCTTTGTAACATAAGGTCATATTTTTTTTGTAGTATATAAATATATCACATTTGATGCATGATTCGTTGAGATCCGAGCATTTTCTTGTGCTGCTGTAAATATGCAAAAACATAATTTGAAATAAATCCTAAAAGTGAACCTGTTCAACTTTGACATGACACTGAGCATAAATACAGGGTGTATAAAAAGCACTAAACGGAAATGTTTTTTTTTTTTTTTTTAAGATTTATCACAGATCAACAGAAACCACCACAGTGATTTCAAAGGAAAATTATGCTAAGGTCCTTCCAAATAAAAATCAAATAAATAGTATGGATCTGTATTCTGCTCCAATGACTCAATACTCTGGAGGATCACTTTGTGCTACAATTAGAGCAAGGTGAATGGATTTGGGTAGACTTGGAGTTTTGCCAAACTGTTTCTTTTTTCGGATCCTGGACTGAAGAGCATTCTGTTATATATTTTATTAAATAATTCTGCTTTAAATTTGTTTTCAACTTTATGTCTCACCTGTGATCTTTGGTCTTCATGATACTGTTTGCTAACTAATGTTCTCTGGTGAACCTCTGTAGCCTTCACAGAACAGCTGGATTGAGATTGAATCACACACAAATGTACTCTAATATTTACTAAGTGCGTGACTGCAGAAAGATGTTGGTTGCAGTGCATTTTATTTGGGAACACTGAAATGAAAAGGACTGAATAGAAACGCCTACTCTTCAGATTTTCTTCGTAAAAATGTTGAAAAGCTTTCTTCATGTTCCTTCAACTTCAACATTATGCACTACTTTGTCATACAGCAATAACAATGTGAAACATTGAAGGGTATGAAAAGTTTTGCTAGGTACATTACCAGTTAAGATTCTCAAGCAGAAGTAATGGACGTTGCAATGTATCAAATGGCACAAAATGATGCACATGTTTTTTTTGTGTATGAAATTAAGAAAATCCCACCATATACTACTTATGGAAATTTAGATGAGTTAAGGGTTTAGTATCATCTTAATCTGGTTGCCTTGTATGATTAACACACTCATACAAGAAAATTATGCCTCATATATTTTTCCTGGTTTTTATCATGCCAGAAAAAATACAGCAAATGTAAGAACACATGCTGTGGATCCCTTGTTTTCATGCAGTCACATTCCTTCATTTCATATAGGATTTCCTTTTCCTTCCTAGCACTAAAAAGGGCTTCATTTTATGATAGTGCTGACTCTAATTTGAGGTATGTTAGTTAAAAATTGTGTTTTTTGTGAGCAAAGGAGAAATTCTGTGATGATGACAGGGAGCATGATGAGTTAAGACGCTGCCACGGCCCCGAAATGAGAAGAAAATCAGAAAAATCTCCTCGTACCCCTCTCAGTAATGAACCACACCTGTACACTGCTTTAAATACCAGAGAGAAGCTTTAAATGTCAGGTGCAATTAAAGCTTATGATTCAAGTCTGCACCAATCAAATCAAGGCCTCCAAGTTCAGCGGGCTCACCGAGCAAAAGGCGAACTGGTGCAGGAGATGCCACAGACCACTCTTACATTGCTGTACAGCTCAATGAGTCTGCCAGCCAAAAGGGTGACAATAAAGTTTACAACCAATCGGCTGAACTTCCTGTCACTTCAGAGCCTTTGTCAAGACAAAGACTTTCTCCTGGTATATGAGGTGACAAATTAACAGAAATCAAAATGTATTTTAAACTAGAGGGACTAGAGGTGATTCAATTAAAAATATTATTTTATTGTTTGTTTTTTTTTTGTCATCTTAATGCTAAAATGAAACTATAATCAGGGATAGAAACCTATACTAAATTTGCCAGCCATAAAATCAGTGTATCAAACTATAATAAATCTAGCGGTGAGCTAAGTGACAAAATCAAAAGATTAATAATTAAACATAGTGATGATATGCCAAAAGAGTGATTGTAGGATTTTCTGAAAGGCACTTTGCACTGATGTTCTTTTATTTTGCACAAAGTATTAATTTTTATTCTGTTCCTTTTTTCTTCAACTATGTGAACTAGCTATCCTAAAATGTGGAAGGTTTAATTTAAAGATAAAACTGGATTCAAATTCCTGGGATTTTTGATTATTCATCAAATGTTGTGTTGCAAATGGAAGGGAATAACAGAGGATTTTTTAAATTTATGAAGGCAACCCAGTTTAAAGTGGGGCTGAGTTTATAACAGAGTGAGAATTAATCTGAGAGGAACAACTCAGGTAGTCCCTTCTTAACCTGCTGTTGCCATGTAGAGGCAACACTACGGTAGTTAACTTTTATCTGGATATATCCAGATTTCAAATGGATCCAGTTTGTTTAGCAGATTCATAGGGAATGGAGAAGCTCCTTCTCCATTGAGAATCACCCTAGTTGTGCAGATCTATGGCCAATCAACGTTTTGACATTGATTGATGTGTAAATGTTGGGATTCCAACATTAGCCATCTGATTTAGCCAGTTTGAGACGTGACGAAAAACAAATCAACTATAATGTTCAAATTTTTCTGGAGAGTTTATTGTGAGCATTTACAACATGCTCTGACCTTGTTAACTGTGCAGGTACCCATCATGCCCTGTGACAGACTGAGGACATGTACAAACTGTACCCTGCCTCTTTTCTAAATGAACGCTGACGTTAAGTTAAAGCGCTGGGATGGACAATCGATCAACCAATGAAGTTTATTTGTACACCATATTTCAGCAACAGTGCAGTTCAAGGTGCTTTACATTATGAAAACATAAAATCATTATAGTAACATAAGCAGTGCCTATACTAGTGTCAGCAGTGAAGTAAAGTGTAATTTGTAAGAGTTTTTTTCTTCGCATTGGAAAAAATCCACAGCTAGTTTAAAGTTCCCAGACCACCAAATATTGTTACTTTAATTTGCCTTTTTGCAGCACAGCCTACATTTTCTTGTTGAACTGCTGACTTTGCAGCTTCATTTCCAGCAATCACACTAATTGGTCTCTTCTGCTGCTCACCTCCAGCATCCTTGTATGTACCTACAGATCGGAAAATAAGAATCCTACAGAAAACACAAGGAGAGAATAATGAGATACCCGAAAGGCTGTGAAATGTAAGAGAAAACTGTGACATTTTAGTTTGAACCTGGCTGACTCTTCTTAAATAACTCATATCAAAGGAGGACACATCAGCTTCATCTCAACTATCACTGAAGGATAATTTCATAAATTAAGTCACGAGTATTTTAACAGTGGAGGTTTGGCAAGTTATAGAAATTCTTTAAAAACTATTCCAAAAAAAAATATCCAGGCAGTCAGTCATTCAAGGCAAACATGTCAGTGCTTTCCGTGCATGAAAAATGAACATGGGGGGGTAAATAAAGCAATATGACCAGAGGGACCAGGAATTCTGCGGATAAGTGTCAGCTGCGGAGAAAAAATGAAGCATTTACCTGTTTGTAATCCAATTTCCTGATGGCTTTCTGTAGATATCGGACTCCTCCATGAATGAGCCTGGTGCTCAGGCTGCTGGTGCCTGATGAGAAATCGTTCCTCTGCACAGGGGCAGTTCTGAGATCTGACAGTGGCAGCCATGGAAACGCATCAACATTTGGATACTTATTGTCCCAAATCTTCAGAGAGGATCAAGGAGCCATGCGCATATGCACAACTTTCTACTGTAATATTCATGACGGGAACAATATTGTGAGGCCATACATATTCCATTGGTTCAAAACAACAATCATTTCTACCAGTGTGACAGTGCGAAGCACAATAACAAACTGCTTGTTTTAGGACCATATTTAAAGAAACTAAACTTAGACACAAGATTTAGAAATTTTCTCTTTCATGGGGATTGTTTTATCTTTGCAATTGAGACAAACAAAATTGCATTTATAACATTAACTGTTGTATTTTACTTTGCTTAATAGAAGCCTCTTTACAGTCCCACTTGGTCTGTAAACCCCACTTTTGAAAATGAAACGAAGAATAATAGAGGATTAGACGGGAGGGTTTGAAAAAAGGTCCCTCTATTCTATCATATGAGTAGAAACATAAATACACGAGCAAAATCCTTTAAATATGCCTCTAACCAGTAGAACAGATAATTGATTTAATATGTAATTGTAACCACAGGAGGATGCTATTGAACAAAAATGCTGGCCTTTGTTTTTATGGTGAGTAAACCAAAGACATAGACATGTTCAAACACAGAACAGCACTTGGCTGTTTGGCTGACTTGTGAAGGATTTTACAGATGAAGCCCCTAAGAGATAGCTTGTAACTTCACAAAAAGGACATTTTCCAATATGAAAACAAAGACACTGATTTAATGTTACAAAAAAAACACCATGGCAACTTTCCCAAATATTCTTTCTGAGAGTTTCTTCCACAAAGGATGACAGTAGCTATGTTTTAAAATAAGCTGTTAAATTTGTCAAATCTTTATAATGTAATGTGTGCAAATGCAGTCTGCATGCAACATTTCAAGATTGACTGTACTTATATCACACTATGTGCATCGCACTGAGTGGCCAGGGGTGGGAACCAAAAATTAGGCTAGTGAAGAATCATTATAATTTCAGTAAGCATAATCCCAACATGTTTAAATTATAATGTCTAAAGAATCTTATTAGATACAGGCAAGGAGAAAAGTAAGAGGTTTCATCCAGGAAAAAGATTAATCTTTTCCAGTCTTTCTAATTGTCCCACTCACCCACAGCTTTCAGTGCTCTGTTCAATTATGTCGAAATCTGAAGTTTGGCAGACAGCTTCTGACTTGGAAAGAGATCAGGAAGAAAAAGAAGAGATATTTATGTGTTGTTCTCATTCTCTCTCCCTCTTTTCACCCTCTTTGGTACTGTTTGTGCGCTTTGTTCAGTGTAGCTGTGAGCACAGTTCAGTCGTGGCTGAAAGGGAGAGAAACAGGACAAACCACCAAAATTTGTTTACTGTTGTAGACAAAATGAAAAGAAAGAAAATCACGTCGTGAAGCATAACTTTTCATACAGTTGTTTTTACAGAGTTGTCGTTCATGAATGATTCATTCAAATGAATGATTCATTCAAATGAATGATTCAAGTGAATTAATCATTTGAGAGATTGAACCGAAGCATATCACTTGACTGATTGGTTTATTTTTGAGATCAGTGTGAGTGTGCCAGTGCAGTGAAACTTTCAGTATGTCCCAATTACTCTTAACTGAAGAATGATGAAACATCACTCAGTTAAGACACACAGCACCACTCCAGCACAGTAGCTGTACCGCAAATCGGGAAGTGATCCATCCACATTGTGACACAGCACCATATAAATGGATCTTCAAGCTGTCTAATAAGATAAGCATCTTTGAGTGCTAAAAAGTGCTATATAAATTAATGTATTATTATTATTTTGAGCCTTTATCTTGGAGATCAAGCGACACAATGTGCAGGTGTGGTGTTGTGCCACACCGTGAGCGAATTACATCCTGAGTTGTGCAGTACACATGTTGTACTTGAAGGGGCACTGTTTCATCCTGCATGAAGAAACTGTTTTATCTGGTGAAAGGCTGTTATAAATGGATTATTTTAATGTATTGATTCAAGAGATTCAGTAAATTCAAATAAATGGCCATTTTCATTGCAACTAGACAGTACTAAGCTGCTTTGAAAAAATGAAACACATGGAAAACAATTTAAAAAAAAGCAACAAAGCCATGAGAAATGTCCAGTCTGCTACATATGTCCTGTTTAAAAAAAAGATTTGCCCAAAATAACAAAATTAAAGTATAATAATCTAAAACAGTATGTAACTTAATGTGCAGACTATGAGGAGTTTTAATTTTAGTAATCTCCTCCTAGTGAATCTTGAAAACAAAACTTGTTATGAATATATAGGCCAGTTGCTTTAAAGAAAGTCAAATGTTTTTGGTTTTTTAGGCTTTTGCATCAAACAAATACAAAATGTGAAAAAAGCACAAAACTAAATTTGACATTTATAGGTTCTGAATCACACTCCATATTATTTCAATTAATTTGTTGTACTTTATTTGTTTCCTTATTTTATTTCCACTCAAAATCTGTTCTCTTTGTGAGCCTTAATTAGTCAGAATAGCAAAATGAAAATTATTGAATTATTGGTTGGGAGGGCACCACACAGCACTGGTGCTCAGAATACCCAAATGTCTGGCAACAGTCCCGACTGCACACAATGCAAAATATAAGTCAATTGCAAAAAAAATAAAATAAATAAATAAATAATGTTGTCATTAAAAAGATACCTACTAAAGAAAGAAGTTAGCATTTATTGAGCTTCAGAGTATGAAGTAGTCATGTTTCCAGTTCTTCTTTGTTTTACTATTATGTTTTACAATAAATGTCAAAACATATTGTGGGGAAGAAAGTGAAGGTAGGTTGTGGTGATTCTTCCACAAATTACACCCTGGGAAAGTTTCTTCTTCTGCTGTTTCCCACACAGTCACCCAACAACCAGTTAATGTGATGGAAAATATCTGGATTTTTCCATCACTGTGCATAAGAAAATAATACACATAGAAAATGTTTGTAATTTTAAAAAATTGCATATTAAGGGTTATGGCTAAGCAGATCACAGACAGAAATGTAACAACGGATAATCGGCATTGGGATAGGCACGTAAAAATTATGTATGTCCTTGTTGATACTTTGGATTATATTGGGACACCCCTTTTAAAAATGTATACCTTGCAGGACACTGTTCATATAATCGTTCTTTCAGAAGGTCTTAATAAATAGCATTCAAATAAAAGAGAAACCCTAATATGAGAAATGATCTCCATATATGATTTAATACACATTTCCAGTTGCAGCGAGATGAAAGGTGTATTGTATGTAGAACAGATTAAAATACTACTGTAGATAGTGTCCATATTTATTATAATGACAGAAAATGTGACACTGTGTGGGTTGTGAGTGTGTTTTGACATAGACTAATGAGCTATATCAGGCTTTCTCTGCATGAACAATAGCCCTTTTTCCATAGCATATATATTGAATTGTCACGGTTTCAAAAGCATGCAGAAAATAATGATGGCTGAATTCCATTTAAGTGAAATCCTGGTGAAATACCAAGACTACTTTTGTGGAAAAAGGCAAGACATTAGGGGTAAATATTATAATTCATTAAGTAAAGGTCTTACGTTGCAGTTAAGATTTCACAACCCAATATTCCTGGTCTGGATGCAAATCTTTTTCATGTGTGTGGACCACTTCTACCCAGTAAACCATGATGCAACATTCTGTACAAAAAAAAAAAAAGCAACAAAAAAACAAACAAAAAAAACAGTCATCCATTTCATTGTCATGTAACTCCAGGGGACAGTACACACTAATAAATGTGTTTCATTATTATGCATATGTCTTTGTACTCCTCATGATAGATTCAAGAAAAATAAGCCATGAATTTTCTGCATCAAAACTGTCAAACACTATCAAACAATAAAACAAATACATCACTTGCTTGTTTATATTCCAGACTCAATAACATTTCTAAATACTGTCTGTCTCAATTAATCATGAAATCTCCATGTGGCACTCAGGTGGACTGTACTTAAATATGGCAACAAGCAAGCTTGACTAAATGTTAATCAACAAAATGATGAAACTGGTCTCTTAGCGAAAAAAAGACAAATGACATTCTTAAATTCACTGCAATTGTGGGTTTTGCATGCATTACAGAGACAGCACATACTTCAACACTTTCCCAAAACAGGTAAGATGCAAAGTAAGTCTTAATTAGTGCGACAATTCTGTATAATTTGATTCACTAATGATTAGAAACTGTTTAAAAATTGCTGCCTTCATTAAAATTTTACTGCCTTTCTTCTAGATTATCTAAGACTTTGTAATAACACATCACTGAGCATGGTAACACTTTTACCTGTTTTGTGTTCTGTCAGTGTGGAGCAAAACCATAAAAAACACACAAGGTTTCTCTTGGCTTTGACAGCTGTTCCAATTACAATGTCGAATGCCTTGCCTGCGCTTGTAATGCACAGCTCAGCTGGTGATCCACAAAAGAAAAAGAACATCAGCAAACACAGTGATGTAAGTAATGCCTTGCTGAAGCAAACAGCACATATAAGGTCCGGCGCTACTGCTCGGCTGCGAGCAGAATTAATGAATTGCATCGTTTTTTAGTAAGCCAAAAGTTTGTAAGCTTTTGTGAAGGAAACACAGAGAGATGCAAAATAACTCAAAGGACAGCATCTAAAAACAAATCTAGGCCACTTGATTCTTACTTTTAAGGACATCCCTAACACCAAGTATGGAGAAACATTTTCTTTATATTTTTTAATACAAAGTATGAAGAAATATTTTTTTTAGTATCTGGTACTTTTGTTTTAAAGTGGCCATCTCTTTCAAAAAGTATGCTTTCTTCTGTAACTTTGCCACATTTTGTCAAGTTGAAATCACATTGGGAAGTATTTGCTAAAGTGGAAGAGGGAATATTATGTTGTTTTTTTTCATAATTATTGAATGAAACCAAATAAAAATCTCAACAGTGGGGTGTGCATTTGCATGTAAAACCACATTTTGCAAAATTTACATCAGTGGTGTGCATTTGTGTTCTACAAAAGATTACCTCCAGTCAATCATCTTGCTCTGTAATTGCAACTGCAAATATGTGTTGAGCAAAAAGATACATTTTGGATTTGGTTGTTTTGGAGCTGAAGTTTATTTAGGGTAAAAAAAACAAAGAGGGTAAAATTTAAACCAAAATGTTTGGATTTTCTCTTGGCCTATTGGATAGAATCCCAAAAATTCACGATACATACTGCCGGTATCACAGTATATACCGGCAGTATGTACTGTAAAGGTAACAAAACTTTTACAGTACATACTTGGTAATCTTCTCCAACTTCGGAGATCTGAACCCATCATGCAGGACTTGCAACATAAGCGATGCGGTATCTTGTACTGGTGAAGAACCCAGGCTGCCTCCTTCTTTGGATAGCTCATCATTTCAAACGGAACCCAGGAGAAGTAAAATCCTTCCCTCCAGCTACTTAGAGGGAAAAGCCTTGAAGCTTAGGAAAAGCCTTTTCCAATGCGCTCATTATCCACTCTGCGACACTTTGGTGCGGCCGAAACGGAACGGCAGCTGATTCCAACACAAAAAGAGATCTGCCGCAGTGAGGAGACAATCAGAGCAAACACCTCAAGGGAAACAAGATTTTTTTTTTTTTTCAGTGCAAACATCTGGAATTATAGAGGAAACAGCGTAAAATAAACCCACAAGTGCATGCTTCATCTCCAAGAACAATTACAAATGCTTCTCTTTTTACTTTTAAGAAATAACTGAACATTTTGATGTTAAACAGCCTGGTAGCCAGAAGCATTCACACTGTTGGCTCTGTGAATCCACTGTCAAAATGATTACAAAGAGATTCAGAACTGAAGAGTCCTCTCATCCTTTTATAATTCAGACATATTATTAATCAAACAAATTGTGAAAAAAAAAACTATCTAATGGTTTGTCTGATTTTCAGTGGGGCACAATCCAGCCGGCAATTGATTGTGGAACCAGGGACACCTGCAGCTTCAGAATACATTTCCACTTTCAGGAGGATTGAAAAAGAACAGAAAAACACCAGCGTGAGGAAATATTGCCCCACCGCATGAATATGCAGGGACTTGATACCAGCAGTGTCATTACTAATGTTGCTGCCAATTACAGAGCATGTCATGACACTGTGATTCATGAATATTCATCATTGACTGATATAGACAGCAGCAGTATGCAGAGGCCTCTATTCCCATTTTACTGTCTCATTGTGAATGGTGAACAGGTACCTCCATCATGCCATGGAGGCGCCTTCCAGCTGCAAGACAAGCTGCTCCATAAGGCATTGCTAGTTAACAGTGTGTTATATAAAGGTGTATAAAAGTGATGAAGTGCTTCCTGGCTCTAAAGAGCAGGCATTAAAGCATATTAAGTAGACGTTTAGGCTTGTAAAGTGGGAATCCAGAAATGGAAGGAAGACACTGAACAAAGAGATGCCTTCGGGGTCGGGCTGTACAGTTATCAGAAAGTTTGAGACCTGCCGAAGGTTAGAGATGAATCCAGGCTTGTGAATATGGAGAGCAGGTTTTCTGTTCTTGTATTCATTTAAAAATGTAGACAGCAACACCTTTTATTTACTTATTCCTTTCTGAGGAAAAAAAAAAGATGATTACCAATTCTAAAAGTAAATATTTATTTTTATAATAGTAAATATTTTTGGAGTCCAGTGGTAAATGTATGCTTATGTAAATGTATGCAATTTTGTGGTTTATTTTTAATCTCCTTTGCACTTTTGCATTTTATGCTTTATATATAAAAATATCTGCAAAATTTTAATTTCTATGTTTAGGCCACAAACAGAATAACAGCTTGTGGTTCAAATTGTATTTGTTGTATAAATACATGCACTGTCCCTGATCTGACTGATGTAATTTATGGTGTCAGTTTACAGAATTCATTGATAGCACACTGGTTAAGTGAAACATATATTTTTTAGAATCCACAATGCATAAACAATTAATTAGAGTAGTACTGTGGGAGTCTTATCTGCAAATGGGCACCCAAATTAAATTCTGCCTTGGGCCCCATTCAAATTTGAGCCAGCCCTGCATATCAGCCAAACAAGCAACAAGATGAGTTACAGCATGCAGCTGAAAGGGCTCCACTGTGGATCTGTGTGTCTAATTACATATTTTGCATCGCTGTCAGATTTGCAGATGCTATGCTGATAAAACTGACAATCTCATGTGGACCAAACGCTAAATGGTGCTGATAGAGGCCAACATAGTGAGGACTGCTGGCAAACTAAAGGAAAATGATGTAGAGTGCTGACGTAAATTTGAGATTGACACAGGAAGTTTGTTTTGCATACAGAGCGCAGTTTCCACAGTGAAAGCCACCCACATGGGACCACATGACAGGGAAGCACTAATCCATGGTGGACGTCAGTGGATCTAATGGTGATCCCTGTTCACACTTTGCATGGATCCCCTAAGCGGAGCCAACTGTTGTTTAGGCTGTAACTGATCCAGGAGCACTGATTGACCTGGACAAGAGGAGAACTCTAAGATGTGATAACATTTAGGAACAAAATGAATAGATATGAGACCTGACAGAAACTTGTTTCCCACACACACCTCAAACATGGTGACAAATTATGTCAAAGTGAGAATTGTAGTCCAAACAAACCTTTGCAGGAAAACAATTTGTTTTGCAAATGTTCCTAAACTGTGCATTCTTCTTCTGTTTTTATAATGAGAATTAAATAGCTAATTGTGTTTATTTGTGTTTGAAATGTGTCAATGTTGTATCAAGATAAACATTTTAGCTGGAGATTTAAAAAAAACAGCAGGCCTCCAAGGGAAGTTTTGATTAAATTAATACATTAAATATTTTGGATTTCTAATGTACTGCAAAACTTTTTTTAAATGTAAATATTTTTATTACACTACTCATTTGGTTGGGAAGTGCAAGCATTGAACTTTTTCATATTCTGTCACATTAAAAATACATGTCTAGACTTATTCTGAGATTATGTGTGAGACAGTTACACACTAGGACATAATTATAAGCAGGAAAATCACTTATAACAATTCACATGATTTTCAATGAATGATATTTTTCAAGTCTTGTCACAGTTTCTAGATGGGATTTAGAGTTTGACTGAACCTCTCAGGCTTATCTTTACTTGGATCAAATTCACTCAATTGTGGTTCTGGTTCCATGTTTAAGGATATAATGAAGTCATTCTTTACTCTTTACAGTTGTTTTTATATTGATTCAGATTCAGATTTATTTGTGTCCCAAATGGGTAATTTGGGACACAACTGGTGACTCCCAAAGTCATTTGGTTGTGCTGGATTTGCCTATGGATGTAAAATTAAAAGGGAGGCTGAATGCAAATGCAAGCCACACTTTTCAGATTTTTTTTTTCTATAAAAAGACTTAAAACATTTATATTTTTCCTTAGTTCTCAAAGTTATGCACTGCTTTGAATTTATTTATCTAACAGAAAGTGAAAATTGTGAAAACAATTCAAGAAGTATAACCACTTGTGCCTAGTAATAAGGACCTTCAAAGAGAACCAGGTGGTTTACAGTTGAATGGTGAGACTGCATCTTTAACTATGGATGATGCACAATAGTGTCCTCTAGAGGTGAGTATAACCATCATGTACCCCTCTTCCATTACCCCTGTTCACAATGTTCCTGTGTGTATAAGTCTGGGCTGCTGCTTTAAGACTGATGGCTGCTGTGGCTGGTATAATAAAGCATTAGTGCACCGGCGATACATAATGCTGCTTGCTTCGCCATGCAGACTTAAGTGTGTGGAGCCAACTCTGCACACACTCTCTGTCTGCTCTCTCCGGTGCTTTCACTGCACAGGCCAGAACCCATCTAGAAAGATTTAGGCCAGAACTCAGCTGGCCACAAGGTGCTGGTGTAAGATTACTGTGAGATCAGTTTGTTTCATCGCTGCAGAACAATAAGGCCTGGAGATTATTTTGGCCACTGCGTCAACCTGAGCATTTTCTACGTCAGTCCATTCTGCCAGCTCCTATCACATTTCCCTCACTGGGAATTAAATTGGGTCCCCTGTGACAACTGGCTACAGGCCCACTAATTATCCCCCCTTCCTCTTGCAGCGGCTCACCAGGTGCTATGAATAGGCCAGCCCCACCCTATCTGAGATCTAAATTTGGAACACAATTGAAACAGAGAAAAATCCTCAGAAGATAACAAAGAATAATATTGACCCTTCCTTTATTAGACCTGTTTATTACAGTAGTGAGAGTGACGTATTACCCTCATTGTGACATAGAATAGTTCTGATATACAAGTGTACACTAATCCTCTTACCACTCTGGGATTATGATAGGAACATTACGGAAAGACAGCATGTTACCTCAGGATGTATGATTTATTGCCCAATCATTAACTGCTGTTCAAAAGAAAAAATGTGATTGGAAAAGACAAGTCACAACCCTGGGGTTCACATAACAAAATAACTACTGATTTTGTCTTTCTAAGTCAAATTTAATCCATCTGTGAAAGAACAAAAATGATCCAGAGTTCATTCACATTTAATCCCACACTATTAAAACCCATAACCTCAAATTTTCAGAACTGACTGGATGGATGGATGGATGGATGGATGGATGGATGGATGGATGGATGGTGGATGGATGGATGGATGGATGGATGGATGGATGGATGGATGGATGGATGGATGGATGGATGGATGGATGGATGGATGATGGATTGATGGATGGATGGATGGATGGATGATATGTGCAACGCTAGATGAAAACTTGAAGCTGCCATTGCAGTGTGAGGTAACTCTTGGACAGACTAAATACAAATGTGTCCTACACTTTTCAGATTTTTCTTTGACTCTGTGTAAAATGGATGGATGGATGAATGGATGGATGGACTTTCAAACAATAAGAAAGAGAATAAAAAATCCAGATATCCCATACTCATCCAGACTTGGAAAAAACTTAAATCAAGTTTCCAAATTTCCACGTTTTCTCTAGTTTGTGCAGGAACTCTGGTGATCAAATGATCAACCACCAAACAATAAAACTTGATCTCATCAGTTATCCAACCTTGCACGTAAGGACAGACATTAAATCCACACCCCAGAGTTTAGAGATGTCATCTGTAACAGGCATGACGCTGAGTCCAGAACAAACACTGTGCTGACTTTGGCTGGTTTTACCCTCCACTACAGCCTCTGCTTAGGTCCATATGGGAAGAAGCGCACAGGACGCGCACACCACAAGACAAACACACTCACGGGGAAAATTAGGAGTTTGGAAAGTTCCCAAGCGGATTGGTGGGCGTCGCTGTCGACGCCGATGACGTCGCGCTTCGAAACACGTGGGCCACGGCATCCAGCTCTCACATAAACAAAGCCACATTGAGGCAGACTGGATAGTTGGAGCTGGTGTCGCTGTCAGTGCGCGGAGTCACACACAGTTTGCCCGCTTGGCGTTGTTGTCAAAGAACGCTCATGATTTGGAGGTTTTAAACTAAATTGATGGTTACCTACTATATGCTTATCGCATGGACTGAGAGCGATGCGGATGTGAAAGAGGTAAGATCTGCGGCTTTTCTTTTCTCCGAAACAGAGAATCATCGCGCTGGGTCATGTCTTGAGTGTTTAAGTTTACATGTTTTTTGTTTTCTTATTTTTATCTGAAACTACATAACATCTGAATCTAATTCATTATAAATGAGCGTTGCTGTGGTGCTATGTGAACATGCCGATTTTGGCTTTGCAAACAAGTTGTAACTCGTGCGTAAAGTTAAATCCAAACACTCTAAAGCATCACAACTGAAACAATTATTTGAACTGATGTAAGATGAAAAAGAGATGTAACGTTTACGTGTAAGTTTGCGATATCCTATTTGTTTCTGGGAATTATTTAATTTCATTCAATATTAAATCCAAAAAGTATTTGCTTCTTTAGCGGAAGGTCCAGAAAAGAGGCTCTCTCTTCAACCCTGACATCCACCCAACTTCTAACATTGCCTGTTTCAAGTGTCACCGGAAAACTGTCAAAAGCTTGAGGTAGGAGGAAAAAACAAACGATCTTTCTGTAGAACAAATTAACATGTATCAGGTCATGCTTATTCTTGCGCTTATATCGGGGCTTCATGAGAATTAGTCGCTGTTATTTACACAGATTCCTCCTAATATTGGTGTTTCTGATTCCTGCAGCCATGCCCTGCGTCCAGGCTCAGTATGGATCATCACCTCAAGGAGCCAGCCCCGCTTCCCAGAGCTACAGCTACCACACCGCAGGAGAGTACAGCTGCGACTTCCTAACGCCCGAGTTTGTTAAGTTTAGCATGGACTTGACCAACACTGAGATCACAGCCACCACTTCTTTGCCGAGCTTCAGCACCTTCATGGACAACTATAACACCAGCTACGACGTCAAGCCGCCTTGTCTATATCAGATGCCGCACTCTGGAGAGCAGTCCTCCATCAAGGTGGAGGACGTCCAGATGCACAGCTACCACCAGCAGAGCCACCTGCCTCCCCAGTCGGAGGAGATGATCGCTCACTCTGGGCCTATGTACTTCAAGCCGTCCTCACCTCACTCTCCAAGCACGCCGAACTTCCAGATCCAGTCCAACCACATGTGGGAGGACCCGGGCTCTCTGCACAGTTTCCACCAGAACTACGTTGCCGCCACGTCTCACATGATAGACCAGCGCAAGAATCCCATGTCGAGGCTCTCGCTCTTTTCGTTTAAGCAGTCCCCGCCCGGTACCCCCGTGTCGAGTTGCCAGATGAGGTTCGACGGGCCGTTGCACGTCTCCATGAACCACGACGGCCCGGGTGTAGCGCACCGCGGCCTGGACGCACAGAGCTTCGCGGTGCCTAGTGCCATCAGGAAGCAGGCCGGCCTGGCCTTCCCTCACACCCTGCAGCTCGGACACGGGCACCAGCTGGTGGACAGCCAGGTGCCGTCTCCCCCTTCCCGGGGATCGCCGTCAAACGAGGGTCTATGCGCGGTGTGCGGGGACAACGCAGCCTGTCAGCACTATGGAGTGAGGACATGCGAGGGCTGCAAGGGATTCTTTAAAGTAAGTTGGACGAATTATGCCTTTAAAATGCGCAACAGCTCCTTAATCGAATCAGATTTCACATTTAAGATCAGATTACAAACACACAGCCAAACCTCAAAGGAAATTGTGAAATATGAGGAATCACGCGTGTGTGTTTACTGCTTTATTCCCTGTTGTTAGTTCAAACAGGACATACAGATAGAGCTGATATTATATCGTTTTCATCTTTATTTATTTTTTTAATATTGTGCAGCACCGGTGCTTTTTGTGCACTTAATGTATGTCGTTTATAAAAGGCCTGCGAGGTGACAGCATGTGTGCATCTGGTTTCGTTGCAGCGCACCGTTCAGAAGAATGCAAAATATGTGTGTTTAGCGAATAAAAACTGTCCTGTTGACAAACGCCGAAGAAACCGCTGCCAGTTCTGCCGCTTCCAGAAGTGCCTCGTCGTCGGAATGGTGAGAGAAGGTATGTTTTACGTTTGAAACTTGAAAAAACAAAACAAATAAAAACATTTGAGCTTAATTACGTCTGTCTCATTTGTATATTTTAGAAGATGTGCGTAAAGCAAGTTTGGGTTGTGTTCTGTTCAGATGTATGTTTTTACGCGCGGCGACAGGAGTATAATTTGTAATGCATATGTGAAATTTCTCTGGACGCAGTTGTCCGAACGGATAACCTGAAAGGAAGGAGAGGACGCCTGCCATCCAAACCCAAAAGCCCCCAGGAGCCCTCCCCGCCTTCGCCACCGGTGAGCCTCATAAGCGCGCTGGTTCGGGCCCATGTGGACTCCAATCCCTCCATGTCTGCTCTGGATTACTCAAGAGTGAGTAAAATACACTCTAACCAGAGTTAAAACATAAATTAACAAAGACTGACGTTTCTTTTTCTTAATTTATCCCTGCTGAATTTATCGCCCTTAAAGTTTTCTGTAATCCATCGCTTGCACTCCAAACTTTGTCAGACTTTTATTTTAAAGTACATCACATCGGAATGCAGAACTTAATAGAAAGACATGAATTTAATAGTGAGCAGCCCCTCTCTCTCTCTTTCTCTCCACTTGGAAACGGGCATTTGCAATTTCACGGATTATATATTTTAAAGGGACCTCATTAAGGCGCTGTTTAAATTAAATTCCAGTTCCAGGCGAACCCTGACTACCAGATGACCGGCGACAACACTCAGCACATCCAGCAGTTCTATGACCTCCTGACGGGCTCCATGGAGATCATTCGCGGCTGGGCGGAGAAGATCCCGGGCTTCTCCGATCTCCCGAAGCAGGATCAGGACCTTCTCTTTGAATCCGCCTTCCTGGAACTCTTCGTCCTGCGGCTGGCATACAGGTGAGTAATTGCAAAATAAAACAAAGCGGGGCTTTTGAGATAATCATTTTTCAGGCATCATTGCTCTTGGCTTTATTAGCCGGCCAATAATTAGAAAGGCTCTTAAATCCTTCTCATTTATTGCCGTGCGTAATTAATGGCGTTTTTGTTTTTAATTGCAGGTCCAATCCGGTGGAAGGGAAACTTATATTTTGTAACGGCGTGGTGTTGCACAGACTGCAGTGCGTCCGTGGGTTTGGAGAGTGGGTGGACGCCATTGTGGAGTTTTCTTCCAACTTGCAGAGCATGAACATAGATATTTCGGCTTTCTCCTGCATCGCGGCTTTGGCCATGGTGACAGGTGTGTAAAAGCGTATATACACGTTGGAGAAAAACAAACAAACAACAACAAAAAAACGTTTTATAAGAAATGCACCGATAATTATTAGTTTTAATTATTCATTTTCTTTTTTTGTTATTTGTTTGTAGAGCGACACGGTCTCAAGGAACCCAAAAGAGTCGAGGATCTCCAAAATAAGATCGTCAACTGCCTGAAGGATCAAGTGACATTCAATGGCGGCGGTTTGAATCGGCCCAACTACCTGTCAAAACTCTTGGGGAAGCTCCCCGAACTGCGCACACTGTGCACCCAAGGTCTGCAGCGTATCTTTTACTTAAAGCTAGAGGACCTAGTCCCCCCGCCAGCAATAATTGACAAACTTTTCCTCGACACCCTACCTTTCTGAGGCAAAACCCTCAAAGAACTTCCGCAAAAAGACTGTCCGAGACGAACTTAACACATGATGTTTCTCCTCATTTTCTTTTGTAAAATTCATAAGCTAATTGAACAACAGTTAATGGGACTTCACGATAAATAGAAAGAATAAGCTGAGATTTTAATTGCTTAATAGCTATTTCTCTCTTTCTTTCTTTCTTTCTTTCTTTCTTTCTTTCTTTCTTTCTTTCTTTCTTTCTTTCTTTCTTTCTTTCTTTCTATTTCTCTTCCTTCCTTCGTTCCTTCCTTCCTCTCACAAGACAATGTAATATATCCCAATTCTATATACAGCATATATGAATCCACAGTCACACGCATAACACTGTATATTATGATAGAATACACGATGCCTCAAAACGCATCGGTTTATAACATGTGTACAGAGTTTGTTATAATGAAAAACAGACTTTTCTCTCTTTTTTTTCCTCCTTTTGTTTTGGACTCGTGCCTATATATGTGTTTCTGACCGGATTCCCAAAAAGTATCCAGATAAGATAACGCATGTTCCAACTTTCTGCTTTTCTTTTCATTTCCTTGTTCTTTTATAGGCACATGCTGAGGTGATGTCTATATATAGAAAATATACCGGACACTATGTAGTCTGCTAGATTTGATACAGATTCGTAGTCATGGCACTCCTTAAAGGGACACAAATATTTCATCATCTGTATAGATAAACCTGAGGGGATCCCCATGGTGTTTGTAAGAAAAAAAAACAACAACAAAAAAAAACTGTCAGACATTCCTTGTTTGTATGTGCTGTAAGTATTGTTGCTGTTGAATATAAACGTTTCTATATATTTATTATTTCTATTGCCAGGAGCTACACTAAAGCATGGTGCAATTTAAACGATTTAAAAAAAAAATCCCTTCATCCAGGTTCACGCTGAGCACGTTGTCTATGTTTTTATGTCTTTCTGAACGTCTAGGTAGTTATGATTTAATTCGTTTGGAAGCGGAAAGGGAGGAAGTGTGTGATGTAGGCCTCCATCTTTTTTGGCATCATGATGTAATAATTACAACTTCTGTAAACGCTTTTTGGTGCCGAGTTCAAAAACTTTAGAGAGAAAGAAATATTTAATGTTTACAAATAAAACGTTGAAAACAATTCTTTGCTAAACATTTCATCTGATATTAATATAAATCTTCCAATCAGGCATGGCAAACTTTGGCACAGCTTTTATTTTTTTATGTTAACCCGACTACATTCTCATTATTGTTTGTGGTCACGAGTTATCAATTGCGCTAACCGTTTGTAATTAAAGCCAGAGTTTAATTATGATAATATCGTTTTTGTATTTTTATTTGATTTTTTTTATTTTAATACTTTTATACTTACGTATTTTAAAATAAACCAAGCCATTAATCTTAAGACTATGGACATTTTTCAGATATTAGGCAGGTAGATCCATTTGTTATGTATTTTAATTTTAGTTTTGTTTGATTTTCCATGATTTCTCATCGCGCTGCATAGTTTAATTTACGCCTCCACGGAGCGACTCCACATTATTACAGTTTAATACGAATATATTTAGGAATCGGTTTCAATCAGTTTGCTGCCATCCCGCCAATATTTCTAATATTTTAGATTGCAAAAAAGTTTTTTTTAATTTTTTTTTTACCGCCTATAGCCTCTCGCTATATGAAACACATTTAAAAGATTCATCTTAGAATAGCACCAAACATATTTAATGCAAAAATAAAGAAATAAATGAAATATAAAGAAAAAAAATATCCGTTTCATAAGTTTTATGGATTTAGGACTGAAGATGTTAAACGTTTCGGTTTTCAATTCTTTTAATGAAAATACTTTTTTGGTCCCCCGTTATTTTATTATTATTTTTCTTTAGTCCTATTTTCTAAAATAACAACGATTCGCCGTTGTAGTTGTAGATATATATATATATATATATATATATATATATATATATATATATATATATATATATATATATATATATATATATATATATATATATATATATATATATATATATATATATAATACCTTGATGCTTTGTGAAAGCTCTTGTAAGCGCTCCGACTGGTTGTGAAATCTACAATTTCAATAAACAAACAAACAAAAAATTATTTCCACGAAAATATCCATGCTTTGCTAAGAAGCTGCAAGACCAAAATGATAATCATCATCATAATACTAAATACATAAATAAATAAAAACGGAAGTCTTGGATGAAGTTTGCCACAAGCCTTGTGGGGGAAAGAGCAAACCAATGGAAGAAGGAACTCTGATCTGTAGACTACATGACTGAAGTTCTTTTGCCTAATTGCTGCGGTGGCGGCAGTATCATGCTGTGGTGTGTGCCTGACAGCAAAGCTGATCAGAGGAGATGGGAAGATGGACGGAGCTACGTGATGGATGCTTATTACATGGTTTAGGGCTGCTGAGGTCACACATTAAATCCAAAAAAAATTGTTTAGAGAAAGTTAGTAAAAGACATATTTATACATCCTTGTGAAATCAATAATAATAAATAATAATAATAATAATAATAATAATAATAATAATAATAATAATAATAGTGACCGACATTAGGTAGTACGAAAGCTGAGTGAAGAATGTGACTCTTCCATGATCGCGTAAAAGAAGAAGTTTTCAGACCGACATTGAACTTCTTGGGACTGAAACGCTATGGTGGTGGCAGCACCATGCTGTGTATTAGCGCATGGTGGAAAGCATCGCTATAGTTGATGGGAACATGGATGAAAGTTTGGATGGGGAACAAATACTAAAATGAAGCTTCGCCGTTTCAACTGTCGACACTTAATGAGGCTTACTAAAAAAAAGGACTGAGCTTTAATAAAGTCGATCAGAAGTGGGACTTTCAGCTGAAATTAATTTGCGTTCCCTTTAATCGGAGCCCTTATTGCGCAAACGTGAAACGACGTTCCCTGTAGTACTGAAGTGCTTCAACAATATGTTGAAATAACCAAAAACTCGACTTCCTGCAAATCTAAACCCTTATCAAACTTTAACTTATAAAAGGTAACCTGCGTTTATTAATCATGTCATAGAACATATCGGTCCTGCACGTCTGTTTGTAGTCTTACTTTAATTTTTCTTCCAAAACAAACGAGCGAATAATAAGCAATTTACAGCTCTTAAATGCGCAAAGGGAGAAATAAAAGTCATTTAGATCCGCGCAAAAAAAAAAAAATAAAAATAAAAAAATTAAATAAAAGAAGAGAAAAAGAAGGAGAGAGAAAAAACAACAACAGAGCCGGACAGATCAGAGTGAAGCAGGAAAGCTGTCACAAAGTGTCTTCCTCACACTGTCAGCGCAGAGAGGTGACGCCGCGCAGAGCTCAGAGGCACGACTTCTCCACATTTATCACATGATCACGGTGAAGGGAACAGCTTATTTTGAGAGATAATAGCAGCAGGCAATAAATTGTCTAAATGATTAGATCGTCAGTGTAAAAGCGCTAATTCCAAGGCAAATTGGGATTCCGTTCAGAACCAGTTTGCTGACATTTAGCAGATCTGCTGGAAAAGGGGGCGCGGAGACAATGTCACAAGTTTCCCTTTGTTGACTCTAAGTACAGTTGGGGGTTTAAACATGTCTTTCTCGATACGATAAAACATGACTCATGGAGCTAATATTTCTGTCAGTGTCTGTGCATAATTACACATGCCAGAGGAGTTTGTCTCAAAATTTTTTATAGACCCTGGTGTTTTTTTTTTTTTAATTCTTCCTCGACATCAATTGAAGCATTTGCGGGACTGTGTCAGCGTAAACACACAGGAGCAGAAGAAACATTTACAACCCTTGATCAGTGCAGCCTGAGCCAGCAGGTGAAAGAGGCTGTGTTCAGGGAGAAGAGGATGCATTGTACAGCTGCTTCTCTCCACGGAGATAGTTGTACCATGATCGTAAATGCTGCCTGCAGAAAACGATTGGCTTATGTTGCATGATGCACATCAGCTGAACTTTTTTTTGTTTACTAGTCTGGCGTATTAGTTGAACTTGTGGCTGCGTGGAATGTGCTTGGGTTTAGATAATCATTTTTACTGCAGTGAATTCTTTGTCTGTATTACACTCTTAAAAGTATTTAAAATTTAAAAGTTATAGTAATCTAAAATATTTCTTGAGTTTCTATTTTTGATGTAACCCCTGAAAGACATTTGAAATGAAGTTCTATCATTTCTCACAATACCTTGAGGTTGAGAAGATTTGGAGTGTTTGTTTAAGAAGCAAAAAGACTGCGAGTGCACCTCTACAAATTATTTTCATGTAAAAGGGATTTCATATCAATAATTCGACCTTTGGTTGTGCTGAGGTGTAAAAGGAGTCCACATAGTTTTCATAGCAGGATTCACCTCATCTCCAATGTTGGCGCTGGTGTCTCTTTTATTTTTCCTTGACAAACTCCATGGTTTCTCAGTGGGACTTAGGTCAGGCCAGTTTGATGGCTAACAAAGCAGAGTGGTACCGCAGTCACAGAAGCTGTTATTTGTACTTTTGGCAGAGTGGGTCACTGCCAAGTCTGCCAAGCAAAGCAAAGCGATGTCTTCATAAACTTTGCTAGCAGAGGGCTGCATGAAATGCTGCAGACTGTTGCTTTAGACTTTGTGAAACACCAAGTTACCACCAGCCGGCAGATGACATGGCTGTCTAAATTTTCTCTGACATTCGAAACTTAATTGTGAATTGTGGAGTTATATGAATTCAGCTCCATTCTTACAGCTGACCTTAAGGAACTTGATTTTCTAACTAAATGAAAGGTTTTATTTTCAAACCTAAAGGGAACTTTGGACCACAAATCAACAGTTCAGTATTTTGTCTCAAAAGCCTAGAAGTGTAGATTAGATCCTTCATACATCTATGTGTGGTGACTGTTGAATCACTGACAGTCACAATGCAAGCCTCGTGAAATTCTACTAAACTGTTGATTATTTGCTTCACAATCTGCAGTTAACCCTCTTGCTTCTGTACCATTTTCAACCATACTGTTTTTCTTCCACTCAACTTTCTCTTAATATACTTGGATCCAGAATTCTGTGAACAAGCAGCAACTTCAGCTATGATCTATTTTGGCTAATTGTTCTTGTGGAGGTTGTTAGTAATTGCAAAGATCCCCTTTACTATTGATCTTATCTAGAACTTAAGTTTTTTAGAAACTGGATTTCTCTTGTGCTGGACAAGCCACAGTGATCAAAATTAACAAAAACTGATGCTTGACACTAATACACCCACACACTAATATATATATATATATATATATATATATATATATATATATATATATATATATATATATATATATATATATAGGTGTGTGTGTGTGTATACACACACAAACTATTAGTTTTCCTGTTCCATTTGTGATCATTTTGAGGATATTCCATTCCAGATTCCTCATTTTTCTGTAGTTTAAAACTTTCATTCAAAGCTTCAATCTCTTTTGCATCCCAATAATCAGCTCTCTAAGTTTACATCCTCCAGTTTTCAGTCACCTATCTCCACAGCCTCCTTTCGCTGTGCCTGCTTTCTGATACTTGTCTCATATTTCCTGGCAGTGTGATGACTCAGTTTTTTCCTCCCCTACCTGTAAATCTTTTCTTAATTTGTAATAAAAAACTAAAGCCATGAGAGTGCCAACCTCTCACCTAAGTTTGGGTCCAGGTAAACAACAGTGCAGAGTTTTGGAGGCTTAGCCTGCAGATGTTGAACATTTCAGTTTCTGATAGAAGTTGTTATACAAAAGTATCTGTAAGTGGTTCTATTTGTACATATACAACAGTGTGTGAGTGTGGGTACCCATAACAGGACCTGTTTTCTGTATTGGTGCATTTATCGGACACCGAACAAATGATCATTTTTAGTATGTTACTTGCCCACCAGAGCAGAAAAATTAGCGAATTGAATGACACATATTTTTTTTCCTGTGGGTGAGATTGGAAAGAATTTCTATTCAAATTAATTGACTTCAAGTGCAGCAAAAACATACCTGCACTTTATCACCTGCTTTCTCTTTAATGAAAATTATTTAAATCAGATATCTTGCTGTACTTCAACTCTTGGTAATCTAAACCTATTTTAAGTGATCCATTTGGGATTTTTCACTTTGATTTCACTCACCTTCACTTTTCTCTGTGTTAACTTCCCCTCGGTTTAGTGAAATGCACTGCTGTCCAAGTCTGCCGTAAAACATGTTTATTACACAATCACATAAGTCCTGCCAACTAAACAAAATGAATGAATGATGAGCTCGGTGATGGCCCTTCAGATACAACTGCCTATAGTTATATTACTGTGACTGGTTCACCACATTTTGAATCCAGATGATTGTTCGATAAATAATGCAAAAAGCTTATTTCCAAGCGGCAAGGCAGAGGGAGAAAAAAAATAAAAAATCCACCTTGCATATAGATGGGAGGTGAGCCATGTCTGTCTCTCTCAGCCTGTGGCCCCAGAGCAGCTTTATCATTCATAGCACTAAACAGACAATCAATTCAGCAGCCATGTATGAAGGATGAAGGGATGCGACAAGCTGTGAATGATGAGAAGCCAAAAATCAAAGGCCTCAGTCCTTCTGAGCTCTAATGGCCATTACCAGCCCAGACAGCAGCAGTAAAATGAGGTTAATCATTCGCATGGAGCCGTTCTGAGAAGATTGACTGAACTTGATGTCCAGTCATATAACTCATAAATATTTACCTCACATTAAACAGCTGTGCTTGCTCTGTTGCTGCGCATTGATTTCTGATAGATACCATCAGGTTATTGTTTCAAGTGTGGTCAGTGAAATCCATTAAGGCGATACTTCTACCAAGACTCAATTATCCTAACCTAAAGAAATTAATGATACAATGAAGCTGAAAGAAAACAAAAGACTGAAGTTTCTGTTTGGACATGTATAGTACCTCGCCGAAATATTCATCCCACATGATTTTTTTCTCCAAATACAAATTTGAAAAGTGTATTTGTGTTAAGCAACATCTACTCTGGTGCTCCTTATACAAATTCAGTTCAGTCAGTTTCCTTCAGAAATCACCTAATTAGTGAGTAAACTTTATGGGATCATGGGAAGAGGTCCAACTTAAAATTTGCCACAAGCCATGAAGGGGTCACATATAACTTTTTACCACACATGCAAAAAACCCTTTTTTGTGTGTGTGGCCATCCCAGCTGTAGGTGGCAAAGGGAATGTTTTTTCTCTGCAGGCATAGAGAAGTTGGTCAGAATTGATCTTTGAAAAAAAAAAGAAAACACATCAGAAGCTACAACAGATTTTACACTGGAGTGGAGGTTGAACTTCCAGAAGGGCAACAATTTTAAATTGTGTCAGGATGGCCCAGTCTAAGTAGAGACTTAAATTCCACTGGAATATGTGTCAAGACTTGAAATTGCTGTTGACTTTCCACTAAAAGTGAGTTGCACTATTCTACCCCCTCCAAAATTGTCAAAGGTTTCAGCCGATAGAGTAACAAACTTGGTGGAGACAAATCCCCAATCTCCCAAAACCTGCAGCTACAGCTACAGAAAAGAATTGACTCAAGGGTCTGAGTAAAAATTGCACACTTTTCAGACATAAAACGGTAAATCAGTCTAATTTGCTTTGAATTATCTGATTATTTCTGTTGATCTATGACACAAAATTACAATAAAATACTTTCAGTTGCAAAATGACAAAATCTGAAAAATGTGAAGGTGTATAAAAACTTTTGCAAAGCATTGTATTTTTGCTTTGGTTAGAAAAAAAAACCCAAGCAGAAACAAGTGGTTCACAGATAGAAGATGTCAAAAATGCAATGTGGATTAAATAAATTCATAGTTTATGCCTCCAGTTTAAGTTTATGGATAAAGCATGCAGAGGTATTGAACACTTAGGCCAGGTCTTTTGACCTTATTGACATACTGAAACCTGAAATTTCCTTTTTAAAAGGCGTTAATGTTTCCTCAGGCAGACATGTTTCCAATTCAATTAGTTTTAATGAAGCCGGTGCTCAGTGCTTACTGAAGTGGAGAAAAAAAAGGCATAAATGGCGGATGGTAATAGAGGACATATTATTGGAGGAAGGGGTCGGACACACAGTGCGTGTTTCTAAGTGGCGAAAAATGCTTCCATCAGGCTGGTACGAGCCAGTGGCTTGGGAAGCAATGAATTGTATGAGCTTTAAATGATGCATTTGGTCTCTGGGGCGAGGCTGGAGGAGAGTGAAGAGTCAACTGTAGAAGTACGCCGATGAACGCCTCAGTTCAAATGATGCATGTGGAGTATCACTAAGTGGCCAGTAATGCTTATCTATGAAACTAATTTACATAAATGTATTAAAATGGTCTAAAAAAGAAGTCATAACATGAAATGATGGTATTTTTCCAGAAAGCTTTAAGGATTTTGCGTAATTCAGCAACCACTGAAAAAGTGACGAAATGCAGGGATGCCTCTTGGATTCATACATGGTCAGATGCACTGGCTCCCTTCCCACAGGGAGATGCCCTCAGCCTGTGTTATGGCCAGCACCCCTGCTCTATGGTAAAGAGGAACATATTAAGCTCACTCATGCACTTGTAATCTGATCATATCTTTCAGTCGAATCATATGCATGATTTGTCATCTGCTCTTCATAACAATTCTCTGTCTGGTGCCTTCTTTATTACACGTCAACACATTCTAAATAAAAATATTCTGTTATATGACACAAAAATATCGAACATGAAACATACTTGCCAGAATTTTTTTTTTTTTGACAAACACATAATGATGAAAATATTTGACATGTATTAAGATATTTTTAAAAAAATTAACTCAAAAGTCTGACCTAGTAGACATCAAGAATAATAAATGTGTTATGTCTTTTGTTCTACAAGATGATGGTTATGAATCTAAACTTTGTGTGTTGTTTTGTTGTTAAATTTAAAATGCAGGAAACTAATGTCTGATTATCATTCCTCGTTTTTCTTTTTTCTTTTTTTAAATTATTATTATTATTATTATTATTATATTATTATTATTATTATATTATTATTATTATTATTTGTCTTTAACCTTAAATTTCCATTAATTCTTTGTAGCATATATTTTTTAGAACACCAAGAAACATACGGCAGAGATTTTGGTCCATATAAACGTGAAAAAATGAAAATGTTACTGCAACAGTCTTGTTGACTGTACATCCAAGGGGGTAAGAGAAGTCATTGGAGTAAAGTTAATCTATTATCACGTTAAAACCCCCGCCCCCAAAAAAACAAACATTTTGTTATGATTTTATTTTACTGAATATAATGAGCAATAAAAACTTCACAGATACTAATTTTATACAAAAGACCATGAGAGAAGATTTCATTCCTCATCCAAAACAAGGAGAACAAAAACCACAGCAATTTGACATTTTTTTTCCAAACTGCTGGTTAGAAATAACTTGAAAGTCATTTATTTTCAGCGCCTTTCAAGTCAACAGTTCACAGTTTGGCTTGGTTGATCCAAACATAGTATGAGTTCACCAAAATCCAAAGAGATTGTCCTTGTGGCATGCCAATGTTTTCTGTGGTCCTAAGAGGAGATGAAATAGCCTGCAATTCATCTTTTGAGGCCTCTTTTGTTGTGGTAAACCCATCTAGTAAGCCAGACTCTCACAACATAAACTGATGGTTTTAAAAATCTCCCACTGGAAACAAAAGTGTACATCAACAGTGACAATGTGCCAGCAGATAGTCAAGGGCCAGATTCTTGAAGGGTCAAGAGGGGAATAATGTGTGCATGTGTGTGGACAGAAGGAGAGGGCGGAGGGGGTTGTAGTGTGTGTTTGTGTGTCACAGCCAACACGAGAGAGTTCCAGCCCAGTCTCCCACACAGCTTTGTCATATCATTCAGAGATTAGGAACACACATGTCAAGCCCGGCAGAGCCTGCTGCAATAATGCACCTGCCAGCTCTCAAGATCCACTCAACCCTTACTCAACCCTTTCTGCTGATGCACTAACAAAAAGCAATGCATGCACATGCACACACACACGCATACACACGCATACACACGCATACACACACGATTTATCCTCAGTTTTTTTTTTTATTCTCAGCCAAATTTATTTGTGCCTAAAGAGATGCATGTTTTTAGATTATCTCATGGTATTTACAATTTTTTTTACTTGAAGGGAAAATAACAAAAAATAACATGGATTGAGTAATTTCTGTGAAGGAAAAATGCAACCCACCACACATATTGAGAAAAAGCACACCACATATCAAAGATATGAAAAGGTTGGAAGCTGAGAAAAGTGGATATTTTACATGAAAAGCCTGATGGGAGAAGGTCGGCGTCTTTCTTCTTGACAGACTTGCGTGAGAAAAAGGAGAGCGAGGAGGCTGAAAGAGATTCATTTCCACCAGATTCCAGGGTCATCCAACCTAGTCATCCTAGAAGTGCTTGAAAAATAAGGAGCGAAGACTGGAGATATTCTTCTCCCCAAAAAGGACTATGACTGAGGAGAATCACTGACCTTCAAACAAGCTTTCTATCCATATAGAGTAGGAACAGACATGCACAATCCATCAAAAATGCACATGAACTTTCCTTCTTCAAATAGTTCCCACTCAAAAAGCAGTCAATGGATCAACTATGAATATTGCATGCAGTGAATTGCAGGGATTCAGAATTCACACTGTAAGGCAACAACAACAAAAATCAAAACAAACTGGTTATTTTAGAATGTCATATATCAAGATAAAATCTTACAAAAGATTTTCTCAGAAAAAAATGGTAAAGAGGGGAAAAAAAATTATTTAGATCCAGCTGTTGATTGTTTGATGGTCCAGATTACATCACTTTGCTTATAAAACATAAAACAACATCAGATTAAAAAGAATCCCCCTTGTCATCAAATTTTCTTTTTGCCACACTCTTTCTTTAGGATTGGAAAGATCAGTGTTAATTTTCAGCTGGCTTTTGATTGGATGAACCCGCCTCCCTTGTGCACGACACGGATAGCACAGGTCAGTGGCTGATGCAGTGTTGCGTGAAACAAACAAATAGAAAAAGGCACCTCATGGCACTTGGCTCTCTCCAGAATGCAACTGACGGCGAGCCTGCCAGGGTTTCATAATGATGACCGGTAACCAAAGGATGGGGGAGTGCGGGGAGACATGGGTTGGTAGGAGGAGGAGAAGAGGTTTTGAAAACTGGAAAGAAATTGAAACTAATGTTACATTTTATTACAGTAAAAATTCAAGGTGATAACTAATGGGAAAAATATGTGTAACTTTACACTGTAAGTGTGCCTGAAACAATACATGAGAGAGAGAGCTATACAATATCCATACCTTGTGAAGCATAAACTTCAGTATACTGAGATTTTATGTGGCAGTCCATTATAAAGTACCTGTCTCTTCTTATATTTCTGAAGAGAAGGATAAAGGATAATCAGCAAAGTCTTTTTCAAAAACTAAATTGGAAAATAGTGTTTTGGATTTTGCAGTGTTCAGCAAGCCTATTACAATACTTTGCAGTACCAGCTTTGCTGCAATTTTTGTGGAAAGTCTTGGAGAGAGGGTTCATACTTGTATTGCAGAATCGGAGACACAAATGTGCTTCTTTGCAAAATAGGTAAATGTTAAATGTTCTGTACTTGTATAGTGCTTTATCAAGTTCAGAGGACCCCAAAGCGCCGCTTCATACTCTATTTAGTCATTCTTCCCTTCACACACACATTCACACGCTGATGGTGGCAAGCTACTGGATTGTAGCCACAGCTGCCTTGAGGCAGTCTGACAGAAGCGAGGTGCTATTCCTGCTTCTATGCTATTCATTAGACATGAAAGTGGGATTAGATTAGACAAAACGCTTCAATAAACATACATCCTCAAGTTTTGCCACAAATTCTAAATTTTATATAGGTGTTAATATGCTTTCATCTAAATCGCTTCATTATGCATCTGTCAGTATGTTTAGGCTGATTTTCCTTCTGGAAGGTGAACCTGTGCCTCAGTCTCAGTGCAGTCTCTAAAAATGTTTTATTTCAGAGTAGTTCTGTATCCATGCTGCATCCATTTCCCCATAAACTCTGACAAGCTTTTATGTCTACGCTGAAAAAAAGGTGTGCTATAGCAGACACTTTGCTGTGTCTTCTTTGCTTCTTATGGCAAACTGCAAATGGAAGTTTTATGACTTTCTGTTTAGTAATAATGTCCTTTTTGCTGCTTTTTTATAAAGGTCAGATTTATGGCATGCACAATATTTGTCCTGTTGACAGATTTCACTTGTGGACATGTTTATCTCTTTTTATTACCAATTAACATATTGGCTCCTTTTATGATTAATGTTCTCTTTGCTGTTAGTTTAGGAAGATGGTATAAACAAATTATACAAATTATGGATTAAACTGTTCTTGATAGGATGATCAAAGCTTGAGATGTTTTATAATTTAACCAAGCTCAAAATTTAATAACATTTCCTACGATCTTTCTACTATGTTTCTATCGTCATGATGCTCGTTGTTCACTAGTTACATCAACAAACCTCTGAGAATTTTACAGATTTTCTATACATATACTCAGATTAAGATACACACAGATTGACTCTTTTTATTGAAATGGTAGCTTGTGAAAGAAATTTGTCAAAATGGACTTTATCAATAGAGTGGGGGGCAAAAATGAACTCCGTGTTTCTAAGAAATGTTTTTTTTTTGAAGAAAAAAAATTAATATATAATTCATATTTGTATGTATATGGAATGATAAGATGGAAAGGCCTTGCAGGAGAACATCGCAGATGGATGTAAGACCAGCACAGCAGGGCAGATTATTCTGTGATAAAATGTGGAAAATAAGACTGATTACTACAGATCCCTGTAGCATCAGATAGACAGTTGGGAGTCATCTCAAAACTCAGGAGGGAAGAAGCAAGGCAAGAGGTCACAATTGTGCCCTGCTTACAATGCTCCCCTCCTCCTCATGAAGTCCTCTAATGTATTCGGTTAGTTCTTGTAAGGCACGGAGGAGAAATTCTAATTAAAGAGTGGGGGGAATTTTGACACGTGAGGCAGAGATCAATATTTAGCGCCATAATCAGCCTGTTCTTGATGGTTTCAAGAGGTGTCACTTGTGAGCGCACCGTTGTGGCTCTCCATTAGGGAGCTGGGGAAGAGGCAAACAGGCAGGCGAGACAAGGAAGAGGCTGCAAAAACTCCCAGTCATCATGAATCAAAGCAAGTGATGCCTCGCGTACTCCGTTTTGCTTGCTTTTTATCTTCATTCATCCTTCTAAAAGAGAAAAGTGAACTGTGTCAGCCGGCTTCATGGAAGTGGGAAAAGGAAGGAAGAAAAATGCTACAGAGAGGACACAGTAGATGAGGAGGAAGTTCAGCTGTCAAAGGGGATGATTTTAAGGTGCACAGATGGTCCTGTCCTGCCTGCTGAGTAATTTCTGTCTTTAGCTTGACTAGTATTATGTGGGTACAAAATTTCAAAGAAATTAATAATAGATTAAAAGAAAAATCCTGCAGAAAAAGAAAAAAAAACTTAGGTTACATAATTACTAAATTTCAAAGAAGCAAAAATTCAAAATTATTACTGAATGTGTGTCTTACTTGTGAAGCAACAGTTTAGGATCCTCTGCTTTCACAAAGAAAATCCAAATGCAAACAGGTCACAATGACAAATGTAATTTTTTTTTTAAAATACAAAAACAGAGCTTAAATTTACAGTTACAGTTTTTTGTTGAATTTAAGAAAAACTGTTCTTTGCATTTTTTTTTGCCAATGGTTGTTCTTCTTTAATGAGTCTGAACACAACAAACAAAAATGCCAAATGTGAAAAAGAAAAAAAAAGTTAACATCTTGAAAGGAAAAGTAGTTAGTTCCAATATCGTGGCTGGTGAGCTTAACTTTAGGTGGTTGAATTTGGCAAACAGAGTTTGAATGAATTGGAACAGCTCAGTCTGATTTTATATTTAAAATAATGAAGTTGCAATTCTGAACATCAAGCTGCTCTTTTTTAAACACACATCTTATTAACTTAGGCAGTAAAAATAATACAAGACTTCTCCGTCTTCTGTGGAGATGACGTTAAAATATTAAATACAATGAAAGCAAGTACTTAACTAGTGCATGAATATGTCAGATTTGTACTAAAGTGCTGCACTTACAGTTATATTCTAGTACTGATGTTGACCACTGGCTTGGTATCAAGAACATGGTGTTGTTTCCAGAGGGCAAGGAGCAAGGGCTGTGCACAATGTGTGTGCATGTGGGAGGGAAAGGGATTAGTTGGAGGGGGTTTAGCTCGGGCCAGGTTGTCCCTTGTCTCCATGTGTCAGCTCGTCTCCTTGTTCTTGCATGTCACTGACATACACATGGGTACTTGCCAAACCCAAGTTGCTCCAATTAACGGCCGTCCCACTGCGCTATCCAATGTGCGTGGCGCGGTCGGGCCGGGGTGACAAGATATGGTCTGGGATCTGTCTCTCCAGTGACATCAGGAAGGAATTTTAAGAGGAGGGGGAAAGGGATGCAAACACATACTGGCTCACGCTGCATTGAGATAGGTGGATAACAAAGACTCTTGTAAATGAGTGGCAGCGAGGAAGGCATTGAGGATTCTCTAATTACTTGCTGCAATCTATCTAAGTCACTGGCCTTCTAATTTGATTTATCAGAATGCATGAAATCCCTGGAATAATGCCCTTATTAGAAGGACAGAACTGACGGGGGGACAAGAGGTCTGCCAAGTGGGGGAGGGGTGGAGAGATTTAAGCATCAATTACAGTTAAAGGGTGAATTAATAGTTATTAAACCACAAACATAGCTATCATTCTTTCTACTAACTCTCACGCTTTTGGAGGTGCACAGATAACATCAACACACTCTTACATAAAAAAAAAAAAAAAAAAAAAAAAGAAACTTGAAGAAAAATATGTTTTTCTAAAGTAATCCATGTGGTCATGCAGGATATAAATGAGTCAATCATTTGAATTTCTTTCTTAGACCACAACCCACTTTCTCTATTATTATTATTATTATTATTATTATTATTATTATTATTATTATTATTATTATTATTATTATTATTATTATTATAAAACAGAGCCAGCCTTAGCACCCCCACTACACACTTGAAAACAGTTTATCACAATGGATCCTGGTTAGCTAAAATCCACAGGTACTTGAGATCTTCTCTAAAAGTACTTAGAATTTCCTTTTTTAATAGTTCAATCATCAAATACACTTTAATATCTTAATACGAACTGTAGAAACTCTTACTGCAGAAGCTCTCATCCATGGTCTTTCTTTTCTCTGCTCTTTGGGTACAGCCAATCAGTGGGTAGGTAGGTAAATTCACTATTTAGTTTAAGAAAACTCTTCTAAACAACATTTCCAGCACTTTGGGAAAAATATCATTTTCTTTCTTAATTATCTGCTGATGTGAGTTTGGTGCCTTAGTATTGTTTAAAGTAATTTTCCTGCTTATAATAGGCATTTTTTCTCCAAAGAAAACTTGACTTAAAAGTAATGTACCCCTCGACTTTATGTCTAACTGTTGTTTCAGCATCTTCTGTTGTTTTCCCTTAGCGGTTTCAGCAAGTGATGTGTCTGTGATGTGCTTATATCATTACTGCTACTTAGGCACTGATGTAATATAAGATAGCATCTCACATTTACTTCAGAAAATATTTTTAAGCATTTCAACTTCTACCACAAATGTCAGGTAATGTGTAATGTGGGAATAACTCTTAACAAGGATCTTGCACCATCCTGTCATGACACCAGAGCTCTTCTACAAGCACCCTACATTTGGGGGAAACACAGAAAGACATTAGAGAAACAGGTCTCACAGTAGAGAAATATGACTGATTTTTGCCAAACTTCTTTTGAAACTACATAAGCAGTTATTTAGCTGATGTCTGCCAAATGGTTTCAACAGAGGCAGGAGTACAATGTTCACAAACTGTAACATTTTCAGTAAAATAACACTGAAAACTACTGTGGGAAATGTGACCTTGTTTGGACACTTAGAAATAAGTAGCATTGGCAATGCTTATCCAGTTTATTTCAATATTGGCCCCAAAAGATCTATTTGTCGGTTTGACATCAATATGTTTGCTTTGAAATGCTGCTGAAGCCCTGCAGGTGGCAGGGAGGTCTAAGCAGCTGTCCACCGTAAGATATTACTGATACTCAGGATTGTTGAATCGTTTTTATCCACTGGTAGATCAAAGATCTTTAACTAAATTCCTGACTGACAAATTCAATTGCTGTCAGTGTCTCCATGTCATATGTGCATTTTGATTCAATTTGCTCTACAAATACATACATATACATATTTTTATCTTGTTATGGGTAAAAAAAATCAATACTTAGATCTGTGCTTTATCATTCCTAAGTGCATCATGGAATAACAAAATATCACTTTAATTGAATCCATAAAAACAAGGCAGATTGTTAATTTTGAGCTATTAAGCCTTTGCAGCATTTACAATGTCTTCCTTTTTGCTTGTTGATGACTCTTGTTTGTCTACTTGTCTGGGGAAAATAACCTTTTATATATTTTAGATTTGATTTACAAAGGTCAATTTCTAGGCAAATAACAATAAATCATACCTAAGGAATTGTTGTGCATAGTTATCAGAACAGAAAATGACATCTCATACAATTTTCTCAAATTAATTGTTTTAATTTGAAATGTAACCGTTTCCTTTTTTTAAACTAGCAATTCAAAGAAAGGGGCAGCTTTCTTTGCTATTAAATAAATTAAAGACAACAGTGCAGCATTTTGTGACACCCTGTTCTGGCTTTTATATTAAATCCTTTGGTTTTTATTAAAGCGTTGCTGAGTGGCTGCAAGGAAGAATGCCAGTGTTCTGTTGCTTCGCTGTCAGTCACACAGAGGCAGTATTTAGACAGGCAACTGAGAGGTCTGCTCCGCCGCCAGCTCCTGCTTTTTAAACAGCCCTTTCCTCAGAGAGACAGCTTAGCACTGAGTGCCAGTCAACCTCGCCTGGCCGGCCGTTCACCCACCCGAACCCCTCCCCCTTCCCATTCCTCTCACCCACACACGCATATACACACGCACCCACACACACTTTTGTAGGTTTTTTGCTAAGGAACAATTTGGCAAAAGAGCAGAAATGATCCTTTGTGGTCAGACCCAGAGGTACATTATGATGGGTCTATCCCGCTATTTCAACAAAGTGGAGTGAAAGGCATCTGGACAGCAAATTCATCAGCATTACTTGAATGGCGGAACAGGCTGGTACAGCATTACATGGCTGACAGGGGGAAGATGAATGTAAGCGAGCCAGCTCATTCGGGGGGATCCCTCGCAGACCCTCAGTCACGGCCCGTGGTGGAGGACTGAGGGATGAGACTGAGGTTGTGGAGATAACACATCCCCGTCTGTCTACATCCTCCAGCCCGGTATTACAGTGCTGTCCTGTACAACACAGCGTCTGGGACAATCCTGTGTAAAGCTGCCACTGACATCATTGACAAACCTCCACGGTGTCAAGCAGTCAGTCACACTTCTGCTGGGTGTCTGTCATCATGCTCAAACAGTCAGGCATTGACACCTTTTCATGTGAATGAAGATTCTCCAGTGACTGATAAAAAAATAGTGGATGGCCTTTAAGGAGAATAAGGAGGGAAAAAAAACACTGCAAGAATAGCACCTCTCTTCAAAGGGAAAGACTTATAATTTGCAATAATGGCGCACCTTTAGCTCTCGTAGAGGAAATTACAGGAAAAAGCAGATCTGAAATATCCTTTTAACTGGCAGAAACACATCCATTGTAGACAGAAGTCTTGTTTACTTGGTAAAATGGCATCAATTAGGAGGGGATGGCAAAATTAGCATATTCTCTTAATGGACTGGCCTTTCTTGTGCAGTTCTCTCACACTGATTGTATGGAAGGGACATGTTAAGGGAGACTGAGAAAAGGTCAGGTGTCTGCACTGCTCAGGTGATCATATTTTTCACCAAACAGTTGTGCATTCTCCATGGCTATTGTCATGTTATATTGCAGCTGAGCACAACATTCCTGCATTCAGAGCGATTTTATTTCAAATTATTATGGAAAACAAGTCAGTCATTCTGACACATCTGTGCAAATTTTCTGTGCGTATTAAATATTCCATATTTTTAGGGTTCATAAGTCATCCTATATGTAAGTTTTTTTTAATGTTTAGCAAAAATTTAAGTATTTTTACTGGGATTGAATTACACAAAAGTGTGCTCTAATTACAACGGGAATTTTATTTTGGGGTTTCAGAGTATTGGAGGGAGAAGGGATGGGAAGGCATGTCACACTTTATCATATTTTTATCAGTAAAGTTATATAAAATATTTTACTTCACCATGGCAATTTTCATTTTATTTTACAAAACACTTTATTTTACAGAACATTTATACATGCTGATTGGTTTTATTTATTTTATATGAAAAAAATGAATCAATCTGCCACTTAATAATTTTCCTATGTCTTGAATAGGCCTATTTGTTTTTTTTCTTTTCTGCATATAGAATTTCTCTTCCGTATTTTGCATGTTTTGCAATTTGAAAGATTTTTTTTTATGATGACAGTGTATGACTTCTAAGGGTAATTGAAAGCACTGGCATTTAATTTAGGAGTATCAGACTAAATGGGGCTGAATGGTAATGCGCAAATGTCAGTTTTATTTATGAAAAAACTTAAAAATACACTTTCTTTTATAAACCTTAAAGTTATGCAAAACTTTTTAGTAGAGTGTCACACATGATCTATATAAAATATGTTGAATTTTGTAACTGTACCATGACAAAATGTAAAAAGGTTAAGGGTGTGAATATTTTTGCAAGGCACTACAACTATGTCTGTTCATACTTAGCAAGTAATACATAGCACACAGGTGGACTATGTTCTAATTAGATAACATCTAATTGTAACTGGTTGAGATCATTTTTATTTTGGGATATTAGACTAAATGGGATTGAAAACAATTGGTAACCACACTTTTATGTATACAATTTTCAAAATCCCTTAATCTGTCTCCTTCCCCTTCAGGATTATAGGCTACTCTATTTTCTTATTTATCTATCACATAAAATTCCAGTAAGATATAAGTCTGAAGCTTTAACGTGACAAAATGGAGATTTTTTTGACTCTTTCAAGGTGATTTACTATGGGAAGTCTGCTTCACAGGAAGCTAATCAATTCTAAATATTTAGAAGACAACGTATGTCATCATCAGTATCACTGCTTTTTATTTTTCCAGCAGGACTCAACTCCTCCCCAACAGCCCAGATCCTCCGACTGTAAATTCTCCTCTCTCGCCCTCTCCCCCCTTCCTCCCTTGTGTCTTCGCTCCCACCACCCCAAATTGACTGGTCTTGCACAGTTGCAGCTGAGCAAGAAAGGAATTGCTAGTGTCAAGACACAGTTTACAAATATGACATCTCCTCTGGTATGGGTGGAAATATGAAATATTGATTTATGTGCAGTAAAAGGTCTTATAAAAATGATCACATACACATGAGGGATTAATGCGCGGAAGATCAATAGAAATTTAATTCTTGACACTAGACTGTCACCTATGGTGAAATGCTAAAATAAAGAAATCAATATTATCTATGAAATGTCAAATTTATTATAATTATGTGGATGAAAGCTGGCCAAGAGGCTCCCAGGGGGCTGAGAGGGATAGGTTACCACTCTCGAGCATCCCTCATGTCCCTCCTTCTCGTGCTGCCAATTTTGAGAGCAATATTGGTGTAAAGGGTTTTCACCCGTTGCGCGTGGCCTTGTTGAAACAAATTCCTCCTGGAATATTTAACTTGGGGGAGGACTGACAATGGACAGAGCTGCAGTTCATAGCCCAAAGGTTGTGTAGTTAACAGCTGTTAGCTTTGGCACAAATTGCATGACTCTGCCCTCTCGATTGAAACCTATCCGGCAGCTGCTGCTGACATGGATAAGTCACATGCCACTAAAAGTGCAACACATCAGCTTGTCTCCCAATTCAGTGAAGACAGATTCAGTCATGTTGCATATTGATCTCCAGACGGCAATGTTTCATTAACAATAATTATTCACTTGTCCTTAAAAATACATTTAAAAGTAAAAGCTAATGGATGCACAAAGATAGATGTAAAGTACCAAGCAGAAGTTTTCATACCAATTAAATTTTTTCACAGTCATGTTCCAACCAAAATCTTCAATTTATTAGAATTTTATTGAAAAGAATGATTAGTTCACAAACTCAATTCACAGAGTGAAACAAAGTATATAGATTAACTGAGTATAGACTAATGTTTTCAAGTTTTTATTTCAATTATTTTTAACTAATTATATCATGCTTACAAGTAATAAAAACGTGACTCTTTAGATTAGAATATTACATCAGGGGTTACACGATGGTGCTGTTGCCTCACAGTGAAAGGGTCTTAGGTTTCTAATGGCATGAAGCATTGAGTTTGAATGTCCTTCCTCTGCCTGAGCATTTGTGTTCAACCCTGTTTACTCTGACATCCATAAATAAAATGCAATAGTCTTCAGAAGTCATTCAATTAATGATCAAACACCATGTGAATTTAATAAAATCTCAGTATGAATTGAGTTATGCTGAAAATCTAACAAGTTTGACAGGATTGACTTTTGTGTTATCAACTTTGTAATGACACATTTAGTGTAATTTTATTTCCTAAATGATCCAAAGTCATTTAATATTTGTTCCTTAGTAAAATGTGGTATTGCACTCAGAGTTTTCATTTTGTCATGAGGAAGACACACAGAATGCATTTAGACTTTTAATAATAATAATAATAATAATAATAATAATAATAATAATAATAATAATAATAATATGAAATAAATAGTAATTAATTTATCTATTTAATTTTAGGTTTTATTTATTTTTACAGTATTATGTATTTTCCAAGCAGCTAGCATCATTTTGTAGCACAATCAGGCAACTTTGTTACTTTCAGTAGTTTTAAAAAGGCTGTGTATTACAAACATGACTTAAAAAGAAATTTTACTTTGTAGTTTGATGCCTTGGAATTGGGTCCAGAAGCTCCTGCTCTTTCCGACACACACTTCTGTATTTCAGTACAGCAGTGCTTCTCATTATGCTATTAACAACCATTGTTAGGAGTGTTGGACTGAGAGGTGCTAATTGATATTCCCACTAGTCTGGTATAGTTTAGTGGGAGAGGGAGGCTCTGTGAGCCAAAAGTTCATCTGAAGACTGCACACCCAAGGAGGAGCCTTGTGACAGCACGTGTTTAGGCACGCCTGAATGGCTGCCATGGGAGATAGTATAATTCCTCAAAAGTGAATGAAAGAATCAAAGTAACACTTCAGGTATGTTTTTGTTGTGAGGGAATAACATTAAAACATAATAAATCTCAATCGGACCCTCTATAACTGTATGGCATATTCGGAGCTTACAGAATGAATAATTTCCAGACTCATTGGTTGTCTGAAAAGGGGAATGCAGTTGTCACCTGTTGGTGGAGAATAAGTAATGCAGCATTTTTGGATTGAAATCAGACATTCAGATGAACATTTTTCTCAAACATAAAAAATGGATGGTTTCAGCTTCTTAGTAAAATTAAGTTGGAGAAAAAATTTCTGCAGTGCGGTTAACACTATAGCATGGTTCTTTCATAGCTTTTTATTTTTAAATCAATGTCAAGCTCCTCTGTGATTTCAGTTTAAAAAGAAGGATCAACAGACTTCAGCAGCGAATGCTTCGCTTTGTTTTCTCAAATCTCCCTGAGTGTTTTATTTGCTGCTGCCTTTAAACTAAAGGCAATTTGTGTTCATTCACTTGTTTTCCATGTCTAATTAATATCCTCTGAATGTATGGCGATCAATTTATTCAATCAATGGTGGGTAGTGCCTGTGGCCTTCTAAAGGTCACTTTGATATGGAATGGAAAATCATCAGAGTCACATCACAAAGGCTTGAACAGGTAATTTGAATGTGGCATGCAAACTTTGCAAGTCATTGCTTAAAAACTACAGAAAACAGTTTTTTCTTTCTGCTTTATTTTGAGTAATGGTCTTTTCTTGTTTGTCACCAGAGGCCCACTGTACACTCCAGAGTGTGGCAGCTGTGTAATCCCTTTAACAACCGGCGGGGCTATTAAATGAACCGACGGCGCAGCTGCAAATAGCCAATAAAGCCAGCACAATATCATCCCTATTAAACAGTAATCTCGCAGGCTTAAGAAGTTCTCTGAAAAACAGGAGGAAAAGCGTTGCAAAATGTAATCAAGCAAAACATGGAGCGGGGGGATTTTCCTCAGCAAAATAAGCCGAAGAATCTTCCCCTCGCCCAACATGAAAGGTGTTCGGTAACAGCTCTCAAGCCTCAGAGAACTTTTTCAGCCGCTTCAGGTGACCACGGTCAGCAGCCTTATCACAAATACAGAGGCGCACAACAAGAAAAATGAGCCTGTCAATCGAACCAATTTATCTCCACAGATATTAACTGAGAAAGGGAAACAGGGAGAAAAAAATAACAAATTGTGCTGTTACATTTTAAAAGTGAGCAAATCGAATTCATAAGATCACAATTTTAGAGATAGAAACCAGTTTATTTTTTCCTCCCTTTTACCGGCTTATGTGCTCTGTCAGATGAAAGCAGAGCAGAGAGGCGGCTGTTGATGGAGCCTTTGAGCCTGGAAGAGGAGACAACGCAGGCTCTTGAAGGGGTGCCGGGGACAGCGATAACCAGGGAGGCTGCGGGAGCTCCCTCCCCGAGCTGAGGGAAGGTGTTCCAACTTATCAGAGTCTGCACGTGGGGATGATTACCCCCTCTGCCGGACCGATTACGACTGTCTCTCTGGGTCAAAAGCAGGCCAGGATGAAAGAGAGAACTGAAGCCTCCTATCCTGCCTCCAATCATCCATTAGCACTCAGAGAGAAGGGCCTGTCTACTCACCTCGCTTCACACCTCTCTCTAAAATAGGCTTGTCAGTCTTATGCATAAAAAGAGAGGAAAAATAATCACAAGTAGGAGACTATTTAAATATTATGTAAGTATTTTGGTATAATTGCTTCCTTAGAATTTTATTAATTTTTGTTTTTCAGCAAACTCTACAAATGGTACATTCAGAAAGTGTCGATCAGAATACATGCTGATTTTTAATCCAGTTAATTAAAATATGACATTGCCTCTACGGACCAAGTAAACTGTATAATGCATATCAAACATTTTGTCCTAATTTATTTGGATAATTGTAGTTGTAAGGAAAAGCACATAGCTAGTTGGAATAACATGTGTATTTTAATGTAGCCTCAAAAGTATTTATTTTTAGGTGGAAAAAATGGGTAAGGAGTTGTTGAACAAGCCCATAAGAACAAATCGAAGTGTCTCAATTTAATGCTTCAATCTGTAAACCATCCCCAGCAAGCATCATGTCATGAATGGACAGCAGTCTGGTAAAGCACAGTTGACTGGACTCACCTCTTCTGATAACAGCCTAAACCTTGAGATTAAGGTCAGAGCTCCAGTCAGTGCCACCTTTGCTTCTCCAACCCAATTGTTGCTGGAATATCTGATGAATAGAGTGTAAAAATGCTCCCTCCTGCACAGGTCATTGCAAGGGTCTTTACAATCCAGCAACATGATGCCTTGTTCAGAAACCTCAAATGTTTAATTCCAGTGACAAATGTGTTTGGTAATGTCTCTCAGTCTCAGGGGAATGGATCTAGTTGTTGAAATTTTTGGCAGCAGGAAGATGTGCAGTAATGTTTTTTAGGAAAGGAGAAAAGGCTTGTAACCGTAAAAGAAATGCTGCCACTTTGCTAGACTGCAACAACAATTGTCTCTGCTGAGCCTCTAATATTAGGGCGATATACATGGAAACCCTGTCTTTTGCTCAGAAAATGGAAGTTGGATGTTTTAATGTCTTTATTCTTATTAACTTTTAGTTTTGAAGCTGTAGGTCACACTAAATAAGTTATCTTCATAAATTTGAGCAACCAGTCATTATTCTACTGTCTAAATCACACTTGTCAAGTCTGTTTATTGCGGTTTAACCAAAGTGCAGGTAGGGTGAGGCACGAAGTACTTGGTGAAAGTTTTAATGAAAAACATTAATAATACAAAACTTCGAAAAATAGAGATCACAGTTGTAGGGAGAGTGGGCAATAGTATAGGGACCAGGTATATGCAGGAAACTGAAGCATCCAGCAGTGAGACTGTAGCTGATTAAAAGCAGGATACAGCTGTAAAGGGAGAGCAGAAGGTAGGCTAGTGTCTATCTGTGCATGTCCCAGTCAAGGACTGTAAAGACCCAGGTCAGTATTGGATGATGGATGACATAAAAATCTATACATAGACTATGTTGGAAGATTGGCCGATGACTCTACAGTGTTAATATTTACCTATACTTCTTCAGGTCTATGCTTTTATGTATTTATAAACATCAGAGTTTATGAGGTGAGTACATCTGTAGAGTAGCCATGACTGGTTGTTGTAAGTGGATAAGATCTACATGCTTTAGTCTGACAGTGTTTTACTTTAATATCCATTCTTGTCAATGGAAAAGTGTATTTGTTAAAATAGTCTGCAGGTCCTGCAGTGCTCTTCTTCTGGTACAGTTTCTTTCTTTATAGCGACATCATTTTTTTTTAAATTTCAAACATGTATTGTGAATATTTGGTGAGCATAACCTTGCAGACAAACCGATATGAGAAGTTATACACAAGAAATCATTATCATATTCTCAAGTGAAAGATGGCTCAACCCACTGAAGACTTTGATTGAAGCATTTATCGTCAGTTAAATAATATTTTGTAGCTTAGATAAATAATTTCGTAGTCTGATTATTTTGAGAAAATTAAGCGTTTTATTCATCTTTCCAGATGAGAATGACAAAAATGAAAACAAAAAATGCATGTGGTCACAAGCAAAGAAAAATATCTCACCTGTGTGAAAGTGCTGTTTCAGTGGCCCCAAAGCATCTTGTTTTGTCCTTTTAACTTGCATCCAATGAATTATGTATCTGCAGTGATTTATGGTATGCCAACACTTACCCTCTCCTTTTCCTTCAACATGGAATCCTACATAGATTTTTCACAGAGAGCCAAAAGGGAAAACCAAAATTGCTCAATTTAAGGAAGTAATTAAAACAGTCTCCAATCAATATTTATCTTTACCGAGATCCTGGTGGGGGGTTTAGTCTCCTACCATCCCCCATTAGGCCTCTGTCTAGCCTTTCGTCTCCTTGCTCTTCTTATTGACAGCTGTTCTGCTCCTTCAAATAAACCAGAAACAGGAGCAAGCTGTTCCCACTCTGGACTGAAAATGACATATGATGTGAATAATTAAATGACCCGCAGATGTGGGCCGGAGCAATATATCTTGAATGTGTTTAATGGATTGAGCTTGACGTGGAGGCAGTTTACAAAGGGAGGCTCCTCTAAGTTAGCTGGTACAAAAAAGGAAAGTCTATGGAAAAAAAGTTTAATAATCACACTTTCCTTTCCAGCTAATTCGTTTACACATGAAGCTTTCTAAACTCATGAATAATCAGCAGTCGAGTAGTCCTATTCTGAAACTCCTCATTGAAATAATTGGCTTGACATTATCTTCTCACCTGTGCACAAGTGGCAAAAAAAGGAGATACACAGATTTCTAAAACGATATTTGGAATTGTGTGTATGTTGAAACGTGACTTTTGCAACCACCCCCCTTGTGGACATCTACATAAAAATACATTTTTGTGTGAGACAACATAAACAAAGCATCCATCAACACTGACACAATATTTTACTTTAAACCTTTATTTTTTGAAATCAATGCGGACAATGCCGCTTATACGATAGTAATGCTCAATATTATTGGTGACTAAAGCATCCATCTTGATGATAACACTTAAATCTGACAGAGTATTTACTTTAAGCCAGTTTAGTGAGGTGAAACAGTCATGTAAAACAGAATAGCAGTGGCATGACAGTTTAGTTAGACTGTCTTCTGAGACCCTTTGCTGCAGGCTGAAATCATGTCTCTGTCATTCTATATCATCAATTTTAATTATCCTCACAAGTGCTCAATCTGCTTCAGGCTGCAGAGGCAACGACAGAATCTGGGAAAAATTCCTCTAATCTATTTGGGACATGAAGTGTGAGGTGAGACCTCTTCTGTCACACCCCTCCCCCTCCACTCTCCCATTCTGAGTACACCAAAAGCCAAACACACAAAAACGAGAAAGCAGTAAAATGACTCGCTGCTCATATATATTAGACAAAGTATGACACCAGTGCATTACATCAAGTCTGTAAATCACCCATTTTGTAAAAATATTGATTTACTTATTTTCTTATTTAAATATTTTTGTGTGTTTTTCCAACATTGCATTTGGGAGGTCAATATGCCGTAGGAAAGGTTCTGCTCCTCCTTGCCAATCTCCTGCAGCAACTGAACACCACAGACATTTAGTGGTCATTATAGCAGCATCAGGTCTCTCTGTTCTCAATAGCTTAGCAGGAGTCCTTAGGGCCACTGCCCCACCTGCTGGGCTGGACCGTCTACATTTTCCAACAGGTTATAATCCACAGTTAGCGTTTGTACAGTTCTGTAATTAAGTTGCAAAAGGTTAGACTGCCCTAATAACATGAAAATGCTTGATTGAGATGTCTAGACAAAGCACATCCTACACTAATAAAACTAATATTTTCATTTTAATATGTTACAGTTGTCAATAACTGATCTGTGAGAGAGGTATTTGTCTAAAACTCTCATATTTTTAGCCCTTGTAACACTTTTAAAGACAAAACATATATATATATATATATATATATATATATATATATATATATATATATATATATATATATATATATATATATATATATAGTTTTTTCGGTCTATCATCTGTCCATCATCTTGGATGACCTGTCCAAGATGATCTGCTCATCTTGGACAGCTGAAGGAGATAAATTATTGCTTCTGGTACAATCTTTGGGGTCTTCTCATGTAGTTGTTTGAGAGGAGCACAAAAGATTTTTCAATGTGGCAATTTATTTAAAAGCCTAATTCCTTTATTAATTAATTAGGATTCCATTGACTAATGAAGACTTTCTTGTGTGTGTAGTCGACCAAAAAACTTTCAAGAAAGCCTGTTGACTTAGTATAATACCTATTATTATAAATAAATAGAATGCAGCCATAGAATTTTGCAATTAACTGAAGTAGTTACAATTCAATTGTATTTGTTTGAATTTGAAACGATTTAAATATAGAGGGTGTAAATAAGACTCACATTTCTTTTTATACTCTTAAGCTAATTAAAGCTCTACATCTACAGCATAGATTAGTTTAAGCCTTTTACATTAAGAGAGAGAAAGAATTTAACATTATAGCCCTGCTTCGTGGCTCTATCAATTTTAGCTTCTGTGTGATGATATGATGTTTAGTTGTTACAGAAAAGCTGTGATATTTTGTGACAGTTGATGCCATTATTTGCTATACAACCAGAGACCCTCAGTCAGAGCATCAATGATTGGAAATCTCTATCATGCAAGCGCACAATATAGTTAAATCTAATTGAGGAAAATTACGTGCATTTTTAGGGATCATTAAGTTATTAGCATCACTGGAGGGGGCAGAAAAACACTTGAAAGAAATCTTTCTGCTAATTGCAATCAATTTCTTCCTTTTAGTGAGACTTCTGATATATTTTGATATTCTGCTCTTCATGAATTTCTTGTGAAGCTTCAAAGATCTCGTCTTAATCCCAGCAGTAGCTGCACACTGTCCTTCCAGTAGAAACATTTGAAAACATGTACAGATGAATTTTGTAGTGTCCAGCACAGCCAAGCTCGGCACTTCCATACATACAACCTCTGGGAGGAAGTTCAATCTAAAATATCCAATAAAAAGATGCAATTAATAGAGAATGGGTTAGCATGTGATTGGCAACTCCAGAAAAGCGAAGCAGACAAAATGAGAAACCGATAATGAGTTTCTATACTGGTGAAAAATTCTTTTTGCTCCAGGCTAAAAAAAAAAAAAAAAAAAAAAGGAAAAGAGCTTCCCCTGTCATAAAAAGAAGGGATAAAAGAAATAAGTGAGAGAAAATCACTGGCCAGCTTTAATGTTTCACTCTGTCAGCTGAGTGTCACGGATTTACCATCATAAAGATAGTGAAGGCTCAAAAGCTGATGCTTACCTGGAATTAATCAGTTTAGGGTTTTGGTCCTGAACATAAAATGTCAAACATTGCTTCTCAACACTTGTAGGTGATTTCTTTGAGCTGAACAACACAATAATCCGATTCTTCTCTTCTACTGAAGGTCAAAGTTGGTCAGTGAGCCAAGAAATACCATATCAGAGCTTCTTTCCTCCTCCATTGCTGCGAGTATAAATTATGGAATTAGAGTATCGATTGCCCAGCATGGCTTCGAGCAATCACTTTTACAGCTATGACAACATTATTTTATCCTACTTTTCCCATATTATTATATGTTGTGTTTGAGTTATTCCACCAGCATGGGAAGTGACAGCCTGAATTTATTCAATAAAGCGGTGCAGTTAGGAAAGTCAGTGAGGCAAAAAGCAGAAGACATGGTACGAAGGAGAGAAACAGCAGTCCTGCCAACCTAAATAAAGAAAGATATCCGGCCAAACAGAGGTACTGATCAATAGATTCATACAAACACAAGCATGTCATTTGTAAAGTGTTTGGTGATGACCTCACAGTGTTACACACCAGGAAACTGCAGGAGTGAAAAAGAGACATTAGAGCTTGCAAGCTTTTGTATCACATGATTGGGAAATGGAGTGTTTGACTTTGTTTACATTGTATAAATGTCAACACATTACATGTTTATGTGAAAATTTCTCTTTTAATAATTTTAAAATATACTTGATATATGATGATAACTTGTTCAAGTATTTTACATGTTAAGACTTATGCAATTAACTTATGCTTAAATGTTATGGAGGTTGAGACTTTTCAACAGAAACCCTTATAATACATTTTGATCAGCAATGATATGACATTTATAATGTAGGAAACAGCAAATAATTCAACATAATCACTTGCATAAAGGCAAATTTATAACTTGTTCAGTGGAATGGAAAACAGCTTTTTTGATGTACACAGTGAATTGAAGATTGATCAAGTTGTTTTGAGAAACTGAATTCTGATCTGAGAAAGGCACCAAAGTGACTGCGAAAAACTGTAAGATGGAAGAGGTTTCAGGTACTTATAGCCACTTGTGGTTTAGCTTCCAGGATTTTATTATATGGAACAATGCCAAAAGAGTTTTCTACTGCTGCTCGGACATTAACTGTTGATACCTTTTTAACAGAATCTGAATTGAGAGAACCTGCACTAGCCCCTTTAGGTAATTTAGCTATATGTCATAAAAAGAGAGAGAAAAAAATGTTTTTCCCATTAAAAGCTTAACACAAAAGCCTCCCGTGTTGCTGTTTTGAGTTCAGTTGTTAATACTCTCAGATGTGGGTCCTCAAATCAATGCACACCATTTAGAAACAAGGCAATGCATCAGTTAGCACATGACAGACACGTATCTGTGCTCTGCATTGCATCAGAATGACAGGACCCAACACGGGTAATCTGACACATCTTGATCATGGCACAGTTTTGATCTTTCTGTCAGACCAGGGATTAAAACTGAAACACAGGGCTAACAAGGGTCACATATGAAATTTCAAAGAAGTGACATATGACAGGACAAACAATTAAGTGTCAGTATGCTGACCTTGGGGCAACAGTTTTACACCATGACCCTATAAGCATTAGTCATTCCACTAGCAGCAAGAGAGGGAGGAACTTGGGAGCCTCTCTCTGCTCTTGTTAGTACAATGCCATTAGGCCTGTGCTGTTCATTGTTTAGTCATTATGATTAAAAGATGTACAGCACTATGTAAATTGGAGAACTTGTGATTTGTCATTGTCCTGCAAGCCTCCTACGGCAATCTGTACGCGAAATAGAGACGTAGCTCTTGTTCAGGCCCATATCACATTTTATGTGAACACCCACCTTTCATAACATTTAGAGAAGGAGTATCTACAGAGATCTGTTCATTGCTCATCTGAAATGCCTGTTTCTATTGTAGAAACTGGACCTCAGAAATCAAGGATGTAATTATTCATGGAAGGGAAAAACCTATGTTCTGCTGAGCATTGCTTTTAAAGAAGGCAACTAAACAAGCAGCAGCTGCACTGTAATCTGTCAAAGGCGTTTGCTAATTCTTCAGGTGGAGAGGACTGAAGCATTTTTCACTCAGAACGACCACTATCCATTTTTGGCCCTTTCCAAATACAGCTTAGCTGTTTCCCCTTCCCCTAACTTTGACCAACTCTATGACCCAGACATTCTCTGAAACTGTACAGTGTTTACCAGTGATTAAAAATTGAGCTGAATATGTATTCTCACAACTGATAAATGTGTCTGTACTTTCAATTCTCAGTTATTGAGAGTAGGTTTTGCAGTTCAAAAAGAAACAATTCCATCCAGCTAACCATCCATCCTAGATTAGGTCACAGGGTTAACAGGTTCAGGAGGGAAACCCAGACATCCTTCTCCTTTGTGAAGATCAGGTACTGTGGATCCTAAGGCCAGAAAAGATATGAAGTCCCGACAAAAAGTTCTAGGTCTTCTCTAAGAAGTTATTAGAAAACCAATTAAAAATAACAGCAATCATTGTTAAAAAATAATATAAAGGTCAGTGGCACCACTGCCTTTTATTCTATGAAATATCAGGTAAGTGTTCAATGTCTTAATGTGCTTTGTAGACACTTGACAACCTGGTCTCAGTTCCCTGTGACAGCTGGTGATGCTTCCCTGTGATTCACTGTAATCCACATTTTATTATGAAAGAAGTACTGGTATATTTTTATACAGAAGGGGATGAAAATGTTTTATACCACATAGGGACATATGGTGCAATGAAAGCTAAAATGAAAAGCAAAACTTAAATTAATCAACTAAAGATAAGATGTCCTGATTTAAAAGTTCTACTAATAGCACCCTTTTCAGCTCTACTAACTTAAACTACAGTTCTTTGTACATTTATTGGTCACTCTTGAAAAAATAAGAAAAAAATCCTTGTATTACTAATTTTTACTGAACATTTTTGCTTTAGCTCCTAAATATTATTGCTAACACCATTTCAATGCGCAGCATTAGAATATAGATGTTTTTAAACACAGATGACAAAATAAACATTGGCAAATTGTTTACTTTATTGAAATATCTATTTGAATTTTTCTGATCTATAGGGATCATCACACTGCTCTATAAATTGCATGTTTTCTAGTCTGGCCCATGCTGAAGATAGGACCCAGAAAAAATATGTCAGGCATTTGGAACTGAAATCTTTGGTACTAAAAATATCAAAAGAGGTCTACGAATGCTAGTGTACAAACTAAATGTCTGTACAAGAATTGAAACATGACAACTTTGCATGACTCAGTATGAGACCAAAAACCTTATTGGGTCATGTGATTGTGCAGCTACAAAAGACTGAAGCTGTTAGGTTATTTGGCACAATTGACTGTTCAGTTTCAATGTGTTTAATCCATTGACAGCTTAGCAAACATTTATTGGAAATTATGCCGGTTCCAAAGATTAACTTTTCATGCAATAAGGTAGCAGGCAATGATTAAGTGTAAGCTCTTTGCTTTATACTCTAGTATACCTGTGTTGATAATACACACAATTATGTAAATGAAAGAGACATGACCTAAATCTGCTCGATGTAAATGAATGTATTTTACCTTTGTTGCAGCTCTGCCATACTCTGAGTAATGTCATCGGTCTTATAATTAAATCTAAACCCCATTCAAAGTAACATGGTAGGTTTTATTGTAGAAAAAAGGAACCTTTTTTTTTTTTTTTTGCAAGTATAGTAAAGCAACAAAGCATAACAAAACCGTTTACTTTCTTTCTTTATATTTTGACAGAAGATGATACAAATTCTCATGTATTTTATAAGATCAACTCACCAATAAATCCAGCAGCAAATGCAAAAGCTATTTATTTTTTAGTAATAAAATGTAATAATAGTACATACATAGCTTAAAATATAAAATAAGTAACAACTAGTAATGTATTTCATAATCACATCCCAAAAAGTAATAAAATAAATACAGAAATATTTCTGTACTGATTTGATTTGATTCTTAGATTTGATTTGATTCTTGGATTTAAACTGCATCTTAGGCATTCGGTTGTTAACATGCTTATCTTAGCACACAAAAATTAGATCACACCACAACACCAAGAAATCCTGACAAATGTACTGCTGATTCAAAACCATACAAAGAAAGAATTTGAGGCTTTGCAAGTGAAAACAAACAAAACAAACACACACAAGTTTAAGAAGCAGATAAGTGGGGTTATGACCGCTACAATATGAAGCTGGAAGGTTGACTGGATGGAAACCAGGGGGCTAGGGACACCTTTCTTTAAGCTACTTCTCCTGCAAACAGCATTATCTTGATTAAAGTTTAATTAAGGATCACATTTGGCTGTGCCTTTCATAGCGATCTACATGAGCAGATTTCCTAGGGCTTAACTTTATCGCTGGGAAAATCCTCCTTTATTACTTTCAACCTGTTGTAAAAGCTGTTGGCACGGAGGGACGGCTGCCTCATTCACTGGCCTTGTTTGCTGCTGGAAAAATCCTGAGTCTCAGGAGATCTCCCCACAGTGGTTCAATTTAATATCTGTCCTATCACTACAAGGCTGGGGCTCATTATTAATGATACTATTCATTAATTTCTTGTTGGGCTGATGTTATTTATTAAATTATTAAAGAAAGCTCCCGAGACACTCTCACGTAATGAGGGATGTGTCCTCCTTCCACAGCCCACCCCAACCTACCCACATCCCTCCCCGAGCCAGCATCCCCCCTTTTCCTGGATGGATGGTGGGTGGAATTACCCCACTCGGACGCTGCTAGCCTGCATACCCTCATTAGTCGTTCTCCAGGGCTGAGTGACACCATAAATCCATTCTGCACGTCGACCAATGGCAGCCATATACAAACGCACGCGGCTCGCCTCGGCCTGTTAATGAGCCATTCCCATGCACAGTGAATTGACTAGTGTCCATCCAACATAACTGGACAGTATTTTTTGGAAGAGCTAAACTGCAGTCGCAGAACAGATTTAGGACATTGTATAATAGTTTTACTTCTCATTAATAAATTATCACTTTATGAACTTGAAATTGAGATTTCATTCAAAAGAACTTCTATTCATTTCCACAGGAATAAATAGAGCTGTGCTGATTGTTGTGAGATTATTTTAATGCATATAGACATGAAAAAAAAAAAACTTTTTGTGTGATATTTTCTTTAAATAACACAAATTTGTAGAGAAAAAGAGACAGCATTCATGTGAACCAAGATGAATCCATTTTTAAATCCTTTCAGCCTACACAAAATATATATGAGAAAAACTAATACTGCACAAGACACTGAACTCACATCCCCATAAGGAAATATGGTGGTTGCAGCATCATGCTGTGAAAGGTGATTCTATTGAGACTATTGAGTAATGGGCTTAAATCATAATGTTCACATTTAAAAACAGAAAACATGTTTCAGTTTCCTTCTAATTTTAACACCAAATTTAACAGTAATATACCATGTATTTGTTCTCTGTGATTTTTTTCCTCTGTTTATATTGTGCTACAAAAAGTTTAGTGTTATTAAAAAAAATCAGAAGTTTTATTTCAACACCTTTAGGATAAATAGCTTCACATAAAAAAAATCTTTCTGGTAAGTAACTGATTCAAGAACATCAAACCATAAAGATTGCATCACTACATGAACTTAAAACATGTGTGCTGCCTCTGTGGTATAAATGGCTACCCACAGATATCTAAGAATATATTAATCATAATAATTAATCTGATCCAATTATATTGCAAAGGATATAACAAATTGCAGGGGAAAATAATGATCTATCACTGGCGTGTCATAGGGACGTGGGACTAAGGCAGTAATTAGACGGAGGGATTTTACACAGTACACACTGCGCAAGCAGCTGATGGCTCTTCTGTTTAAATCTGATGATGTAATTAGAGACAAAGTTGAACCCAGTGTTTTTGCTGGCTAAACTAAAAAAGGTCTCAATAGAGGGTGGGCCAGCATTTTACAGGCAATGTAGAGGCGATTATTTTTTTAAAGGTAGAAAAATATTTGTAGAATGAACATTGACCGGGCAGTAAGTATTTTAATGCTTATATCAATGTATATACCCCTCTATGTCAGTGAGGTTTATTAACAGCAATAATTATATTAATGTTGCTAAATAAGAATAGTTTACATGTTTTATTAAAGTAAGACTTCAAACAAAAAAAATACATATTTATTTATGCTTGAAGAAAATACATTACTTGTTTTTTGGGCAAATCTTGGTGATTCATTTTGTCACCTTGTATAATATGTAACACTAAGACAAAACAGAATTTAATGTTAAATTAATTATACTTTCATTTGATTTGATTCATCTGCACAGCACCACTCATAAAAAACTGTCACTTCCATTCCATCTTTTAGAGCCCTGCTTTCAAGGAACAAATAGAAATAACACAGATGAAACTAAATCTCCAGATGTTCTCCTAATTTCTGTACTAACTAGCATTAGCACTGCAACTCAGTTTGCTGTTGAGGGTATTCAAAGCATCAGTTTAAGACCCTAATGGGTCATTTCTTCAAATAGTCATAAAGTCCTAATAAAAGTCAAATTACCCAAAATGAATGAACATATTTAATAATTTAATTGTTTTGTAGGTTAGCAAGTATTTTAAAACAATCAAATGATAACCCAGTACCACAATATAAAATTAATAAAACCCAGAAATGTGATCAATATGATGAATTAATATAAGGAGGGTTTTTTTCCCAGAGACCAATATTTTTGACATGACTAATTCATTATTTTTCTAGTGTATTTCCTATTATTATAATAAAATTACATGAGATATTCTGCTGCTTTCTAAACTATAAGTGTATTGATTAAATGATTGTGATTTTAAAAGTTTAGAGTTGTATCAGTATGTCGCAAAAGCTCAGGTCTCTTCTGTTTATTTATTTATTTTTTCCATATGCAGAGAGGAATCCCATCTAAGTTGTACAGATATAAAAATTGAAAACACTTCTCTTGTTCAGATTCCTTGCCCAGTTTTACCACTTCAGAAGTTCACTAGAATTTATCCAAAGGTGGATACTGATTTAAATGCTTGCTTATTGTTCATTTTCCTGTTCACCTCACAAATGAATGCATTTCAGACCAGAGTCAAATCCATGTACATTAAAAAACATCTAACATTTGACAAGAACTATCTTTACAATCAGGTTTTCTTATTTTTCCAAAACACTCAGATAACAGATGGATAAGTATGACAGTAATTTTTTCATAAATAAAGAATTTTACATTTTAGTAATGACTTTGTAGAAAGTGATGACTGTCTCCATGTTTGATAAAATGTACAATTCACAGCATCCCCACATGCCGGAGTGTTTGTATTTATAACTTAATTAGATGTAACTATTTTGCAAGGTGAAATACTAAAGAAAGGGAAAAATAAATAAAAGAACATAAGGCAAAGTGAACAAATGATTCTCACAAAAATAAGAGATAGAGGGAAAAAAACTATACTGCTGGCTTCTCATGAGGACAGAATTAATCACCTGCCTGCCTCGCTGGTCTCTGTGCTAGGACCCAAGGATGGAGGTAATAAGACAAGCCCTTGAGGGACACAACGCCGAGTATAAATATCAGCTGCTGTGCATATGCAAATCACTCCTGGGTTTATTTATTTTTTAATTTCTTCTCAAAGGCTCAAGTGTGCTAATATCAAATAGCAAGCTTTTAGGGAGTGTTTAATGGCTGATGGTGGGAGGTAGGGGAGCTGCAGACTCTGGAGCGAGTGCCGGTTCATGAGTAATTAAGGGGTGTTTTGCTGAGCATAAATAATGCTGTTTGTATTGGCTCTATGGAGGAGTGGGGCGCTGAGAGAAGAGAGGAGGAGGGTGTTGGTGAGGTGGGTTGGCGGCGGGATGTTGGACAGGAACAGCAGGGGTTAACCCCTCAACGCACCTCAGTTCACCACAAGCGCAGAGAGGCTTGTTTATTAGTTCTGCATCATTCAGAACATTATTGTTCAGGAGAAGAACCAGGAGAATTGGCATATACTTCTTATTATCTTATTAATCTATGACAAAATAGTACAAAGTTAGTAAAAATGTCTAACATAAGAATTTTATATACAAAGTGTTGAAATATTTCTCATCAAATTCATGTTCATCTTGCAAAATGTGTGCATGTGATTTTTATCTGGTGAAGTAAGTTTAAGCCATGGAATGTAGATTCCTGAAACCAATCATTTAGTTTTTAATATAGGATTTTATATATCACTCCCTAATGATAATTTTTCTTTCATTTTTGTAAAAAAAAAAAATTATTTTCTACCAAAAATACTTTAAATATTGTCTAAATGTGGTTTGTCCTTCAAAGACTAACAAAATCAAATTTTTGATTCCCAATAATTAAATGTTCTGTTGGTGATGTTTCAAAAACGCTCTCACCCCACTGGTGGTTCTTTGCTTTAATAGCACAGATGAGAGGACTGTCAGCCTGGAGTGGCTGACAAGAGGCACTCCACACTGTGATGATAGTGGTGCAACGCTCCCATCCACTGGTGGGCCTGCTGGCAATGTCCCAGCCACGTTACCAAAGAAAAGTGCAGGTTGGAAAATTTGAAAACAACATATTCTTCAAATCTGGAAAAACCTTTCATGGGAAATCATAAAATAAAGATTCCTAATTTTCTTGAATATTCAGGTAAAAACTCATTGTCAAGACAATGAGTATATAAGGTATACCTTATATACAGCACTAAACTGTTTATCTATAATGAGGAAAATATGCATTTCTCATTATAGAGATGAGATACTTTACATAGAAAAACTATCTAAATTTTAGTTTCTTCTTGCTCTACTAAAGTTAATTTTATATAGCATGTTCTCTCTCTGTAAAGTCTAATCTAAGACCTCTTGTAGGACGTTTAACTCTCTTTAAATTATCTCCATGCACATGATTCTGAAATAACTATAATAAAACTTAAAACATTTAAGTTTTATTATGGGCTAAATCATCCTTAGTTTGGCTTGATATGAATTGCATTTCTCTTAAATTTTATTAAAACAGGGATTATTTTTAAAAGATTAGTTTTTTTATAGCAAATTCACAAAAGTCCTCATAACACTGAGTAACTTGAGTCATGTTGGAGCTGGTAATTTTCACTAGGGGAGAAAATAGAGTTATTTCCTCACACATTAGCAGACGAGTTGACAGGCCAAAGAATGTACTGCACTTGAGCACACTAATGGTCAGTGAGTAACCTCTTCCCTCCAGAACATCACCACCGGAGACACAGAAGAAGAAGCCGTTTATAGCTCCTTTCTTCCAACATGTCCACCTGTGCTCAAAATCCTTCAGTGTGAGTGTGTGTGGGTGTGTGCAGCTCTCTTTGTTAATGCATCTCTTCAGCTGGTAATATTTTCTCATAAAGAAGCATGGAATTTAGCAATTAAGGGTTAAACTGTTACTAGTCTTTATATGTAATTAGAACAGAACGTAGACTTTATTACCCACCAACATTTATCATGTTTCCTGTTAATACAATCAACGCTGCGGGAGAAGAGCAGTAGATTTGTCAAAAGAGAGTCTCAAACCTCAGGAGAAAATAAGTGATTCTAAATGGTGCTCCACTTTATGAAAGTATGATTCAATATCACCTCGAACAAAGAGGGAATAAAGAGCTCCTTCTCCAGTTTTAGAAGCCACAGAGGACCGTACTTTTGAAGAGAACCAGATTCCATAACACAAGCTTACTAGTTCCTCTGGGTGCAATTATACCACATCTCTCTGATAACAAGTGGCTTAGGTAAGAGGGACAAGGGGACAACCTCTTCAGTGAAACAATTTAGCTGTCATGAGCGTGTGGCAGGAAACCATCTTGTTTGGGAAGCAGGAAGATCCCCAGAGCCTGGAGATAATCATGTCCGGCACAAAGAACCAATAAATCAATCTGATTTACCAGCCTTGTTTTATAAGTATCAGTTTAACTATCAAACAATACTATAAATAAGCATGTTCATAAAAATTCCCCAATTAACAGTACAGAAGAAGCAAACATATTTGAATTTATTTTTGAAAAGAAATTATCTTATGACAGGAGCATCTTTGGTGTCCCAGATTGTAATGGTACTGTCTATACTATGCTAGGATTGCATGGCCCTCTCTCCTGGTTGCGATTCAGTTTTGTATTGCTTACTTGCATGGCCATTCAAAAAGGATAAGGGGTCACAACATATTTGTGCAAGTTGTCATTTTTGGAAGAGAACATAACCACTAATGCAAAATTTCAGCCGAACCCAATCCAAAAAGGTAATTCAAAACAAATACACTTCAGAACAAATCTTGGCATTTATGAAACTTACATTCTATTTGAGAAACCACAAAAACAACATTTTCAAAGACTTTATTCCCATTAGAACCACCTCTAGCAAAGACAAACTTGAAATCATTATTACAATGATTGCTCATCAGATAAAATAGCAAACGATTAGTTTAGAAATTAATTATTCTATCAATTATTCTGACAATCAAATAAAGAGTTTGGCTGCAGATTTCTGTAGATTTTTTTATTCAACCGCTTAAACTTGCTTTGTGCAATGTTAAGAGGTAATTATGTAGAGCAAATTTACATACAAAGAAGGTTCTTCATCTTAAAAGCATATTGTGTACATTTTTGTAAAGTTTTGGCTTTCAGATTTTCTTACTATTTTCTTTTTCAAAATCTGTAAAATTTAGTTAAGCATTAAAACCTTGTTAGTTGATGATTATTTCACAATCTTCAAAAGGGACAAGCTGCACTTATCCCAGTTGTTTATCCCTCCACTCAACTTTCCTTCAGTACTTTGTGAACAGCCAGATTTTAAGCAATGACCTTTTGTGGATTATGCTCCTCATTGAGAGTATCAGTGACTGCCTGCAGAACTATTGTAAAGTCAGCAGTTTCCTCCATTATTATGTAGTCCATGACGCAACTTTTTTTTAACCCTCTTTTAATTGGTCTTATGTATTTTTACAATTTTCTGAAACTTACTTTTGTTTTTTGTTAGCTCTAATCCATTATCAAGAAAATAAAATTAGTATATTCTTGACAAGTATGTCTTTTTTATGGGGAACCTACACACTATATGTGCTTTGCATAGAGGTAATAGAATAAATTGACTTAATAATAATTAATTTGTATTGAATTGACCCTGACTGCATTTTAAATGTTTTGCTTTAACTGCCTAAATTACTTGCAGATGGAAATGAGCCAGTGGCTCAGTTTAAGTCCACTTGTCTTGTGGGGTTGCTGTTCCTGTGAAATGTTCTTTAGGAAACAAACTCAAACTTAACCTTAATGTAAATGAGGTAATTGATGTTGATTATGCCAGTTAGGTTTCTTAGATCATCAGATCTAAGAAAGCTAAGAGACTACTAGTTTATTCCATTAACTTTACCTGATCACTGCACTCTCCAAAGACTTGTTTACTCGTTAGACTTTTAATAAGCCGAGGTATCAAAGCCGCCTCACGCTGGGATTGTTTATGACTCACCAGGAGGTTCTATAAGGCTAACAGGGACTGGCATCACCTGTACCCCCACATCCTAGCTGCCAGCGCTGGGCTGTGGGGCCAGTCGAAAAGCGCATTAGCAGAGGCCGTGACTGGAGCTCCGGTAGTCCTGGTCATGCTGGGGAAATGTCAGCCACAAAAACCAGCCAGGTCCGCTGAGCCCTGAACCTGGATCTGTCGCCCAGCATGACTCTGACATGATCATGGACGGCGGTTGTGACACATGTAAGCAATGACTCCACACAGCTATCTGATCAGCATTACGCCACTGTCAAAAGGCTCTGACTACAAGCGTGTGATGAGAACTGTGATAGGGCTCCCTCTCTCCCATACAGATCACACAAGAAGGTGGTGACTATAACTCCATGGAAGCACAAAAATCTATCAAAGAATCTATTTAAGTTCTTTGTTTAAGATGTTTATTTGATCCTAACATGACAATTATTTTTAATGAATGTACAAGTAATATTTGAAATTCACGAGAGAAAAATAAGCATTATTTGCCGTAAGCCTGTGTGCACATCAACCATCAATCATTGCCATCAGAATTGCCACAGTCTGCTGTCAGGGCCTATTACTGCTGAATTCATTTTCCTCAATTAATTCAAAATCTAACCCCCTGGCTGCTACCAATGTATGTTTTTATATCCATCCACCCACCTATTTGTCACAATGGACCCAGTGACAGTACAATAATGCATTCATTATAAAAATGAGAAACAATAGTCCACACATATCATTAATTAAGTCAGGTCGGAGAAATGACAACTAAGCGACAACAGTGTGCTTTGCACTGCAATGACCAACAGAGTGAAACAACATGCAGAATATATCTTAAGTATTAAAAAGACGTCTCATCTTTTCACATAAGGGGGAAAGTTTGAGATAAGATTTAGAATCTTTTGGCCAAAGAATGTGCATGTGAACCAACCCAAATTAGAAAAAAAGCATAAACACATTTTACTTTTATCTTTGTAACACTGAAACATTAAGATGAAAATAAGCTTCACTTCTTAGGACACCGATGACCTTTCGCAGTTTTTGTTCGTTTTCCCCTGATGATGGAGCAAGTAAAATAATTAGCTTAAGTGTCATTTGTACCTTTATTTACACACAAACATGCATATATATATATATATATATATATATATATATATATATAAAATTCCGAATATAACTCATAAATTAGATCATTCAAATAAGTCAAAGAAATGTCATCAGACTCCATTGCTGTCTGATCATTGGTCTTATCTGCATCCCTCACCCCACACATGCAGGCACAGATGTGAACATAAACAGCAAAGTAACAAGCACTTATAATTAATAAACTGGACAAAGCAAAACTATCCTTATCACAGAGGCTACTGTATCATATTAAACAACAGTTTTGTCTTGTGGAGCACTGCCAGACTTTCATGCCTAAACTGTGGCGTTTAAATCAATTAACTGTGAACATGATTTAACTTCAGGATATCATTTGAAAGTATAATTGCCCATAGGGATTAAAATGAACTCAGTGGGCTCCAGTATCACCCCACTGTGCTCTCCATGTTGGGAAATGTCCAGTTTTAAGGATCAATTTGCATATTTGAGGAGAAAGTCCTAATCTAAATCTTAAAGGACATTAAAAGAAGAAAAAAGAGAGAGAACTAGTTCTCCATCAGATGCTACTTGACTAAATTGTTCACCGTGCAGAATTCACAATTACATCTTTCCTCGTGCATGATTCCAATCGCTTTAGTGGCTGTGCAGGAAGCATTTCACTGCGCATATTAATTACAAAGAAAATACATAGTGCTATTGGGTTGCAGGGTTGCTGCAGCCACACTTGCTAAGATGGGTCATTTGAGCTGAAGAGTGAAGCTTGCGAGCCTGCTGTGTTCACCTGAGCTGTAGTCAGAAGGCAACGGGTTGCAATGATAGGGTGCTGATGTGATTATAGGTTCGATAATAAATGCCAATTTCTCACTGGCTATTGCCAAATTCTCCAATCACTTCATATTAAGATTAAATCACAGTTATTAAATTGTGTTTATGCCAAATTAGAAACTATCAGAAGCCAATTATTAAGTTAACATGTATGGCTCATAACCATCATTTGTCCACTTATTTTAAAACAGTTAGCTACTATTACCACAAGAGCCAAAGGCTTAAACAAAAAATTCAGTTATTAGACTAATAGTGAAGGAAAAGTAGTGGCTTGGTATCTTTTCAGAAATGTTAATTTTATAATCTCCAAATGCATTGTGTTTTATACTGAACTGGTGGATCTATTTAATAATTGGTCAACAGAGCATTGGCCATGCTGGCCTTGAGAGTGGAAAGCGTTTTCAAATTGCACATATAGGCTGGCTGTTGACGAGAGAAGAGTGAAATTAGGTTTTTCCAAAATTGAAAATTAAACTCTTAATAGTTAAGAGAAAGAAAGGGAGGAGGACAAGGACACAGATCTTTGACTTTGAGTGTTTAGTTTTCTCCTGACTGCACTCATTCAGCCATATTGACATAGAGGTGCATTTGAATAGAAACAATTTTTCTTTGTTGTACACAATGCCACGCTTAGCAGTATACAGTACTCGCAAAGAAATCTCATTGTGCTGACAACGAGATAAAAATGTTTATTTTGTTCCTCCACAACAAGACAAAGCCAGATGGTGAGGGTGTAGAAACCTCCCATCGACATACAAATATGTTCAGTAGTTTGTTGAGGAATTTACATGAGTTGTGATATTGTGGTGCATGGACCAGAAATTTAGCACAGAATATTTTTTTAAGCGTAACGTGCTAACTATACAGTAAAATAAGATTGTCCAAACAGTTTGCTATCCAGATATAATTGAAGCTTTTAGAAAACAATTCTGTGCTTTTCTAGATTACTTTATTGATTACATACATGTTAGAGAGGAAAATCTTGATATGCCTTTATAACTGGACCACCAGGAAAATGTGGTATTCAGCTCGTATGGCCAACTCTAAATTCAAAATGCTTCGCCAAAGAAATTTCACTACAAGTAATCATATACAGCAAAAACTATGTTTTCTGTGATATTTGCATCAAAGCATGCACCTGCAGCAACTCTGTGTCCTTGACATAATTACACTTGTACTGCTTTGGAGGTCATAATTCATCCTCATCGTCCTGAAGTTCCCTGTCTGGAGAAAAAAAAAATCAACATGCTAATGCCCTTAATACATTTGCTGTGCTGTTGGAGAAGCATGAATTAGGCCCTACTCAGTATGTGAAGTATCCAAATTCTGTTATGTGTCTTTTTGAGGCATACCTAACAAGTTTCCACATTCTGATTAGCTCAGCAGAAACTGATAGTTTACCTTGATAAATTAGAGGAGGCAAGATTTAATGAACAGAACACAGGGGTCACCTTTGTTTCTTGGGGTGATACAATAAGAAAAAAACAAACAGATTTTTCTTACTGCCACATGCCTCTCCTTAATAATCAGATTTCTCATCCTCTTTGTAATAGAGGGAGCACAGAATCTCATTACCTTTTCTAGCTGAGGGGAGAGAAGGAACACTTCTGCTTTGATTCCTCTGTTAAAAAAAAGAGGAGGGGTGGACAGAGGTGGTGGCAGAGAAAGCATGGGACACGTAAAGTTCTGCTTATTTGCACATACGTTGACATCCCCTTAAAGATATGTAAATGACTCAGGCAAAATCCAAATGCTAAAGCCCAGACCATTAGTTTTCCACTTCATAATCTCCACATGGGGCCGTTAGAGGGATAATGTACCATACAATACATGGTTTACTTTTAATTAATAGGAAAAATGTACTTTGAATTGAATATTAAATCTAGATTAATGTGGAAAATTCCCCTCTTTGTAAATGTATGGATCTGCTTCTTTGTAACAAGGAGACAAAAACATATAGAAAAAAAATTTAGTATTTAAAACAAATACTGTATTTAGGTGGATGGTGAAAAACTAATATAAGCCCAAAAATATAAACAGTTAAAAACTGCAAATTAGTGATGAAGAAATTATTCATATATTGTATGTATTGGAGGAATGGCTTGTAAACCTTACAAAAACAGACTTTAAAAAAATGAACAATTTAGGAAAAATTATATTAAGATAAGTATTTATGGTCATTGTATTAATGGACTGTATGCAAAAGATATTTGCGCAGAGGTAAATGCTAACCATAGTAACTTATGCTTATTATAACAAGGTTACACCATCTTTTGTCAACTGGTTAGCATGCTAGTGTTCTACCCCTTTCATTGAGAGTACGATTCCATAAAAATAGGTTAAAACATATATATAAATGTATATATATATAATATACATTTTAAAGATTATTCTTAAAAAACAACCCATGCTTTGCCTGCTCGTCTGTTTTCACATTGTTTTCACATATTGTTGTACAAAGTTGTGATCTTTTCGCTCATGTTCTGAATAAATGCATGATATTAAAAATGCACTGATACATAAAGTTTCTATTCTAATCCCCAACTAGGACTATGCCTGCTGTCTTCTGAGACCAACATCTGCTTCATCATCTTTCCATCATCCTCCCATCTGATGGCTCACAGAATGACAGAAAAAAAGCATAGTTCCTCAATCACCCAAAGCGCTGCAGTACTGCATAACCTTCTTTCTGAGCTGCACTCTCCAAATGCCAGACTTTATTGCGAGGTTGAGCCCTGGTTAGCACTTCATATGTGTCCACTTCCTTTGTTATAAACTCATCTTTGCAACATCACAGACTTCCTTGATCAATACACTGTTTGATATATTTTCTTTATAAAAAAAAAAAAAAGTAGAGCTGCAGAACTGAGGGATGTTTATTTGTTGTGTTAATACATCTTCTCTTAGCTTAGACTCCTGAACAATTGGTAAAAGCCTGAGAAGTTTTTCTTGGTGAGTCACAAATGTTTAAAATATAACAGAAATTAAGAAAAAAAATGTGTTGGTTTTTCACATAGATCTCATGAATGGAAAGTTAAGTGGAAAGAAAAAGTGTGATCTACACGTATTGCATAGCACAAGAAATGGGCTACAACTGTTTTAGTTGTGTTGAAGCAGAGGTCAGAAAGAGCATTTCATGTTTACACCTTCCACTTTGCATAAAGCACAAGGGCCTGCTTTAATATATATATGTGCGCAACTGAATCAAACTGGTCAGAGATAAACCCCTGAAGGAAACATTCCTTCTTGAGAAACTTCAACAGCTTTCAGTGAAACCAGTCAGAATTCAGTTTTAGTTCTGCGAAAAGGGAATTCTACATGTTATCTCCTCATCAATGAACCATACCTATCCCACTCTGCGTTCCATGAGTTAAGAAAACTGTATTTTTAAGAGGTATTGAATGGGAATAGTACATCCTAAGAGCTTTAAAAGGAATGCTTTTAAAAATAAATGTTACTTTCACAAAAATTTAGAAAATTAGCAAAGTTCTGCAAATTTGGCTTCTGAAAAACATGACATTGATGTGATCCTACCCAAGATTTTAACTGCCCAGTTATGAATCATCCAGAGAGATTTGATAGTTGTTGGTGCTTGAGAAAAAGATAAACAGTAATTTAAATGTGGGGGGGAAATAGAGTACACAAAATCATTTGCAGCAAAAAACAACAACAAAAACAAGAGAAAAAAAAAACAGCACAGTATTCAGAATAAAATTCAAGGTCAATTTAAGGACAACAAAACCTGGGAAATTATTTTTAGTATTATAAAATAATACAGCATTTTTATTTAATCAGTATGTTTCACATGAAATAAATGGTAGTTAGTTAATATAATGTCTTGGAATAACAAGCATGGAAGCATCAGTTTTTTTTTTTTTTTTTTTTCACAGTTCTAATTGACACTGCAAACAAATGCATGCCTCAAAGCAAGCATCACAGAAAGTGTAGCACCCAGTCCATTAATTACCTGATTGAACTACGTACACTGTAAATAACTCCAATCCTCATTGCATCCAGACAAAACAGTTTGTTCTCCATTTTATTTACCCATTTTTTAATACTTTCACCCAAAGTGCCTCTAGGGAAGTGACAAAGCATTTAGCGGTTCTTCCACAGGAAATGACACATTTGTCCTCGGTTTGCATTAAACACAACAATTAATGCATGTTAATTCTTAATTATGCTAATTTCATTTGAAACAGGTTGTGAGGTTCTAACAGGGTGGTTGGGTGAGAGAAGGGAACCTCTGGCGACATTCATGCTGCTGTTGTTGTCTCTGGTAGTCCTCTTCACACGTTCACATGTCCTCTGGTGTTAGAAACCCCTAATGAGGATGTAAAATCAAGACATGACATGCTATGAGATCCTAAAAATAATTGGGCTAATACTGTTTTCTTTAACTGTCAAAAACACACACACACACACAAAAGAAATTTGAGTCAAAAAATAAAAGAGCGAGAAAAAAAAAACACTAAACAGTTTTTACACTAAAAGATGTGTAATCAGGCTGCTTAGACCATCTTTTAACACTTCTTAATGTTGAAATAAACAAACAGAAAAAACCAGCTAGAAACTAAATATCCTGGCAGAATGGAAACAGAATATTATATATTGTTTTCTGATTTAAACATGAATCTTTGATGGGCAGTAGTATAACAAACAATATATTTGGGAAAAAATGCTTCAAATGAAATTTAAAGGCCATGTCTTGTTTTTACAACTCTTCCTTTTAAGCTGTACTTAAGCTAAGACCATGTTCCCATGTCCAAACTTAAATAATATATAAAAAAGCAATGAAAGAGATAAGAACCACCTAAATCATTATTTATTAGAAATAATATTCCAAAACAAAAGTAGCTATAGCAAAGTATCCAGTTGGAATGGGAATCCAGTAAGTGAAGATTTGGATATTAATCCTGTAAGGAGGAAAAAAGCTCACTGAAAATATCAGGTAGAGATTTAGTAAACTGGAACACCATGAAAGGATATAAAGGTAGAGTATGATGAGGACAGTCTGCTTATTTTATCCACCACATCATAAGTGACCACTTGGCATGAACCATTATTCTAAACACAAAAATTCTGGAAACATTCTGGTTAAAAGTCATCTTTGCTCCTCTTCTGGCCAGCATTATAAACCTGACTGTTTTTGATGGGTAAGGAGAAATATTTCCTCCTTATCTGTGTTTACTTCCAGGGAGCACAATTACATGTCCTGCTTGGACAATCTGTGCATTAAAAGTGCTCCAAATAGACTTATTCAGTGACCCAAAAAGCAGATCTATTTACCATAACCTAGTTGTAATAATTTTGGTGCGAAAGCAATCTATTTTATGTCGTGAGCTTTAGAGACTGACATGCTTCAAGGAGAATAGATGCTAAAGACGCTACATCAACGTAGTCTTCCTGTCTTACTCCACATGAATCAAAAGGCTTTTTTTGCTTTAATAATGTCAATTTAAAATTGCTTATCCCCTTTAAAAACCAAATAAAAAACCGTTTGTGACAAACATATTTTGATATACCAGTTAATTGTATGAAAAAAAATCAACAACAAAAAAACTGTCTCTCACCACTTTGGGTGTAAAATCTCCATGCTTTGAGTTCATGCCTGTGCAAGCCTTGAGCTTCACACTTAATAGCACAATTCCCCTGAGGAACACAACAAGCAATCTATCTGGTGGGTAATGTACTGTACACATGTGCTGTAATGAGATACAATTAAATAAAGCCAAATTGTGTTGACAACTCCTGTGTTTAATTTTAACATCTTTCTTACGATTTAAAGTGGCTTTAATGCATTCTTTTGCAAACAAAATAAAATGCAATACCAGAAGGCAGAAAAAGAATGATGAAAAATCTTTTTTTGTATTTCATAAAAGTGTGGCGCCCTATTAGCGTAATCTCCCATCCAGAAACCTGCAAATTGTGCACTTTTGATTTTACAGTTCCACAAAATGACTTTAATTCCTTTTATTCTCCTGTGTTTTGGGGAATTCACTGAGAAAATGAACAAGACATGGCTTGCACTGTTAAAGACTGTGGCAGTTGGAATATTTCACCTGACACGCACCGTGCAAGTCGTGTGGCACAACCAACCACAACTGGGCCATTAAATATATGTAAATGAAGAGAAACACAAGAGAGCCGGGTATAACAGCACGCACAAGGGAGAAATGGATCCTGGGTAGTGATTAATTTATTTGATGATGCCCCTAGTGAGGAATTTTAGGTCACAAATGAAGTGACAGGATGACAAATTACCATTTTAAGGAATTTACTGGGAATCATTAATGAACAATTGTCAGGTAGTTTACAGCAAGCAGAGGAGACAGAATAAATGTACATCTCTCCCTTTATCTAGGATAAATGACTAAAAACTATTTCTTAAGCTCACTTTTTTATGTTGCATTATCTTTGGGAATGCAGTGAGCTCTTATTTAACAGCAAATATATTTAGTACAAGAAATGGCTCAATTATGTCCCTGTTTGGTGGGAGGTAAAAATATAAATTTGAGGTAGATAACGAGAAGCCGCTCTAAGCTTGTTAATCTGGTTCCCCCCTGCTGTGGTGGAACATTACAGTTCCTTATCTGCAGCGACACTCAGAAACACAGGCTTATCAACGTGAAACTTTTGTTCTTTTTCTACACCCGGAGTAAGATGAGCCCAACTTTGAAATCTCTGTCACTACTTCCAAGGAATGCAACCATGAAGCCACCCTGGAGTGAACAGGGTTATTCGAGATGTCCCGTTGTCAAATTGATCCTAAACAGCTTGAAAAATCATTTTCACTGCAACATACATCAAAAGCTTTAACGATGCTTTGTAATTTTGAGCACTTGCCCTATTAGAAAAAGAATCCTTTAAAGGGATTTTCCTTGTAGGAAGAAATATATAGACTGCTTCTGGCATATCTTAAACTATGTTGCTTTCCTTGTAGGAAGAAATATATAGACTGCCTCTGGCATATCTTAAACTATGTTGCTTTGTCACTGACAACATAAATCAATTCATTAATTAAAATTAAGCTCGTGTAAAAGGCAGTATCATAGTTTATTTAAGTGTTAAAGGAGACAGATGGTATTTTAAGAGTCACTGTCAAGCTTGTCTGTACTGTTCATTTTGGTGCCTTTAAATGGCTTTTAAAAGGCAGCGGTAAAAGAGAGCAGAGATGACGGGAGGAATCTTCGCTGCATGCATTAATTCGACAGATTCCTTGATTTCCCTCCTGGGCCCCTTTGGGAAGACCCAGTGCTTCAGCAACTCGATGGTGCATTACAGTAGGTGTGACAAAAATTGTTGCTCTTGGAAGTGCTAGTTGGTTTACAAATGACATGTCACTGGATGTCTGAAAACACTCATAATTGCACTTTCCAAAACAGAAACAATGTCCCAGTTTGTTCCAAAGTGAAATGTCCTCTTTCTTTCCCTTGACAGAAATGATTTTCTGCCTAATATTGTTGAATCTGCTGGGAGTACATATAATAAAGTATAAGTTTCTCTTAAAATGCAATTACATAGACAATAGTATGGACTTTAAAGTAATGAAGTCCATATATTTTATAAAAGGGTAGCATGATTTCTTCTATTTTACAGGGCAGATTTAAATGCATATTGTGTTCACCAAATGTGTTTATTTGGTGAACTGGATGAGCAACAAAACAAAGGAGTAGTCGCTTCTGATGAAAACAGAAACTGCAATCACTCTAAAGTTCATGCTATGTAAAATGCATGGAACTTTAACAATAAAGAAATAATGTAAATTCAAAGATTCCACAAATAAATCAGACTGTTGCATTTGAAGTTGAGATATAAATTGTATGATTAACTCAGTCGGTTATTTTAAGCATGTTCTTCTAGCAACATATGCTCAATTTTTATTACAGCACACAGAAATTGTTTAGATGATTTTCTTCTCAATCAAACATATTAAATAGAAGATTGCAACAGCTTGATTTGGTGTGTCTAAAATAGATCTTGGTTATTTTTCTTGTGCATTTCCTCTAACTTAATTACATGAATAAATACTTTGCTTAAAAAAAGCAACAATCTTATTGAACATCACTGCAGCAGTAACGCAACAGCATATCTCAGCTCACTGGTGTGTGCACACATTGTTTTTACTCTCTCATTAAAGGGACACATGTGAATTAGATGTTGAAATTGAAAAGTCATCTAAAGAGATACATCTGCAGACCAATAATTTGTCTCTTTTGTTAGAGGTGTTAATCTACTCTCTAAAGCAAGTTCATAATTTGGGTTTATTAATTTCACTAAGACACAACCAATAAATTAGTTTAATGAGTTTTTTGTGTTTGGGGTATATATTAAGGTCTGCAAGAAATTTTAGTAATACAAAATATAGACAAATAGCAGGCAAACAACATGAAGAATTCATATGTTTTTGTATTATTCATCAATAATAAATACTATTAGGCTATCCAGACATAACCTCTGACCAATCCTCCTTGGTGTCACAACTGAATGGATGAGTGGCCAGGATAATCTTCACACTCTGCATTGGACACACACTGCATGTACCATGAAAGTGACTATGAGCTTCTTTCCAGATTGTGCCCAATTTCATGGTGCTATGCACACACGACAACAGTTCATCACAGCAATTTGTTATATATTTATGTATTTTTCTATACATCAGTAGAATGCTTTACCATGTATACTAATGCAAGCAATCCAGAGTAAAATTGTGCTCAGAAAGTTATTTAAGCAAGCTTCATTCACAACCTTTTTGAGTTGTTCAGCAGCTTGTGTTGTGTGGTGCTGTCGGGATTCTTTGACAAATTATGTGAAAAGTCAGAAAAAAAAAATCAGATTAAAAATAATCTAATCTTTGATTTCCATCCATATAGTCACAATTTTTACACACTTATCCAGTTGAGGTTGAGGGGTTTATCGCAAATGATTATTGGAGAAGAGACAGGGTACCCTCTGGACAGGTTGCGAAACGACTGGATTTATGATCTGCACCCTCACATTTTAGCTTATTTTTGCAAATATGTATGCTTCGTATGACAAATGTTCAAATGGTTGTTGAAGTAGATATCTGTAGCTTTCAACTTTTTACTTTGTTTCAACAAAAGAAAAACACAAGTCTTGTGTTTTTCTACTCAACAACCTCATTAATGTGACTGTTATGATATGTAAACAGTGCTCAGAAGATAATCTTACAATTTCTACTGGTTCCCAGTGTTAAACCCAAAGCAAGTGTCCAATTAAATTATCTTATATTCATAATGTTCTTGCTCTCTTGGTCCCTTTATGTATTTTATATTTATGCATGTACATGCCTCTTTAAATGTATTCTCATGGCTGTCCTCTTCTGTAAACAGGCTCATTAACAACAAATATGTGAGCCATTTAGGGATCATAAAAACACTGGAGTGTCTGAGCATGAGGCATTCAGGGAACATCTGTAAGTTCCTTTTGACAGAAAACCAAGAATCAATCACACTAAACTCCTCAGCTAGAGACAAAAACATCATTTCTAGACGTAGATCTGCTCCAAGGTTAGATCCAAGAGCAATGTAAGGATAACTTAAAACAAATTCCAGGGGAAAAGGTTACAATTGAATGAAATACATAAATGTCTGAAGTGCTACCAAATGCAAGCTGTATCAAGGAAGGACTTGGCTACCTTTAATTAGACTTTCCTCCTCTTGGACTTCATCATCTTGGTTTTGCATAGCAAGGATAAGACAAAGATGCAAGGATCTATTGGTATTAATTGCATCCATCTCTGTAAAAGTGATCTAAAGAATTTGCATCTTGATGCCTTGCATAATCTGTCCCTTCTTAAAGACTTTTCCATTGCATATTATTTTTTCTTTCATCTGAGACATCTTCTTTACCACATATCCCCATTTGGAAGGGGTAAATAATCCCTCTTTGTAAAAGAATAAAGGCTTCAAGAAAGTACAAATTGTCAAATGCAGTCATAGTAATTAAAAATTACACCCTCTGGCAATTTCTCAAGGGAATTCGAGATTTTTAGTAGCTTGTAAAATAATTTCAACCTCACTTGATACCATACAGTAGTTATTTTACTCTGCTATTCTTTAATGTACAAAATATTGAATTTTGTAAAAATTCAAAACACAGAACATGCAAAATACTCAAACATGCAAAATACTCAAACTTTTCACCATGACTCACCTCTTGCTCACAAATGTGGACTGTAAACTTTAAAGAAGTGACTGACTGTTATTTGAGATGGACAGAAAAATATAAAAAAAGAAAAGGTACTGACTTTTAGAAGAGTGTTGTGACAAAAAAAAAAAAATCCCAAAAGTGAAGAGTAGAGAAGTGCAGCTGAACTTTTTAACAAACAGTGGTGAACCCGAAAGTTTTGGAAGATGGTTAGGTGGACCAAGCTGAATTTTCCTTGAAGAAAATGCCGACAGCTTTATTTGTTGCTTCATTGTGGCTACTTATACAAGATTACCACTTCTCACCCACATGCTGCCATTTCATGTCCATAAACAAGCTATTTTCCCCCCTTCTAAAAATAATATTTCTTCTTTAACCCAGTGTCTTGTGAAGACTGAAGAAATATACATTTTAGATAACTGCCAAAACATTACAAAATACAATTAAACATTTTCAAATTTAAAATTTAGACAATCACGTAATCTAGTGGTACAGAATATCACTGTTCATCCACGCGTGGTAAGCATCAGGCACCATTTTATAAACCCCAAAAATTTGATTCAAAGCATTGGTAATTTGAAAGGCACAAAACAGCAAAGAGACATTTTCAGTTTCACTCCATGTTTAACAACTTCCATTACCAATCAGTGACATTAGTGTTGGCCTTAACCGTTACAAAGGTTTCTCTGTGTATTATTCAGGTCCCACATAGTCCATGGCAGATTGAAACCACAAAAAGAATAAAACAGCAACTCTCAGAAGCATAAACCATTGTGCCAACTCCTTAGTAAGAATAGTATAAATTAGCTTTCCTAAAATTGTAATAATTATTTGAGTACAGTATCAGCAATGGGTACTATTGGAGAGGGGAATGATGTTATGACAACCAAAACATGCTAGATTTGTCGATAGTCACCTTTTCTATCAGAGAAAAAAGTATTTTGATATCTTTGAAATTTAAATGTTCATATAAAAAAAATTTAGATTACTAAGAATAGTTTATTACATAATTTCAGCCTTTCAGCTGTTTGAATACGGTCAGACACATTAAGACTTGGCAACACAGGCCTGGAAATCACCAATTGAACTGAGAACAGATTGGTTGCATCAGTTCAATATCTAATCCAAGAACAATGTCAGTTATCAAGATCAATACCAATGTTGGATCGGATCTGCTCCATCTCTTCCTATCTGTCAAATGCATTTTTTATTTTTCTTAGCTGGGGCTGCAAATCGGACAAAAAAAAATGTACAAATCTGAAATGTTGTAAAGAAGATCACTTTTATAATTTGTAAGAGGAAAAAAAGTAGGTATTCAGTCGCATTGCTCTTGTCTCTCTCTTTGGATCTTTGCAAAGAGAATAAGTTAAATGTGGCTGATGTGGTGTGGTTGGGTTTGATTAACCTCCATTCCAAACCGCCACCCAATGCAGTATCATTGCCTATTGACCTGACGTTGCTCAAGGAGTAGAGCCAGCGCAAAGGTCTGGAGATGTGGGACTACCAGGGGCAACAGATTCCCAGCCTAATTGTCTGTTCTTTCTAACTTGAAGTTATTGGCAGCTGCCACTGTCTCAAGCATTTCTTTCTGGATGTGGAAAAATGAAGCCTGGCCAGCTAATTGCAATGGCCTTTTCATCATTTCAAATCAAACACTTTCATACAAGCCAGTTCAGGCAGCATCCTTGCAGACCTTTAGTGAAGTACTACAAGTATAGCTCTAAGCTTAGAGCTGGACAGGCACATTACCACCATCACCTTCCCAGTGTTTTATGCACTCTCTCTCACAAGCTGTGGATATTTGGCACACAACCTCGCTGACCTCTCTTTTCTTTCCCCTTTTACCTGAATAAGATAACCCTATTTTCCTCGTCATTTAAAGACGGTGGCTGGCAGCCATCCCCAAAGATGGGTGTAAGTAGGGGTGGGATGGTGGGGTGGTCGGAAAGTTCAGCGCCGGTGAATTGTGAGGGAGGGCAACTGGTCCTCCTGACAAGAGATCAATACTGTCCTCCAAGTGGCTGGAGTCAAGCTGCTGGGTCTGACAGGGGGCCGTGTGGCGTAATTGGATCAGGGGGCCCAGCAAGTTGCCTGCCCGCCCCCCTTCAGCACTGTCACAGCTGTCACATGTCATCCCCCTGTGCCGCTGTCACCCCAGGAGGCTAGCGGGTCTCTCCTACTCCCCTTTTTCCTCGTTGCACCCATGCAAATGTCCACTTAGCAGATGAATGCTGGCAATATTAGGCCCATTCTTCATGCTTTTATGCAAAAGCAAAATCTATGTCATTTGAGAATTTCATGGAAATAGAGTCGCCATTTACTCAGAGGTGGGAGAGGGAAACCGCCCTTAAAAAGTGAAAATGGGTTTGTTCAGCTTATTAAAAATGGAGAGAAAATAAAGCTTTGGAAAAACAAACATTGAGTGAGTTGGGTATTAGGGGAAATAATAAGAAAAATACTTTATTGACCAAATAATGAAAAATCTCTCCCCGCTATATTACCTCATATACCTCACCAGTAACACTTAATCCAAAACTATTGATTGATGTGTAAGCTCTCAGAAAGTCTGTAAAATGAAGCCTGTATTGTGATGTGTTGGTTGTTTTCCAATAAATACTGTTGTGCGCTTTTCAATGATCTATGGCCCCTGTGATCAGACAGGATGTCCTGTATCTAAATTAACTTTCTTTCAAGATATGACACCTGATCAGTTTAATTTGTAATTTAAAAAAAAAACACACAAGGGTCAGATGATCATTTTTTAAAGACAAGTATGCTGTATATGTACAGTAATAACAAAGCTTCTAACTGTTTACGCTAAGAGAAGCCAGAGAATATTCCAGCTGAATGCTGTGTAATCTTCAATTCCTGAAGGACACATAAAGATGTTTTTGTTCACCAAAAATAAATCATTCCACAAATCTGCTGGGGTTTTGTAAGCGTCTGGTAATGGTTGGCATTTCATCAAAACTAGCCCAGAATGCAATCGCAGTAATCACACATCTTCTGACAGACGCAGATACACTTCCGAGTGCAGACATCACAGAGAGGGCCGGATTAAAGATCGGTTAAACATTAAAAAGGAATCCGTGTGTAAATCTAAAGTGCCGATTAGGAGAAGTTGTCTATGATGTTATCCTCCAAGAGACTTTTCTGCTCTCCATTTTCACACGCTTAATCAAATTAAAAGCTTAGTAGAGGCATGATTATTGGATTATTACTGACACATGTACAATTCCTTTTAGTTTGGGAAAATAATGGGTAGATTCTGGCACGAACTATTCAGCCGCTTGATTTTATTGCACTGTACTTTGGAAGTCTATGGAGTCTTGAATAGAGGAGATTACATGTTTTTAACTAAACATTTTAAAAATAAATAAACATTTTATCAGATTGTGCACAAATTATGGTCCAAATGCAAAAGAAAAATAAAATTTTTTTTTGTACTGGTGTTATTTGCTTTAGACACAATCCTTGCTTTTCGAGAAGTATGGGCACGTTTCATGGATGGATGTACACACACTCACACTATGAGTGCTAATAAAGTAATGCAGCATGCACAAGTGAGCTCACATAGAAACACACACGAGTGAAGCTGAATCACTGTTTTACTGATCTATGACAGCAAAGCCTCCTTCAGGGACTCCACGTTCACCTTGGCGGTCTCAACGGTTCAGTGCCCTTGAGGACGTGGTTAACAAATGGGAGAGAAACTGGCCAACTTCGAGGCGGCTACAGGCTTGTGCTAAGTGATCTGTATTCCCTGTGAATCTGCTGTTCCTTAACCCTGTGAAATTAAGACCACTTCCTGAAACTACCCCCCGACCTCCAACATAATACAAAATTCAAAAGCCATCATGCATCAGTGTCTTCGTGTAATGTAAAAGGAAAACAGGCCAAGGTAAAGCCAAGAATTGGATTCCCTAAACCTCTTTTACTCAACTGTGCCTTGCAACTGTAGTCATACTATTTGGACACTTAACACTTAATGTTACAGCTGAATGTGAATGGGTTTTATGTCAAAGAAAAAAGACAAAACACTACCTAATTTTGGAGAAAAATTAGGTTCAGTTTTTATTTTTTACAACTGTAAATCTAAAGAGTGGCTTTCATTTGAACTCAACTGCATTCATCCTCTCAAATCTAAAAAGTCATGCAATCAGAGAGATTCCCCCTGTATCCAATCTAATCTCCATATTAACACAGCTGTTATGTGAAGGCTTAAGAGATTGATTTCTAGATCATCAGTGAACAAGATAGACCAATAAATAAACAGAGACATAAATGACACTGAGGAGACGTTTAGAGCAGGCTAGGTTATGAAAATTTCAATCTATCCTTCTAAAAATACAATGGTACAACTTCAGACCTTGTTGTCTATGCAAATTGTGAGGTCTGTACTAACACCTTTAGGAGCTACAAAGATCCACAGTTCAGGCGGACGAATGTCTCAACAATAATCTGGCCTTTTAGGAGTAGCGAGAATGATTGCAATACTTGAAGGAAAGTCACAAGGGATGTAATTTGCAACTTACAATAAGCTATGAAAGGGACACAGCAAAAGTGTGAGAAGAAATGAACTTTTTGGCCCTGAAAGACTGGCAGTTGAAATTGCATCGCAAGGTGGTTCCATAAAGTTTCGAGTCAAATTGGGTTAAAAACAAATTTATGGCAGATTTTTCAGGCAAGGGGGTGAATGCAAAACAAACATGAAACCTTTTCTTTCCACTTAACTATACAGACATTGTGCTGATCTATATTATCCCAATAAAATATTAAAATTTGAAGTAGTAATGTGACAAAAATGCCTTTGCAAGACAGAATGTTTTTTTACCCAGAGTATGCTAAATGAGATGACTGCTTAATTTTTCCCCTGCTCTTTCTCAATTGCGGAGGATTTTCTGCACTGTAGGATTGTGATGAGGCTACACCTAAGTTTTGTCTTGGTGTTTTGTAGACATAATTTACCAGATACCTCCCGCTGTAAGACAGTTAACAGTATAAAGAACACTGCTCTTAGAGTATCGGAGGAAAGTAAAGATTGGCAGGTGAAAGTGAGGCTTACAGGCTGACCTACACACAAGACCTCTTCATCCGTGACTCATAATCACTACTCTGGAGGAGTCACATGGTCTGCTAAAAGGCAGCCAAAGCCATTATGGGGGTGCTTAAAACTCCACTTAAAGATCACTTTATAGCCTATTACTTTAGCTGTGGTTAGGTATTTACATGACACCTCCAGCAGCTTTTTGGTTTAGTAATACCTTTGCTTGAGGGTACAGGATGTTCATCTGCCATTTGCTGTGACAAAAGTAGTCAACATCCAAGCAATTGTGATACAGAAGTAAAATGCATCTTCATCTGCTTGGTAGGAATGATTTTGGCACAGAATAAAAGGATAAGATAATGAAAGTGCTAAATATTGAGAGATCCCCAGGGTGACAAAAAACTAATTTTATATTTTCTTTACCCAAAAAGGACATTTCTCATTTTCTTTGTGAACACTTGTTTGGTGGCATGATTTGCCACTGCTGTTACATTGAGTATTACATGACCATGGTCCGGTCCCCAGCAGAGTAAGCTTGGATCAGTGGAGACAGCTCCTACCCTGGGGTCAGCCATGACCGCGAGACCACACCACTCTGACATGACGTGGGGCTGGGGCGATGGCGTGTAAATAAAGGGAGAGAATTGAGAATCTTGTCATGGCTGCAGCAAGCAGAGAGGATCAAGCAGAGAAGGTTGCCTGCAAACCTGACTACGAGGGGATTTGTATCTCTGTGTGGCTCAGTTGTTGGCAGTGGAAGAGAATGACAACCTCGACTTTTAGATTCCATGGGGCTTGAGAACTAAGAATATGTCACACAATTCAATTTTGCTATGCACCGATTCACCACCATATTGCTCCAAGGCATTTTACAAGGCAATCTGGTCAAATTTGATATCTGGCTCAAATTCCAGTTTTTGCTTTTTACCCAATCTAATCTATTCAAGTATAATCAAATTATACTCAAATAATAGAAATACAATCCAAAAATTGCACTGAAGCGATCAGCTTATTGAGGAATGAACTGAAGCAATGTAAAGCATTGACCACACATTGTTAATAATGTTGCCCAGCTAATCTCTGAAGGATTCAACCAAGATCACTTTCTATGAGAAAGAGTTAACAATAATCAAGTAACAGAACACAATTGAAGGCAGACTCATTTAACCAGAATTATTTGAATTGGAATGAGAAAAACAAAGACAAAATACACGCAAGAATTTCATGTAACTTAATTAAATTCTTGTGAACTAATAAACAGCTGATGGAAAAACAAAAATGAAGGACAACAAAGTGGCCATGGTAGAAACAATGCTACAAAGTTTTGCCTCAGATTTATAATTATATACAAGAAGGAAGATGCATCATAGTTCACATTAGTCAGCAAAGCTTCTAATTACAACTCTTTTTCCAGAACTTCAAACATATGGCAGATAATCATCCTAAATAAAAGGCTATTATCAGGCATTTTCTGACAATTAAGCCACAGATGGATCAAAGCAATTATTTTACTTCAATATTTCTGTTCCCTGCTCTGTGTGAACTCCAGGCATTGTGCAAATGCCTCCTCAACAAAGGATTACAATCAATTAAACATTTATGGAAATGGCATTGCTTCCTGCAACACTGAGCCATTTCCCCTGACATTTTGAACCTATTATTTTTTCAGACAATTCTGATGATGTTCCTGGCTTGTGGACACTTTGATAAACACTGACAACTGTGGGGCGGTAACTGAGGTTTCCTTTGTTTCTTAACTGTTGTGTTTCTGCCCTGTTGCCAGCTTTTACTTGAAAGTTAGTTAAATTACAGCTCAGAGAAATGTCAATAAATAAATTATTGGATAGTAATGAAATAATTCAGATAATAACATATTCAATTTTGAACTTGACAAAGCTATGTTCAGTATAAAAACAATTTTTATATAACTGTTTTCAAAGTGACAAACATTTTTTAAACTTTAAACAATTCATTTGTTACACAAAATATGTATATTTTCTGAAGTGTGGTTAACAGTAGTACTCAGTCCTTCACAATCTTCAATTTTTCAGTTATATCTGTTTTGATGCATGGTATGTTTGCATGTTAAATGTGACATCCTTCAGACAGGCAATACAAGTGAAGCCATAAGAAGAATTTGCCAGTCTTTCCCAAAATATTTGCTCAAGTATAGGGCTGTAACAAACATTTCTATATTCTGTATACAGCAAATTCTACTTTTTTTCCCCCCCAACTTTTCATAGTTAATATTAACTCAACTTGGAACCATTGTTCAGGTTCCAAACATGACCCTGAGTTTTAAACTCTTACTTTTTCTTCAAGACAGAAATTGTCATCTTTCAAAGTCTGACAAAAGAATCTACTTATTCACTTAATTTGTATGCTATTAAATTGACCTTGAAGAATAAAATTAAAACAATCTTTGATCAGGACATGCATTTTAAACCCCAGGTTTGTAGAATCTCCTGCTTTCACTTCCACAAGTTTGCCAAAATTAGAAATGCTCTGTTCAAAAGTGATGCTGAAAAACACGCACAGAGATTCCCTATCTATATATATATAAATAGGGAAATAATCCAATTCTTCTCTATCTATCTATATATATATATATATATAAAAAAAATTCCCTTCTCACCCACCGCGGGTGGTTCTTATCCTCTGAGCTCGGGTCCTCTACCAGAGGACCCGAGCGATGATTATGATAATAATAATAATGGAGGAACTGGGTTCCTGTCTAAGAAAGAAATTCAAATAATTGACATATATATATATATATATATATATATATATATATATATATATATATATATATATATATATATATACATCACTTACTTGTAGCACGCACTTCTCCTGAATGTGTTTGAAGTGACAGTAAACTGTAGCGTGCATGGAGTGATTGACTTTGGTGCAATCCAAGCTTCAATGAAAATAAATAAAAATTGTGAGGGATAATAAAGTTAAAAGCTGAAAAACAGTAATAACTATTATAAAAATGTAGAGCAGTAGAAAACATTGCATAGTGAGGAAAGGTGGGCAGGATGTCCTCCATCAGTCTAAACCTATAGCAGCGACAAGAATAAATTTATATAGATAGGGAAATAATCCAATCCATCTCTCTATTTCTCTATCTCTCTCTCTCTCTCTCTCTCTCTCTCTCTCTCTTTTATATATATATATATATATATATATATATATATATATATATATATATATATATATAAAGTGCATGCTACAAGTTTCTTTAAATAGAAAACATTTGTTTCAACAATAAATGCTGCATTATTTTATAGATAGGATCAATTGGAATGGATGTACCTGTCTTGAAATCTGTCTGATTTGATAATAATAATTTAATTTATGCATTTTGTTCTTAAAGTGACATAAGATGATAATTGTTTTGAGTAGTTGCTATATAAATAAAGTTACTAGAACTAATCTGAATATCTGCAAACTATGCATGTGTGTTCATCACAGCTTTAAGATGTTGCATGTGTACATGATGGGTAGGGGTGGGGGAGGTGGAGAGGAGATTCTGTAATTCCTGCTGCTTTTCTGACAAAAGAAGAGTTTGGATAAACAGCATGGTTCATTCCATTGTCATTTTTCATCCAACCTCCATATAATGGAAATTTTAACAGTCATAGCAGATTAACCTTCTGTGTGCTTTCCATCTTTGATACATTTACATGCATACTGATCGAAGCCGCATTTGGGAAATTATTGCTTTTCCATTTTATTCTTACAGAGTTGACCTTCCTCCTCCAAATAATCAAAACTCTTATGATAGAAAATTTGGTCATAGTAATCATATAAATAATGAATACAGTACGATATTACATTAGAATCATGTGGGGAGACCATGTCTGCTTTTTGACCTTTGACATAACCCTTACATACGGCTGAGCTATGGAAAATTAGGAAAATATGAAGCTTTCACAGGAGAAAGGGGTTTTTAGTTACATTAGACTTAAAACAGCAAAGTGACAATTATACGTATGGAGACAACATGATTAAAGTGACTGAATTGATCAAATATTTAGTATATTAAACACAATTGCAACAATTATTCTAAATAAAACAGCCAATATTTTTCTAAATAAGTCAACTCACTTTTATTTATTGTGCCTTGAAAATAAATAAAACATCCAAACCTCAGCACTACTCTTTGAAAATGTACCAAATGTTTGTGCTGACATGCATAAAGTGAACAAGTTCATTTGTTATCAGGTTTTGAACGATTGGAAACCATAGCTCATACCCTTGAAACATTTACATACATAGTCAAAAAAAGGCACAACTTTTTTTGCTTCTGTCTAATATTACATCACACAAAACGTCTCCTTTTTTCAATTAGTTTGAATTGCCACAAATACTTATATTTGATAAATGCCAGAATGACAAGCAAGATAACCTTTCACATAATGTTTTATTGCTTTCTTCAAAGTGAGAACTTTACTTATGTACACTGTACTTTGAAACAACTTGAAAAAGCCAAAAAGGTCTCATGGCTTTATTCATTTCTCATGCTGATTCTGGAGTTAGCTCTCAGATTAAGCGAAATGCAAGAAAACCTGCAGAATATTAAGGGGTATGACCACAAACAAACCGTTTTCTGGTGTGAGATAATGATAAATTAAAAGTATATATATACCTGTCTGTTTCCAAACATCTAAAGGTGTCATAAATACCTGCTCAAACAATTAGTAGTACAAACATGACATCATAGGAATGTCTGTCCCTCATACCATTTAGGAATGAGGGACTGTTTGGTAGAAATGAATGCAGAGGTGTAAAATGTGTGAGACAATACAAGAACAAAAGCAAAATACCTTTTTCAAGATTCTATCTGTGGTGAATCATAACTCTGAAAGAAAGAAGTCATATACTATGAAAACTCCACATCATACTTTAGAAATACACTTTGTGACAGATGACTTACTGTAGGAGATGTGCCTCCATGTGGTAAAAAAATAAGGGAAGTTTAACAGTGAACATAATCTCAAATGTAAACTACAGGAGTGGTAGTATAATGATGTGTGCATGTCTTTTGGTGAATGGGGGAACAACGTAGATATTAAGAAAACACAGTTGCATGGAAATGTGGAAGTGAAATTGTGGGACAGCCAGGAAATGAAATCTTAGGACACAAGACGTCTTCACACAAGGATAATGACATGCAACCAAATGTGTTACAGAGTGACTTAAGGACACTGGTCAATGTTTTTAGTCACTGCCCTAAACCTCTAATTTGTCACATATAAGATGTTTCAGCAGAGTAGACAATGTAATACCAAAATAACAGTGTTAAAAGGTGACATAATATATGTCACCTTCTGAAGTTGAACAATTGAAAGTTTGGTGAATATAAATAATTTTGGTATTCCTAACTCCCCTAAAAGACTAACATTTTTATTTTGCATTTATCTCAGAGAGTGACAAGGATTGTATGCATCTTTCATGCAGTGTATGTGAATATCCGATTTCCACTCTTCCTCTGACAGTCACAAGTGCTCCCTCTTTTTACATGACATGTTTTGCCCTCTAAAGCAGAGTCGACAACAATGTCGACTGAGCAGTACTTGTGATATGCTTCTCACTGGACTGTATTCACTACACTTTAACCAAATTAGTAATGCTTTCACCAGGTGTATTACCAAATTTGAAACTGCATTATTAGGATATCCATATGTACTGTAAAAAGAGATAGTGCCCTCCATACAAATATGAAAATCAACATGTCCCCTATTCCACATATAATCAGTCATCCCACTGGAGGAAAAGATATCAGCCAAGCTTTCCATTTACTGATAGTGTCATGCGGTGGCATTAGGAAATCAACCTGAATGTGTTTGGGTAGATAACTGAACATGTTGGGTGTCCACCAGAGATACATGTACACAAAACAGCGCACAGAGAGGGGCAGAGCTAATTGACTAGGTAGCAGTAGGCCAAGGTTGTTGCGGCAGGTCTCGGGAATCGAGTGGATGAGGAGCTTACAGAGAGGCTAGACAGAGAGCAAAAGATTAGTGCTGACGTCTCTGCCACATCAATTACAACCTGCTGCTTGGCTGGGGAGAAATCCCCACGACTACCTCTTCAAGGCCGCCAAGCACAAACTGGGTGTGTCAGAGGTCATCCAGGGGAGGAAGCACAGGGCCACAGTCGTCCCAGTGGGAGTCTCTCCTGTGGGCTGGTAGCTCAGACTCCCCTGTGGAGGGAGTTGCCAGAGAGAGTTTCAGAGCAAACATCAGGGCTGTCACTCATAACAGTCACATGATAGAGCATGGTGTGGTGGGGAGTAGCAGTAACACTGTATTCTGAGATATTAAATATTTTTTTAAAGACATATACATTTTAAAATACATTTGTTTAAGACAAATCTTACATAAAGTTATATTTATTTGTTATGTCCTATGGAGATGGTATATTTATATGGGTGTTTGAACCAGGATCACTGAATGTTTTTGCTGTAAGGCCACAGTGTTGCCACTTTGCTTTGTTGGGGGTGAAATCAATTCTCTATCCACCTTTGATTAGTTTAGCTCTATTGAAAGTGAAATAAATCAAACTTGTTTGCAAGCAAAGATTCCTAATAAGTGAGAAAATGGTTCACATCCCACCTTTCTAGAATAGGTTTAGAACATTATTTAATATTCAAGCAACCATTTATTCTATGAACAGTTTTTATAAAGTTTTTATCCTATCACTAGTAGGTTTTAAAGCTGCAGTAGGTAACTTTTATATATATAAAAAAAGTTTTTACATATATTTTTGTAAAATGTCTATGTCGTGAGAGTATTTCACAGTGGTGATGAACTGTCTTATTTGTGCTAATGACAAAGTAATAATTTACCATAACAGGAAAAGTGTGAACAATCGTCAGTGACCATGCTAACTAGCCTGCGTGTTCACGGCAAGGTCTGCTGGGGTAGGAGCTGTAGCGTAGCGGAGAGCAAAGGACAGGGCATAACAGTCTTGCAGTTTCTTTTGCGAGTGTACGGTATGTCTATGTTGCAATTGCATACCTTGGCATAAGTCAGTATAATTCTCTTTTCCCCCACTTCATTTTATCTTTCAGACTGTTATAATTGAAGTTGGTGAAAGAAATATAGACCAATTTGAGTATAAGAACTACTTTGCACAAATACAACTGACTGTCCAATGACTGTCCAAAATGATAAAAGTTATGATGGGTGGGCTGATGTTTCAGGTCAGTGATTCTAATTAAATCTTATGGGTCTTTCAGCATCCATACATTTAACTATTCTCCAAAGAATAATGACACAAATTGATTCTGAGTATGCAGAGCTGGTGAGTCCATGCAAAGGTGTAAAACATATTGACTTAAGAGGACTCAATAAAAATGTGTGGTTCACTTTCCCTTTCACATACCAATTACTCATTATTTTGTGTAGCTCTGTCTCATAAACTCCTAACGGGACTTTAGGGATTGTGGTTTTAACATGACAAAATTGAGAAAGTGTGAAACAGTGAGTACTTTGGAGAGACAGTCATTGCTGTATAACTCTCAAACAATTTCTACAACTGCTGACTCCAATCTATATTCACAACATCTTGGTTAGGTGGCCACCAGGCCTGAACGGCAGGAAGCCATCAGACAGCGTTAGGCTAGCGCTTCTTCCTGCATGTTGTTGTTGGGCCAGTCAGAACCCCTGCCCCAGAACATCCAGATCTGCATCCCTAGCAGTGGGGAGCTGACACTGGGCATTAGCCAGTGGGACCGCTGATAGTACCAACACCCTCGCCTTGGGCTTGAACCCCTGCTACGAACCTGCAAAATGAGGCATTGAAGCATTAAGACTCTTCAAAATATCCAGGCACCCAAACTCTCTGAACAGTGTTATTCTGGAGTTGATCTAAATTGCACATATACATCCAGAATATTTATTTTAAAATCACAGTCTATAAAGTTGGCCTCTGCTTCTAAACTGCTACAATAGGCTCTAAGCCTGCTGTGATCCCGAATGGATAAATGAATGAATGCTCGATTTCCTCCTCTGCAAAACCTCTTTTCTTCAATCATGCCATATTCAAAAAGATTATCTAATACCTTTGTGTAAATGAAGAATTTCAAGTTGTAAACTCACCCAAATTGATGTGATGAGACATCAGAAAAGATTACTTCTTTTCTTCCTCAAAAAACAAAACAGGACTTCAGAGCCTTACAGAATAGTCATAATCCTATTAACTTTAATTAGATCTATGTGATGCTCACCTTTCTTCTGTGACAACAAATTAATGATAAGTCAAAGAGAATTAAAACTGTGGTAAGTAAAACTCATTTCTTCCCCCTAAGGCTCTCCACTGGGTCCCAGCCTCACCTAAAAGCTCATGAGAATTTAGATCAAACCCCTCCTGTGTAGAGCTGAGCGAGACCAGCCATAAATTGCTAATAGACTAAATGGAACGAGGTAGGAGGCTCCCGCTCAGCAGCAATTACCCCTTAGATGTAGTCATTCATATCCCTGCATGTCTGGTTACATCAGGGCAGCTTTGTCGTGCTGGCTTTGCTGTGCTACACTGGGTTGGTTGGAGGACTGACCACAAAAACCAAGATGCAGGGGAGCATTTGAAAACAACAAAGTGCCGTTTGACTGGGTGGCCGTTCAAGAGAATGGTGCCCCTTCCTGCCTTTCATGTAGCTTTGTATAATCAATTATTAATCAAAGTTGCATTTTGAAATCAAAATTCAAAAGACAAGACTTTCACATTTAAGTGCCTTCCTGTGTGTTTTATTTGCTTAGTTGCCTTTTCAAGCCTTTCCTTATAGTGCTTGATGCGTTTCTTAAATTGACTGTCGTGTGACATCTTTACAGGTGTTTGGTGTATCACGGAGGCTTTATTTCCATTAGATAAAAGAAATTGTAATGTTTAATGCATGTAGCCATATCGTACATTTTCTACTGCTTATATTTGTATTTACTTTGCAGCTTTTCAACAAATAAGTAATTTCCTCTTGGGGATCAATAAAATATATTCAATTCTATCTGTGCTATAACATGTCAAGACATTTTAAAATTAGCCTTTTGTTTCCCGTAAACTTTATTTAGCTGTGCATTACTTTTTTGCAGCATGCATCCTTTCCATGCAGCATATTTTCACATTATGCAATTATGCCAATGATCACACCATAGTTACTAAAAAGTTGTAATACAAATTGATAAATTAACAAGAACTACTTCACAGTAGAAGCTGTGATTTTAAAACAGATTTTTAAATTGAAAATTGCTGTATTAATTCTTCCTTAAAATACCTGGACTGAATTCACAAGTTTTTTGTTTTTTTTGTTTGTTTGTTTAAGGATAAACTTTCACAGCACTGCTTCTAGTGTCAAAAAACTCGTCGATGAGAGAATGTAGTTTAGCCACACAACACAAAAAACAGCCACAAGGCAGATAATAAAAAACTCCACAACAATGGAGTTATTGATTAATCAATACGACTGCAATAAAAAAAAGGAGCGTCTTAATATCATGCCCACTTTGTCTTCCCACCAATGCGTCCATACGAAGACAATTCATCTCAAAATAGTTGGTCCTTGTAGCGATTCATGTAAAGATACCTTTCAGGCACATCTACAATAAGCAATGAATTTTTGGAGTAAATACCATGATTCATTAATTTTATTTTCTTAAGCAAACCCAAGATGGACAGATTCCGACAAGAATAACTCTCCAGTTGATGCGTTATTCCCTTTTCTGTGGAATAACCCCGAATGAATATCCATGAATAAATATTCTGCCTCTTGTAACTCAATTCAACAACTTGATAAAATATTCATCCATTGTTTGGGAATCTCGAACTCCTCTGTCCACCTCTTATTGTTAGACAAATTGAAGTGTGCTCTGGGAGGGAGCCCAGCGGTAAACACAGAGAATCTATTTAGCCATCCCATTCCAGGGCAGGGTGGAGAGCTGGGTCGTTCAAAGGCTGAGGCAACAATGCGAGTGACACCGGGTCATTCGGGCTCCTCACAGTCACCTGGCTGATAGAATTGTTTTGGGGAAGATAGGAGGGACGTATGAAGCTTTTTTTGTCACTGCCATACCTTATGATTGATGGTTCCATGGCCGCAGTGAATCTGGCCTTTTTAAATAATTTATGTCGCCCATCGCTGTGGACAAGAAGCTTATAAAGGGGTTGTTATTTTTTCCATTGACTGGACAGATCAATACTTTAAAGACATGACATAGCCACTAATGAACTACTTAAATGCCTCTCTGGAGTGCAAACAATTCACTTGAAGCAGAGGAAGAAAACTGTTTTATTGCATTTTGAAGTTTTAGTTTAGTGTAAAAAAAGAGCAAAGAAAGAGAGCAACCCAAAGCATTTTTTATCTTTCTTTCCTGCCACTTCCCCAACCTCTAAAGAATGATTAAAAGTGTATGTTTCATTTTTAAAACTGCTAAAAATGAATCGTTTTCAGGATTCTTTATCAAAATAGTTAAAATATTTATCTTTCAAAAATATCTAAATAAATAAGTCAACTTTAAATGCAACAAAAAACACAGAACTTGGGAAATTAATGCAGAACACTATATTCACTAAAAACTAAGGTATAGATAGCACAGTATCATTGTTAAACTTAAACATTGTTTATGGTAATTTGTCCAGTGGTAAGAGGATGAAGTGAACAAATATGTTGTCTGAAAGTAACAGTTTGGTGATCAGATAGAAGAAATTTGACTCTGCAATCTGAGACCTTGAAATTGGCCTCTTTCTTTTTAAGAAGTGCCTACTCATTCTGAAGTAGTTTGCATAATATGCTCAGCAGACATGCAGTTCCACCACGTGTTTGATCATTCCTGCTGCTGCTAGCTTGTAGGAGCTGAGTAGAAAAGAATTCCTGCTGCTGCTAGCTTGTAGGAGCTGAGTAGAAAAGATGTGCAGGGAAAGCATTTAGACATTCCCTCTGAGAGCCATTCAACTCCATTTTAATTACATTTTACATAATCACCATTACCCCAATTGAGCTCACTAATATGGGCACAGTTGCCATTTTTATTTATTTATTAACATATTTAAGATTTAAAGGTTTTGCAATTCTGGAATATGATTAGATTTGCCCTTTAACCATTCCAAAAGTACCTCCATACTTTCTCAATTAATTTCCTTTTCTATAAGTCAGTCTAAATAAAACATTTCTAACAAATTGTTCTTAATATTCCATGTTTTTCCAGACCCATATTTCTAGAATTTTACATTAGTTGTTATAACTTTTTGCTCATTAAATACAAAATATCTATTTAATAAAACTTTATATTCTGTAAACAGTTGCTTTGGCATCTGGAATAACTTTGCTGAAACCCATTTGAAAATGAGTAATACTCAGACTCGTATCATCTTTACTGGAATATCGAAGGGGAGGCAGTCAATAACTAGGGGAGGAGTTGGAGCAAAATATCTACCAGAAAACCTGATAAATTTTCAGCTGTTCTTCGTTAACGTGAACTAAATAGGTTATAATGATTTTCATTCAGTCAGGACTGACAGTAGCCACATGCATTGCAGGTAGATTGTAGTAAGGAACTGATTAATGCCTGGTTTCAAAATGAGTGAACTGGACTTAATATTTTGTGTTCATTGTTGGACACCATTATACCGAGGATTTCTGTCGGCTAATGTGTCTCTCAGGTTTTGAGGATGGGCTGACAATCGGCGACATAAGATCGTGCAGCGCGCTGGGCATTACACTAAGAAATATTGGAAGGGAGGGTCAGTGGAGAGCACCCGAGTTGAGCCTTTTTTCATTCAGTGTCATCAACAGTAGGAGAAAAAGGCAGGAAGAAACGATATAGACGATAATTGAAATGAGGTCGATAGTTTTAATTTATCGTGCGATTAATTGATTTATCGTTTATCGCGACAGGCCTACACCTGTCCTGTTTTAGATAATAAATTGATAACTCCCAGCACCATCCAAGACCCCCCAAAAAGCAAAGTAATTTTCTAAAATACTCCCCCGGAGCTACACGTTGTAAATCAAGAGACCGTTCTTCATTTCCCCCTCCAACAAAGTGACAAATTGGGCAAACAATAGTCTTTGAATTCTTATTAAAGTTGATTAATTCATATCATTAGTTGATCACACAACAGCTCATAAAATATACGGAATTAATTTCTTTACTTTGATTAATACATGAAACACTTGAATTAACATCAATAAATCAATTTGTAAATCAATTACATTATCATGTTTAAATACAGAGCTAATAGTGTACATTAACTAGCGGTGTAGAAGTGATCATATATCATTTGGCATTCTAAAGAGGAAGACCAGGAGAGCATCCTTTAAATGATCAACGATCAAGGCGACCCAACTCTGGCTCCAATATGTCCCAGTATATTTAAAAGTTGTTATACCGACCAGAGTACTACATTATTTAGAGATAATTTTAAACATGCTTATTACAGCAGAGTGTTTTATAATGAACTTAATTTACGTTGCTAAAAAATGGAATGATGTAAACCACAAGGATTTGCAAATAAATTTGATCAAATGCAGTGGACCTCATAAGCGTACACACATACCAGTTAAATTTGTAAGATTTCAGAGAAATTACAAAATTGTAATAAAACATTTTTTCCCACCTTGAATGTGACATTTAATCTATGCAATTTTTTATTTAGTTTTTAGAAGAAACATTAGGGGAATAATAATTATTAAACTAGTAAGTCAATGGTCCATGATCTGTTTGGTTCCAAATTTATAATAATGGATTCTTTTGAGTTCTCTATTATTGTCATCAAGGGAGTTCCCTACTTTTAACTTCTTTGTGTCGAGTTTCTTGTGTGCTTGGCTTGGATGCAGGTTGAAGTTCATCTTTACAATTTGGTTAATTAACTTGCTTTTGTGTAGTGATGATAACCTTTGTGTTATCATCATGTTTATTACTTCCTTCCTTCCTTCTCGTGCTCAGGTTCCTTTGCTCTATGCGCCCAGGATATGTCACAACTGGTTCTTGTGTTGCCCTCCCTGTAGTTAGAGACCTGTTAATTACTTTCATTCTTTGCCAGAAACTCATGTCTTCCTGGATGCCAGAGCGCTGGTACTTCAGTTGCTTTATTGCTTCCTTAGTTGTTTTTTTTGTGTGTGTCAATTTTCAGATTTTCAGATCTTTTTTTTTTAATACTCTCTCAACGTAAGATGTTTGATTTTTTTAAAAATGGTTTCATATGCATTTATTTGAATAATTTTAATACATAATGTGGAATTTCTTTTTCCGATGCTGAATAAATATACTTAAATTAAAGGCTATTTTTATTTTTGTGTGTGTGCGTTTGTGTGTGTGTGTGTGTGTGTGTGTAAAACCATACTACTGCAATAAAAGAAGGATATGATTATATATGTGAGTTAGCCTATATTCTGTAAGTGCATTGAAGACACTTCTGACAAGATGCTTCTTGTTCAATTTAGAACCTGAAAACTGCCTTGTATAAGTGACTGAACAAGCTGGCTATGAACAGCGTGTCAAGACTTCTTTCTGGTAAGAACCTCATAGAGCTGAAGACACTGCTGTTTCCTTACACGGCTGCTGCGCTCAAGTGTGAGAGGTCCCCTATGAACCAGCTGTTGTGTGGATCAGTCAACACAGTTAACGTGTCACATTTTGAGAATTACACTACTGCACAGAGCTTTGGGCTTTGTAAGGTCTTGCTAATAAACCTGGACCATGTATTGGGTGTCTGATCAGTCAAATGCAGGCGCAGAGCCAACAGGAGGACAAGAGGATGTCATCCAACCTGGATAGAAAATGTACTTCCACCTTTGTTTAAGGCTCAGGAGGCCTGGGTTTGATTGGTTTCTGTGTTTGTGCCAGTGCCTGATTTGTAACATAGTATATGGGAACCAGAGCACTTTTAACACAGCGTCTGCTCAGAAAATTGACTGTATAAGAGGTTGAATCAGCCTCTCTATATGTATACAGAGACCAAAATTAGCAAAACAAACAAAAAGAATAAGAACAGGACTAGATTCAATAGGTCAGAATCATGAATGACCATAGATTTAATAGAATAGAAAAAAGCAACATTGGCGAAGGAAGTGAAATGTTACAGGGCTAATTATAAAACAAATTATGTTTAAACATTTGTTTTAAGTTTAATCACTATTTACTTTGAAAGTGTTATAGTAGGATAAATGTATTAGAAATGTTTCTGTTTTTTTGTGACTTGATTATCCTACAAGATAGCACTGCCCTGAGAAATACATAACACTGTCCTTTTAACTTATACCGTCACAAAACCTGGTTTCCGATTCTCCAACAAACATGGGCATCTGACAGCAATGACACCAGTCTGAAGCGGCTGAAAACTAAGTTTTCACGATTCGAATTATTTGTAAGAATGGGGATGTGTTAAGATCATTTTAGCTGCAGCAGGAATTGTAATAGATTTTTACTCAGAAGAAATGTATTCAATAACTTGCTTCTCTGGATCACTGTGAATCATTTTAGCTGTCTGTCAAAATGTTTTGTTTTTCTCTAACATTTTTTGCAGTTCAATAATTTCTTTGTGCTTTTGAAGTTTCCAAAAGCAGTTCAACAGCAGCTTGATAAAAATGACTGCCCTTGCTGCAGATCTGACACTCTGTGGTCTCTTGTGTCCATTTTTATTGATATCCACATCGATTTAACTGGCAAAGCTTATGTTATTATAAAAGGCGTACTTAAAAAAATCATTGCCGTTTCCAAAAGCTTACAAACTTGAAACAAATCCATTGCTCTAGGATTGGATAAATTTACCTCCTTTACCAAGCATTGCCTGATGGGTCAAAAGATAATTTTCCATTTAATTATTTTCACCAACATGTTGTGCTTCACACAATACATGTTGCGTGAAGCACTGTCACACAACATGTATTTTTAAACATGAGAACAGACATTAATTTGTCAAGAATAAATAAAATGCTTAGTTGGGAAGGGACATTAATTATTACTTTCATCTGCTCACAGTTCCAAACAGAGTTATGATGAAATGTGCTGTAATAGAGATTGCTCTTGGGGAGGCAAGCCGTTTATGAATCGCTAGAGGTGCAGCAGCTGCTTTCCCCCTTGAGAGATAGAAATTTATGCCGTATACCCTGCTGATTGTTGAGAAGGTAAAGAACCAATAGGAGCATGTTCAGAGGTTTAAATTAAAGTGTGTTTCTCACTAGGCTGCTCACAACACTTAATTAAACTCTGCTGTTTTGGCAATGACAAATGCTGCGGTGCTGGAGGAAGCTGGGCTGCTGTGACTGAGAGGCTTTTGTAATTTCTTTCATGTGCAGCGATGGCCAGATCCAGGTCAGAAACTGTAGAATTAAAGAACTAAACAAGATTTAGACATGGGAAATGGGAGCGCAAGGGGATGGGTGACTGCAGTCATTACTTTCACTGAAATACATCTATTTTTCCTTTTTACCTCTATGTCTTCTTTCTTATTTTTGCAAAGTTTTGTCATAGATTTATGAGGGCTGAGCTCCTGTGTCAGGTTTTCCACACCCGCTGCTTTTCACAATGCTGTTTCCTAAGGCACACTGTATGCCTGCGTGATGGAAACCTTAGCATTTTGCTGAGGTTTGATGAATAAAACACATAGCCTTTTGCTGTACAGCCTATTGTTCTTACTATTTTATAATGATCTGATCTTTCTGTTAGATCTATTACCATGTCTTGATTTACCAGACCATTTTTTTTCAGCAAAGGAAGCGATACATTTACAATATGTAACTAACTGTGAAATTTAACTTCAGAAGTCTAGCACAGAAACGTTCAACTCACAGCAGTCAGTAAACTGACAGGGAGTGACTAATAGCTTTTTTAGGTATAAATCCAATTCACGCCAAACAAAATCTTATTTTGTTTCTGTAATAGTGTGACTGTATTACTGTGCATTTCATGAAATTCATTTAAAAATGTGGAACCACTCCAGCACTCACTGTTCGGCTAGGCCCTACATGCTGATGTGTTGTGGAGTTGCACGATATAGCCTATACTACCAGGAAAATAACGACAAGGATGCCTGCAAGGCATAAGAAGGAGCTGGAGCATTTCATTCAATAATGCGATCCATACTTTAGGTAAAAGACCTCAATTCGCATGTGGCTCTTTTATTACTTTACACTACATTTTTTCCTGTTACATGCCAATCTTTTCTTACCATTCGTCTTGAGGAAACAAATATGTACTTGGAAATATAGCTTCAAAAACGTACAAAACATATTTTCTCTTCAGGAAAACATATTACTTTCAGTGCAGCAACTACAAACTTTTATTTTTATTCTGATGTAATGTAATTCAGAACACTTTTAGTAATGGCAAACTAATAATTAAAGGAAATTAATCAACACTAGTGTGGTCAAAATTTGGGCATAAATCAGAATGCTAATTATGTCTAAACAAAACTGGGAGCATCAGATAGGGGCAAGTTACAGGTCCTGTACCAAGGTTTTAAATATTTATGGTTTTAAAATCTAAAAGAAAAATGTCCACAATGATGTCAGATAGTTTAATTTTTTTTATGGAAAATGCCAGAGAAAGTCCTACAACAGATGACATTTTCTCCAATTAGATAGAGTGTAGAGTAGCACTCTTTTCTAGCTGATGCTGCACACTGCTGTTCAGCTGTCTGAATGAAAGCTGAACAGCAATCAAAGCTGTTGGACAAAGAAGTTTAGTAAAATTACAAAAATTACTGTATTGTTTCAGGGTGTTGTCAAAGCTAAGGCTTTTCTCTTTTTAAAAAAATTGTAACAAGTCCTTGTTAAGTTTTAAATAATTCAGCTGAGCTTTTAGTCTTTGAAGCTTTCATACTTGACCAAATCTGAGGTGGTCCTAAAACCTTTAGCTTAAATTGTTCCATATTTTCTTCACAATCAATAAATATTTCTGGAAAAACATTATTACAGGGCTAATAGTGGAGCGGTGCTGTGATGACTTTCTGAAAATGGAGCGACAGAAGAAGCAAGTTTCTTTAAAAGACAGAGGTCCAAATTTCAAGTTGTTACATTGTGAAGTACATGTTTTTAAGGCATATTTTATGTATACATAATTTTTATAACATCTTAATGTAAGAAATACTTCATTGTGCTGTAAAATGGCACAATCAACACAGTGGCTGGAAAACACAATACTACCCCTTTAAAAAATTTAATTTAGTGAAGAACAGACCACTTCAGGTTTTATCGATGAGTTTTTGATTTTGAATTAGAGTTAATATTAGAAGGAGGGAGAACAATAGTTACAAAGTCATTCCACCTTCGTCATTTTAAAATAATGTAAAGACGTCACAGTAAGATTCTGACTTTCAAAAAGCAATTAAAACTAATTATTTGTTCATTAAACTAAATTTTCTACAAAGAATCTGTTTTATTCCAGATTGTGATCTTGGTGTTATTTTTTTGGATAGGTGCAGTAAAACATGTACTGGTTGTGAGAAGAGTGGGTGCAGAGATTAATTAAAGTAATTGCTGCCTAATCACCTAAATAGGAGAAATCTTGAAAGATAAGTTGACTTCCAAGATCAGCATTAGTAGCAGACATTAAAACGAAAAAAAAGAAAAAAAATCAGATTCTAAAAAAAAAAATGTAGAAAAAAGGATATGCTTCACATATAGTATTCACAATAAATTCTATCTGAAGTAGTGTTTTTGATACCCAGAACATGTTAATTATCAAACAAGTATATCTGCACAGAAAAAAACCCCCAAAGTATTTATATAGTGCTTCATATAGGGGAGGCAAACAGCTCCGTATGTATTTTGGTGTTCTGTAAATGCCAGGGAGACATAGCAGCATCCATTGGAGTTAACGGTGCAGCACTTTTGTGTTCAGTAGCACAAATCATTAATCATGAGGCCGGCCATATTCTTGTAGTGCCTGTGCTTTCATTACTGGGCCTAATTAAACAGTTCTGTGAACTGGAATCTCAGATTCCTCTGTTACAGATTATCATTAATTATGGTGAAAGTGCTCAGAGATGTTGGACTCAATTATATTCTGCTCAACCCTGGCAGCGGGGTGATTCATTGTTCTGAGCACTCCACAGCCATACTGTCTCTGCTTATCACCAACCTCCACTTTTGTAAATTGGGCTCTGCCAGCCAACAAACTAAGAATTATGTGCTGCTTTTTTTCATTACAAACATGTTGGAGGAGCACAGACCAATTAAGGGTGGGATATTTTGTGTGGAGTGATGAGGCAGGCATCGGTGCAAAGAGATGGGGGTTGGATGGCAGTGCAATGGGAATGAGCTCAGCACCATGCTTAAGTTGTGACTTTAATGCAGTGTAAATGCAGCCCTCCTCCATGTCTACAAATCAGTTATACTTGGTGTACAGGTGCATCTCAGTAAATTAGAATAGTATCAAAAACTAATTTTATTGCAAAATTAACTATTTATTGTTATTAAAATAATATCTATTATTCAAATATGGTTTACAACTCATGATTTTTTTTTTTTTTTGGATAATATTTGAATACAGCATAGGACAAATAAAAAGAGGGCTTTTACATGAAAAAAATGCAGTTGTATAAATATGTTTTGTTGCACACCATTATGGAGAAGAATGCTGAGCTGACAGTTTTAAAGCAGTAGGGTGATGGAAATTATTGTGACAAATCCACACTTTCCTCAATTTTCTCTTTTTTAGCCTTTTACTGGCCACTTTAATGTTTGGGGATCAACTATGGTGAGACTCCATCCAGCAAGCTGGATATTTCATTGGCATGCAAAGTGTGAATTTCTGATTCTTGGAAAACACTAGAGAACAATACTGGGATTCCAAACAGTCTTCTGTCATTGATTATGCAACAACATTAAATTCATTGTGTGCTATGCAGTCCTAACCAGCCAAAAGCCATGTTTATCAAATTGAACAAAAGATATATCTAAACTTGTTGTGCTACTAGTGCTGGTTTGTGAGGTCATAGGTCAACCAATAGACCATCATGTTTGTCAGTATTTTTACACAATATTTGTGCCTTAAAAATACATTTTCTTTTGTCTTATGTAGTATTTGAATTTGGTGAGAAACTGAGTGGTAGGTTTTATTATCTGTTAGCCATAGTCATCAAAATTAGAAGCCTTAAATATATGACTATCATGAATCTATATAGTAAATAAGTCTGCCTTTTTGAATTGAATTACTGAAATAAATTAACTCTGATATTGTGATGCATAGTAGCTACTCAATATCTATGTAAGCTCTCAATATTGTAAGAGTAAAATTAAAATTTGGATAGATATGATATTGAGATTTCTGAAAGTAGTCTATATAAACACAGACTCTCGTTGTGGAGGAGGGTTTAAATGAAGCTTTTTATTATGCAGGCAGCTTAGAGGGTGCAGCTTGGAAGAAAGCGTTAACTTTTCATAATATTTGTGTATGACATGCAACTTTTAATGCAGCTGAGCAATGTCAATATTACTGCTACTGGCTTATGTAAGGCATATGAAGAGGTCTGTGATGGAAGCGGTGTGTGAATAAGATTACTGGTCACCTCTTTTCAGGGTCAGAAAACAGAGAGAAAAACCTGAATCAAAGGGAAACAGACATTTCAACAGTAAGCTTAGGCGTTAGTGGTTTGTAGAATTTCATATGCCACTGAAGGTAGTGATTTTAATATATATGAAAATCAGGCAGAACTGTGTACATGTGTCTTTTATAATATTACTGGTGGGATTTTTTTCTGCTCCCGACAAAGCAGCAAGACTTTCACCTCATTCCATGCTGTTGACACTGAAAAAAGGCGAAAAAGGAAAATAGAAGAAAATCACTTTAAAAAATTAGTACACTGCACTAAAACTGCTAGACATAAAAGAAAGGAAATGCACATTCTGAAATGTCAAAATTTTTATCCACAATATCTCTGTTCCTCTCATAGTTCCTTAAACTACTCCTGATTTAATCCCATAATTCCCCTGGCAAACGGGCAGGAAATGGGATTCTTCCTGCTAGTGACAGAGCATCAGCTCATTGAAAATGTAATGCACTACTTCCAAGTCATGGGTCAGCTGGCAATCTGAATTTTAAAAGGACTGTGAATAATATTCTGTTTTATTTTCAGAATGAACTTTGTGGCCTCCATCATGAATCCAATATATGTCTTAATCTTCTGGGCTCTTGAAGCCCACATCCCTGGAAGAAGGCCTTTGACTCCTGAACCTAATAAGGAAATCACTTGTTTTCACATCCATACTCTTATCAGGGTTGACTCAAAACAGTTCTTTTCTCCCATTTTTGATGAATCACAAAATATAGATTATATAACACTGAGGGTTTTGAAAGCCTCGGAGATAATACGTAACACTGCACACACACAAAAAAAAACATTATAAACAGTCCCATGCAGAAATATTTAAACATTTTATCTTTTGTCACATTTTATTGTCTTAAAACTTCAAAATTTTCATTTATTTGGTGAAATTTTAGGTGACAGACCAAAACAAAGTGATGCATAATTGTGGAGATAACATTAATGAAAAATTGAAAGTTTAAAATTTTTGTTGCCAAAGATTCAAAACTGGATCGGGATCTTGACTTTGACTAGGCCATTTGAACACGTGGACATGCTTTGATTTAAACCATTCCAATGTAGCACTAGCTGTTTGTTTATGATCATAGCCCTTCTGGGACATTGTCTGGTCTCAAGTTTTATTACCTCAAAGATTTTCTCCCAGGATTGTCCTGTATTAAGCTCTATTTGTCCTTTCTTTAACGCTGAACAAATTTTCTGCTGAGGAAACACACACAGCATCATTCGACCACCCCCAGCTTTAAACATTGAAACAGTGTGTTCAAGGTGAGGTGCAGTGTTTTTATTTTGTTTTTGTCCCCAACCATATAGTAATTTGCAATATTCAGCAATATTTTATCTCCAACATGTCTTGTGGCAAATGTAACTTCTTAAGGCTTTTTTCTTGCCACTCTTCCATAACAGATTCTCCCACCAGAGCTGTGTATCTTTTGCTGCCCCAAAGTTATCACGGCAGGCTACTGTTACCTCCTGGCTGCTTTTCTGATTAATGTTCTCCTTCTTAGGCTGTTACTTTAGGTGGATGTCCATGTCTTGGTAGGTTGCAGTTGTGCCATATTATTTTCACTTTCAAATGATGGCATCAAGAGTCCTCTGTAGAATAATCAAATAATGTTTGGAATATTGTTTTACAACCCTTCCTTGTTTTAAAGTTCTTCATAACTTTAATTCTGAACTGTCTGCTGTGTTTCTCGCTCTGATGCTGTTTGTTTACTAATGTTCTCTGTCAATCCTCTGAAGTCTTCACAGCACAGCTGGATTCATTAGCAATTTCAATTATGTTATTCAAAGTCAGACTCTTAAATAATTGAGTGACTTCTGAAGTCACAATTTTTTCCACTTGACCCTAAATTGAGGTAACAATGTGAAGGTGTTAAATATAACTGCAAGTCATACTTTAGCTTCTTTACCAAACATTGAATGCAATTTATTTTTCCCTCCTGCTTCATAAGTGTACACTAAATAGGATTTTATGTTACAGACAAAAACTAATTAAATAAACCAAAGTTAGTATGATGTGAAAAAATCTGTATAAGTTCCAGAACTATGAATATTTTTAAAAGGCACTGTATAATAATAAATCAGTTAAGCACATTTTTATTAAATCATGACAAGTAGATCAGTGAATATGTCTTCAAAATGAAAACATCATTTGGGCATTTATTGCCATCTTAAACTGAACACAGTTGGCAGCAGCAGTGAATCTTTGTGTTAATTACATACTAACCTTTTCAGAATAATCAGATTTAGATGTGCTGTGTCCTTAGACTCTGAATGTTTAGGAAATGAATACATCCGATGACCAATCAGTATCTATTCTCATTAGCATAGCATCATAAAGCCCAGCGCTAAAACATGCCACAGAAACCTTCTCCTATTTATCTTAAAATAACCACTTAACTTTGACTGACACTAATTCTTGCTACATGAAACTGTCTTTGTCAGAAAATTATAAAAGACAGAGATTGGGATGTCCCTAGTGTGCAAATCCTTTTATTCTGTCAGATTACAGCATTTGATATGACGTAGTGCGGCATTCTGGCCTCACATGCCTGGCAGAAAGAAGGGACCTGTCAGCAGTGGCGGGGAGCAGCAAGAATCATCAATCTGACTGATTCACAGGCCCAGAGACTGTCATCCTCTCTGACTGTACAAGTCAACACAAATAAAAATGAGGAAGCAAAAGCCATAATGACTGGGAGAGATCCAGGCTCATTGTGACCATTACTTTTATTCAAACCCTACAGATGACATGATGTGAAAAATGAGCCTGTGTCTAGTTGGGTGCCCATTAGTGAGTGAGCACATTATCTCCCCTTTTTCACATTGAATCTTCTCTCTGCATGCAGTGGCAGATGCTCCAGAGGAGTCACTCACTTTATGGGCTTTTGACTGCAGTACTCTTTTAAATACAGGGGCCTTGCACCAGGCAGAGATGATGTATGGTTGTCAGTGCTCTTTACCTCACTGACAGATGCCTTCAGTGGATTCCCTCCTAAACCTTCTGCTCAAAACTAACGGGGACAGCTAACCTCTTCCCTCAAAGAACCGACAAGCATCTATCAAACTAATAATTACAGCCCAAAAAGATTTCGAAAAGTGTGGTTTAGTTAAGCGCAGTCTAAAGGCAAAAAACTTTTAATATGAAGCCTGCCACTTTTAGGATTAGAAAGGATTAAGTGGGATGTTAGTGCAAATTATCAAACAAGTGAAAACATAAATATGTGCTATTTTTTTTCCTTCTCCATGTCGGATGATGCATTTTCTTCCAGGAACACTGAAGTAATAAATAAATGTATGAACAAGAAAACTCCCAGAAAACATCAAGAAAATAACAGCAACAATGTTATTCTACAGAAGGAAATGAAGGTGAATGCAGTGCTGCAAATCGAAGCTCAGAGGTTGTGGTCTATAAGAGAGAGCAGTAGCTTTCCTCAAGCAAGAGCCACTTGGTTCAATCTAATCTCTAAACAACAAACCTTTGGACACCCCTATGCTTCAACTCTACACCACACAACACAATAAACAGCTCCACTTAGAGAGTTAGATCTACTGTAGCCGTCAAGGGAGAAATGTGATTTAGATTTACAACAGCAGAAAGAACTATAGAAACACTTTTTCTTTAGCCAGTGCAGCCTCAATTTAATCTTTCTGACATTGTTTTGATAGAAGTCACAGAGCTGTGACAATACATCCATCTTCTAGCATAAGGTATAAAATTTTGGATGCATAAGGACATGACGAGACAAAACCTTCAGGAAAACTAAGAACTACAAATTTCTTAAATCACAAACCCAGTTTTAAAGAATATGTAATTAGTGCAGAATAAATCACTCCATACCATTTGTAGTTCTGATATGGTTGTATCTCAATGAAGCTGTGTCATCAGCATAAAATTAAGTGGCATCAGTTAAATTCTGACACATGGTGATCTATGTAAGTTGTAACAGAAATGAGGCACTATATGGATCCTTGGGGGATGCACTATTCAACATTTATGAGTTGAAAACCATGCCACTGACTAGGAAATTTTGTGCTCTGTCGATCAGTTTCCAAAACTTCTAATATCCACCAACTTTTGAGGCAAAACTGTGTCAAAACCTTTTGACAGACCTACAGATAGAAGCTCGATATTATCTGTGAACAGTACTGCTGTTTTCATGACAATTTATTCAAATTAACCTGCATTACTAGACTAAGCATTACCCCACACTCCTTGATTATAGCAGGCTGACCAGGCAACTGTTTTATTTACTATTAGTCACACGCAGTAAATTTAATATCCATATGTTGTGTGAATAGCTTAAGCAAAATACATGAATATGCACAAGAAACTGAACATAACCAGAGCAGTTGTAAGATGTGTTTGCATAAAAATTGCTCTGGCTGTTGCCGCAGAGTTGCTCTGTTTATGAAAAAACACACGGTGTTCAGCTGATTCCATGAGGATCTCAGGCATGATGGTGCTAATCACCTGGCGCACCTGATTTCCTGATTCATTTTCTCCATTCATGGTGAACAAATGTAGCGACAGCTTGCAATCTGTTTGTTTTTGAGTTGTCAAAAAGAAACCAAAGTCATGTATCAACACAGAATAAATGCTGCTGCAAGATGTCACCAGCTGCACACGATATGATGAATTACAATCATATGTTAATCAGTCCAAGTTGCAGTAATGGGCTGTTTACATGGTGTTCTATCACAAATCCTCTCAGACTGTTATATAGATATAGATTGGTGAACAGAAAGCGACTCGCTGCTGTTTCGAATACTAATTAACACACTTTGGGGCTTTGTTTTCTAAGGTTTGTTTTTCAGCATCAAAGAAACAACTAAAAACACATTTATGATGCAAATTGAGAAACCAGTTTTAAAAATAATAACAGAGTTTGTTCAAGCAGTTATAATTAGTTTGTTAAGTCTGACAGGTTCTTAATAATGCTGTCACTAAAAAAGACATCCCCTGCCAAAACTTCCTACAAAAAATATTAGTCATTCAGTCACTTGATGTATTTCCGCAAGCAAAATCATCAGATGTGTCTGTGTGTGGGTGTGCATCTGTTGTTTAAGGTTGGCCAAAGAGCAAACAGCAATGGTTTCAGCTACAAGGTCAATAAGAACATAAGTACCTCTTTATTTCCCCAGCCACCATTAGAGTTAGATTCTGCAGTTTGTCCAGCAAACTAACTAATGGCTGAAGTAGTCTCTCCGTTTCCTTTTCTTTTTTCCATAGGTGGACAGATAGGTCAGACCAATGTGCTTTAGTGAGCATTTGTCATAGAGGACATGAATTATTAGTGATATTATATGTATAACGTAATTTCTGTGAAATATATTAAACACTAAGGCACTTAAAAAACTGTATTATTATTTCTGTGAATAAAGGACAAATATATTTGCAAGTCACAAATACCAGTAGTACAAATATATTGAAACTATTTGAAGAATTACAGAAACATTGTTAAATACAAACCCAAACAAGGACTGGAAGTATGAAAAGCAGATGACTGTTACTAATAAAGATCTACACAAATCTACTTTACTGCTGCTTCACAGCAACGCCGCCACAGATGAGACTCCATGGTAGTGTTGAATGATACTGAGCAACAGACAGGGAAAGAAGGTTTATGTTGAGCGTCTTGCTTTTTGTTTTTTATTAAAGCGCTGTTTAATACTTAGAAAATACACTGTAGATTTAAGGTTTAAGTGATTAACGTATTTGACAAATTGTTTGTCATTATTATCTGAAGAAGTGTTTTTGATATCACAGAAAAGAAAAGAGAACACACAATTTAAATAATGGAAATGTCTGTTTATCCCTATTAGCCAGGAAATTGCTACTTCCCTATGTCTACTATTGCAGTAATAATTAAAAACATAAAAACTGGACTTGTGACAAAAATGGAAACATAGCTCTCCTAAAATCGGTCACAGTTTGCTCTCATTATGGCGTTTGCAGACAGAAAAACGCAAAATCAATAGCATCAAAGTTTACAATAGGCTTTCGACATGTAACTGTTTCATTTATTTTAACTGTAATGACCAGAGGCTTATTGGTTACTGATGAGCCCATTAGTTGTTGATAAAACAGTTTAATTCCATTGTTTGTCTAAAGGTAATAAATGAAGGTTATTACAGGCTAAGATAAATGTACTGCCATTTTTTAAAGGCAAAAAAAAGTATTGGCACCTGAAGTTCTATCACTTGCTTTGAATACATTATTTTTATAGTATTCACAATTAACTACAAAAGAAACAACCAACCAGCTGATGCTTTTTTGTTGCAGTAACTTCTCATTCATTTGAAACTGTATACGCAACCTTATACTTTTAAGTCTGCAATGACTCCACTTTATTATTTCCACTCCATAAATCTACTCTTACTGTCAAAAACATGTATTTATTTAATAAGTGAATTCACTTAAAAGGCAATATTTTGTGAAAAGGGTAAGAAATGTAATTATTATAATATATGAAATATGTTAAGGGAGTGTGTTTTGCGTAAATAAGTGAGAATTGAGGGTAAATAGAAACAGCAGAGATTTTCTCTATTTTTTTTCTTTTTTCATAAAAACTACCACTAAATTGCTTTCACTCTCCGTGGGCTCAATATTCGATTTAAAAGAACCCAGCGGTGGCAATATTCTTTTGGTTGGGTGTTTAGTTTTAATAGGAGCCCTCAGCTCAAATATGAGCTGACAAACACAGCAAGACAAACACAGTCTCTCTCTCCGGCAATGAAATATACACTATCAAATAGACCTGTACCTTTTCGAATCTGCTGTGTGGGTGAAACTAAAGCGCAGAACAAACAGCATTCTGATGTGGCTTTGAAGGTGATAACAGCATCTGACAGGGTGGAGAGCAGAGGCTTTGGGCCTGGTGTAGGAACGCAGCCTGTGATTGACATGATTCCCTGGCCTCGGAGAAGTTTACCTTTTAATGAGAGCTCAGAGAGGCCCACTCGACAACCTGGTGCAGGCTCTCCACCGGCAGCTGGCGACCGTCAGGGAGGCGAGCATGTATTTGTGTGTGCTTGGGTTTATTTGCGTCTGTGTGTGCGTGTGTATTGATGAGCGCTTGCCTGTGACCACTTGTCGCAGATTTCAATCAAGGATTTCAGCTGTGCTCAAATATCCCTTCTCTTTTGGGCTAAGTTGTTTGAAGAAAATGAGTGGATCCAGGATCAAGAGCCTTTCTGGAGGAATTTAAGTCTGTTTGAGGATTATGACTTCTTCATCCTGAACAAAGCCTGCAGAGAGAGCTATATGCTAGCCCTCGGAGGCCGGGCTTAGCAATGCATTCCAGCCAGCGATTTAGAGGTGATAAAATCCAGGAGAGACATCACACCATTTTCACATAGATCTTCACAAATAAATAGGGAAGTAGAAGTCTTTGCTATTTCACAGCACGGTAATTCTTTCAGGGTATGAGATATGCATGCATTTAACCTCTTTAGTGCCTTGAAAAGGTACTAAATGTCCTAAACTATTCGACATTTTCTTATGTTACAACCACAAACTTCCAACATATTTTTGCAAGATTGGCATGTAACAAAGTAGAATATAACTGTTATTTCACTTGACATATTAATACTTTTTTTGTTTGGTTTTGTTTTTTTTTACAAACACCCTTATAAGTGTGTTATGCACTTATATTAAGCCCTCATATTCCTAAAGAAATTTTTTTTTTTTTCTGGTGAAAGAAAGGGACTTTTTTAAATAACTCCCTCTGTGTTCTTCCCGTGAAGCTTTATCTAATAAACACTTTTCATCGCCCTAAACACGCTAACCCCACTGTGAAACATTTCGGTGCAACTATCATGCATTGTACATTTTAAAATCATATAAAGTTTGAAAAGATTGTTTTCTTCAAAGTCACTTTTTGTATTAGGCCATCACATACAATGTCAATAAAATACATTAAAGAGTGAGATTGTAATATGACAACATATAAAAAAAAAAAATCAAGAAGTTTTAATTGTTTTGTAGATGATGAGATATAAGAACATTCTTTTTTTTAAAGAAGCATATTCAATTGTGTTACTATCTCATAACCTCAGTTCCAGAGTCACATCCTGCGTTTCCAAAATTCTACCAGGTCAAGGTTTGTTACTCTCCACTCAAGCTGCTGTGAAAAGCTACTCCTCTTTTTATCTGACTTATGAATCACAATTAGCATGCCCGAACACCCTCTGCCAGCTCAGATCAACATCTTCAGGTTCTGCTGGACTTCCCATAGGATCGACAACACGTTTGATCTGTGACTCGACCCTCGTCTGCAAGCTGAAGTGAAAGCTGTGGCCACTCCCCAAAGAAACGTAAGCTGATGGGTGCGCTGACTTGATTAGGATCAGCTCTGCAGAAAGCCCCACTAAAATCTGTCAGCGTTTGCTCTCATAGCGACATTTACTGACAGCCAAGCACAAAGTCAATAGAAATGGGGACAAATTACTGTAAACATCGATATTTAAGATGGGCGTGCTAAAGGGCTTTCATCCCATAATATGTTATTTCCATTTATTTTAAGCTTATTGACCAGAGGGCTTATCTATTGCAAATAAACCCATTAGTTAGTTGTTGATAAAACAATTTAGAGTCATTATTTGTCTAAATGTAACAAATGAATGTTATTAAAAGATAAGATCAACATAAAGCAATCCTACTGCTTATTTATTTTTGCTTGATTCTCTCCTATGTGATGTACCTCCACAAGTATTAGCATCATGAGTAAAATGGCTTAACATAAATTCATCTTTATTGCAGTTGCATAATCTCACAATGAAAAACTTAAAAAAAAAAAAAAACTGACCTTTTAATTCTGTCTGCTTTCAGAGGGGCAAGGGCAAACCATCACCAGATCCGACTGTAAAATTACAGCAATATATAAGTTTTCTGTAAGGCTTTTGCCAACATTTTACCACAATGAATGTGGAAGGCATTTTAAAGAAATTTACAATCAGAACGTTTAAAGCGTACACAGAATGGATAACACCGCATGTGATTAATTTCATTCTGTAATATTGCAGTGCCAACACTAGTTTAGACACAGAGAAACAGAAGATTTCTGAAATAACAACTAAATAGAACATAAAAATTGCCAGTATCCTTTTTGTGTTGTTCATCTCTAATGTTTTAGAAGTGAAAGAACTAAAGAACTTTCAACTCTACAGAAAATGATCCAGGTAATACCTTCAAAAAGGACAGGTCAAACTGCATTTACCTTCTAACAGTGTCTGTCAAGTGTGCTTTGTTTTGCAGAGATTTGTCCACAGTGTATAATCTTTTGTTCTTCATGAAGCCCACCCTACATCGTTCTAACCGCAGTCAAACAAACTGAGGTGAGCGTCTCTGGGCAAACGAGCAGGAAAGAGGAAGTAGCGTCTCCAACAGACAGACGCAGCAGGGGACAGACTAACTATAGCCACATCAATGACTAACTCTCACAGCAAGGACACCTCCCTTCACTTTGAAAAGAAAATAAATTAAACAACAAAGGGGGGACACACTGACATTCAGCGCCTTTCAGTTTATCGCACCAAATAACTGCTCATCATATATCCAGCACAGGATCATTGTTGAGTTCAGGAAGCACAAAGCAAAAGGGGGGGAAAAGGACGCAACAGTTAAATTAAGAAACACTTTGAGAAGAAAGTTTTCCTCTTGACAGAAATGATAAGTGCTACATGAAGCCCAGATAGTTCCCTCATCTCATGGCCTAATATGGTCATTCCAACACAGGAGGACACCTATCTTTGTACTTCTTCATGCATTACACACACAATCAATAATGGAAAAAATATACACTGCGAAGGGCCTTAGTTGCACTGGCTACAAGCGGCATTGATTAATGATTTTGTGCCAGTTATGACAGCAAGGTGCACGCGCTGAAGGTAGTGGAAGGCCTTTTTAATAGTGCAGGGAGAGAATTAAATCAAACCCAGGAGGGCCTCCACTGGAAGGGAGAGATGCTGCATCTCTGCGCTCTAAATCACAGCTCTACTTAAGCCCAGCTCTCGCTTTCTCCATTTTTCTACATTATCAAAGGGAAACCTGTCAGTGCTGTCTGTGAGAAAGTTTACAAATCATGATTTATCAGAGAGGGGATCTCTTAAACACCTGTGTGAGAAAAGAAGTATCCCCTGCATTATAATGTATAGGCAAAAAGTTTTTGCAGTCTCACCTGACAAAAAGTAAAGCCTACTATTTAAAAAATGAGCAGTCTACAACATATTGTGATTTGATGTCTGTGTGGATAACTTTTCCTTTTGATTTCCTGTTTGACAGATGTAAAAATGGTACCGATTTAAAATTTTTTCAAAAATGATAAATAAATCAATAAATAAAAAGACCCTGACATTCAGAGGGAAAATTCAGATGAATAACTTATGAAAATGGCATATCAAAATTACTAGATTTCAAATGTATACTTATGTTTTGTTGAAGATTATCTGCTTAATCATACTTCTAGACCTGTTGGTGGAAATACAACATTTCACTGATCAAAAAAATATAGAAAACAAATTCATACATTCACACAGATGAAACAAAGTTTTAGAGTAAGCCAATAAAGTTGGTGTCACAATATATATCCAGTTTATTTTGAAAGATTTGAATTAATATTTCTAAGCAAACATTATTTTTGCTCAAAGTGTTTCTCTTCCATCTTGTAAAGTAACGATAAATAATTTATTTGTGATTGCTTCTTGATATCAAGTTTGATTTGAGCATTAGTGCTACTGCTAAGGTGGATATGGCAAAAAATTACTCAAATAGATGTGGATAAAAATTGATTAATGTGCATTTAAAACATTTACTTAACCAATAATCTGTGGTATTCACTGATATCAACTTTCAATGCTAATGAAAGGCTAGAAGGTTGACATACGTCATTAGGGCTGTCAGTAAACTGAGTAAAAGAATAAAATGGTATTCTCAACTTTTTAAATTCATTCAAACAAAGTGATGTGTAAACTTTCTCCCTTACAATTTCAGCTAATATGTCACAATGTTGACAATGACACTCCAAAGGCAATTCAGCTGCTCTCAAATTGTACTTTAGCATTAGCATTGTTAAAACAATTCAAGCCACAGAATGATGCTGAAATAATGCTAGACTTTAGAATTTGTTCTAACAAGTTCAAATTTGCACTTCATTGGGGTCAGCGTCCAAAGGGTTAAAAAGCCCAGCTTGCTAGCAAGTTTGACTTTAGCATTAGCACTGTTGCTAATCTAGTTAAGCTAGTTAACCAATTTAGCAACTAGTTAACTAGTCTAACTAGAATTTACAAAAATTTACAAACTTAAATTCTTGCTCCAACATTCAAAGCCAGAAATGTTATCATAATCCTTAATGTACCATCATCTTGAATATGAGTGATGATTGACTGAGCCAACATCTTGTTAAATTCTAATCAAATATAGATTTGCCTCAAAAATAGCAGCTAATGTTATTAGAATTTAGTAAAAAATTGAAGACTGCTTTATGCCAGATCAGAACTTTTGTATTTCACTACCCTCCCAAATTTCTTTTTAATCAATCTGCATGACACAACACACATCTGTTTGAGAATAATTTAAATTGCTCTAAAACTTGATGCCATGAGAACCCTAAAAAACGCAACCCAGTTTCAAGCCTTTTTGTGCAATACATCTGGCAAAGCCACAGTGACTGGGGAGTGAGAAATCCTTCTTACTGGCCAACAAGGCCTAGTTGTGACAATTTTGTTCAGTAAATACTGCAGAAGAAAGCGACAGAGTGAAAGCCATGTGAGAGGAAGAAATGGGCACTCAGTCCCACTGCCTTCTCTTTGTTCCAAATTGAGAACTTTCTGTGCAGGAAGATGCTTCCTCTTGAGTTGGTTGTAAAAGCTAGAACAAGAATAATTGAGTTCACTTCAGATTATTTATATAGCACCAATTCACAGCAACTGCCACTCCAATGCAATTTAAAAGAAAAACAAGTCCAGATCATATCTAAGAATAAAACGAAACATGATCAAAATCAAGTCAATACAATATGATTAAATAGAAAGATTCTAATTCAACTGTGCACTGTTCACTTTACTCCTAATAATGGGATATTTGTCAACTGCTGCTGTAAATACTAAACAATTATTGGGTTAAATAATGTAAATATACAAAATGAAGTGAAGCTAGGGGATAAAAAGTTTTTTAAAAAAGTGCACAAATGATTATATTAAAATTAAAAGAAAATACACACAGTAAAAACACTACATAGGTTTTAAGCACTGTGCTTACACTGAGATGCACAAAATCTAAAAAAATATGTATATTCTCATTCCTTTCAGCAGTGTTATTCTAAAAAATAAGAGCCTGAATGCATTTTGGTCTAAAATAACAATCACGGCATAAATTGTTTTTGCACAGGAGGAAGGATACAAAAGAGCATTTAGTGTAATTTCTCATGCTTAAATAGCTGTGAGCCTAATCTGAGCTGATTTGTGTTGTTTGTGGCCTAAACACGGCAAATGTTTGACAGTAACATTTTTGACAGGGTACTGAGATGTAAGGACAAGGCTATCGTTAAAAGTCACTTTACTGCCCACTATAGCTGCTTCAGAACAATAAGGTCGCATTTGTTTCTTTTGTCATTTAAATGTTTTTGCAAACACATTTTCTAGACTCTTAGATTTCTAATGTGCTCCAAAAATCTGTTTGATTAAAATATATTGTCTGAATATGAAAGCATAATTTATGCTTATAAAGTAATATATATATATATATATATATATATATATATTATATATATATATATATATATATATATATAAGTGCAGACATTCATTTATTATGTTTTTTTTTTTTCTCGTTCTTTTTCACACACCCACATCACACAAGAAAACCGGTCATGCTCTGAGGGAAGTCCGGGCTGTAAATGTGCACAATATTCCACATTATATACATGTCATTTCAGAGTGCACTCCAAGTGACACAGTGTCAAATCTGTGTGACAGATTTAGGTGAACGCTGGTGAAGGCAGCCCTGCGTGGGGACAGCGGCTTAGGGCTGACTAAAGAAGCAAGTACAAGATCTCCAGCAGGCAGAAAGGAACCCTGCTTGGTGTGGAGCCGAAGCCTGTCCAAGCCCACCAACGCTGACAGCCACGCAATAACCTGACACCATTGCCATCTTCTGACTGCATTCACACACAACTCTGTGGTGTGCATTTAATGCCGAGAAGAGAAAACGAGAATACTAAATACTATGGGAGATCAAATTTATCCGGAACTTTTACAAAAGAATTATAAAAACATGAAGAGATTATTGCGATTGTTCAACTAAATGGCAAAAAAAAAAAGAAATATGAGGATATACCTTAATGGGATGTCTCCTCTTAAATGTGAGAAAGACACAAAAAAAAAAAATAATTAACATGACTACTATAAATGTCCATATTTTTAACAAAAGTTACAAAACTATTTTGTAACAAAGACGTAAATAATGTCTAGTGAAAAGAGTAAGTTTAAATATTTCAATATAACTTTCATCACAGGAGGATTTTAATAGTGAAAGGGTTTTGGATTTCTTCACATTTATCCTATTTGTATTCTACTGTATAGTTTTACTGAGGGTCATGATGTTAGTAGGATCCTTGTAGAAATGTGAGAGCATCCTGACATCTAGTGGACAAAGTCTAAATTTTTTGTCTGTAGTAGGAGTTTACTGTCCTGCTGTATCTGCAAAGTCAAATTAGTATCCATACTTCTAATTCACAGAATGGGTCAGGTCAAATTATGCTGACAGACAAAGCAATATCTACAATATATAGCTATACTTCTTTAGCTCAGTTTTTCTTTTCAGCTGTTGTGTTTGATTTGTTATACATAAGTGCATCTTAAATAAGATAATTTTTCAGCAAAAAGTTAACTTACTAGCTCAGAAAGTAAAACGTTTTTTTCATTTCCCTTTGGGATTAATAAAGTGTTTTTGAATTGAAATGGAAAAACTCCTACACTAATAATTTACTACAGAGTGAAATATTTTAAATACCCATTGCTGGGTACTTGTACTTATTTATTTATTTTAATTTTATACTTTTATTGATTTCATATTCAGCTTGTACTGCAACCAGACTATTAAAACATTAAGAGATTATTGTTGAGATTATTATTGTTTCAACTCATGTTTCTACCATGAGTTCAAATGCCAAATAAACTTCTTGGGCCTTAGAAGATTAAGATTTGAAAAACTAGAAGGGCTGGCCATCTCCTGTATAGTATCTGCATTCAGAACCGGGTTACAGCTACTTTTTTTTATGAATTATTGTATAGATGCAGTGGGGAAGATAAGGTTGTTTTAATAGTAACCTTCAGCCTTTCCTAGGTATTTTCTTTCCAGTCTTCCTCTAGACAATACCTTTTACAGCAAATACTGATGTTTTTGGGATTGTGGGTCGGTACTAAACACTGCTGCATCAAAATCATTTGAATAAAGCTTGTCAGCAGATGAAATTATCAAAACATAAGCAAAACGCTATTTATATGGCTCTCTACTCTTCCTCCAAACTCTTGACCTTAACTTGCCAATAAAATACAAAAATTACTTTATCTGAAAAGAGGATGTTGGCCGGCTTTATAGCAGTCCAGTTATCTTAGGTAAAACACTGTCAATGTTTTCTCTGGCTCTGCTATGCGAGTTAACTTATTATTAAAATGCCACGTTTTCAAACTCTCTTTGCAGGAAGATTTGGATGACGCTTGTTGTTCAACGCAATAAAAATCAAGATAAAGTGGTGCTAAAGTACATATTTCATTGTCAAAACAGATGTTAGCCAGAAGCAATAAGTGTGTTGCAAATGAACAACCAGTGATTCCTTTTAAGTTTTTTATATCTACTCACCTTACAAATATGCGTCGCTTATTTTGTGATTTATTCCACTATGAATGCATCTGACATGACACCTGCTCCGCCCCCATGCAGAAGAAGATCAAACCTCTGACAAACAATAATGTCAGAGGAAGTCAAAGTCAATGCATTACCCAAGACATTTTTGTCCTTTTTGGCTTAAAAGCCAACACTGAGAAAAAGACAACACGCAAGAAAATGATCCAAGTCAAACATCAGAACTGTAAGGTTATTTGTGGAAAACAATGACGTAACCAGCATTAAAGCCCAAGATTTTCTCCCCCCACAGGAAAATTTGGGGCACAAAGTCTCATTGGATGCGCGTGTGAAAGCTGTGTCGCGTGTATTTTGCGCGTGCAAAAGCAGGTGAGTAATATGTACTTTAAATAATACAAGCTTGTAAAACTACACGTTCATAAAAAGACTTGAAATAAACATCACCATAAAAAGTGCTCACATGTTGCTGCAGCGGATGTTCGCAGAGCTACCTGAATTTACAAATAACGTAAAGCACAACTGCCTTATCTTATTGATCTTTGATTTGACTATCATACAGTGTCATCATAACAAAAAATGGGATGTTTACAACCTGTTAACTTTGTTCGTGTAGAAGTTGCAACCTGCCCAACAATTTGTCCCGCATTACCTCTGCGCACGTGCATACCGATGTTACGTCACAAACTACTAACTCGTTGTGGGGCGTTTAGTTCTTTCAGAAAAGGGGCGTGTACTTGGGGACAAATAGCGACCACCGATTGGTGAGTTGCCGACAAAGTTCCTAGAATGATTGACAGGTGGAGTCACGTCAATCACTCGAATTGTTTGATACAGAAGTTACTTGACATTAATTTGAAGGTTTACCTTATAACCTTCATGCCTTTTTTAAGGCAGTATCTCGAACCACTTTTTAAGCCTTATATAAACAGGTTAATGATGGGATGCTCCATTTATGACATATTGGCAAAGTTTTTTGTTTGTTTTTTGTTTGTTTTTTGTTGTTTTTAATTTTGCTATGACATATGATCATTGAAATCCAATATGACACTTAACAGTCAGAGATGGTTGAAGAATATAAATATCTTGGTGGTCATTTAGACAGTAAACTAGGCTAGAGCTTGTTGAGGAAGCTTAGCGATTTGAAGGTTTGCAGCAAGATGCATAGTTGAGACTGTCATCTCTTCTCTTGTATCGGAGAGATAGTCCCTCAGAACCATTTTAATATTTAAAATGTTTGTAAGATCAAAACCTAAAGAACACACACAAAAAAAACACACTTTTGACTAAGTGCTAAGATTGCACCAAAGTGCTGCTGTTTGGTGCTGTACATGTTTCTGCAAATAATAATTCCAAGATATGTGTCTTTTGCACATACAAACCAGTTATTGGTGGTTATTGGTATCACCCACCAGTAATAAAACTGGTTGTTAGATTACTTGTTCATTAAAATCAAATATACCCACCAGAATAAACAATTTTATTTCCTACAATTTGAACTTTTTGCCCTGTGATAGACTGGCGGCCTGTCCAAGATATATCCCGCTCCTGCCCGTTGACAGCTGGAGATAGGCATCCAGCAACCCTCCTGACCCCAAAGGGATCAGGGAGTAAAGAAAATGGATGGATGGTAATTCTGCCTCTACTCTGGGCACAGTCTAAATTGTTATTCAGACTGTGACCATGCGGTGGCATTGGAGTACAGGTTGTTTGAAACTTGGTTTGACAAATGTTTTTTTGTGTTTACTCAGGTTATATTTGTCTGATTATTGAAATTTGTTTGTGGCAACACATTTAAGTGTGTCAGACAAGAAGAAATTTTGAAGTTGAAAATTACTTTTTCACATTATTCTCATTCAGTTTAAATGACCAATTTAGAGCAAGATTTTGTATTAACCAACAATGTGAACAATTTACAGTTAAGCAGGAAAATAAAGTCAACTGTATGGTTTATGGAGAATTCACTGGCAGGATGGGAAGTCTGTTTGTAAATTTACAGGAGGAGTGTAGAAGCATGATTATGTGGATTTTATATAGAGATCTTATGGTTTGTAACGTACCAAATTATAAAATTTTTGCTATTTTTATTCTCATTGTATGAGAATAAAAATCATTCTGATAATATTTTATATGACCAATCAAAGCCCAGTCTAATTGCTTTTACATAATTTTGCTGTGTTGGCCTGGAAGAAACTGCCTGAAGACAATCAACAAATTGCATTGGATGTAATCTTTATTTTTTAAGACAGACCTGACACAATGGGAGCAGAAAATACTGTTAAACAGTAACATTATCCAGAAATAAAAGGAAACTGGCCAAGCAGAGTGCCAAGATTAACATCATTAACATCAGAGAGGCTGCAGGAATTCTCACCAAGTAGCTGCTCTGCAATGTGCAGCTCAAGTGAGACAATCTCCTGTTTTCTTCAGCTGTTGGCTATCCGGTACCAAAAAAAAAAAAAAAAAAAAAACATTAAACCTTGAAGAAAATGCATCCATTTCAACTCTCTCAAAAAGCATGTTGGATAATATGTTTTAAATGTACAGTAGTCAAAGTAAAATGTTTTGGGTGTACTTCAAAAAGATTTGGTGCAAAAAACTATTTTCATTTCATCACCAAAAGACCACCATAGCCTCAGTATCTTTCAGTATCATGTCAACATGTGATTTTGATTCTGACTCCTCTTCAAACTCACAGTACACTCTCCAAGATTTTGTACAAGATGTCGCATGTATTTGTGGTATTCGACTTCCATAAAAAATTAATTACAATAGGCCTCAAATAACCAAGTTATTTGATCAATTTTAAGAGGGCGAAAATCTTCTTGCCACCACACTCATTCCAAGTTAAAGAATAAATGTGTCATTAAAACATAAGGGACTTTACTATCTTTATCCCTGGAGAGAAAAAAAATAAACCTGTTTCGCCTGTATGGATGAATGACGAAGCAAATAACAAACAGTGTAATGCAGTTTAAAAGCAATTCACAGTGCATTCAGTCGACCAAGAAAGTGGCTGGGGAGAGGGAGGATTTGAAACTCTGGCTTTAAGAAACATCATGCTAAGGTGACCAACTGAGCATGTGTGACTGGAATGCCTGAAGCAAAAAGAAAGCTGTGAGAAGCTGCAAAAAATAAATTAATTAAATTAATTAATTAAATTAAATTAAATTAACCCAAAAAAAATCATATATTATATATATATAAATTCAAAGTAAGACCTGAAAACAAATAGAGCCCTGTGCTTTGGAATGAAATTATGCTGTACATTTCCTATATGAATGTTAGATGGCGCTGTTGTCCTTGCAATGTGGCACTAGGACTCTTAAGCTAAATCTATGTTCCATGCTGGTATTCAGTACATTCAACTCACCTGACAAAATTGAATTGAAAATGGCTACTATGTTTATTTAAGTTGCGCTTTGTTATAAGTATTTGTTGTATAACATCAATGCATATTTTTTGTCATCAATTTTAAGAGATCCTTATATGATGACTGCAAAAAAAAAACAAATGGGTCAACACAGAAAGACTGAAACATAATACAGGGATCACGCAACAGAACTGGATCTGAAAGTTATAAAAGATAGTTTCACACGTGTGTTTATCTTGTTCAGAGCAAATAAATGAGAGGGATAATGCAGGCTGGTGTAACATTTCTAGTCATAAAAACAATGTGACGAATCTTGAATAGCTTTTTTCGGCTCACACACTGTACTGGCTGTTTGTGTGCTTCATGTACCTGAGGTTAATGTCAAATCGCCCCGACGCTGTCATTGTAAATGAAGACGCATGGTGAGAGCAGGCTTACATCCTGCAGCTACTTCAGCATCATGAGCTCTGAGTGAACTGAAGGATTACCACTGCTTCCTTTTCTAATTTTATATGCACTAAGTTTCCTTTTGTGTGAAGTTCTGTATAAATGATGTTGTGCTTGTGTTACATCTAATATTCACACAAGGATATGCTCTGAAAATAGATTTTCCTCACCTAATTGTAATTCAATTAGGTGAGAAATGTGTGCAGATAAATAACATGATCATAACTGCTTAATTTTACATTTGTAAAACAAATAAAGTAAAAATCTTGACTTGATCAGGACTTAATTGACATAAAACCATACACACAATATCTAGACAACAGTTGTTGTCCAGCTTGTGTAAAAAAAATAAGATTTACTGTTCTACTGAAACCACAAATTCTAACTTGTTTTTCAATCCACTCCAGATGTAAAGTAAGAACAGCTTGTTCTATGATGCAAAACAGCAAAGAAACACTTCTTCACAATCCCTATAGGGCAAGGTGGCCTGCACTCTGTATCAGGATGGAAAATCTTTTACCCAACAGAGCTCATCTGACAGCAGAGCAGTGTGTTATTATGAGTGACTTATTATGAGCTTCACTGGGTGATTGTGTGTGTTGGTTTTGCGTGCAATAGCACATGTTAGCGCATATGTGTGTTATGACGTTTTCTCTTCTAACACACTTATCAACTATAGACTAAATTGCACCTGTTAAAAGTAAGTGGCTTGTTTTATTACACGAAAGACAGAGCAGAGAACCGAAATAAGCATTGTCCTAAACATAACTTCCTCAAAATCACAGTGAATGGACTGCCTTAAATTTTATGATATTGTTTCTAAAATTAAACCAATGCTAAAATATGCTTGCACTCTGATAAATGAGCAATGACATGGCAAAGTCAACATTGCAGAATTTTTAACAGTGAAGTACAGCACACTGTTAATGACCTATGAAGTACACTGTTAAAGATAGGCAAAAATAATACCGCTACATCACAAGAATGAAACTATAAAAAGCTGTGCTGGAAATCAACTCGACATAAACATAAATACTCATTTTGCATATGTGTGAATAAGTTGCAATTAATTCTGGAGAGGCTAATGGTGCTGAATAGATGTGAAGAAACATCTTAACTGTTTTTGGCTTGCCTTGAATTTTGTCCTATTTAGCCTGATTCAGTTTTACAATAGACATGCAGCAATAAATGATCAGAACTCAACAACTCAATCCAGTCTCACAGATATTGTTGAAGCAGATAAAAATTCTACATCTTGGAGAGGCATTTTTGGTTTCTTGGATTTGTAAACAAACCCAGCAGAACACAATGTTTGATACGTCACATTCATAGTTTCAGGCGAATGAAGCAAAAACTCATTAAAGGTCTGGACTACATATCCAGTCTCCCAGCAACTACTAGCCGCTTGTACTGCTTTCTTTCAAACTACTGCTGCGTTTTCTCCAGTATTTATTGAAATTCCTCCAGTTGCATGTGATGTCTATGTAATATTCTCTATTGCATGTGCGGACAGTGGCCAAGTTATTGAATTTAGTCCTTCACTAATATCAGTTGTCGCATCTCATTTACTCACAGTGTCTGACAAATGTTACAACTTTTTTTTTTTGCCGGTTTCATCACTTTCACCCTTTAGATTTCAAAGGTGTTTGGCCTCACCTCTTGTCTCAACATATATCCCGTTTTTATTCTGATGTATCAGTTAATTCTGTTTTCAATCACTAATCCATTGATACAACAATGTGACAGGGGAAAAATACTATGTTTCTCTCTGGGTTGGCTGTAGGGATGATGTTAATTTACCTAATTGCAGTCGCCATGTGGACTGAGAGTACTGTGTAGCTGCTGGGCTGTCTGTGTTGTAGCTCGTCTCTGAGCCTCCGGATCGCTCATTGACTCACCCAGCAGTAGCGTTACCTAGCAACGCCTCTTGAATGTACTGTACAGTACTTCCTCATCTCATGGGCGCCTTTAATAATCTGCTTTCCTATTTCCATGTAAGCTTTGTTAAAAGATTTATTGTGCAGTCAGAACCGTGCTTTTCTTGCTTCTGTTCACTGGGTATATGGCAGGAAAACAGTGTAAAGACGTGGATCAATGCAGTTTACAGCAGTGCTTTTCCATTCATGCCTTTCTTTGACAGGAGAATTAACATGATGCGAGAATCTCATACAGCGAGAGGGGAAAGTGCTGATTAAAGCTCATCGGTTTGAATGAATGGCCCAAGAATGATAGAAAGGTTTAGCTGAAGAATTGCTTTGACCTCAGCAATTTTATTAACGCCACCACATGGCTGATAGACAGTTTTAATAAGTGAGGCTAATTAAACTGAAGGACCTCGCTGTCATGATCAAGCTCTCATGAAAACTTCATGATGTAATTACACCATTCCGCCTTAAATGTGTACATTTTGCTGCAGAAGTGCTGCACAGTTTCACTGATAGCCGTACGTAATAGAGCAGAGGTCCCCAGTAGCTCTGTGTGTAAAATAGGAGTGCATTAGACAGCTACAACCTGAGCTGAAGGGGCAGTGGCAATTGAGAAAGGTAATCTGTTTGTATGTGCTGATTCCTGGCATTACATGTATTGTTGTTGCCTGAGTCCAGCTGTGAAATTTATGGCCCATAAAAGGGTTCCTCATCATGTGGTTGTGGCAGATGGTATATATTCTCTACGACAGAAAATCAAGGTTTTTGCTGCCCTGTGAAACTGAGACTGAGCTCTTACTAAATCACAACATGGGAAGCCGGCATGTGGGTTGTTCTGAACGCTTCAAAGCTTTACAATTAGCAAAGCAAATAAGTACACATGTTCTGATGGCTTTGCAGCTCCATAATATTATTCAATATACAGATGCACACCAATACATTTGAATATCATTGAAAAGTAAATTTATTTTAGACTGAAAATGTATATGTCATATAAAATTGTGAGGCACAAGGATACATTTCAATCTCTTTTTATTTCATTGTCTTTTAAGCACATATTGGGACTTTGGGCAGAGCTAGTTTTGCCAGAAAAAAAAGAAATTGGCATCTTCATGACGTTTGCCAGCAGAGGAAAATATAGCTGGTGGACAGCTGTGTTTACTTTGATCAAACACATTGTATTGACAGCAGTGGATACAGTCTGAACTTCACATTGGACTACCTGAAACGGGGATTCTGTGCTTCTCATCTCTTCATTGAGAGTATGGGACCATGATTTCCTACCATACAACCTTTTTCATCTAAAAAAGAGGACTTCTGACCTCTAAAAAAACAATCACTTTATCAATTTACTTACTGAAATTAAGTTTGTTAACTTCTTATGATATTCACATTCTGATTTAAGGAGATCCATCTCTTTTGTATTTTATTTGTGGACAGTTTCATAAAACATACTTCTAAACTCATGATTTGACATTTTCAGCTTTCAGAGAGAAGCTGTAATTGTCTCCAATATTAGAGGATATAGCTTCACCAAAAGCCTCTGACGTGTGTAATGTGGATTACATCATGTTCAGGTTGCTGCTAGTCCACCTCCTCTCTTTGTATTCTTTTGTATATGTGTTTTATTGAACTTCCTCTCCTAATCATGAGATAAACTCACTCCATGTTCACTTCACTGCTGACATTTCTGACTCACACACGCAGCTCCTTAAAAAAGGATAGAGAAAGGGAGAGAAAATCTGTCTCTCTTTTCCTTCACCTGTTTCTGTCCACTGCTTTTCCTTGTGGTGAAGATGTTGTCTCCCATCTGGCTGACTTTACAACAGACACACACGCTTGCAGCTCTCCACCGAATCTATACAGATATCCTCCAAAAACAGTTAAACAAAAGCAATTGTTTTGCTACAACTTGTAAAACACATTTTAAATGCAAATTTTCTGTACACATGTATTGTTAATTTCATAGGCAAATTCAGAACATTCTTCACACATATGTATTATTTCTTACTGCAGCTTTATCAAAAATACTAATTAGATACGCAGAATAATGAACAGCACATTACTTGCAGTTGTACTATGTTTTAATTAAGCCATAAGGCAACACATTACCCAGACCTGGACATGACTGGTGTTAATGAGCACCTCAGCTGTCCCCTGTGCTTCTCTTTGGGAAAGGATAAAATGGAATGAGAAAACATGAGACTGCAGCGAGAATTCACTGCAAGGTGATTAAAGGTAGTAGTGGAGGCCTTTTCTGGGAGCAAGAGATTAAGAAGACGATGCCACTCTCTCATCTTCCTCAAAGCCTAAAGCTATTTGATGCAGCCCCGTCGGACTGGTCGTCCAGAACCAGCATTTCTCTGCAGCAACAGCAGATCTCAAATGAGGATACCCAAGCTCAAATATGTTTTGATTAGAGTGGTTATGATAAGACGACAAATTGAAAGACAGCGCTGGTGCAGAGCAGGATGGATTTAAAATTCATCCAGATGAGGAATTGAGCTCTGAGAAGATTTTAAAAGCCACATTCAAATATCTGAAAATCATTGTTACTCTATAGACCGAGGCGTGAAATGTCCTCAGACATATAATATTTTTAACATATTTGTATCAATCCAACATATGGAACTGGACCAGTATTAACAACCAATATTTATTTCCATTTTGTGGTCATTTGCTTTTGAAAGGGGTGTGGAGGTTGTTCATGTGAAATTTGTTAGATCATGTGACAGTCATAGTGATGTAACACAGGATTTGGGGGGGGGAGCTTCACTGGAGCAAAGTAATAGTGAAGTCACTAAGAAGTGCAAATATTTTTTTCAAGGTTTCAGAAAAGGGGGTGAAGTATATATAATAGAAGTAATATCAGTAAATACTAGTTGTCGGCCATAACATCAACATTAATGTGTTTTCATTAGTAAATCATAATTAAAAGAAATGAAGGCTTGGCAACCTCAATGTAAGTTTGATGAATCTATAATGGGTTAAACTTTGTGAATTGAGTTGCGAAACAAATGAACTTCTCCATAACATTTTGATTTATGGAGTGAGCCTAAATCATTGCCAAATGGTGCAATGTGATCATGGTCTTTCAAATAAAATCTGAACCAGTTAAGTACTAGATAATTCCTTACTCACAAGTTACCATTGACTTGTGTTAGGACATGTGCTTAAAACACGCTACTAAAATATTTTCACATCTGCTGGAAATTTTACATTCAGAAAGAAATTTTCAAATTGAGATTACATTTTGCTCCAGATAGTGGATTATGCATTAAAATCATTTAGCTGAAAATACATAATTATTTAAAATATTCACTTGCGACCTTTTCACTCCAGGTCTGGGGTTCTTGATTCACTTTCTCATTTTAAAGGCAGAAAAAAAAAAGAAAAAATTCACCTGACATCTCTGACACAGGCAAGAAATGACTGCAGAGTATAAGGAATTATGAATGAAAGCAATTACATTCATTACATGAATATAATGATGTAATAATGCAATAATAATAATATCTGATGCTGCTTGTTATTAAAAAATACACTTTTACACTGAGGGATAGCTACAAGTTGTATAAAGACAATTATAAAGATAATGAAGGTGTGGCTTGTAGATCTGGCAAACAGGTTTTGCAGACTACATCTATAAGAAAACATGCCTTAAAGGCACAATGATTATTTTTCTTCATAAGTCCACAAATTATTCTCCTAGGTGGAAATCATATTAAAGTGAGTCACACCTGACCTCTCAAGAAAAGGATTTTAATATAATTTAAATGTTGCTTCTGAACGCACCAATTACTTCATTGTTCCGAATGTAACACATTTATGTTTGATAATTTGCAATTTGAATGCAAAAGCAGTGAGATTTGTTTAGCCTTTGATTTATGCTTTATACTTTAGGTTTAGGAGGACAATTATTTTGTAGATTTTAGATGTTGCTGCACAAACAATTCAGATAAAAGGCCATTCTGAGTGCATCCACTTTTTCACTGCCGCCACCGATTTCCTGATACAGAGCTTGCTATTGTACTGTAAAAAGATGATGCTATTAGCACAGATACATTAAACATGAACCATGAGTTGGGGTCTGGAATAAAATAGAACAGATGGTAAGCATATTTAGCGCTGAGCCAGAATGAATAATTTCCTAACAGATGACACAGCAGTGCCAGCAACAGCTTTACATACTTCCAATTTGTTGTGAGCAAAGTTGGCATATATATATATATATATATATATATATATATATATATATATATATATATATATATATATATATATATATTATATATAATATATATATATATATATATATATATATATATATATATATATATATATATTTTGTGTGTGTGTGTGTGTGTGTGTGTGTGGGTGTGTGTGTGTGTGTGCGTGTGTGTGTGTGTGTGTAATTGTTACCAGCCTTGATACAACCCTATGATATTTCTATGCTGTGCTTACAATAAAATGTAGAAGTTTGAAAAAGCAATAGAAAAGAACAGCTGGATGAATATTTCTCATTTAATTGAGTTCTTCTGTGCATCTCTGTGATTGTAATGATCTGCGGTCCACCTTGGTAAACAAGTTGTCTCTGTATGTGACATTCTCCTTTAACAGCAGCCTAACTGCACTTTGGAAAGGCGGATGTTTGTCCTTGAGGGGACTGCTGCCCCCAGACCTTCCTGTCAGTTTAAATGAGAGATGATGGCATGGTTTGTAGTACATTTCCTGCAAGTACTTTGAATATAATTTATTTCCAAAATAAATAAATGGAATATTAATGCAGAGTGAGCTTTATACTTTTAGTCAGCAGAATATTAATCTTGTCCATTTTTTCTTATTCTTTTTTTTTTGTCAACCACGGGGAGGTATTTTGTATTTTCCAGGCACAGATTGCCATTTCATGTCACAATCAATATAATATACCTTTTCATAACATTTCAGTTGTTATGAAAATTTATGTATAAATCTAAAACAAAAACAACGTAAAATTTAAAAGAAACTTTACTTTGCCATGTGTGACACCTTGAAACTGGCTGATGTCTCTTTAAGAATCTTCTACTTTTCCTGCATTCCATATTCAACAGGTCACCACAACAGTGTTTCTCCATGGCATCCATTAAAACCATCTAAAAAATTTCAGAGCTTAATTATTTATACTGGAGGTATATTTACAGTAAATAATTGCTCATGTTTACTTTTGTCCTAGAATGATAGTTCAAAATTTGATTAGTCAAATGCCTGCCACTTTCTCTAGTCCCTCAGTTCTTGTCAAGGTTTATCAGGTGGGGGTTGTAGCCAATCCCAGCAGTCAATGTGCAGGTTGTAATCTGTAAAGATCATCAGTCCATTGCTGGGGAAACACAGAAACAACTACAACGTGTGCATAGTTGTACTCTCACCCAAGGGCACGTTCGAGTTTTCATGCAATCTAATCTAACAACTACCAATGTGCAAAAATGAAACAACCAAACAAAACATATGGAAAGGGAGAACTACATACAAAAGTCTGCAGCCACTATTTAAAACAAATTACTTTTTGTTGTGATACAGTGATAACCAGCGCCCGACAATAAAACATGAAAAATTATTTTTAGTCTATCTTCTAAGCCAGTGCCATATCACAGTAAAAAAAAATCATCATACTTTCACAGAAAGTATGATTAATCCTTCAGCTCTGTTTGACGTTTGTAGCTATTGTGATAAAATGTGGAAAACGTTAGGGTGAATTAATATTTTGGTAAATTGTTATGTCTGTTGATCTATTTTTCTCACTGTGACTCAGCCACTCTGCCTTTCATTGAAGTAAAATTAAAACCCATCTGTTCACTTTTTGGCCCACTCATGTGTCACTTGGGTTCCACAGTGACCTCACACTTCACTGTTTATCTTAATGTTTATTGTCCTGAAACCCATTGATCTCGCCAGACCTTCAAACTAACAGCAGGACGAGAAAATTAAGCCCTTTTGTGATTACGTGACCCTGACAAAGAAAGAACACAAAGAGATGAAGAAAACAGTGCTTCATTCTGCAACATTTAGTCCAATCAGCTCCCTGAGGCTAAACACCAATGGGAGGTTAGGCTCCCATGGTGAGGGAAAGTGGAGGCTTTAAGCCTGCTCTATTTTTCCATAGCATCAAAAATGCATGGGAGGGGAGTGCATTATGAATTACACGGAGGGCTGCATTCAACAAATTCATATAGCCTGTAAACACGAGGCTGTTCAACATCTCGGTATTTAGACCAAGTAGCATCTTCATCCAGAAACAGACTCTGCAGATTATTAATAGCCTCCAGAATCAGTTTTGGAAAAAAACCTTCTCAGAGAAAAGAAATGTGTTATTGGTTCCACTTTGATGATTTGGCTTCTTGACAGCCATTTCCACCTTTATTTGCCATTCCACATCTCTTCTTTAGGTATAAACACGTTTTATCAGCGTTATTTTCAGAAAACCACTAGATTTATTTCCTATCTAAGCAGAAAATATGGGATGTAAATTGGTGCAGATCCTAAATTTCAGTTGTAATTGCTTGTGAGCAAATTGCCAATTGTTTGTGTAGAGCGAACAGAGGCTTTTGGCAGGATGTAAACACCTAAGTACCTGTGGGGAGACTCCAGCTCTGTTCACAGCCAAAGTAACAAATGGTACGCCATGTTGACTCCTGAAATATTCATTCCGCTACTACCACAGCAGACAGTGCTATGGCAGGGAAGAGACAATGATGACGTGAGTGACCAGCACAAGGGGGAAAAGGTTTTACTAAGTAAGGTGAAACAAGCCTTTAGTAAGGGTTTTTATTGTTTTGTTCATTGTCATTGAATACATACGCCTTCTCACAGAACACAGAAAATTAAAAAAATTATCCAAATTTGAATTGAAACATGTAAAATCCTGGCAACATGCAGATTCGATGTATTCTGGTTGCAGTTGCTAGGAAACAAGTGTTGGGAAATCCTTGTTATGAAGTATTTAAAATGCACGTTTAATTGCTTTTTTGTAGTTTGAGGTATTTTAATATCGATTATAAATACTCACACAGCACTACAACAAAACCATGTGTGCATTTGACTTGATTTCATCAAAAGTTGTGTCTGTGAATAAGATTTTGCAGAATGTGTACAAGATGCTGGATTTGGAGCTGTACTGTGAGCTGGCTCCAAACCGCTCTGTACCGCACATCACGCTTACAGAAGCACACATTTAAAATCTTTCTCATAGCTCTACACTTATCAAACAGTTGCCTCCACAGCCATAGAGCAGAGGATGCAGCCGAGAATCTTCCACCCTCGTCTGAGTAAGCTTATTTTTAGCAGCCATGGATTGTGAGAGAGCACTTGTTTTATTTCAGTCCTTCTGGCTGAGCTTAAAGCACCACAGTTACTGTTTGGTGCCCCCTTTTGTATACAGCTATTCTAAAGAAGTGCACAGCTCCTCCACATGGAAGCATGTGGATCTCACCTAATATTTTACTTTTGTTCAGTTTACATAAATATCTGTTTATCAACAGTTTTCAAATGACTGGAATTTATATTATCTTGGAAAGTTACTGATTCTCTTTTACCTTTTGTTCTTTTTTTTCTGTTTGTTTGTTTGATTGCTTTTATGTGACCAAGACAAAGCTTGAATCATTTTAAAGTGGGAAAAAAAGCAGAGACGGCTTTCAATTTATTTATTACAAATGCAAATATGAAAAGTGGGGTGTGTGTGTCCAAAAAGCCTCCGTATAAGTCAATACTTTGGAGATCAACCTCTCTCAATGTCAGTTAGCTTGGTCTCAGTTAGTTTTAGGTCTCAGCTTTGACTTTGCCATTTCCTACATGAATGCTTTGATCTAATTAATCTGTTGTAGCTCTGGCAGTAAGTTTACGGTTGTTGCTCTGACGGAAGGTGACCATCTGTCACAGTCTTAAGTCTTTTACATTTCACAGATTATTTTCCAGGATAGGTCTGAATCCAGCTCCATTTTTTTCACCATAAACTCTAATTAGCTTCCCTGTCTCTGCAAAGGAAAAACACCCCCACAGCATGATGTTTCTATCATGTTTCCCAGTGGGAAAGTTGAAGTTAGACTTCTGACACACGTCTTTTTGCATTTTTGCCTAATCTGAACATAATAACTTCTTCTACACGTTTTATCTCTCCTACAGGGATTTTTGCAAATTGCAAAGAACCTTGTAATTTTTTATTTATTTTTTAATGACTTTCTTATTACCAGACTCCTAAAGTGGACATCTGTGACATGTATAAAGTTTCATATATCCTCTTATAGTCTACCCTTAATATTTTCTGCAACTCTATAGCTGCTCTGTCTGCTGTTCTCCTTGGATTTTATATTTGTTCAGTAATGTTCTAAGGCCTTCAAAGCAGAGCTGCACTTACACTGAGATCAAATTACACACATGTTGACTCTATTTAAAATTAATAATTAATATTATTATTAGATTAAGAATCTAATAATAATTGGTTGGACTGTTTTTATGAATATCAGAGTAAACAAAAATGCCACATTTTGCTATTTTTTAATTGAAAAATAATTTAAAAAGCAGGTTTCGTTTTCCTTCCACTTCACTTTGAGCTTCTCTTTGTTGGACTGTGACAAATCTCAATATACAGCCAAATTCTGTGGCTGTAAGGTTACAAAATGTGTTCATGAGGAATTAATCCTTTTGCATGGCATTTTATGTATTTCATAAAGTTTTAATACTAAGCAGACTCATTAACACAAAGCTAATTAAAATGTAACAAAAGAAAAAAATCCTTCTACACTAATGTCTCGCACATCATGTTCTGCTTAAATTCATATTTTCAGCTGAAGGACATAGAGTGGCCTCTTGTAGCACAAAGAAAAAAAGACCCCGCTTTTTCCTGTTCTCCAAAAAATATTATTTATGCCAGGAAGACTGCAGTCACTAACTGATCTTAAAGCAAACATGAATTGCAGATAAAGCAGGCATCAGGCAGACAGACTCTGTATTCTTCAAAGAGAGTGGGCTTGGTGTGATGTGTCCTACTCAGCTCCTTTTTCCTTGCACTGTTGGCGACTAAAGCAGAGATAGATTTTGACTCAGGTGCAAACTGAGTTGTTTTGCAAACACCCACACCGGCCCGTTATCTTACAAATACAATACACCAGAGACGAGGCATCTGTTGTGGCTATGTGTGGACGGTATGTAGAGGATGTGTTTGTGCATCTGCGAGCATGAGGATATGTTTAAAAATAATGTTTTTGCCATCACTTTTTCCGTCAGCCCTCTTTTGCCACATTTATTTTAAGCACCAACAAAAACCCTTCATGGAATAAAACAAAGGGCGACACTGCGTACTGACTTGGCAGTCGTTGCGCCGGGCTGTGGCAGCTGTTTCTACATCAAATTATCAAACCTATTTGATTTGCAAGGAGAGCAGCGTTGGGATAAGGAGGCAAAGTGCAAATGTAAAACAAGTCATGACAGAATCTGACAAGAGACAGAAATATCCTCTATCCCCCCCTCTGGTGTTCTCCTTCACACTCTCCCAGCCATTTTTAATCTCTACTTTAATACCAATCCTCCCAGACTCAACTTTGATCACTGTCATTTTGCTAACTTACAGGACAAGAAGGATTGAACAAAATGTATTATTCATCCCACGCACCAATTTGGGTCTCCTTTTTGTCTGTAATGCACTTCTCTCATCTCTGTCAGTTTTGTCTTTTGTTCGCCTTAGTCTATCACTGCAAGGGACTGATCTTTGGGGATGGACGACAAAGTTCAAGAGGAAATTCTGGTAAATTGGTTAGTAAATGCTGTGGGTTGAATTTTGTAAAAAGACAGAAATCCTTTAGTTTGTTTACTTTAAAGCAAATGGGACTTACATAAAAGTTATGAATGATTTCGTGATTGAAACAACATTTCAATCACAAAGTAAGAAGCTACCTTCTACATGAGTGCTCTTTCTTTTTTCTCTTTTTCTTTTTTAATGGGATTAAGCAGCAACAGAGTGCTAGTACTTATTTTTTGGAGTTGTTACCTGCATCACCCTGAGCTTGACTGAGCACTAAGCTTCCTGACCCAAACTAAACCTTGCTAAATCCCACCAAGAGCTCATGAATCAGGAGTTGCAAGAATAAAGATTAATTGGAAATCACTGTTCTGGCCTTGAAAACTTTCGCCTCTTTCTCTCTCACTCTCTATTTTTCTCTTTCTCTCTTTCTCTCTCTCAATTTGGTTAGATGCATTTGAACTAATCTGAATAATATGACTGACTCAATGTGTAAAAATATAAATTAGACATTCAGTTGAAAACATTGCTTTTTATATTTTCCATTGTGGTTACACTGACATGCAGGTTAATTAACAAGGCCTTCGTTTTAATGCATGATTAAACCCAGAGAAATAAAAGGAGCTTAAACCATTTAGTCACGTTCACAGGAAGGAGAATTTGTCAGAAGACAAACCAGACACAACATCATACATCTCTAGTATGAGAAAAATGATTAAAAGTGTAAAATTAATCCATTAGGTTTGTCAAAGGTTACTAAAACAATTTTTCTTAATTGGAAAACAACAAGTTGTGTGTCACTGTAAAAAAGCATGTTCAACAGCACACATGCACAGCAGTTTCCCATTCTGAACTCTCCTAATGTTTGGAGTGAAAAAGATGGTTGCAATTCACAGCAAAGCCAGTTTGCGTCCTTCCAAAATGAAGGCGACTCACATATTTTCAGAACCTACTGGGTAAGTTCTTTTTCTGAGAAAAAGTTTCGCAAACTTTTCTCAAAAATATCCAGGAATGGAAACTAACCTTTTGGTTATTGTTAAGTCATTCATAGTTCATTAAAAGTAATCTTTAAATTTGATAACTATTTCAAAAAGGAGGCTGAAAGTCCTATAAAAGTTTCATTTTTTTCTTTTTTAGTAGATGCATTATTTTTGCACAACATCTTGAGTAGCACAGCATGATGACATTAAAGACAAGCTTGGATTTCTGCTAATACTGCTTTGCATCATTCAAGTAAGCAAATTATAAAAATAAATTCAATAATGTTTTTGCTTAAAATGAATGATGTAGCCCCATTTGTGCTAATGAAAATAAATGATAAATAAGGTGTCAGTCCTCATTTAACAAGCAACTACTGGAATGCAATTTCTGTGCTCATTGAGGCAGCAAAATTATTGGAAATTAACCATATTTGAAAAATAAATGTCTTGCTAAATATTGTGTCCCATTAAAACAAATGTTTCTTGGAGCAAAAGTGAAAATTTTATAAATTTCATTGTTTTTACCTGCTTTATTTTCACATTATTTTCTTCATGCTGTGTTTTTGTTGCAGTTTAAAGCATGTCATTAGACATCAAAGGCAAAGAACTAGCTGTTATGATGCTAAGACATTTGCCATGCAGTGCAAAAGACACTCACAGCTCAGTCTTTTTGTTGAACAAATCTCCATGTGTGATGCCTCATATATTATCCCTTCTTGACAGTGGTTCTGATGTGGTGCAAGAAGTGCCAGCTAGTCACTAAGCCACATTTAACTTGGTCGTAAAGTATGTTAATCATAATTGATTATAGAAGTGTTTAAATTCCATAAAACCAGTAAACAGACAATCGAAATGCTGCCATTTTTGAGCACATCTGTTTCTTTGTCCATTAATTGTCACTTGATGACTTTACAGAAGTTGTTGTCATGTCGGATAAAACAGAAACAGTAAATTATCAAGACATCGCTCCAAGTAGTAATTATTTTTGAGTTTTTTTTTTTAAAAAAAGCTTCTGAACCATGAACAGTCCTGTCTTCTCTTCCTCACCAAGCCCTCCCACTTCTTCCATCTCTGTCTCTGCCAATTATTTGAGCTTTTAAATGCTATTCCAGAGGATAGGCACAGACAAAAGACAACCCCACCACCATCACCCACACGCCCACAAAAAAGTGACATCCAGAGCACAGATCTCCTTGGTGATAAAGGGCAATTGTTTTCCAGCAGAACAATTGCTGATTTAAGGTGGCCTAAAAAGATTTGAACCCCATCTCCAATAAGTCTGAGGATACAGCCATCAGCAGTTTTGATACGTCTATCTGTCCCATGAATTTATTAAATAGGGGAGGGTTATCTGAGGATAAAGACACAATTAACCTATCTGCTTCTGATAAGTGCAATAATGGCACTGACTTTTATCTGCAGAAGTTCTTTAGGGGCGCTCTTCAAATACACATTATTATACATGCGTAGTTAACAGCAACAAATAAAGTGCAGTACTGATTACACAAGACTATGAACAACGAAAGTGCCTGAAGAGGTGACACTGCCTTTGCGTCGATGTGTTACTGTTTATCTGACTCAGTTTTATCTAAATTTAGAAACAGATCGAATTTGTTTACAGGCATGTGTGTTGCATGTTTTAAATACGAAGTGCCCTGAAGTAATCAGTACGACTAATACCCATATTTACATTTGAACAAGCAAATTGTGATTTTAAGAAAGTTGAGGAGCGCTATAAACATTTTCAAAAAATGTTGAAAAGCCTTAGGTTCCTACTCCATGTTTCTGCCTATTTCAGAATATCTCTTCGCCGAATCGACATTTAATCTGTTTAGCATCTTTCTGTGCTTTTACACAGCAGGTGTCTCGCTGGCTTTTATACCTTTGCTTGAGGTGCTCCAGCTAAAATTTTAAATAATAGATGGAGGTGCAGATAAAATCTGTCTGTATTTGACAACCAGATACAGAAGATGAGCTAAAAGAGGAAGTGCTTTCCTAATGTAACTGGTTACAGTGATTTACTTTGAGATTTTACCTTGTTGCTCTTCCTGTTTGGTGAGTAAGCAGTATTCAGCACAGAATGTTGCAACATTGAGAGGAGCATGGCGTGACATGCCCCCAATATATTTTGGGTAGTGCTTCTGTTGCAAGATGACTTTCATTTTTCTGTTCATATTGTTCAATACTCATTCCAAAGAATAAACTCTTATGTTTTATTCATTGCTTTTCTGAGTATTTCCATTAAAGTCTCCACTGTTACCAGTTTTCAATTCAAGAAGATATTCAAAATGTAGGTATTGACAGAGTATTTTTATCAAAAACAAATTTGGTTTTAAGATACTATCACAGTAAATGTCATGAAAGTTGCAATTAAAAGGTATCATGTTTTCTTCTAATTTAGTGTGGAAAAAACAGTGAGGAAAAAAAACTATTCAAATTAAGTATCAACAACTTAAATCTACGTTTTCTCTTTTGCCGTTAGCATTGGTTTTTCCCTAAAGAAGTTCAGCAGCCAAGTTGCAACTCAACGTGAGGAGTTCTGAGATGCTATCCTTTATAATTTCATGCTTTGTAAATTTTTTTAATTATCTCCAGCAGCCGAGTTAAGTAAACACATTTTGCAGAGGGCATTTGGACCCCTCGCTTCCCTTTCTTCAAGAAAGAAGGCGATTTTTTAAAATTGTTTGTTAGATTTCCTGTGAGATTAAAAGCTAAAACTGTAATCACAACCAATTCTCAATCTACTGCAGCCTAAAGTGTTAGAAATCCACTTAGAAGGCCATCAGTTTCAGTATATCTAGGCAACACTGAGAAGCAATGCTCTTTAAGTGAAAGAACAATCCTGAAGATGTCTGAGTAGTACTGTCGTCCTAAACTAAATATTTTCTTTTACATTAGGGAAAGCAAAAGCAAACAGCAAATAGAAGAAAAAGTAGAAAAAGGGGGAAAAAAAGATAATTGCCTTCTCCATCCAGTCTAAAGTGTGGTCTATTTGTCCATAGATAAATACACTTGAACATTATCAGGCCATTCAATCTGCAAACGGAGGTGGTTTCCACACATTCACTGCAGTCATGGAGTTTTCTCGAAATGCTCCTCAGGGATTGCAGCCACTGTATGTTCTGAATGCAAATGTCTGCATTCCAGACTTCTCAAAGAGATTTTCCCTGCAGCACCCTATGCAAAAACCTCTTCAATATAGCTAGGTGATAAAATGTGCAAATACAGCAGTTACACTTATGAAGCATTTAATATGGGCCAGTGTGCAAATGTATTTATAGGTTTCTGGATTGTGTATTTCCTGTGGGTTGTACCTCACTTGTTTATGCTGTGCACATATTATGTCATATGTGATATTGGTATGAATATAGGACAGACTACTTCTATTGTGATGTAAAGAACATAGAAGTTTCCACAGCTTCATTTTTGCATTATGTCCTTCCTTTAAGGATCCATAAGGGACGCCATTGCCTGCATGTTTTCTGCTTTAAAATACCAGGAATTAATGAATGAATAGCTTCTTCTGCTTGTCATCAAGTTCTGCAATAGTCATGAATGACTCAATCATTTATTTGGCTGCGGTTATTCAGGTAAATGTCTAAACCAGGATCTGAGGACCAGGATCAGTACCTGCTTCTCTAGAGGAACCTTCCACTGCATGCTCTTGATCTTCTTCCCTAAACATTTTTCTGACCTTGTTTAAAAATGTAAATGTTTATATCCATAAATAAATCTGTATGCATCTGCAAGGATGAGTACACACATCCTATGCAAAACATTTATTGGTTAATTTACTATTGTTTACTTTGCAGCTGGAGCTTCTTTAATTAGCTAAACGTGTCTTTGTGGTGAAGCTTTCTATACATGAGTAAACAGACTTTTAAACGTTTCCCAAAATGACAACAAATCAAGACAAAAATCATCACTTCACCTTCTCATCCTCTGGATGTCACAGGCATGCGACTAACCCTGGGAACTGGCAGGAAGAGAGTTCACTTAAAATAGGTAGGCTTTGTTTTCAGTTTTTATTATTTAGTGTAATTTGTAACAAATAGCCTATGTGGGCATGTATATACGTGTGGGTCAGATGTGCTGCTTTCGAGCGGCATGCGTATCACGCTCAGGTGGCCTGTTTGTGTGGGGCAGGAACTGACTGTCTTGTACTCGGTGCCACATCGCTGTTTTTGTGTGCCATTTGCACCACACACATGTGGCCTGTGTTTGTGTGGGTCGGATGCATTGTGTGGGCTTTGTATGCCACGCACATTATGCGAGTTAGGGATGTGGTTGTATTTGTGTGGGTGAGGTGCAGTGATGGTTTTTGTGCATGCCCTCCAATAACATCCCTGGCCTCACACACACACACGCACTCCCCCCTCACTCCCCCCCAAACAAACACACACACACACACTTCCTCAGCCTCTCTTTCATTGTCATCCCAATGTCACTTTCGTCTTTCTCTTGAGCTTGTGCTGAACTCTTCATCACGCAGCAGTCCAACTTTTTGAAAAACATTGTTAAAAAAAAATAACAAGCATCAACTGCATCACAGTATTCAAAGTGTGTGAAAAAGTAGTTGCTTATAGTCCAGAAATTAAAGTACAAATAAAATTATAAAAAGTGTACATTTGTGTTTAACTTCTATTAGTCTGATACTCCAAAATAAATACTGTTCGTCATAATTTGACGAAAGATTTTTTTTCCGTCAAACTACTTTTCATTCAGAGCTTTGTTTGTGTTGACATGTGGCATGTTCATTTCAAACTGTAAATGAAATTAACAAATAAATCACCTATTTGTAAAGACAGTCCACTTAGTTGCAATTCAGTCCCATAAATCCAGCTGACTGTGAAGGGTTCAGAAAACATTAATGAATAACCAGTTTTATGAAGACATGTTAAAGAGATAAAGTTGTGGAGAAGCAGCTAACAAGAAGAGTTAGGTGAGAGATGAGTAAAAAAAAGAATTTTTAGCGGTACTTCAACAATGGTAAATTGATGATCAGATTTCCTAAATCTGTTAGAAGAAAATCTGTTAGATACCACAAAAAAATGCTGAGTTGCAAACTGGTCATAGAAGTACATAAATATATATGTTTTGAATTTCTGATTATTACCTCTTGTAATCAGCTGGCAGTAATGCATTCATAAAACATGCAAAGCACCAAATATCTTCCACCAAGTACCAAGATACTAAATAGTTATGTTAGATCTTTATTCCTGAATAGATCAGTTATTTTACAATGTCTTTGATGCATTTAGAGAAAATCAGATTTTATGGCACAGATCAAGAAAACAAAACAATCATAGGGGGTGTGGTAGACCCTGTGGCTGTAGGTTGTAGTTTTTATAATATTATTGCTTTTATCACAAAGGAGGAATATTATGGTCCCTAAAAACAAAGATTATTTAATTTTTTTTAACAGGCCCACCAAATCTAACCAGTAACACATAAGTTGAAAGTCTAATGGTGCCCTTGTTAAAGCAGCACTGGCTTACTTAAGATTGCATTTTGGTACATGATGAGACAAGAAAGGCTTTCTAACATCTTAAGGATTTATATGACTGTTTTGTGCTTATCGGTTAGAGCTATAGAGTATTTCAACTTAAGTGTTACATCAATAAGCAAGTGAAAATTGTGTATCGTTGTGCCCAGTTTTACTGATGCTAATAACGCATTTGTAAATATAGTATGCATCATCTAGCAGCACTTTCTGTATTCAGTCAGATAAAATCTGTAAAGCGCACATGGTAAAATAGTCTGTATATGAAATACCAAAAATACAGTTGTGAACAAACATGAAAATGGGAGCAAGGTAATATAGTTAAGGCTAAACATCTTTGTCTATTACCTTTGTATAGCTAAGTCAGTAAGAGGAGCATGCAACCAATGTAACATTGCCACAATTACAGTAAACAACAAAAGCAATCAACTCAAAACAAACATGTGCCTTTCTTCACTACAGATTAGAACCAGTGTAATGTAAGTTTTCAGTGGTGTAAATCATATGGCTTTGTGCAATTGTCCACTGTCTGTAAATTCACTAATGAATTTTTTTTTTTTTTTTTTGGTCTTTGTTTTGTGAAATCAACAAACTGTCATGCCAGAAACTGAGAATCGGTTCTACATGCGTCGCTTCTTACATGCCAAATTGTGCTAATAGTACATCATCCTAAAAAAACAAAAACAAAACAAAACAAAAAAAAAAACAGAAAGAGAAAGAAACATGAATAAATCTGAGGTCTTTCATTAGAGCAAGAATACTTACATCCAGGGACAAAGGTGCTCGTTTCCATCCCCCTAATTTATATAAGGTATTTGTGCAAGTATTCTACAGCTCCTTTAATATAAGAATATTGTCCGTGAATAAATACGGAATAGAACAAGGATTTCAGGTTCAGAAAAAAAAGGAGTTAGCAGGAGTTTAAATTTGTTGTGTGCTTTATGTAAAGCGATCTGAGTTCATTTTCCTAAGTTTGGGTGGCAAGTGTCCGTCCATCCTCCCGCCTCCTCCCCCAGCTAGTCGCTGCAGCTTCGGGGGCAAGTCCGCCACCGACTTACTGATGGGCTCTGTGTTGATCTTGGCCTTCCCAGCCTGTTTGTCATCAGAGACACCGGGGACCGAACTGATTCGCTGCAGCTTCATGGGCAGGTCTCCGAAGCTGTAAGTCATCTCTGAGGTGGTAGAACTCATCCTCAACAGCTTCTTGGGCAGACCGTCCCGGCCCGTGATCTTCTGCAGCTTGGTAGGCAGCTTGGTGGTGCTGTCATTGTCCTCAAGCGTCTCCAGGCAGTCCAGGGAGCTGTTTTTCTCCCCACTGTTGCACAGGGAGGGCGCCATGAGGGGCGAGGATAGAAGGAGGGCCTCCTCTTGCTCTTTCACGCTATAAGGAGGAGTTGGCACCTCAAAGGTGGCATGAAACTGAGAGTAGTCCACCTTGAAGAAGCCCTCCTCCAAGGAGATGACAGGAAAGAACCGGTGTCCCCAGAGAACTTCGTCCTCCGTGTACGATGTCCTCGCCTGGCAGGTCATCCCTGCCAGAGAAACACAAGAAACTTTAAGGTTCTGGAATCATATAAATGAACTTCTTCCCTGTGCAAATAAAGCAGCATTGAAATGCTCTGTGGCTCCGATGTGAAACAATGAGGCTCTGATTCAATTATGTGCTTGGCGCCGTACCATAAAATCAATAATATTTCCAGCATTCATGCTATTTTTAGATTACAAAGCAAACAATATTGTAAACATAACAGCCTCATCGAAGAAACATTTATTGCATTACAGAGCCAGCTCCCTGAATAATAAGCCTAATTGATTTTTTATTTTTTTGCACGTGATGTTTGCGAGCACGTTCCAGGCTAATTTGAAAAATAATTAAAAGTTATTTGCTGTGTGAGTTTGATATGAATTAGAAAATATTTAATCCTGAAAGCCTCAATTAATTTTGACACAAAAGCTAAGAAAAAACTGGAAGCATATTTGTCATGCAGTTATGAAACAGTACTAAACTTGATATTAGCACTTGAGTCCATTATTCATTCAGATTCTTCAGTGTGCCTTTTAGTTCTACAAACAGTGCCCAGTCCAAGATAATTAAAGCATTTTATCGAGATTTTACATGGAAGGCCTATGCAACGATATGCAAATTACCAAAGGAAATCTGAAAAGATGTTTTGTGAGCACCAAAGATCCACAGCTCAGGCAGGACAAGCTGTCAATAAGTCAACTGTTAGCTATGAGCTCCACAAATTGGTATTGACACAAAATTGGCAAGAAAACAGAAATGTATTGAAAGAAAGCTTTGAGAAGTCCTGCTAGCAGTTCATATAGAGCACAAAAAAACACAATGAAAAAAGGTGCTCTGGTAGATGAAACCAAAATGAAACTTTAGAGCTGCAGACCAAATCTTTGTTCGGTGTAAAATTAACACTGCACATCTCCATGAACCCCTCTTCTCAGTGGTGAAACATGGTACTGGCAGCATTAGGATATGGGGTTGCTTTTCTTCAGTAGAGCTAGAAAAGCCGGTCAATGTTGAGGGCAAAAAGAAGTGTACTAAATAAAGGGATTTCAAGAAGAAATTGAACAAAATAATAGGCAAAGGAATTTCAGTCTCTGAATGTGTAGGTAAAGAGACACCCTAAAAGATTTACAGCTGCAAAGTTAAGGGCTGAATGTCACGCTTTTGTAACAACATAAAATATGAAGAAGTATGAATAACTTTGCTTTGGAGTGTTACAGGTTAAGGCTTACCCACTGTGTAAAAATAAAAAGTTTCATTTTGTGATATTAAAGTAAAGAAACAAGGTTCTCAGAAGAAAAAAAATTAACTGCAGAAACAAATTTTTGGTATGGAAGGCGATTCTCCTCACATCACCTTTTATGCTACTTGCTTTTTCAGTTCACATCGTAAGCTTGGCTTCTAGCTACAAAAGATGAAGGATTAAGATAGTCAGTATTCCCTGTGAGAACTACATTATCACAGAACATGTCCACAGGAAAACATTTAACTTTCTTTGATGCAACAAAGGCAAATCAACTCATGCAAAAGCCTTTCAAATATAGACTAGGCATTTTTGCATATCCAGTGAAATATTTTGGGTTAAATTGTTCAATTGTGTCCATTTTGAAGAACAAATTGAAAACAAAACATCCTGTTTTGCATCTGCTGGTTGTTTCATCTGAGTGTTTATGTCTGCTCCAAATCACACCATGATAAATTTGGAATAAATGCTCCCCCTGTGAAGAGACATTTATTCCATTAAACCCCTGCGTCAAACCGCCCTTCATATCCACAAAAGGAAATTAATACAGTTAGCAAACCCTGTCTTTAAAATTAGTCAACAGAAACATCTTTTCATGCAAACTTATTGGAGGCTTGTTAGTGATTACTCATCAATGATAGTCAGCAGCTCCTGTTGTAGCTGTCTAACATTACACACTGCTGCGAATTTCATAATATTAACATTCAGCTGTAAAAATCTGTTTTAGCATCTAGCAGAAAACCAGCAATGGATTCTAAAAGTGCTATTATATCATCCCCATTACAAGTGGATGTTTTGCCTTTTTTACTTCTTGAATAAAAAACATGTTTGTATCTCTACCTTTAAAATGCACAACATGTGCATCAAAAATTTACTGTTTCAATGATCAGTGTTATTAATGTATTGTATGTCTTTTCATAAAGCTTATATGACATCAAAGCTTTTTATCATCCAATCTTCTAAGTATTACACACATATCTGTTTTTTGTTCAATAGAAATCATTTTATTTTTTCGTTCCAATTTTATAAACAAGTGCAGTTTCGAATTCTACCTCAGGTTTACGCACATTGGGTAAACAATCCACCTACATTTAGCATAGTTGTGTGATGCAAGACTGTATTATGCAATAGCTAGCACTGTCTATACAAGAAAACCTAGAAGGAAAGTTGGACAAAACATTTTCTTCCTCTTGAGCAGGTGAATATAAAGTATATCAAATATATAACATACTTTCTCATTTGGTTTCACTATAACACAGTAGTAGTTTCATACAAGTTTGTATAATAGTAATAATAAAGCAAAGTCTATGTCACACAACTGTATTGTGGTCATTTGTGAGGTATGTAAATGTGGAAATGGTAATTATCAGAGGTGTAGATTCAAGTCATGTGCCTTGGATTTGAGTCAGACTTGAAACACAAATTTTACGATTTTCAACTTGGCTTGATGAAATCATAGAAGAGATTGGACTTGAATCTGACATTAATACCAATGCCTCATAACTCCACTTATATTTGATCCCCATGGCTCAAAAAGACTTTATGTCTTCCACCAAACATAATGTGTATTTCAAGGGAAAAATGCGGGGAATGCCAAGAGGGAAGCGTGTGAAACGTGTGATCCAGCCCGCTGTGAACTCGCCACCATTTAGAAATATTTCTTCCTCTTTCTGCTACAACAAGCACTCTGCATCTACCATGCTGTTTACCTGCTTTTCTTCTCCATCCTAGGATGAGAGAGCAATGTCTCTGTGGGTGGTAGAAAGGTCCTGCAACCCACGTTATCAGGAAGGTGTGCACAAAGTTGGAAAAAGACAAAAATAGCTGTATGCAGCATTGCTTTGTGCCATGATATTAAAACGCTTTAAGTAAGATTTTACATTCAGACACAAGCGATTGTCTGAATTGTCTGCCTGATGATTCAGCTCATTACAACAGACCTGAATTGATCAAAGGTGTTTGGAAAGCTGTGAACTCTTCTTTAACATGAAAAATGTTAAATGTTAATAAAAATAAATAAAACAAAGATAAAGACAAATCAAGACATATTAGTATTTACATTCTTGTGCTCTTTTTCTTATTATTTCAGTTTAATCAGTGTCACAAAGGCAATGCTTCAGTAGTACAGTTAGATTATATGATACTGTTATTATCTATCTATCTATCTATCTATCTATCTATCTATCTATCTATCTATCTATCTATCTATCTATCTATCTATCTATCTATCTATCTATCTATCTATCTATCTATCTATCTATCTATCTATCTATCTATCTATATACAAACTTGTAAGATTCAATTTGTTTAAATAAGAGGGGCGAGAATATATTGTATGGTTTATCATTTGTCATTTCTTATGAGATTTTTGTTCATCATGTTCACATTAAATTAAAAAAAATCTATATCTATATAAAAAAAAAATCTAATATTATCTGTTTTATCCAAATTGTAAATTGTTACTATTTTTCTCCACAGTTTGTTCAATAAAGGTGCATCATTAAATATCAAAAACATTTGAAATATAATTAAACACACTTATTTTGTCCAATTCAGAGGAACAATTCTCCCTTTGTTTATCATTAATTTCTGTAATCCCCATAAAAAAACACAAATGTGAACAATTCTATATTATTGATACATTGTTTATTTATATTTTATTATTATTTATGCATAATGAAATTTGTTTGCACATGCTACTAATACATTTTAGTAACAAAACTGAAGTAGAAAAGTGTCTTGCTGACTTTCTACAAGGTATTAATATATATTGAATGCTAAGATTTTGAAACATCGGCTTTGGTTGAAGCAGTTGTGTTTGATGTAATGTGAAAACATCGTTGAACAGAAGTTGACTCATTTACAAGGTGAAGAATGTGGCTTAAATTGTTAAACAAAATAAATATTTCTTTTTGAGGACATTCATCTCACATTAATCCAATTAATCAAATTTTTGGTCATTATCTCTAGTTTAATTGGAACCTAATATTGTTTGTCCAGACATTTGGTTCCCAAAACTGAGGAGCACTTGTTTACTGTGAGACACTGCTGCTGACAGCCAGAGTGTCATCATCCAAACTAGAAGCATCTGCAATTCCGCCTGATTCCCAGTGCCGTGAGATAATTCACTGATCACAACCCTGCACACAATCACAGATGTGCAGGAGACTGAACATCAAGTGCGTTTGGGGTATTCACGATATTACTTCAGCTCTATTGCTTCAAAGTCCCAGTGCCTTTAGGCTCATGCAAGCGTGCTGTGGCGAATGAAGCGGGCAAAGCTAATGTGAACTTGAGGGCCAAAGCGTTTGAGAGTTAAGCGTGAATGGAAATCCTATTCCATAGTGAGCCTGTTAAACAGCTTCCAGCCAAAACATTGTCGCCATCAACACGTGGTCACGGCGTACCAAATCTGAGGAGATTTTATCAACAAAAATGTCATTTTTATAGGCTTGGAACACCGACCTAATCACCAACAAAAGTTATCTGCTTTATTGAACACTAGACTCAATGATGCAATGCTAAGCTGAAATCGATACTGTAAATACATGGCTGCAATATTAAAAACACCTTAACTCATGTATTACAAGCAATAAAGCTGTAAATTGATACTATGCCTGAGGCAAAATATTGTACCGTAATACACAGCACTCTGATAGTTTCATCTTACATCTATTGATAATGCGCTGCTGGTCCTGCAGATGATGCAGGAGTTACTGTAAGACCTCTGTCTCCTTTGTGAAACCTTGCCTCCGGTTTCAGTTTACTCCATGTCTAGGACAAACAGCCCACAAAGGAGGCTCTCAGATATGGATCGTCGTATAATTCTTCTAAAACTAACAACCAATGGTACTGGACACAATCTCTAAATGTAATACATTTCATTTACATTAATTATGCAATGGCCAATGCCCAAGCACTGCATGATTATAAACAGAGTTGCATCACGTATGTTCAGTTGTGTTGCAAAGACCCGCTGTTCTGCTACGCCCACATTCATATGGCACACACTGTAAGAGACACAGCACCAATATTGAACTGTGCACCTCCGCTCTCAGTGAGGCCATGACACAGTTTAATATTTGATGGAGATGCAAACATTATGTTAAGCATATGTAAACATTATCAGACAGAAACCTCAAGTTCTACAGTTCGTCCTTGTAGCTTAAAATAGCAGCGGTAAAAAAGAAAAGGCAGATTTTGTTATTTTCTGCTGTTGCTGTGCATTATTCCCAAAATAGGAATCCAGTCAAATGAGAAATCCCATATCAGATTGTCTGTCGTATTATTGGTAAGGTCTTATGTAACTCTGTAATACACGGCTGCCCGGCACTCTGTGTTTCTATGGAAACAAAACTGTTGGAATGAGTACATGTGACAGCCATAAACCTTTTCACTGCTCCATTTGGTCAAAAGTAACAGTGACACGACATGAAACAAGAGTGTCTCTCTCTCTCAGACTCCGACAACAACAGAGAGCTTTTTTCCAGCAAGTGCGGGTTCTGATTATACATAAAGGACCAGAGCCAGACAAATATTGTTTTTACTGTCAAAGACTTGTGACCTTCTAAGCATACAACCACAGAGTAAAAAGTGCTGTTTTTAGTGGAGTCTGGAAATTGTATATTTTGGTGACGTATCTTCAGTGAAGCCCAGAGCTCTTGTTATAAATGTCTCCTTTAATAAAGCACAGGGCAAGTCCCTTTCTTCCCCTATCTGTCACTCTTACAATATACTGTAAAGTGAGTAATAGTGCAGAAAGTGTGCATGGGAAGGGGAGAGGGAGTAAGCATGTACCCCTTTGAGGTGATCGAAGGACAAAGAAACGTGACTCAAAAGTAACTTTCCATAAGCGGTCAAATATATATATATATATATTTATATGTTTTTTTCATAAGCAAAAGTTTTTTAGCACTTTTACTTACAATGAAGTACAGAAATAAAAAGGACAAACAGCAAAAACTGAGAGGTATTTTTACAAATCTATTTTCATATTCTAAAGGTGTATCTTTATATGATTCTTATTTCAAACCTACAAAAAATGGAAAAGCAGATTTGCTTTGAAAAACATTGGCAAGCGAATACAATCTCTTACAGAGATCACTTATAAGGGCAGGCTTATATGTTATTGATTGGCGTTATTTACACACCAGAATTTCTTGTGTCATGAAGGTTGCTTCAAGAAAGAGTCTGCTGAGCGCTAGTAATTATACTTACCACAGGTGACAAAAGAGAATAAATGCATCCCTTTACAGAAAAGAGGCAGTGAAGTCTGCTGAATATTATTTTGCAAATTATTTTTCTAATCAGTGCTTAAAATTGTTATGTGTTTTAGAAAGCAGGATATATTTCCATAAGAATATTTCTTTATACTCAGTATATTATTACAATATTATTATTACATGACATAATGCTAGGCAAGAAAGACTGGAATTAAAAGATAAAAGCTCTGAAAACAGATGCAGCTAAATGTGCAAAAATTGCCAACTTTTTTACAAAACAGTGCTCACAAGACACCATGTTATGCGGTGCTGCTGAATACAATTTTATAAGTATGGCACAATATCCGGTAATTTGGAAACTTTGTCAAGTAGCCCATCAGTGAGAATGAAGAAAAAGCAGCAAGCACCAATCATTAGCCTACAAGTCCAGACTGGTCAGGTAGGATTACTCATTGAGTGAATATTAGAAATAATAATGAAGTGCATGGGGTAGAACTGCTTTTTATAAAATGTGCCATGAGATGCAAAATGATTCACCTCATTACAACTGGCCTGTATTGATCAAAGGACTTTGTAAAAACAAGAGATTTGTGCAGAGAATCATGATAGTTTTAAAATTGTGATTTATTATCAAAAGCAGAGCCGGGAGCTGAGAAAGAACTTCTCATGTGTTTAGACAATTATTTTGTAATATACAAAGCTGCCTGGGCTGTTGCACTGCTCTTATGTTTACTAATGTGTTGGAGTTGGCCATATTTCTTCATAACTTCTCTTATGCAGAAGAAAAAAAGAATGGGACCATTAAAAAGGTAATGTCATACTGCCATTATGACATTAACTTGGCAGTGTCGAGTGCACTGTACTCTACAAGGTGCAGTGTAATATTTTTATTATTCTTTGATTAAATATTATGTGAACACAAACTTGCTATTTGATTTTGCAGAAAACAACATTCTGATGTAAAGGATAGTACTGGAGGTTTGTCCTTCAACCACTGATCCCAGAGAAATCTAACTGTGATAGACCTGTTTCCTTGCAGGGGGGAAAAAAGGACATGACACTGTTAAAAGGAAGTGCAACACTTTTTAATTTATTTTTCTGAATTTGATATTAAATATTGTCATTTACTTTTTCATTTCATTCTTAAGGTTGGGATATGTCTGAGATGTGTCGTAACATATATTGTTTGAGATGTGCACTGAAATAAATCTACATTGTGAAACAGTCCTTACTTGCAAAGAGTTGGAAATATTTCATAGAAATGTCATACATTGGTCTCACAGCGCCGGTGCATGTTCATCTTACACACTTTACACTGAAGGCCCTGCCTCATGAGGCCCCACAGCAGAGAGCCACAGTGGTCACAGAAAGGTAGGCACCTTCTAGCTGTGGATACTGAACTTGTGGGGAATGGGTTACAAAAATACACTGTATTACAAGGTTTTACAAGACAGTGTCCAATTGTAGATTCAATGTGTAAGATGATAATTATATGATTTTAATAATAATAATAGGTTGTTATCTAAAGTGGGCCGGTCTGAGTCATGAAACTCTGGGGCTTAAAATGAGTTCCTCTCCGGCCCTGGAAAGAAAATTACATTAAATAAAGCTGGTGTTTGTGCTGCAGCTGCTTGGAAATGCCAAAGTGAAACAAGAAGACCTCCAGTTTCTAATCCAATCTGTTTAAGATAATCATCGGGATAAAAACATTTAACCAAATATATTAGGATGTTGCATTACTAAGACTTAAAGATGCTTCATTTTAACTTTAAATAACCTCTCATTAACTCACAATTTATTTAGATTTTGCTTTCGCTCCTGCCAGTGGTGTTCGCTCTCGCTAATAGTAAATAAACACTGGATCACAAGCCGCTTAAATTTGCATCAACAGATATCACGTCACATGAGAATCTTGAATTAGTTTTCTCATGTGAAAAAAGTCCAGACTTTTGGTGGGTTGTCTTCATAAGCCTCGAAGATCTTTACATAGGCTATTGCCTCCGCATGCATTGAGGTGAAAAAAAATTGTAATCTCCGTAGGTGAAAAACATAATTAAAATATTATTTTTTTCAAAGTAAATATGACTTTTTACGTATCACAAATTACATCTTTGAGGTAAGTAGAAAATTACAAAAAAAAAACTCAAAGCCAACATGTTAACTAATCACAGATTTCTTAGAAATAAATTCAAAGCAATCTGACCCCTTGTGAAAAAGTGATTGCCCCACTTGTAAAATCAAGAATTGACAGTCACTAAGCAAATTTCACATGTCTGATTATTAGCTGACCTGCAGATCCTTCTGAATATCTTGATTTTGTATTACTTTTAACAAACTAAAACATTCCAGACTTAGACACCTTTTGGCTCTTATGAGGTTACATTTTCCACACAATTTAACCCTCCAGCAGTTAAATTATTACATTGGATAATTATATAGGGTTAGTAAAACACCTAATAGGAAATTAGGTGTTTTACTATCTTTTTTGGATTTTGTTATCATTTCATCCATTTTCCCACCTGTCAAGATGTCTTCAAACCGTATTTATAACTGGTTTAGAAATGAAAACACTATAAATAAGTGACTACAAGGGTCTTTTTCTACATTAAAACACACAAACAGGGATAAAACAGAAGCTCAATTGAGGCAAAGAATGAACCAAATGAGAAAAACACCACTGGAATCGGTAAAGAGCCAGTTCCTCAATCAGCCCTTTAGAAGAGAAATGTGTGACTCTGTGGATCCATTGCACTTCTAATTTCAGTAAATCGTTATCTGTTCCCCTCAGTGACTCAGTATAAGACAATACCAGTGCATTTCAAACCGTCTCTGGAGTGGCTCTTCTCAGTAAAGTGCTGCATGAAATTCACAAACACTCCTGAGAAATCAGTGGTGTTCTGCTTGCTTTTGCAACAGTCTAAACAACCTGTATTACTAGAAATGCATACAATATTTGTGTTATATGCGTTACATTTATGAACTTAAATTGTCATCTAGTAATTGGAAAGTACAGACTGATAAAAATTTTCAGTTAATTTTGGTAGTTTTCTTAGCATAGACAATGGTAGTATGGTAGCTATTTTCCAAAGCTCAAATTAGCTCAAACTGGATTCTCCAACATGACAGTACTCCAATGACCTCCACAGTAAACAGAGTCTAATATAAGCACATTAGGATACTAATGAATGGGAAAGTCACATCATGCATGTGCAGCCAAAAATCTTCTGCAACTTTGCAATGCAGTCAACTCAATATGGACCCACATCTCAGAGGACTGTTTTTGATATTTTGTTGAATTTATGCCCATGTCTTTACGCCCAGAATGGTTGAAGACAGAATGATCTCTGACCATTCTGTCTCTGCCCAATTTTTGTGTAATTACTATCAATATAAGCCACCAGCTCCACAAGAAATATTTTTAAAAAAAATGCTTTAGATAGAAAATGCCTTCCACAAGTATAACATAGACATGTTCTCAGTTTTGCTCAACTTCTCCTACAGAAATGCAAAATAATTACTGCCAGAAATATTTTTGAAATACCTTATTTGATTAAAATATTTCAGTAATAGATTTGCAGCATGTTAAGCTGAGACCTAAATGACAATATAACATAATGGTAAGAAGTTTAAATCAGAAATAAAGTGAGAGGGGAAAGAGGTGACCAAATGCCACAACATGTAAGGATTTTTAAAAAATTCTAACAGAACATAAATACTACCAAAAAAGATTATGGTCTAAATCTAGACCATTTAGACCAGGGGTGAACAAACTTTAAATTGTTCAACCTTGGCCCAATTGTGGGCCAAGGTTGAACAAATGAATCTTTTAATATGGACCCAAACAAGTTCCAATATGACAATAAATATTGAACAAGCAAAGCTTATCTAACTTAAAAGTGCAGGTGTGCAAAATTGAGTTGCTAATAATAATAAAAAAAATATTATTATATTAAATAAAACATATTTAATATATGAAATAAAATATTAAATATATTAAATAAAATTTAAATAAACATTTAATGCCTCCTTTCTGACGTAAATGTCTAATATTAATTTGAAATTGCCTCGCGGGCCAAATATAATTACACTGCGGGCCAAATTTGGCCCGCGGGCCAGAGTTTGACACCTATGATTTAGACCATCCTCTTTAAATGGTGAAAATGAAATAAAAAGATATCCTTAAAGAGGTCATGAACACAGTATCAGATCAAATGGAAAAATGCAGGATGTGTCATCTCCCCTTTGTACAGCCATTGCACAAAATGGTGATCCAGAGATGCAGACCCAAGACTCATCGCTGTACATATTAAGGCAGCACTTATCACTGCATGCCTCCCAGTTACAGCACCACTCCAACCACAGATGTTTCTTCTCTGGCGTTAATAGCATCAATCAGTTGGGGTGGTAAACTCGTAGTCTTGCTTATGCTGGTTGTTGAGACAGCGGAGGATGTCAAGCTGTGTTCTGAGAAGTTCATTCATTACCTCTGATGCTTAGAATATGATGATCTTGTGCTGTGTGTTCTGCCCTGAGTGATGGGGGAGCTCAAAGTTTATGTGGGGAACCTTAACAGTGATCTGGGCATGGGCACAAGTGTGAGATTCTCATGGCATGATATCCTTGAGTAAAATACCCAGGTTTCATTGCGGTTTCACAAAAATTCAAAGTGGAGATACATAACATGATCAAACTGCTTTCACTTAAATATTAAAAGCGATATTTATTCATACTATTACTAAAATGTGGACAATGATGTTTAAATTTATAAAATATTATCTGCAATATTCTTTAATTATTATGACTTTAGCATAGTACACATTGGAAACAAATTAAGATCAATTTTCAATTGTTTTCTGACTCTTTGCAAAGAAAAACTAGGAGATTCATTAAACAAATATTAACTGGTTATAAGTCAAGCCAAGTTTCATAAGCGATGACATTTGTCATGTTCCAACTGTACTGTTAAAACACAACCGTATAACTTTAATAAGAGTCCTATGATTACGTGTTTTAACTTTTTTCAGCCAACTGACAGTCAGTGCACAGCAACTTGTTTACCCTCTTGCTTGTTATGGCACCAAGAACTACTGAAGGAAATGACACAAAAACATCTGAACCAGACACTGAGCACAACCTCCTTCTTCACAAAACATCAATAAAAATTAGTTTCTTTAGTTTCATTTGTGTTGAGCAGGTTCTGTTATCCTTCAGATGACACTTTTAGTTTTTGTTTGCAATAGCAAAACAAAATTTTCATCTTATTTTCATCCTATCAGTAATCCTCCTCATCTGTCTTAAGTATTTAAGTTCTCGTCATGTTTTTGTCTTGTGAGGGATTATTGTGCATTCTTATGATTATTTAGTTTAATACTCAGGTCCATGTCAGTCTTATTTTCACTATTCCGCATCGCCGTTCACATTTTAGCTTTGTTATCTCCGCCTTCACCAATTGTGAGACCATACAGCTGGAGAACATCCCTGTCACTCTGGTATTTTATTGGATATTTAATTAAATTCACTTTAAACTGCAGGAAAGTTATGAGGGAAGATTAAAACAATAATAAAACTTTTAAAAAATCATTTTGGCTTGGGTGGATTCAACTTTAAAGCCCTCTTAAAGGAACTACTCAAGCTATTAACTCACCCAAGACTATGCATTATTTAAAAACACAGGGGAAAAAAACTGAAGGCGTTTCAGAGGCCTATTTTATTGCATGCTTGGGTAATCTTTCAACAATAGCTCAAAATGAAGAACGGGGTGTACCCAAACTTATTTCTGAAAATGATGAAGTGTAAAACATAGTTGACAAGGTGTATATTAATCCTGTAAAAGTGTAAAATCCCTCCAGGTTCTCACAGTTTGGGGGAAAGCAAGGGTCATGATATATCCAATATTCATGTGACAACTGGAGAAAAATCCTCTCCTGAGTCCACAAATTCGAGCTATATCTTGACACAAGTCTCACTGGAAACACATTTTTGACAGAAAATATTCTGGGAGTCAGGGGATAAGCATGCAGATATGCTATATGCTCAGATTCTCTGTCATCTAAGTGACAGCGATGTTTCAAAAAATTAATTCATAGGGTTTATTCTAACCATGAGCAGGTGGACATTGGACATACAAACCACTGAGTGGGAGAGATTACAGCTGCACTATCTGCACTTTATAGTTCAATTCAATGATTTCCAGACTTAACAAGTTGATTCCACTATAAACTGAGTGAAAGTTGAGAGGTGAGGTGTTGAGAAGAAACTTTAAAATTCAGATGGCCAAGAGCCGTCTTCTTCCCAAATAAATGTACCTTATAGATAAGAAGCAGCTCTGAATCCTGGTTCTATGGAAGTGAGGTGAGTGGCAGGAAAGATAAAATGGATTCTTTGGTGGCTGAAATAGGAAAGCACTGTAAACCAAGGCAGGCTGTCAGTGTCTCTTGATCGTAGCCAAGAAAAGAAAAGAACAAGAGATATTCACATCCTCAGCCATCTAAGCTTACACAAGCTGGAGAGGATACACACCTTAAACAATAAAGGTATAAATAAATAATTTTTGTAGCATGTAATGACATAATCAAATTTCCTCATGTAAAAACTGGATGTCTTTTACAGCATCCGTGAGTAATTACATGAGTTTCACATGTAATTACATGACTGAATTTAATTCTATCTTCCACACTAAATGTTAAATGTGCTATGAGCTTCACATTTAACATTATAATGTCATGTCCACATGTGGAACTACATGTATTTTTCTACATGTCATGTTACCACATTATACAAATGACCACATGCCAAGCACTTGGGAATTAAACCTGTGTAATAGCATATTAAGCACATGTTTTATAAACAAGAAAATTGTTAAATAATTCAGTTGAATGTATACTGCTTTCTCAAAGAGCTGTCCATGCAACCACATTAGAGAGATTACGTGTTATTCTTAAGGGTTTCACATGAATATCATATTATGTTGTTAGGAGTTTCATATGGCTATGATTTCATTGTAGTTATTGTATTGTAGGGAAGTTTAACATGGGAATCGCGTGTGATATTATTAGTTTCATATGGTGACTTAAATCATAATCATGTTACCAGAAAGGTTTCAAAGGGACGTCAGATGAAATCATTACATTTTATAGGTAAGGCAAACATTATAAAAATGTTCCTAATCCACATGTTGTACATGAGCAAAATATGTGCTTTATATTTGTTCACATATCACATGTCATTTGAGCATATAAAATTTCATTGATCACATTCACATATGATCACATGTTTTTGGATTATATGGTTTATAGTCATCAATAGTCAAGGGGTCTGGTACCAGAGGCAAATCTATTTCAACTCTGTGAAATCATCTCGGCACATTCCCAATCTGTACTTTCAATTCGATAAATTAGAGCTATTGTGTGATTAAACAAACCCATGGCGCAAAAGCAAATTACTCTCAAAATTGCCCACTATGTGAAAATGAAGGTTTGCTCAAATGGGATTTCTGGATGAACAAACACAGAGCGAGTATTGGATCATGGGAGTCAGAGAGGAGTTTTTCGTAACCTTATATTTAGTGACAAAATCTCAAATACCCTCTTTATCGCTTAGTCTATCTCTGTCTTCACGCACAGGCACACACACGTATACTCAGTCATCAAAACCATGCTGTCAGCACCGTCCCCTGACAGTCTATCACCGCTGTGAAAACAGCTCGAGTGTTATGTATGAGAAAAATACCAGCGAAAACAAGCGTGAGAATCTGGACGTTACTCACACAACTCTCACTGTTTTTATCCCAGCAGGGCTCCCATTGTTGAGCACTTGGCTGCAGATGAATCTCCTTCCATGAAAATGTCAATACACCAACAATGGATTATATGGGACAAAAGTTAATTCAAGACAATTAGCCAGGTCTTAGTTTTTTCCAAATTAGGGAGCAGCCTTTGTCTCTTTGTTGGCTTTTGTTGTCGATCTTTTGGTGGCACTGCACAAAGAAATGGGAACATGAGGTGACAGATAGTGAGTTTAAATCTAGTTTACTGATTCAGCTATCCAGAAATCTTACAGAGTAAAGATACCAATCTAAAATTTTAACAAAGTGATCTAATTGCATATAATTGAAGACAAAAAAGCAGCTATTTCTTTTCCTGTGAAAATATCACACAGTTATCAGAACTGTGTATGAACTGAAACTTTGTTTTATTTAGTCGACGCATTTCATTGAGAGCTGATCATCTTATGGTAAAACATTTTTCAGCAAATTATGGTATTCTAAGCTTAATTGTACATTTTACTTTGGATTTAGATAGCTGAGGCAAAAAAAAAAATGGGTTAGTTTCCTTTTAAAAGTTTCAACAGTCTCACTTTGATACAAGTGATGGAGTCACTGCTTTAATTTACACCCCATGGCTGTCCAACAATGTCAAGTATCTCCAAACATCAGTATCTGCATTTCTTATAACTGACTGAAAATTGTAGCAGCAATTAATCAGCCAGCTGGCTGGGAGTCCACAGTAGAATCCTAAGCTTCCCATTCAACTCAATAACTAACTGGTTTCCTCAGCACTTTATGGTTTCATTTGAAATACTTTAAACATTTGTAATATTTGAACTGTTACTTAACCAGACTTGATAATATCCCAGTGCCTTTTAGAAAGTTTGCAAATTATATACATTCTTTGGTTTAATAACAAAGAATTGTTAGATCAATAGTCTTTTTTTTTCTTAATTTCCCATCATCATCTCTGCAGACTGCTGGAAGAGGTGTAGACAAATAATTGTACAGAAAGTACACTCATGGGATGCACGAGTGTTGCCAGATTAGGAGGGGTTTTGCCAATTTGTGTGTCTTTTTAACACATTTGTGCTGAAAAAAAAGCATCTTTGCGTTGGTTGCTAAACTGCTTTTTGCAAGTTTTTAGAACATTTTTAAAAATAGTTGTCATTGTGCAGTACATTTTGTACACTTGTACATTTTAAGAAAATGGATTAATGTTATCTGTTCATTTATTTTTAAATGTCTTCTGTCAAATGTGATACCAACAGCTAGTAATCATTGGTAGCGGTTAATCAAGTGTAAATATGAAATTAGATTGGTCAATGTAGATGGTATAATTTTAACATGAGCTTTGACAAAGGTTCAGATTTGCTCTAAGAATGTTTTAGTCTGGGAGTTAATATTTGTTTGAGCTGGAAACTGTCAGTCAGATCTGGCAACCCTGGTGGATACATGCAGATAAACGTTTCTTACTTAATTTTATGTAGCTGGCATAAAACTGATAACACTGTTGGATACTCTGTGTACATTGTGTAACCATTCGACATTGCATGATTTGCAGAACTCTGAATTTGACTAAACTAACTTCATAGTAGTTTTTAATGAATACTAACAATAATTCCACAAACAATAACTAAGATCAGAGATATTATTTACGAAGATTTTGTTGTCGTGGCCACATGTTCAGATCATCATCAGTTTCTATGGTGATCCCCATCAAGTGATCAAAAAAAAATCCAGAAGCAGGCAGTGACCAGTTTTTCACAGTTTGACTTCTCAAGAATGCAAATAAGTACCCCCCCCCCCCCCCCCCTACATACACACATGCATATACACATTTCACTTCTGTCTTACGGCTGGATTTCAGTTGTTTGCTGCTCTGTGATTTTATTTCCTCCCATACAGCATAAGCTGAGCAGTTAGAACAAGAAAGAGGATGATGGAGGGGGTAGAAAAGGCAGGGGGAAGAGAGATGCCGTGGGGGAGGGGAGAGCCTGGATGCTGAGGCAAATGCTTGAGTGTGGAGGCTGTTGAAAAGAGAAAGAAAGGGAAAAGGAGCAGGGCTGCCAACCATCTCCACACAAGGTGGGGAGTCAGGCAGGCGAAAGGAGCATATGGCTGCGGGCCATTAACACAGCCGGGAGAGGACATATTAGCAAGTGAAGGCAGAACTGAATTCTGCCATAAAGGGAAGCACTTGAGCAAAAAATATGTCAATCAATGGATTTCCTTTAGGCTAAATAGCCAGTATTGGTCCAATAGGGGGAGAAGCACACAGACTCTGTCAACCTGGACTGGGAAAGATTTTTCTTTATTATATACCAATACCAGTTAGGATATTTCTTTTCTTTTGTAAAGAGTAGTGAATGAATAATAGCTATAATCTCACATTGATCACAGTTATTACATCTTCTTACGGTAAGTCACGAAGAGGAGTTACAACTGGAAGCAAGCAGACAAAGGAAGTGATTTTTATGCCGTAAGTGGTCTCACACTTGGATGGTACTTTAGGAGAGAGGAACTCACTGTAGAGGAAGAATCCCTATTATGTTTTCTTAATTTTTGTCACTTCAACTAGACAGCATATTATTCCAGAAAACTGAAGCCTGACAGAGACAAAAATGGAATGGAGAAATCCCAGAGGAGTCAGTCTTTAGAACACGTGATACTGTGTGTAGGCCTCACAATTGATTCACCTGCACTTCGAAGGACCGTGACAATCAATGCTTATCATAGAGTAACACTGCAAATACAATACGTGATAACCTCTCCAAGAAGAAGAGCACAATGTTATCTCAGTTTGTGTCATGTAAGTCTAATCTCTAACCTGAGTTCTGTAAGGCAATGATCAAACCACACACTTAAATAAATTTTACTGGGATTCTATTTGAATCCCAGTTCAATTAAAGGTAGAGCAAAAAAAATTATACAGGATTTTCAATTTTTTTCCACAAGAAATAATCTATAATATCTTGTGCAGATTTATTTAGCCAACTTTACTCTTTTTACCCCAAAGTAAAATCCATTACCCCTTAACAAAATGTACTTACCGTCAGAAGCCATCTAAACTTAGTAAAGTGTCATTTAATTTTAGAATAAATTTGACCATTCTGTGCAGGTCTCAAAAGTTTGTTTGAGAACATGACTAAACAAAGAACAGTGAAGACCAAGAAACGCAGCAGACAGGTCAGGGATAATAAAGCTCATGCTACAGACATGTTCAAAGCGTGAAGAATTAAAAGGGTACAACTGCCAACCTTCAAGACATCACTGCCCACCTAAACTTACAAGCCAGGCAAGGAAAGGACTTATCAGAAAGCTCCCAAGACATCCCTTGTTTTGCAACAGCAGACATCCATAGATAGCTGAGCTGGAAAAATATCACAGTCACGTGTTACACAAATCTGGTTGGGAAAGAGTGACAAAAACAAAACCATGTTAATTTTTTAAAAATCCACAAAGCTCCTTTTTGCAGTTTAACATGAACAGTTGTAAGGCACAATACAAGCATGGAATCCAGCATGGAAGAATACAAATTCATGCCACACCAGCCAGGTACTGGTTTGTCAATAATAGAAAAACAAGTTACAAATGAGGCTTGATAATTGTGGCAAATGTTGAAATGTTCCAATGCTTATTGAGGTTTCAACTCTGAGTAAATAATTACCAAAGAGGCGTCCCTCTCAGGCTGAGGAAGAGAGAGCTGAGGGGCACACAGTTGGTTCTCACTGAGACGTATTGCAAAACTGAGATCTTGCAGCTTTGGTCACACAAGTTCATCCCCCATGTATTCCACCACGCCTCCTCTGCCAGTGATTTGTTTCCATCCAACAGGGACCTGACAAATCCCTAAAGACACAATTACTGTGCACCCCCTTTGGGAAGACGGCACAGTTCATCTAAAAAGGATAATGAATCCAGGATGTCATAGCAGCTTCGCTGCAATGCCCATTATCTTCATCCTGAGCACAATTATTGGATGTACACTCGGTAGATTATGTTGTTTGTTTTTCTAAAATTAGCAATGTTAAGTTTGCTGTTTCTTATTACAATGTGCGGGCAAAAGCAGGCTGTCACAGTGATAAGTACACACAAATTTAGCCTCACAACAAATCTCATAAAGCTTATGAAAGAGCGTGAGGTGCTGACTTGTCTTCCTGGTGATTTTGTGGCAGGGATTTTGCTCATTAGTAATGGGCAGAATTAAATTGCAAATTTAGCACATTATGCACAATACAGTGCAACGCAACGCAGAGTATTCAAAACCTAAGATGGACCAATTATCACCTCGATGACACTATGTAAAACAAAATGATATGTTTAGCTATTATTCACAGCATAAGTGGCATGACAGAGTGCACAAAATTTTAAACAACTCCATGGTGCTGTATCTGTAAATTGCAAATGAACTGCATGTATCACCCAGCATTGGCAAGCTTCATAAAATTAAAATCCATTAACACTGGTTTTACAATTTGAAATAATTGTTTGGAGCTATTATGGAGCTAGTTTGCTCCATATGCTATTAGGAAATGTCTTAATGAGTAATATAGACTCTCTGGGAATATCTGTGTAAATACAGCCATCATAAATACAAATTGAATGTGGAAAAGAGTGCAGTAAAGGAGTTAGGTGTCTAACAGCACTCTCCAAAATTAGATTTTGAAACTAGTATCAACAAAAACAAGATGTAGAATGACGTGTTACTGTAATTATGTTGTATTTTGACCTATGCATGCTGGAAGAAACCACAAATTGTCCGCAGCTTTGAAATAAAAAAAAACCTAAAACGTACATTCCACGGCACAAAAATATCTCATGTTTATACAAATGTTTAAAAATTAGAAAAACAGAGAATTTAAAGAAAAATGCAAGTGATGCCTCTAACCACAACTATACCAAACATTTCTATATTTGGATCTACACTCAATGAAAGATCCATTTTGTTTCTCATCCTAATGTTTCAACGAGTTGTTAAATGCACTGCTTGAAATGGCAAAGAAAGTGAAATATGAGTACCATAAGACTCATATGATGTTAAGCCTCTCCAGAACAGGCAAAGCTCAGTTGGGACAGAGATTTATCTCATGAGCTTTCACCTTGAGCACATTAGATTTAATTGGAAACTCCTGTTCTCACCTCCGCTCCAGCTTTTAACTTCCCCACTGAACCCAGTTTACCCCTTTGACCCACAGGGCCGAGGTGAGGAAACGCGACACTGAAGCAGAGAGGACACGCTCTAACAGTAATGACTCTGAATGAATTATGGTCAGTTTCTCAGGTCTTTCACAACTGCCTGAGCTGCAGGGTTCAGTCTCGCTACTGTTTACTGAAGCTCAGGCCACTGGAGCCACAGCTTGATACTTATATGAATAAGTCAGGCCTGTGGCACAACAGAGAGCTCTCGGTTTTCATTTCAATTACTCCTGCTAGTAATAAAACATAGATTGAGCCATGACATTGGCTGCTTTGCTAATCAGCGGCAATAAATGTGTCCAATTAATTATGCAGACTGGCTTTACTCCGACACAGTCTACATTAAAGTAATTATTATTTTCAATTTTATTTTTCCTGTGTAAACATTGCAAAACAACTTAATTTAAATTATGATAATAGTATTGTATGACTAAATGAGTTCGCCCACTGCACAACACAAATGAATGATTTTATTTAAATAAGCTAAAACTATGATTAATTAATGTTATTATAAAACACAAAGTCAAAGAACCTTAGAAAATTGAGTTTTGAACTTTTATCACATTACCACCTCAAACTGTTTATTTTATTAGGAAAATATGTGACAGACCAAAAAATACTAATTAGCAAATAGAACTGCAAATCTTTTTCTTTACTTCTCGACACCTGTTCATGTCCACAAATGAACAATTTTGCCCATTCCTCCTGGAGCAAAACAAAAATTTCTTAAGATTAGTTGGAGAAGATGGAGACTGTCTGTATTTTAAGTAGACATTCTAAAAAAGTAAATAAGCTTTTATTTTACTATTCTATAGTAAATGGTTGTTCAGATATGGTCTCACTTGACCACACTTTTTCTGTAGGCAGTACATGATTTGAGGTAAACCTCAATTAGTATTTGTATGCCTTTGATAACAAATACTTTCTTCCTTCCTCTTAATATGAGGAACATATTTAGTCCATAAATAACTGAAAACCATGCTTTGTTTTGCTTCCATTTCAGAATTTCCATTTTGTTTCTTGACTATAAAGTAACAAGTAAATAAGATGAAGACACAAGGATGCTTCTGTGAGGGACTTTACTGCACAGTTGCAGTTGACAATTACCCATCTACACATGCACATATTTATATGAATGTGCACATATATAATAAATAAATATACATTACATGCAAATTGAGTATGCATGCATCCAGCTTTGCTAACCTGAAGAAAAATAATTTGATGATATGAATGTACCTGGGATGTTCTTTTTATATTTTGGACTACAGAGCAGTACATAAAACAGAAAGGGGTTGCAAACAATTTAAATCAATTTGCAACAAAAAGAAAAAAAGTGTGCATTGGCTTTACACATAATTTTCCTCATGAAAAATGGTGTAGCGTTTCCTGTTCAACACACTCCAGGTTAGGAAATCCCTCCTCAACATCCAGATTTTTAGTGAGCTCAGTAAGTGGAACGTGTTTGCCTGTTTTACAGCCATGTTGTGTCAGCAAACAGGTCACATAAAAAGAGGCAGAAAAACTCACAGGGAACACAAACACAAGTAACGTAATGAAAATTAAGAGAATTGAATTGCTGCCAAGCAAACTTCATCCCCATAAACCCTAAAAGAAATGCTCAGCAATTATAGCATGGGCTGGAAAACGTTTTTAATCTGGATTTATTTATTGCATTTTATGAATTTAACTGCAACAGTAATGATCATACACAACACATTTTGCATGAAAGCTAAATCTCTCAAAAAGATGAAAAGTTTATGCTGATGATACACTTTATATTCACTGCTTTTTATTGTTGATGAGTGAATTTAAAAACACTTCAGAGCTTGCAGAGATTTTTTTAAGACTGAATTGCCAAAATGAAAAACAAAAAACAATGCTGTTGAAATTTTCAGGGACAAACCAATGTGCAATGAAACATATTTTTGTTCTTTATTGAAAATAAGTTCTTTGGAAAATAACTGATCAGCTTTTTTATCTCTGTTGGCTGAAAAGTCTCTAATCTGACAGGTGCAGGGTCTTAAATTCCTCATGCTGATGCTTAATACTACTGTGTGGCGTTCGTACAGAAATGTTTTTGGAAAATGGCTTTAGTTGCTGATTAGTTTCTTAGCTGCAGAAACCTAAACGTCTGTTACTGGCAGCTACAGTTTATTTGGGGATTTTAAGAATCAGTGTCACTAATCGACAGATTGCTTCTGGCTCCATGATAAGCTCTCATAAAGTTGGACTGTATTACTGGTTTAACTGGGACAGTGACCTAAATTTCCAATGCATTAATTTGCCTATCTATTATTAAAAGTTTTCTTGATTGTTTTTGTTAACTTTCCTGCTGTATTTCTCAGTCTGTTTATTTCCTAACAAACCACTGAGACCTTCAGAAAACAGCCAGATTTATAGTGAGATGAAAGCACACACAGGTAGACTGTTCACCAATTCAGTGATTTTAAAGGCAATCAATTGCTCTATATTTTATTTATGGGCCTGAGAATGAAACGAAGTTGACTGTATATGCATATGACACACTTTTCAGTTTTGTCCAAAAATATAATATTATTTCCCTTCCACTTCACATTTAAGACTTGCTTGGCCTGTCACAAACTCAGTAAAATAAACAGAGCTATGGCTATAATTTGAAAATGTTCAAGAAATCAGAGTATATTTGCACGGCACTTTCTATCATTACCTCATCAATGATGGCCTGTTTGCAGAGCAGCACAGCAGCAGAAATTTCACATTGATGAGGTGTGCCACTGGCTGCCAGCCTGGCCTTCTTCAAGCACCTGCTCCTGTACACACTGACTCTCACTCAGAGCCCACAGAGACGCCAACCGGCTCCCATCCCCTGACGTGAAATTCTGCCTTTGACATCTCTGATATAGGTGTCCTTTGAGCCCTGAAGCAGTTTGTGGCAGCAACATGAGATGCTGACAGCAAACCCCAGCTGTCAGCATCTCATGTTGCATCTGGAGTTTTTACGTATGAATCGCTGCACAATGAAGCCTGAATTGAAAACAGTTTGGGAGAGTTAGTTTTCACTTGTTTTATTTTTACGTTTTCACTTGGCTTTTACTCTAAATTCTGCTTGGTATTCAGCCAGGCTTTAAATCGTTGTGGTTGTATCTTCACATGCTCTCATAAAGATCATGCTGGGGATGATAATTTGGCAAGATTGTTCTTTTACCACCTAAACTTTCAAAATGTCAAGTTTTACAGTGAATGATTGGTTTTAATTTGCTCTGGTTTTCCACACTCGGTTGTAATTATATATACAGGACACACAATTTTGCAATGGCTGATTAAAAGTTGCAAGTACAGACATACTTTTTGTACTTGTTGAAAAGATACTAGCTTACGCCTGATTGGACATTTCCCCTGTTGCTCTTATGGGGATTGCTAAAACTCATTCAAATTGTCTGGTTGCCCAAAGAAGACCAAAAATTTGCCATTTCTCCATTCCAACATTCATTCTGATTTGTGTTTGAGATTATTGTCTTGTTGGAATTTTCAATTTGACCAAGTTTCAACTGTCTAGCTGAATTTGTATGTAGTTTTCCTTCATAATCCCATCCACCTTGTGTAATGTACCAACAGCACTGAAAGAAATTCAGAACAGGTTTTTTTTTTTTTTTAGAAAGACAGTCTCTCAGTCTACATTTATATAAAATTAGTGGTGTTCCAGCATCTTCCAGTTTATTGAAGGCAAGAGTTTATTATTTGTACTCAACAACTTTTTTCTCATCTGAGGGTGACACTCTTGATTAGATGATAAAAGCATCAATCCAAAGAGTTATGCAAGAGTGGTCAAATATCCAAAAAAATTTAACAAGTGTAAATTTTCTGCAGCTTGCTAAGAGAAGATATTGGTAGATGGATGAGATTGTGTGCATAGCGGAATGCATATTTTGGAACTTTTTGGGGGGAAAAATAGTTGATCACTCAATTCTTTCTTTGAAAAAAATTATACATTGTATTGTCATCCTGCCCTACATGAGAAATGTTAAAACAAACAGTTAAAAGTACAACATCATAATGACAGTTATGATGTTAAGGATATACAAAACTCTAAAAGAAACTTTGTCAAATTTTGAAACAAAAACTCAGTTAAGTCAATGAAAGATATTCTCTAGTAATAAAATCCATCAAGAGCATTCCAAACTGAAGCTAAAGCCATTTCCACTGCATCAATTTATGAGACAAAAGTCTGCTGACAAAAACAACAGCATGTGAAATATTCAATGAGAAAACAGGCAGTGAACAAATAATGGGACAACATATTTGCATAAGTTGTTCCAACTGATCTGATCTCTTAGTTGGTGAGGAAAATATTTTAACTCATAAAATCTGAGTTACATAAAAGTGGGGCAAATAAGTTGTGGGACTTCGGCACAGATATTTTAGTACTTTGTCCTTGAAATGATTAGCTTAGCCTTAAAAGCAAGTTAGCCATGGGAAATGGCCAAAGTTTTCAGCCTCACCTGAAGTAATGTTTTAAAAGTCATTTTTTCTTCACCAAAAGTGAGTCCCCTGAACAAGCAGAAGTCCAGGCTATAAAATGTTACTTATCAACACAGACATAGAGTGAATCTGACTAAAGAACCTGCGTACCTAAAGATTACCTTATCTTAAGCAGAGAACAAAAACCAGCAGTAATTTCTTTAAAAAGACAGATTTTACATCAATTTACTGTACAATCTAAGTTAAACGTTTAATTGTTGTAAATCGGTTAAAGACTCCTGTTCATTTACAAATAAATCCACATAATCAGTGAGTACCTTTAATATTAATACTTTCAGTGAGATGTGACAAATATATTGTTTAACAACTGAGCAGATTGTTAAATATGAGCTTCACAAATCCAAAGAATGTCTAAATGAAAACAGTGGTGGTGTTGGCATAGGTGATGGCTGATGACATTTGGCTTAAGTTTAAAATGACTTTCCAAGTAAGCAGGACAAATATGAACTCCACCAGGTATTAAAAATTCAAGGATGAATGGAGGTGAAATGGGAGAGAGAGAGTTTGAGGATTTCAAGTGTTGTAGCTGAGGAGTTAAGAGCTGTTATAACAGTTAATGGTTTCAACTGATTAAAAAAGTAAGTAAATAAAACATTTTAATTTGCTAACTTTGATATAAAAATTTGTTATTTTAATTCTTGGAATCTATTTATTGTTGAAGATACAAATGTAAAGAACATGCTCAAAAACTATTAAATTAACCTTGAAGCTGACTGAGATAAGGCAATTATTAATATAATTTTTCAATCATGAGCGACTAAACAAAAAAGCAAGAAAAGGAAATGTTTTTAAAATAATACTATTAAAAATGGTTGTTTTCAGTCTCATGTTTCAAGTAAAATCCATATATCAGAATAAAAGGTACAGTCAAGCAATACATTAGATATGTATTCAAATTAGCTTTAAATTCTTATCTTCTGAAATTTTGGACTTTGGGTTTTAATGAGCTTATGCTATAATATATATATATATATATATATATATATATAATATATATATATATATATATATATATATATATATATCTATATCTATATTTTATATAGATACTTGCTCTTTTTCCCCCTAAATCACTAAGATCGAAAGCAAAAATCAAATTAGAAGGAACTGTGAGCACGTCCTATCACTAGTGAAAAATTTGACACATTTTGAAGAGTGAAAGAAATTAATTATTAAAAGTAAAGTTCTATTAATCATTAAATAGATTAATTTTAAATGAATTTCTCAAGTATGTGAGTGGTTTTCTTTGAGTAGTCAGGTTGTCTCCTGCATTATATAGACCTGCAGGTAAGGCTGACTTAAGAGAGGTAAAGGATCATTTTGTGTTTTGCCCCACAATGAATTGGCTGCATGTCTAACTTTTAGGGATGGATGATAAAGTCTGTTATTTGATCTATGCAAACATGGACAATTTTAAATTGATCGACAAATGCAACAACTCATTATCAGCTTAATGTCAGTTTAATACCCTGATGTTGAGGAATATAAAGGGAGCAACTCTGAAGCAAATAACCGGACATCCAAACACTTTATCCTGCTTGGGATAACAAGGCCATAAGCATCGAAAGTTAAATAAATTGCATAAGAGAATAGGCTATATGTTAGCTGCGTACCACTAAAATAAAAATATGAACAAACATAAGAAAGGACATGATGCACTTTCGCCCAAAGATAGATGTTCTGTCTCCTGTCATCAGCCAGAAGAACAACATAATATGAATTGTCAAAGTTTTCTATGCCTTGGAAATATTGAAACAAATAGTTAAATGCAGTTCTACTCCACAGGACCTGGACAAAGAGTAGTCAAGAATCATACATTTTGTGCTAACATCCAACCTCAAACAGGACAATCCCCCAAAACTAGGTGCTGGGGTGACTAAAGATGTTAGGAGAGCTCCAATATCTGATGCGTGGACAGCTTTTGCTAACCCTAACCCTATGACCAAGCTTTTTCTGATGCATCGCTGCTAGTGTGTTGCATGTACCTAATAAGAACGGTGAATCAGGACGTTCTACCGAATGTAGCAGGAATTGCAGATCACCAAGAAGGATTGTTTTAATTACAAATGAAAAGAGAGATCTTGGGGTCTTATTTTGTTAATTTGTTCAGAATGTGGAGACCACCGCAAAATTGACTCGTGATTGAATCGAACTTTCAAATGCCTAAAGATTCAAAACCCTCCAAAGTTGAACTTTACCTCTTACCAGCTGACTTCAGCTTTCTGACACCCTAAGCAAGATTAAACAGGTACAGAAAAGTGATGGATTTGATGCAGTCCTGATTGTTTTTTGAGTGACAAATCTGTTCCATAATTTATATATAACATCTATAGTTATTCTAAGAAGCAGATTAACGGGAAAGACAAATAAATGTAAAGATTCATCACTTTATTCAGTATGTTATTGTGAAGTTAGTAAAGCCCTAGGGATCTTTCCAAGCCTATTGTCCAAAGCTACATCTAATAAACCAGACACTGTTTTTCACAACTTCAGGAATGTGTTCTCTGATATTTACTTGTAACAGTTAAAATGCACATAGATGGTGGCCATTGCTCCACCAGTGATATTTATTATTTCCAAAACCTCTTCAGCTGTAAGACGCAATGGTCAGACGGGGAAAAAAAAGAATGTGAGTGGTAAAACCTGAGCTCCAATTTAAATTCTGTGGTTGGATCTAGAACGAGCTGTGAATAAACAAATCAAACCTCATGAAACTGAAATATTGCTAAGATTGGGCCGTAACTCTCCACTAGGAAGTAAGAGATTGATGAGGTAATACAGCGGAGGATTACTTCAGGTGACAGCTGCAAAAAGTGCTTCTTCAAATTGATTAAGTTTGGGGCGCACTGTGATGGTGACAAGAGTCACAGAGTACTCTTGTGTTCTGGCACATTTTTGTCAAATTAATAATGACAGTCCTTAATATCTCATGACGTTTTGCTCATTCTCAATTGTACGACACAAAACTGAAAAGTAATCCCACTTCCTTCGGCAAGTGAATGCATCAAAACCCAGCATGTTCTTTAATGGATTTGATGGACAAAAGAAAACTGGAATTCAGCATCTTTCAGTAAAAGCCTGGTCACTGCATCTCTTTTACATAGTGCAAACCTCTTTACTACAGCACTTAAGCCCTGTATTATTATTCTGAGAACCACATCATCAAAGCAATGTGATGAACTACACATATAAAATCTGACATGCCTATGATTAATAAACCTAGAAGCTCTTAAACATTCTGTTGAGAGTTATGTGATGTTTTGCTGCCACTGCCATTATTTACATTGATGTTATCAGTCATTAACCCTGGGCTTGGTGGAAATATGTAAGTACTACATAACAGGGTCTTGTATTGTCAATAGTATTCTTTTAAAAACTCGGCCAAGGGCAACAGATTGAAAGCTTATAAAAGATGTCGAAGCACACAAAAAATATACAAGTAGATCATGAAGCACACTGCATGTCTACTGTGTGGCTCAAGTATAGAAATCCCTCTGTTAACATCAGAACTCATGTACTTAACTACCAAAAAGAGAATATATTCATCCATTAGTCATATCATAATACCAAAAGGTCTGAAGGTTTTTCAAGCAATTAAATGTATCAGAACAAGAACATGCTACAGCTATTGTTCCCCCTAACAACCTTTCATAAACGTAAAATGGAAATCTGGAGGACAAGCAAGCAAAATTCAACAAGAAAACAGCTCAAGTTGGAGCCTGAACAGAAGCTACTAAAGCAAAAAAACAAAACAAAAACAAAAAACAAGGCCAAACAACTGTAGCTAAGTCAGTGATTCACACTCTGGAAGAACAGGCAGAAGCAGAGCTGTCTTGATACTGCTGAGACTCCATGCCATCCATGGAGGTGATGGAAAGAACACCAGCACCAGCTACTATCCAAACAAAAACTAATAAACATTAGGTAGTCTCTTATGATCGAAAAGTAAACTTTGCAGCAAGCAGAAGAGGAGCAGACTGAATACAGATAAGACTCTGTAATCCATAACACATGACAAAAATATAAGATCGCCACCACGAGCTATGACTGAAGTCCAAAACTATTCACACATTCATGTATTCATATACTTCTTTTCTCTTTTTTCACATTAATAAGTCTCTAGCATTGTATTCTCTTTTTGGAGATGACTCTTCCATATCCTAGTAGATTATTTTCGTTGAATTAAAATAAGGAATTTGTGGAATTTTGGGTTTAACTGTAAGATTGATAAAAATGATGCCAAACTTTCTAAATATGCAAAATTTGCTTGCTTCTTTTTTTTGACCGAGATGGTAACTATAAAATAGAAAAACAGATTGCCAACAAGTGAGTTTTTTTTTTTTTTTTTTTGGTAACAGACATCATGTGTTTTTGTAAAAAGCCTCATAAAAGCAAGATGATGTGCCTACATTTTCATTGTTCCGATAACCACATATAACTTTAACGGTAATTCAGTTTACAAACTGGTAATACTAACTGTTAGAATTAAAATTGTATCCTATTAATATAATTTACTCTCTTTTTGAGTTAACAGTGGCATTTGCTCGTCTGTCACAAAGCTGCAGGTGCTGTTACTTTAGGTGAAGACATTATCTGCCAGGTCTCATTGGGAAAATGTAACACACTGGTGATGATGAAGGTGAGGTGAGATTATGCTCTCCTCTGACTTTTATACATATTGTGACAACTCAGAGCTCTTTTATTGTTTTCTTGTGTGCAAAGAGAAAGAAAGAGTCATAATTATTACTCTTCGCAATCTCCAGGAGAAAAGATTCCCATGTCATAATGTAAATATTTGTAAATATCTCATTTGGCGTCCAGTAGAAAGTGATGGTGAAACTCTGCCACAGGTGAGTATTTTAGCTAAATTTTTCAACAGGTGACACTGTTAGTTGCACGGCTCCTTTTCTAGTAGACAGAAAGCAGGGCTCATAAATGCTTTATCTCATTCTTTCTCTGTTGAATCTCCTGTTTTGGTGAGTTTTTAATGGCTAAGCGCTGCCTCTGAGTGCTTTTCATAATTCAGACAAGATCGTCACAAATAACAGGCGACATTGTTGAGGCAGCGAACTTATTTCATATTCAGCAGCGCACATTTGCCTTATTCATTACTGAAACTGTGTAATGATTCCTATAACATAGAAACAAAAAAAAATATCTAAGTTTAGTGCATCGCTGCAATCCTGAATACTCAAGGAGAGGTTGCCATGGAAACAGAGTTACATTGGCCAGAAATGAGAGCGACGAAGGATTCAGACTTTCACTGTACATCAATTTTTAACTATAGATTGTTTCTACATTAGCATTTCCACCAACTTTCACATGACTGCAGCTGCACTGAAGTGCAGATGTTTTGGGGAGAAAAGCCATGAGAGCACATACATCTATTTTTTAACAACAAAAAAAAACTATTGAAAATATGTCATAAATACATTCAACATTACAATAATAGAATAAACATTTCACGTGCCATAAAAAGTACTTTAATAAATCAATAATTCTTATACTTCAGATGCACTTATGATTATATACAATAAAACTCCAGTTTTTTAGCTTTGTTGTCAGTAGTGATGCTTTTGCAGTCATGTGAAAAAAAGCTATTTTAAATAACCTCATTCTATGTGGAAACTGATTCCTCTGCTTTGCTAAATTATAAATTTTGAGTGATCAACTATATTTTTGGCTCACTGTCACAAGCCACACCCAGGCCAGAGTGTTGTCAGAACTGCAAAATCAAGAAAATAAATTAAATGTTTCTGACAATATCAAGTAGACTAAAAGATCTTAAAGAACAAATCACTTCCTGATCTAAAGAAATTCAAGAATAGATCAGAACCAAAGACACATCTATCAGTCTGGAAATGGTTTGAGCTCTGTCTGGTGTTTTGGGACTCCACTGGGCCACAGTGGAGAGAACATAGAGCAGTTGTTAACCTTTCCTGGAGCTGCTAGATGATAACTGTGAGCCCTAAACATAGCAGTTTTGGGGTCAGTAATTTTTTCACAAAGAGACAGATTGTGTTGAATAATTATAATCACAAAAATGGTTTACTTCGGTGTCCTTCTTGTTTTGCCTCAGTTGAAACACTGAGTACCTTTAAACTGAGCCTTTAAGACCACCTCTTTACTTTTGATCAGCAGCAAGTGAAACATTGAACAACATACTTGATATGTAATTGCTTAATGTTTTGATGATGACATTTGACAAAAGATAATATTAATTGCTTGTTTTTATAAATGATAATGTAAAACATTTTGAACTACTTAGTTTCTGATATGTGCTATAGAAATAAACTTGATTAGAATAGAAAAAAGTGAGACTGAAGAATGAATAATATGATAGTGGTGAATAATATAAAACTAATAATAACCAAGATTCCTGAAAAAGTTTTTAGTATATTACCCCAAATTTATGGCAGTAATATTCTATTGTGGTTCATTAAGAGGTCAATGGTTGAGATTTTTGAATAACATTTGATAAAACTTTGTTTAAATCCACAATTAAACCCCTGACATGATGTGTAATGGTAACAATAATATGCTCATGGGTAAAAAAATGTTTTATATTTTTTCAAACCATATTTCTTTTGAAATTCTTTATTCTATCTGACCTAAATGCATTTTGATAAATCAAAGACTCCACACTCTGAACGTATTACACTGCGCAGTACTTTAATATAATTTAATAACGTACACCTAGTCACTCTAATATGTCCGGTCCCAGCAGAATGATACAGCATAAATACTGCATGGCCTGAGCTCCAAGGCCATGCTATATGTCAGATCATACTCAGCCACGATAAAACATTAATAAAACTGCAATACATCCCCATCATGCATCTCTAGGACCTGACTGCTTCGCTAATTACCATCCTCTCACATCTCCATATGCTGCATTTCCTCTGAAGTGGTTCGTTACAACTGTTATAACACTAAAGGAGCTCAGCGTGTGCCACTTTATTATCAACTGTGTCAAATAAACGATTGAATTCTAAAATGACCATATGGAGGAGTTTTACTCGTGGCATCACTAGTCTCGTGGAAATGAAATTCTGTAACTCCAAAGGGACCCTGGAAAGCAAATGATTGTGCCCTCCGAGAACAGGAGCCAGCGGTATTCAGGCAAAAAAACGAGAAATTGATTTTTTTTTTTCTATTCTGATGAGAAAAAGAAATTTTTCACAGCCAAGCACAGAACCCTGAAAGATCACATTGAAAAAAAATAAATAAATAAATGGTAGAATTGTACCATGGGGTTCACAAGCAAATATTTCCACTAAACTCTGAAACACTAATTTGTCCTTCCTTATGAATAGATGAAAATCACTCTCATTATTAGATGCTTATTGTTGTGTTTCCCTCAAAAATGAAAATCAATCAAATATGATAGTCTGCCCAGCTGAATTTGAGCAGTTAACCCTCAATATTAGCAATCAGATTTGTTGCAAAAGCACATAAAAAAACACAACCTTCCTCTGCATGCAGCAACATTTAGTAAAACAATCTCCGTCTTTTTCAGCAGTGCTGACCGTAGAACACGCTGTTGCCTACCTGTGGTCTCCACGATGCCTTCTAGTATCACCACAATTTCAAACTGCTCCGTTTGCATGGACCTTTGTGAGAGGTCGTAGAAGGGGCTTTTGGTGTCAATCACATGGCAGATTGTGAGTGGCGAGACGAGGAAGAGCTGGTCAGCCCCAGTGCTGAAACCTACGTCCAGCTCCAGCTGATCCAGTGGAAGAAACTCGCCCTCAGGAGTCTGGCGAGACTGATTGGGCAAGGAGAAAGTAAACACAGATGCTCAATATGAAGAAAGACAAAGAAAGATTTTTTTAATATAAGTTGCAATAAAAGGATGAAAATAGGTCAACATCTTAACTGCGGATCCTAACTCTCAATGTCTTGCTTTAGTAAAAATCGGATATGGATGGGCCAAAACCGAAGTGGACCTCTAGCATATTAAGAAAGCCTCCAATCTCAAAAATATATACCAATTTGTGCAAAAGCTATTTTATTAATCTTTGAAAGAAAGCCATGTTTGCATTCAACAATTAATCATAGAGAAGTTGATAGTCATGTATACAGAAAAAAAGAGTTGTGAAGTGGTTCAGTACCAAAGATCCTCCTCCGTGAAACACATTAAAAATGGACAGTTTTTACACCCAACTTTTCAGATCCAAAATGAAGCTTGCTGCATGACATTTTGTACTGACAATCCGTCACTTTGTATCCAGCTTGAGATGTTTTGTACCTAAATAACCAACACGGCACAGAAATGTTGCATTATGACTAAAAATAATGCAACATATTTTGGTTTGATCAATCTATCCAGACAAAATCTTCATCTTAAAACGACTACAACCTCAAATATTTCTAATCTTTTTATGTTTATACAAATGTACAATTTTTTTAGCCTTTGTGATGTTTTTATTGGAGTTTGTTGTACAGAGAAGTTGATAAATATTTACACAGAAAATGTATTTAAAATTTATATCGGAGGCTATGATAATCAAACTAAAAGCACTTTGAGCCCCCTACTTCTTTGAGGACCATATAGCTGGTTTGTTGTAAAAGTGACAAATTGGAGGAAGGGATTCACCTTTGGTAACCATTTAAGCATGGATCTTGAGAGAGGTGCGACAGTCATAGAGGTGATATTCCCAACAACAGAAAAGATGTGCAGGGCCTAATGATATTCTCATGTTTCCCTGCCAATGGCATATGTTCATATGTGTCTAGTGTCCCATCAGAAATAGACAAGTGGATCTGCTTAGTAAGAATAAAAATCAATAAAACAGCTTTTAGATCTTGGTTCCTCTTAATCTACTTGTTAGCCTCATAATTTGATAATCTGATCTCAATTTTTACAAAATACAGAAGCTTTGTAATGTGAAGCGTATAAACTCACAACATCAATTAGAGCTTGAATTTGATATCCACTGGGCCTAGAAACAGACAGCTGAAAAAACTACATTCAGTCACCTCTGCATGAGGTAATACTGTCTGAAACCCACTTTCTGTGCTATGCAAACACAAGTATAAATATATAAGGTTCTAACAGCCTAAACATACTCCAAGTTAGAGTATTTTAAATTCCTTTAGACATTTTCTATGTTGTACAATATTTTTCAACTGTTACCCTAACCCTAACAAATTTGGGTTGTTGAAGATAAAGGGCTGTTTTTTTTTTAGCATAATCCACACATGGGGATCGTCTCATCAGAGAAACCATCACTAACACACATTGTAACTAATAATGCGAAAGTACATTTTTTAATCAGTGATGAATAAACGAGTCCAGGTTTAGCCTGTCTATAAATCTTGGTTTACACATGCCTCAATCTCAATAATAAAAAAAAAAAATTATCTTCTTTTGTTTTCAAAAATTGATTAAGCGTTGATGAAGTTTTTATGTTTTGAGGAATGTCTGTATTTCAGATTCTGAACTGTACTGACTATGAGATGACAAAGAATTTTGCAGCAGATCAGTAACTGCAAGTCAGATGCCTTGATTCTCATTAGCAACATGCGCCGAATGAAACAATTTTCTTCCACTGTTGATACACTAGGCTCACAATGTGAGTCTCTATTGAATTGATATCCAACAAAGCAATAGAAAACTGGAGTTAAACTATCAGGTGACTCCTTACTTCAGTTGCTCGTTTATTTTTCCTTCAAGATTTAAATGGTGTGGTACCCTTTCATTTAACGAAGGTCCTCCAGCCATGTATTCCCAGAAGAGCTCTGAGATAATCTATCAAGATGGTCAAAGTGCAGACTCTGTCAAAACTTTCAAAATGGGGAGATTGGACTTTTACAGTGCCAGCCCCTACACTCTTGAAAAAACCTGCAACATAATATTCATACTTTAGGACTTTTTTATGTTGTCTTTTAATTCGCACTTTGTCAATAAAACAGTTATTGGCTATAATAGCAGTGTAGCCAGGTGCCAAGTCAGCATCTCTATAAAGTTTACCAACAGACAGATGAGTAAACTGGTCCACTTGCTGTGGCAATTTCTTTCTGGATTTCAGGAAATGTGTATTCAGTGCCTCTACACTCTAACTCCAGACCCAAACACCACAATTATCCAAAAAGGCCTTGGAGCCACTAATTATATCATATATCAATTATATCATAACTGCTACTGTTCACCCTTGATCAGCTAAATGCATCTTATGTTGCTTCTGGTTCAAGAATACTTTGATATAATAAATGTTTAAGTGTATGTTCTATGATTCTTGAAGATCTCCCTAAAACTCTTGCCTGGGCTTTGTTTAAAAAAAATTAACCACACCTTAAGGCTGTGGTTAATTCTGCTACTTCAACACATTTATTCAATACTTTTTTCCTTCCACTAAGCATTGCATTATGAAGCCAACCTCTTTAGAAATGAACTCAATCACTGACTTTGGATTTTCCTTACCTACAAGCCATTATAAACAAACTCTCACTTTAAATGCATCAGTAAGTATGCAGAGGATCTATCACTTGTTGAAATCATTTTTGCAATTTTAATTTGTGAGAAATCTTTTTTTTAGTTAATTCAATTCAAAAAGTAAAATTCATATTTCAAAGATTTATAAAATATTTGATACATTTCAAGCACTTTTATATTAATTTTGTTTATTTAACTTGAAACAAACAGAAAAACATAAAGTCACAAGCAAGTCTTCTATCTTGTCAGCTGCAGCAGCTACTGAAACCTTCCAGGAGAAGAGTGAAACACCAAAAGCTGAATGCTGAAGAAGCTGGTTGTTCACAAAGTGTTGATTGCTCGAATCCTAATGGGAAGTTTAGTGGAAGGTAAAAGTGTGGCAGGAAAAGGTCAACAGGCCTTAGTGGAACATTGGAAGATTTTGAAGCCATTAATGTACAGTATACTTTTCATTGGTTCTATGTAATGTTGTTTTCATTAAATGTATTCCATAGCCATCAAAATGAACGAAAAAAAAATTCTGTGTAAATAATCTATAGATTTTTTTTTCTTTTAATTGTTGAACAATTAACTTTTCAATGCTGAGATCTGAAAGATGTACATCCAAATTTATGACATAAGAACTTTCCCTGCATGGATCTTTAGGCCTTTCTATATCGATTTCTTCCTTTTATTCCACCCCATCCCTCTTCTGTTCTTTTTTTTCTTTCTTTCGTTTTATTTAATTGTGCAATCATAAATGTATGATGTGAGATTGCGGCAAACTATGAAATGTCGCTCCTTATAAAAAGTGCCACTACTTACTTTGAGCAATTTGCAGCGGATCTGTGCAGAGACCATATGGCTGTTACGCAAGTTTCCCACCCTGAACATGAGCGTGAGTTTCCCATCACGCATGGAGATCGCCGCATGCTCGCTGAACATCAACGTCTCTGCCCTCTTCTTGGGCTGAGACATCTTGATGAACATGCAGCCGATCAGGAACGCGTCGACGATCGATCCGAGGATGGACTGGAACAGAAACAGAATGATCCCCTCGGGGCATTTGTCTGTAATGTATCTGTAGCCGTAGCCTATGGTGGCTTCGGTCTCTATGAAGAACAGGAAGGCAGAGGGGAAGTTGTACACGTTGGCCACACATGGAGTGTACTTGTCGTTGTGCGCTTTGTTGAGGTCTCCTCTGATGTAGGCGATGAGCCACCACATGGAGGCCATGAAGAGCCAAGCCACGGTGTAGGTGAGGATGAAGATGAACAAATTCCAGCGCCATTTCAAGTCTACCAGCGTGGTGAACAGGTCCGAGAGGTACCTGCTCGTCTCGCCGCCCAGGTTCCCATGCTGGACGTTGCAACGTCCGTTCTTGTCCACAAAGCGTTGCCTCTTCTTCTTTTTCTCTGGGGGGGGCTGACTGAATCCGGACCCGCTGGAGGAGGTGGTCACTACCTGATAATCGTCCCCAAATTTCTTTCGAAGTGCAGACATACTACGATGACAGAAAGAAATACCAAAGGATTCAGTGTTCTTGGAAAAGAAAAGAAAAAAAAATAAAAAAAAAGTCTGGTAGTTGCTGCAGCCGTGCGCAATGTCTCCTGTTTGGAAAAGTATGATGTCTTTAGCCCTCCTGTTAGACTCCTGCTGTCCTCTTTCTCCACACTCCGCTGTTGGTACTCTCTATAGCCATGAAATCTTAATAACGCATGACTTAACAAGAAGCCATCAGAAATAAATACATTAAAAAAATAGAGACTCTCAAGGATGAGGTACCCAAACGCGCCAGTCGCAGTCCAGGTTTTACAGCTTTACCAGTTAGTGCGCAGTGAATCGCTCATCTCTCTCCCCTTTGAAAGCTGAGGCTTTAAACGACTTGCTCAGGAGCCGCACTCGCAGTAAGTTTTCATTGGAAACTTAAATCCCCCCTCTCTCCCTGCGCCCTGTGAAACACAAATAATATAAACGTCTCTGCGTAATTATTCGATTCAATTAAACGAAACCTCCCCGCGCGCACTGGCGACTGTGTTGGAGATAATTCGGTTCCCCAGTCCTTCCCTTTGTGCTCTGAGCACACATGAGATAAACTCCAGGCATATGGTAAAAAATAAAAATATTAATATAGAGCTTGATGCAAAGAAGAAGAAGAATATCACCGTCCCGCTGTCGTCATTTTTGGAGGCTCGATCGCCAGGGCTCTTTTCCTGCAGCTTTTCCTTTCCTTCTTAAGGGAACAACGGCGGGTTTCTCATTGTTCCACTGATGCAAAGATCCAACAGATGCTCTTTTTGGCTGCTTACGTCCCTTTCTTTGCTTGGATTTCTTTGCTCGGCTCCTGCGCACTTTTGCATATCCAGTGATGCGCCCACGGTTGCCTAGTGGTACCACATAGAGACACAGATTGGAGGAAGGGAGAGAGAGGGATTGCCTCATTTAACAGTTTTCATATATATATATATATATATATATATATATATATATATATATATATATATATATATATATATATATATATATATATATATATATATATATATATATATATAGCAAACATGTGAAATCCCACTAAAGTAGAAGCGCTGAATGAACAGATCTCTGGCAGTTTATGTGTTATTTTTTTTAACAATACAATTATCAGAGGCTATGGAAAATCTTGAAGAATAATCTTTTACACGTTTGCAATACCCTGCAAAAGTTTTACATCCCTTCAGCTTTTCCACAATTCATTACTTCATTTAACCCTAACACCTGTGTTTTATTGGAATTTCATTTTTCAGACCACCATAAAAAAGCAGCAAATGTGGAAGGAAAGGGATACAAAGGCAAAATAGTTTTTGACAAGCATATATAAAAACTCTGGAGTCTATAAAACATGCAAAAAAAATTATGATTTAGTCAAAATGAACTGGTCTACATACAAAATGCTACATATGTCAAAAAACTAATCAAACTGAAGGCACTATTAATACAACAAAATATGGTGGTGGAAGCATCACCATGTTTTCTTGCTTGAATCACAGAGCAATAATGGAGGAAACCGACTTAAAATGTGCAACAGATAGGAGATCTATGTCAGCTGGACAACCACTCAGCAGGAACTACAATTGGATGATTTAAATCAAAGCATATGCATATGTTTTATGTTTGCTGATTACTATTTTTACTCCTTCTTTAAGTCTTCCCCTCTCTCCCCAAAATATACTGAGGTGTGGGCCTAACTTGGAGTATGAATTTCTTTAAAAAGTCACTGTAGCTCCTTATTTTCCTAATAAAAACCTCCAGAGTGAGCCAATGCGATTGATCGATTTTCCATTATTCAGCAGGTTTCTTCACAGGTCACTGAAACTTGTTTGCAGTTTATCCTTCTGGGTCACCTGTGTTAACATTCTCCAATGACCCTGCGACTCTCCCAGAGGGGACTGCACTTTATATCTACACATCTTCTGCAGGGAGGGTTTCTCACACTCCAGACACACACACTAAATAATGGCGCTATTAGCTCCCAGGTGCACAAAAAAACCTGCAACTAGAATTACTCATCGTATTACCAAGATTGTATCCACAGAGAAATACACCCACACTGCCCAGGCTCACACACTGTGTCAAACACAGAAGGACAGGAGGAACAAAACAGCACCTCCTCTACAATAAATAGCTGATCTATCTCTTCGTCTTTGTTTTTGCTCTTTATTTATTTTCGCTGCATTGTGCAGAGGTTGAAAACAATTATCACTGTGTTGAGAACCCCCTGATGGGTGCAGTAGGAAATTTGCATTAAAATCTAGTATTTATATCAGTTTAGTCATAAAGTGGATTTATTTAGTTCTTATTTGCATATTGAAAGTACAATTGGAAGAAAACAACGCACAATTTGTTTCAGTTTTCTACATCTAAGTGTACCACCACCTGACAGAAAGGGGATAAAATGTTTATGTATTTTATTCAAATAAATAAAGAAAGATTCAATGCTTGAATGTGCTTAACCTTTTATCAGTAGATTATGCATTAATTTCCTTTAAGCAATCGTTTATTTAACTGAATTGTTATCATGAATTGTTTGGTGGTGGACTCAAAATGTAGACAGGACAGCATAATAAAGCTCTTTGAACTTTGTTGTGGCTTTTAATTTTGGTGCCAGCAAAATATTACCAGTAATCCCCATCCAGCTGCCTCTTTAAAGACTTTTTTTTTACCCTCCCCTGCTTCTAGTTGTCATGATGTCCACCACATCATTGTGATTTTTCATTTAAACAATTTATGTCCACTGCAGCTTGTTTATTTTCCAACCATTCCTGGATCCACTGTCTGAGCTCACCAGGATCAATATGCTGCTAAGTCAGTCTGGTTCCAGGCAAAAAAAAAAAAAAAAAAACTACCTCCCTATTCACTTGCAGCTCCTTGCAGTTTATCACATCACATTTCTTGTCTAGTCTGAACCCAGCAAGCCTCAGTGTATGAACGGTAGCTTCTAAAAACAGCGCTTTGGCCTGACATAACTGTTTCCAAATGAATGACTGCATGGCAGGACGGTGAGAAGTTGAGATGCCTCAGAGCGCTGTCTGTGCGGCTCTGTGATGCAGCCCTCTTGAGGGGAACAGACAGGAAATGATTTCCCTATCAGTCACTGGGCCATCATAATTGCCAGGTGAGCATTAGCTATCCCGCCTCTGCAAGACTCTGTGCTTTTATAATGAGCGCAGAGGGACACAGGTCATCTAATCTCTGCATGCTGGCCCTCATTAAGAGAAAGAGCCCATTTTTTATGTTTGCAGAGTGAAAACAAGGCTATTAGTTCAAACTGTCCAACAACCAGTCAACCAGCACTATGAGCTACACATTTTTAATTGCTGTATTTTCTAAATGTAGTCATAGAGACAAAAGTTTTTTGCTTTTTTTTTTGTTTGTTTTTTTTGCCAAAATGTCTTTTCTGCATAAACTTTTGAAGAAAAAAAAAAAGGTAAAACCATAAACTTAATAAAACAAATGATTTAATGCATTGACTTGGATTAAACTAGAAGAATTTCCTTACTGGGTCATTCAAAGCAAACGCGTCAGAAAAATATTGTTGAACTTGGAACATTCATTTGCTTTTTTGAAAAATTAAAAACAAACAAAAACATCTAAATATGTTTACAGGCCATGTATTTATTTTTGATTTACTAGTCAGATTTTGAAAGTAACTAATTTTCATTGTTCACTTACTGCATAGCTTCCTAACTCTTCAAATTACGGTAAGTTACCTGTGTGATAGCTTTTGATTTTGAACAAAAAAATTTTGAAAATAAACAATGGCAACATTCTTTAAAACTTGGAAAGTTATCTGTTTGCAGTTTAGTTAAGTTATCATTCCTTCTTCATTCCTACTTGTATCACATGACACAAAGAAGTAGCTTTTCTGTCAGTTTCTTTCAACCCTTTGTAAAATTAATTTTTATAATTGACATATGTCTTTCTGTTTATTGCATGCTTTTAAAAATATATTTAAATATTACCCAGATTTATCATGTTTTTTATTTTTTATTTTGTCATGGTAAAACATTTGCTGTTCAATGCAATGCTGTCATTGCATTGTTATTATTATAATGAGCTTGATGCATGGGAGGAGGCAGAGCTGCACTGATGGCAAGCCAATCAGACACAAACACTCCCAGGCCGGATTCACCAAAGCTTTTGCATCCTCCCGCCATCACCAGAGCAGACTGTCTGTCTCATTTACAGAGCTCTTGCGAAGGAAGACTTGAACCTCACATGATGCTGCAAGTCAAATACACCTTTTGTAATGATGCAGCTTGCCAAGTCTATATGACTTTTGTAATATTTAGAGAAAAGACTAACCATATTCATGTAAATTTGCATAGAGAACACCAATGGCAAAAAGTGAAGGATTTTCAGAGGCCATTGCTGTCTGATATGTGCAGTTTGTGATAAATATTTACTTTGTCCAAAAAGTGTAAATAAATAAATGAATAAATAAGGGAATTTAGGCAAACTGGTACACTGCTGACATCACACAAACAGACCAGGCAAGTCAGCCCTCTCTGTCCTGGTCCTTCTAAGTGGTCTCCCAGTTTTTCTGCTGGGGACTCGGCTCTCGGTCTGACCTTCAGAGTGGGCGATAGTGAATAGGCTGGGTCAGGGTCTTGTCGGTGCTCGACATCTCACCCTGTGCCTCTTTAGCCTGTGATCTGCTGGGTGTGTGGCTGCCCTGGGGTGATGCTATATGTTTATCTGTCTTAGGCTGCAGCAGCCACCCAAAGTCGAGCCCACCTAACCATTGTTGCTCTTGGGTGCTGTGTGTTGCAGGTCTTCTACCCTTCTCAACACTCTAACAACGGAACACCTGCAGGTGATTCGCAGGTAACCAACTCATTACAAACATGCTCATTTATACGTACTCTGATCCATACACACTCCCACGCACCAACATGGAGGGAGTGGGAGTGGGGATTGAGGGGGGCGGGGGGGATTGTACAGAAGCTTATTTAAATAAGTATGAAAGTTCACCAAGTTTAACTTTGTAATTTTATTTTATTTTTTTATAAAACTACAAAGATCATTATGATTTATTGTCAAAAACAAACAATTGCAAGCCAAAATGTGATTTTGTTTGTAAGTTATAAGTAAATCTAATGTAATGGAGTTGCTTGTCACTAGTAGCTTTGGATATTTGACCTTTTATAGAAATCAGATTTTAACCTAAAACATGGAATGTGAGAATCCAGACCTCACAATTATGTTTAAACAGGCAGACATAATTACAGAGAATTCATTAATATTGAACATATTAGATTACATATTAATATATATATTAATTAATATCACCTATGGCCACAAAGATGTCAACAAAAACACGAGGCTTTGTGCACAAACCAAGACATGACCACCAACAAAGAGTTTATCGAAAGCTTTGTTTGAATCACTGTCCGACAGCAGCACTCCTTTAATCCCACAGGGTGCACAGGCTTTGTCAGTGACGGCCCTGAACAAGAGGGAGGTTAAGGTCCAGGCTTGTTCTTGTCACACAAGAGGAGGTAGCTGATGTACAACACTGAGCACCAAATTGGAAAATATGCTGATTAGTTCTCATCTATAATTGGGACTTTTTCTTTTTTTCTTTTTTATTTTTTTAATGCAGAACATTTTTCAGAACAGACAATTTAAAAAAATGAAACTTCCTACTTTATAACATCTTCGGACCATCGAGTGCAGAGCTGACATACCGTTTTCTGCATCATTTTAAAAAGTTTTGATGATCCTCTGTAACCTATTTCTTCTAATCAACAAGGGTCAAATCTGATGCACACTCAGTCTAGATGGAGAATGTGTGTGAACAATTTTCTGATAGTCTTACCAAGTTTTCAGTTGGTTTTAGATCGAGACCTTGGCTGGACAATTCTAACACAAGAATATGCTTTTCATCAAAAGCCTTCAATAGTACTGGCTGTATGATTAGGATGAATGTCAGCTGAAAGTTGGACATAAACATTTTCTTTCATGCAGTTGTTATAAAAGTATGTCCACAGCATGATGCTCCCACTATTGTGTTTCAACACTGATGGAGATCAGGGTTACGTACAGATAACAACACAAGGCCACATAATTTTTTTTTCTTTTCTTGATATTGTATCTCTGATTAAATGCACGCAGAAGCCACTTTCTGCCACTAAATAAAATGTGTGTCAAGTGATCAGAGGCCTTTTGATGATCTTCTGCAACCCATTTCTTAAAAATAGCCTAGTTAAAACTCGATGGTCAGGTGGAGATGGGATTGATTTATTAATCCAATCAGACCAATGTGGGACACTTGATGCTTTTGACCCCTTCTCCAAATCAACTAAAACAGCACTTGAGGTATTTCTCCATGAAGATCAGACAATCTGATCTAATTTTTCATCTTCCCCCATAATCTTGGCAATCAGAGATGGAGCAGGGGAAAAAAAAAAAACAGCCTCGGCTTTGATCTCGACTTCGATTGATTTGCTCCTCTATGGCCTCCCTGCAAATGTGTGGCTTCCTTGCTAAAAATTCTCTGTGTTCTCATTTTACAGCTGGTATATTGATTTTTGTATTTGTTCAAACAATTTTGTTCACATCAAAAACACGTAATGTGAGTTTCCCTTTTTCCCCTGAAAAGCTAAACAAGATCTGAAAAATGATCAGTGGACCCAAAGGGCTCTACTTTGTGACGTGAAAAGGAAAAAGCATGTGGAAGATAGGTCAGATCAGATTTAAACTGGGTCAAAATATGCCGCTTTCCAGTGATGAATGTAATTGTCAACATCTTGTGGTAATCAACTCAAATTACAGCTAATTAGGATGGAAAATGACAATGAGGTGTCTTCAAGACATATAGCTACCAGCTATACATCCCTCTCATTCAGAACAATAAATTTACACTCAGTTGTTAAAATGAGCATTATGTTGTAATGTGTTTGGCTTTTTTCTTTTCAAGTTCAAGAAAATCCTAGGCTGCACAAGTCAAAAATAGCAGCTGACCTGGAGTGTTTTGTAGAGCAGCTTCAGAAGATTGATGATTGATTAGTGCACAATTACCGCTGAAAGCAGCAGGACTCCTCCTTCTAATCACTGCTTTTGTCGCAAAAAGAAGATTATCACACAGGAGATGCTACTTAGAGCCACTTCCTCCCTGAAAATCAATAAAAAGAAAAAACACCCAAGAGACCATGAACATACATCTGATATATCTTACTAAAATCTCTGGGCTGGCTTTGCACGTAAACAGACAGGTGCTGTGGATTTTTGCCTGTGTGTGGGGGTGTTTGTGTGCCTCCTGTGGTTGTGCATCTGACCGAATTGGAGATACTGTCCTGATACCATGTCTAATTAAAGCTGCTTTTCAGTGCTGGCGCTTTGGAACCTCAGGTCCCCTCAACAATTAAGTGCAGGATTTCTCTTTTGGTCTTTAGTAGAAGAGAAGAAACACACTGAAAGGTTTGATTTATCCCCCGACTTTCTTCTCAGCTCCAACAGAAACACGCGCGTGCGCGCACACACACGCATGTGACTTTCACAAGTTTCAAATGTAAAACTTACAATTTATTTGTCTTTGTTTTAAAACAATACTGTGTTTCAGAATTTACTTTTCCATCTCAGACTGGTGTCATTCTGCCTCTGCTTTTAATATAAAACAACTACCCAATGATGGATACCACAGACAGTTGCAAAATACAACTCCTGCAGCATTGTTACTGCTGCATAGCCATGTGCCGAATGTATCTTGTCAAGTTCGACCTCTGACCCATTCACAGTCACTCCTGAAGTCTGCTTTGTAACAGAAATAGTTCTCCTGACAAGAAATGATAAAATCTCTGACATCTTGTTCTTAACAGCCGCAATTATGTTCCACAGTTTAATGTAACATGTTGTGTGGTTTGACAAACTGGAACTTTCAGTATCCTGCTATTGTGTCATGATACAATGTAGAGACAGGTCAAATATTTTTGGGGGGCATGAGGACTTTGTGCAAACATGTGTTGATTTGCTGATGTAGTAGCATGCAAAATGACAAACAGGGAAGGAGAACGATGTCCATGTCTAAGTTTGTAGAACTTAGGCATTGTCCTAGTTTCTTAGCTGCCAATAAACTTGGAGAGAAAAGACTAGATATAACACAGTGTCTCACCTGTGCAAAATGAGAGATTTGGGGTGTGGGGGAAGCAAAATATAATGGTCTCTATATACACATTCATGCTTTTATATTTCCTGAACTTCAATGACTCCATGCTTTCAATAACTGGAAATTATGCAGCCTGGAGCACGCTCTGCCTTCAAGAGCCAAAGTGTGCCTCAGACAGCCACTGATAAGGCTTCCATTAGGACTCGTATTCAAAGCCATCGCACCCCTTAATGCACTCCTTTGGCCTGGCCACAATACCACCGTATCTTATCCTCACAGGACCGGTTAACGAGCCTGTGTTTGGTTTCCAACAGGTGTGAGAGTGTCCGAAACCTCAGTCAGACCCCAAAGGGTCCCTGCTGAGAAAGTGGTGGATCACTGATGTGTTGTCAACTCTTCTGGAGCTGTTAATGGCTTCACCGAGATTACCTCAGAGAGGTTCACTGAATATCATTGATCATGCAAAAAGGAAAATGACTGAAGATGTGTATGGGATATAAAAAGTCTGTATCCCTTTTATATTCAAATTGTTTCTTTCTGAATAGAAACTTTAGTGGGCATTGGTATTGTCCAAATAAAATCCAGAGCAAACAGCTGACTGCAGAAATCCCCCCTGAAGGTATGAGGGGAGATTTCTTGTGTTAAAGCCACATGGTGTGATGCATGGGTCAAAGCTGCACTGTTGGTGTTATAAAGATGGATGCCAAGGTCACATCCTCAGTTACATCATGATTTTACCTTGTCTGTTGCTCTTTTTTCTCTCCTTTCAGAAACTCTTGAAGATAGAAAGGAACATCTTTTTGGCAAGATGGAAGATTTTGTTTCAATTTTTTTGCAAAGAAAGGCCTGCAAAGATTTGGCCTGACACTTAAAAGCTGTTTATGACTTCATCATCTTTCAGGAAAAGTCAAGTACCCTCTTCCTGATGAGTAGCTTTGTTCAGATCACGGGGAGTCAAGGATCATTGGCAATCTTTCTTTAAACTATGACTTTGGTGTAAATAATCAAATGTTATGAAAATCTGTTTAGGGTAGTTGAACTGTATCTCAGGTTGATCCCTTGAATTGAAGGGAGGTGTAAGCTCAGAATTATTTTTTATAAATGTTACAGGACAAAGTTGTCAGATGATTTATCCATGTCTCATTTTTATAGGTCACAAAAAAACTGATATTTTAAGAGATTTGCACACTTTTGGGAACTTGTGACCAAAACCTGAGATTGTTCACTTGAAATTAACAGGCTTCAAGGCTTATATTTAACACATCTATTTCCTATTGGCAGCGTTATACTGAGCAAGAAGCAACTGACTACAGGTTACGTGTTTGGGGGGAGTTCAATATCATTGTTACCAAACAGTCCAAATTTCTTTTGTTTTGTGAACTTCTGTAACATAAATGTGCTGACCTAATACAAGCACGAACGGCTTTACGGCAGTGAGTGTAAAGGTGGAACAAAAGAATCATACAGGCTCTTTAAAATAATGATGAGCTCTGTAATATTCATACTGCTCTGTGCTCACTCTGCCTCTTTTCTCAGCCCTGTTCAGGGAGAGTAATTTTCCCCCCTTTCAGACTTTAACAAAGCAAGAGTCCTCTGAAAAGTCAAGCCTTCTTAGCTAAAATGTACACAGAAGAATGAGTCATGTCAGTTGAGCTGACAACCACAGGCTCCTTATACACACTGGACAAAAGGAGAATGTAACATCCATCGCAAATTACTCCTTTCTTTCTTTGTAAAATCCAGTCCCCAATTTACCAAAGACATCACATGATGCCTGGCAATGAAATCTGCAGGGGTCTCAGAAGCTCACTGTAAATTCACAGAATTTAAGGAAAATGTTGTATTTACATGTTTTTATTTTAACAAAAAAAGGCAAAACATACAGTTATCACTTTGCAGTCTGCACAATGAAACATTACATTTCTGTGTTACTCTGTGCATTTTATCAGAAAGACAGTCGATTAACATATAATATAAAAAAGGTAATCAAAACGTATTCTGAATGCCAAGTAAGCATTCTGTGAAGATTTCAAGTAGCTGTAACAGTTACTTCCTCCTGTGTTCTCACCTGAGGTCTTTAATGTGATCCAAGATTTATCTTTGGGGTAATTATAGTGTCTTGCAAAAGTACTTTTTTTTAACCAGGCTTCATATGGTGCATCCATCCATCTATTGTCTCTAACTTCATATTCTAAAACTGCAAGTCTTTTGCTTTACATCTCCACCTAATATGCACATATAAATTCTGACTCGTTCTGCTCTTTGTCCCAAATACAGTCAAAGTTGATTTCTATAATCTGTGAACATTGATTTTGTCATTACAGGCCCTCAGTCAAACTTCGGAGGAGGCAATTCTAACACATAAATACGCTTCGATCTAAATCAGGGGTGTTAGTACTTTTGCAAGGCACTGTAACCACAGCCTAATTATGAAACCAATATTCCAAAACCAGTATTTCGGTACCTGGGTTTTTTTCCCCCCCTTTTTCAAAATCTTTCAATCACATTTTCAACAGATGGGTGTTCAAACTTACAGGATCATACAAAAATAACTGGTTCTTTATTTACAACATCAGTGATACAAACAAGTTCACAGCCTTATGTACATCTGTTTTCGGAAACCCGAATCGCGGTGCAATCAAAAGTCCCTCTCACATTTCTATGGGTATCAGATGAATATGACACTGTAGCAGACACCTGCTGAAGTGTAAGAAATGAATGGGATCGTGAACCTGTGTGAGATATGGCTGTTTTTTCATATATGCTTTTGATTTCATCTATGAAAACATGGCAACAAAAAGATGTTTGAACAACAAGCTATGTGTCTGAAGGCACATATTACAACCCCGCTCCAGGACAATTTGGTTTCTTAATCTCCTTTCTGACAATGACTGAAACCTTTTTAAAATGTTCCAGTCCACATTCCTGGTTTTAGGAAAGAACTGTGATCCCATTCCACTTTCTTTTGTTGCTTAAAACAATGCGTTAAAATAATTATTCCAATTCCTTCCACAATAATATTTAAAAAATGGGTATTTTGTTCTTGACATTCTTCTTAATTATCACAAAAACAAGAAAAAATATTTGAGGTATTTCAAAGAACAAAAATTGGATCTTCTTTTTTCACAACAAAGGATCCAATTAAATGAGTTTTGAGCTACAACAGTATGGCATTGCATTGTGTCAATGAAACTGAATTATTGTTCCTTGAAACATACGTTTTTTACAAGAGGGCTGCTGATTGCGGTGTGTGATTGGCAGCTAATTTAGGCCATAAATGACCTTAGTTAGAATTATGGTAAAATTCACAGGGTCTGCTCTGGAGTGAGAATATTAAAAGGCAAATACATTTTAGAGCCAGGATAAAATTATGCTTTATACTTTAACTGTTGTAAGTATATAGCATAACGAAATCTCAATTGGCATTTTATTGTTTTGCAAAATAGATAAGTACCAGTAAATTAAACCTACAAACAAGTTTTGTTTGAAGACACAAATTTATAAGCATATGCTTCTGGTCTGTAAAGCGTTTTCTATTGGTCTGACAGGTATCTGCCCAAGGAAAATTTAACCCTAAAAATGTGGTTAGTCACATGTACTTAGTGATTTAACAAGGAGCACAATAGTACCTTCACTCGCTTATGGGAAAATAAGCGAGTGGTGGAAAAAAGGCCCCACCTAGTTCATAAAGTGTTTTTTTATGAGCCACTTTCCCTAGATTAATGTATTTCATGGCTACAAATTCAGGTGTCAACATCTGATCATGGGTTTCCAGTTTCTGACAAGAAGCTTGTTAGCTCTGCATGATACCCCTTCTAAAATGAGCACAAAGTTTACAGCAGTGTCCTGTCAAACAAGAGGGGAGCAAAAAAAAAAGTTGTATCAGTGTCAGAGAGGGTATGTTATACAGCAGTTTGACAGCATGCCTCCCACAGAGTTGATGCTGACCCTCTGATGGCAGCAGCTGCTGTGATGGGAAACACCCACAGCTCCCAGAATATATGCCTCTTTGTTTTTGAGAAAGGTAATAAATGCAACCACTAGCTCCTGTTTTATTATAAAGCCAAGGTGAACAGAAATAAAATGTAACCTGATGCATTGTCACCACACTTTCTAACTGAATTCATTTTAGAAAGCCTAAGGTGAACCTTTTTTTTTATCTGAGCAGAGCAGATAGTGGTGATAATGAAAAGATGAGCAGCAAACCAGCTGTTCTGATAAGATCTGCTGCACTCACTTACATTGCTGAGCATGTTTGGAGATTTCAATATTTTACCAACTCTGCTGTTTATGTGTTTGACCTCCATCAGAGAAGTTTCTACAAGCAAATGCGTGTTCTTCATGCTCAGACCCCATGCATCATTCTCCCAGCCTGGAGACAGCCTAGAGATACGCCTCGTTATGTGGTCGAAAGGCAGGTGCTGCCCTGCTTAAACCCGAGGCCCGCCTCAACATAACACAAATCCATAGAGGAAGTTAATCCTCTGCTGCATCCTAGCGTCTCTGCGGCTGGTGGACAGGCAGCTACAGGAGGAAGCATATGTTGTGTTTTAAGAGCCACCTGGTGAGGGTGTGAATGGCAAGTCGGGTTAGGAAAAGGAGGAGGGAATGCCGAGGTGAAGGATCAGATGCCCAGGGTCATGTTACGGAGCAGCCACTGCTGGGAGCGGCTGCCGCTGCAGTCTCTCAGGGTGGGGACCATCTTGTCCTCCTCAGACGGCATGTCCAAGCATTGGTTGCTATTCACATGGCGCAGCGTCAGTTGCTGAGAAGAGAGAAAACACAGGTGATTACTGCTGTAGCTGGACAAGTTCCTTCCAACTGTAATTTTTATGAACTGTAAACACAAACCCATTTAGGTGGAAAAAAGGTGAGTGGAATGCTTTTGAAAGTCAGAACACGCATTTCGGTTATAAAAACTGAGGCTCCTGTACGAGGACTCAATGGTTGTTTCCATTTAGCATACAAGGCAGAAAACCAAAAATACACCCATGAAGTTTCTTTTCATATCGCACTTCTAAACACTTCTGAAACACAAAAGCTGAAGTATTTTACTGACACTGAAAAATGCATTTCTATTCAGGCACCCCGGATTGTTGGTATAACCAGGAGTCAGTGCAATTTTAGATGCAAATCCTTTGCTACCAGCTTTGCACATCCAGAGACTAAAACTTCTTAATATTCTTCTTTGCAAAAATAGCTCAAACTCAAGTGAGATTGGATGGAGTGTGTGTGAATATCAATTTTAAGATCTTGCCACAGATTCTCAATTAGATGCTACATTTGCATTTGGACAATGCTCTTTTAACCTGTAAAAATGGAATAGTCCACTGGATTTTATTTAAGAGGATCAAAGTCAAATTAATTGTAAAAAACCCACACTTTTAAGATCTTTAGTATTTTTTAAGTAAATTATGTAGTACTTAATTATTACTACATAATTAAGTAGTAATTATGTACTACTTTGCAGATATCTATCACCAAAATCCCAATGTAAATAATATAAACACACTGAAGTTTATAGATGCAACATGATAAACATGTGAATAGGTTCAAGGGTGTACTGCCTTTACAATATCTAGTATTTAAAATCATTGGATTGGAGTTAATACATTTAATACATTTTGGTATATTTATAGTACAGCCAAACACAAGAATATCAAACCAAGACCTTGTTCCAAAAAATACAAATAGGCAATCCTGTGTATGTTGATAACATTCACCTCAAAACAAAAAGGAGAATACAGAGGCCACATCATACATCATAGCCCAGCCGTGGCATCGTCTACAAAATAAATTGGCCTTGACACAAGTTGTTTCAGGATTTGTCAGATCGAGATCAGTTGACAATGACTGATTAACAGGACTCCTTCATGAAAGACGTCTCTGGAAAATTAATGACGTCTGAATTTCATTAAGTAGCTTCTGGATTCGCGCGTGCCGGCTCCTTGTCACAGCTGTGATTTTACAGAGACACCAGAATAGAACAGGGCCTTCCTTCATCAGTGTAATTATTGTGTTTCTCTCCTGCTGTTTGTCCCCCTCTTACCTGTCAGCCCCTGTCTCTCTGCTGCTCTGTCAAGTTAGCCGGAGAAGCCAAGCAACAGAATGAATGGAAAAAATAAAAAGGCCCCACCTGTAGTGAAGAGACGAACCCAACCACCGCATCGATGTGTACCACAGGAGAAAAGCTATCTACCATGACGGCAGCAGAGGCAACTCCCCCAACACCAAGAACAGCAGGAGAGCTCTCAGTGGTCCTAAATTAACCATTCATGTTCATGAGCTCATATGGAAAATGAGATCAGAACCTTACTTCTTTCTAGGGTTGCCTTTGTTGCTCTATAATTACACACACACAATAAAAAGACTGCATTTGTTTTAAAACACTTTTTTAGAGTAAAATTTCTTACAAACCAATGAGTAGCTTTGTCCCGTTGTTGGAAATCTTTGGAAAGTCAACCCCAGTTTCTCTTTAAGAACTATAATAAGTAACAGGAATTACTTTTAAGATCATTACAAACCAGTTCCTGCTTTTGGAACACAGGTGTGAGACAGTAGGTTCAGGGTTTTACTATTACTTTAGAACGCATTTTTAGTATCACATTAGAAATCAGAGGTCTCAAATGGTCATTTCTGAAGAATGTAAATCTTTCTTTAACTTTGGTTTCTTCAAAAGGTAGCTCACATTCGGTCCAAAACCGATCGAGGCAGAAAAGGATCAAACAGACTCACTTTGCTGTAATCTGTTCATCCATCCTGTTATTTGATGAAAGCCTCACACTCTCTCTCTGACTTCGTCTTGCTATGTTGTAGAAAGTTTCATTTGAATGTATTTCCTTGACTTTATTTTTTAAATACAAATAAGCAGCTTTACCCGTCGTGAAGTCTAGACTAAAGAGTGTTGCTTTCAATATGAGCCAGTGGATCTCAGGGCGGGTTCATTGGTGTGTAAAAGATTGGACCTTTGAGTTTACAGCCAGTCGGTCTGGTGTCAGAGCTCATTAAGCTGAAAATATTTGGTCACCTGCAGATTTTTCCGCATATCATTTTCAGTGACTGAAATTGAGCAATTTCACACCAGCAAGGTGCCACAGAATGAGATTAGAGGAAGCTAACAACTTATACAGTGAGGGTTTGTTTTAGATTTCAACCTCCATATGTGAACCAACAAGCATCGTTTAGAAATGAAAACTTACATTCACTGGAATGTTTCTCATCGGGGAACTACACAAGGATCTATCTCACCGGATCCATCAATCTCCACTGGGCTGTTCATGTTGTTTCAACTAACAACTATTCTAACAAAAATATTTTCTTATTAATGTATTTTCAGATAAAGTATGACATACTTTATCTGAAAATACTCCAAGATCTGTACTGAATTTTAAATTAATCATGCTTCAATATTTTTGGGATTACAATCTGGTGTTCTAACATTATAACTTCTAACTTTTGTTTATTGTTTTCTTTTTTTTTAATGCATAAATGTCAAACATAGTCACTTATAAATGAAATGTAAAAGTGAAAATTGTAATTTTATGTTATGTTAATTTTGTGTTTTGAAATATTTTTAAAAATCTATAAATGTAAAGGAGCATATTAAAACATAGTTAACTTATTTTTAATTGCATCTTAATTGTGCAAGAAAAAATATTTTCTCAGAATTAAACAATATTTATGTCAGTTTTTTTTAAAAAAACATTTGGTGCATATCGAGTTAGTTGCTGGAGATGCACCAGCATCTAATTGGTTGTAATAAAGGTTTGCAAAACCTATGTTACAAAGGCACACAGTTCTGTGTTGTAATATAATTTATTGGTATATTTCAAAATAAGACTGCAATAGCAAAGCGGCTATCATGCAGGTTTTACAGTAACCACAGCAGTATCTTGGGAGCCATTCTTTGCAAATATGAGGTAAAGTACATGTGGAAAAACTATAACATTCAGTCTGTGATTGCCACACCGTTTGTTATCCCACATTGGAGGCACACTGTAATTGTTCATTAAAACAAGATTGTGCTTTGACCGTTGACGGAGGCTCTCCAGACTAATGAGCTCGCAGAAACGCTCTTGCCATGTTTGATCTTAAGCTATAAAAACACAAGGACCAGTATTTCTCTGCCCAGATTTGAAGATGTGGACACACACATGTATCCTTCCTGAAGTACACGTTGCAGACTGCCCAACAAGGCTCATTTGTTCAAACAGAGTGAGAACAAAGAGCAGGTGGCACATGATCCCTCACACCTGCCACAAAGACTGGAGAAAAGAACAAAGTGGTTGCTTTATTTAGAAAAAAGGGGAAAAAATGATAAAAAGAAGAATGATACAATCCTGACATAAAAAAAACTGTTTTTCTGTATCATTTGAAAATGATGAGCAGTAATATCAATAAAAAGACATTACGCTATCAAAATGCCACAATATTTCAACTGAAGTCTGGCTCATGAAGCACCATCCAGTTGCTGTCACGCATCACGTGTCACGCATGTTGCTGTCACGCTGTCACCTCATCTTGCGAAATGCATCCATGCTACTATTATTAGATTTGGATATAACAGCAAAGTTCTTAGAAAAAAAAAAGTAGATTCTCAATATAAAGGGTGTAAAGTTTAAAACAATATATTTCTTTAGCTAACCACTTTTGTTGACAGAGAATTCTAATATAGACACCATCCGGATGCAAACACTGTTCACTCTGTACATTAATTTTAAAGTTATAGTTTGGTTTCAAAATCTCTAATTTAGAGACATGTAGAAGATAGATTGATTATACAATAACAAACCCCCATGAAAAACTTCAGTGTTTTAATGAGACCATGTGTGTTACCCTAGTATATTTTCATCACAGAACTTATCATTTGTCTGTTTACATTTACTACCTCAACTATGTAAGAGTTTTACATTTGCTATGCATACTTTATTGACTATTTAACCCTATAGTAATCTTAGGAACCTTCAAGAAGTCACAGCATATCATACACATTTTACTTATTATGTTTTGCGCAATCCACAATAACACAAAGCTATATAAATAGAACAAAAAGAGCCAAGTCATGATTCATGAGCACTCTGGCCATGAAGAGAACCCCTGCAGCTGGTTGGGCTTGTTGTAAGTAAACTCCAATAGCATAAGGATATGTTGGAAAAAGTTTTGCACATATTTTGTTGCAAAATAACTGGAATCTCACAAAGCTTGACTACAATGTCTATAAGTTGGTAACATTCTTCATAGTTTAATGCTGGACCATAACTGATTCGTTATATTACAACCATTAATGATCAGGGCATTTCTTTGCTGGAGGAAGACTCATCAGGTTGACTCAATTGTTACTGAGATCCATATTTTTCTTTTCATTTAAAAATTCTAAGTTATAATAGCAAGAGACGTCAAGAGAGGAGTATTACAATGGAGGGCAAGAAAAATGTACCTTAAATGAAATTAGCAGAACTGTGGAAGTCCAGTTCTTTGCTCATAATTATTTCATGCCAGCTTTAGGGCAGAGAAAACTCCCATCGTAACCTCTCAGCAAATGAAGCAGGGCCTCCGGAGCAAGTTACAGACCGTTTGCCCAGCTGAGACCAGCTAATTAAATGAAGACTGCTTCGAACCATCCTTTCTGTCACCAGGCAGCACACTACACTTTCATCGAGGCATAAGAGTCACCATTTTGACTGTGGAGATCTATGAGGCTGACTTATTTTCTTTTTCCTTTTTTCTTTTCAGGCGCTTTCCTTTTATTTCAAGGCAGAGTGAAGCAATAGTTTCGTTTGCTTTAATGATGACTAGGTCTTGCATCCGTGCTTCCTTCTTCTTAGGGCAATGTCAGAAGGAACTCAGAGCGTGACCAGCAAATCAGGCCATCTAACAGCACGTCACTTTGCTGCCATGACTGTGACACACACCACAAGTTCTGGGAGCTCCTAGCTCAATTTACAGAGCCAGGACACAAAAACTGTGGCTTTCTACATGCTCTTTAGCTGCTTGAGAGTCACCAAGGTTTACGTCTCTGAAGTGCAAACTTGAGATAAGTCTGCAGAACAGAATAGGCTATAGAGAAAATGACAGGTGTAAAGGCGGGAAAATAACCCTGAAATGAAAAGAAAAGCGGAGCAAAAGAACATCTCTTACAGAGCTATGTAAATAAGTAGGCAGAGTGGTGAAAAGCCCTGATGATTGGGATTCATTGCTTTAACAATCTGAACATGGCACACAGTGTGCACAGCTGCTTCAGGCCAATAAGAGAGCCATCTGAGTGTCCAGAGCCATGAAAAGGTAGCTCCACAATGAAGGATCACTTCAAAGAACTTGTAAACAATAGCTGACCCATTTCAATCATGTGTGCTGGTAGATAATCAGCTAAAAATAAACACGTCCTCCTCCGTTTCAAACATCACTCACCAGGCGTGGGCAGACCAGGACACAGCCAGTGAATATTCACATCAAAATAAAACATTCATGTTGGAAAATAAATGTCAAATGAGATCTAATTTAGCATGAAGTCTAGCTAAAGGTCCTGCAGATAAGATCTTATACACTGAAGCATCTTGAAGGGACATCTGTCATTGCTTAATGTGCTTCTGCCCTGTCTTCATGGATTCCCTCAAAAAGGTCACCAGTAAAAGCTTTTTAATGCTTCGCAGAACAATCTGCATCCACATTCTAAGACCTGACAGAAGCACAACATGCTCTGAATCCATCTGCTCTTCCTGCAAAAACCAAATAAAATATCTAAAGTGACAATCTGCTCTGGAGGCAACTACCGACTAAACAATCTAACTGATCTAAACTACATTGCTAAACTAGATCGCAACAGCTAACTTGCTCACCTCATGCCTCCAAAACACTGCCCCAAGGAGCAGATGTTAGTTTAGAGAATATAATCCGTGGGACTGAAGTAAAGGTGTCTAGCGACCTCCAGGCGGGTGTAGTTGTGGAGGATCCACGCCTGTAAAGGGCTGTTGTTACAGTACTCCACAGTGGGGCCGTAGGTGCCGTCCTCCAGACGGCTGATGGTCAGGCATGATTGGGTGATGATGTGGAGGAAAGTGTGTTTCTGCACGGATCCAGGAAGGAAGAGGAACACATGATCATAAAGGCAAGTAAGATAATTATTTATATTCTCTAACTGGGGTGTCAGTCTTTTGCAGCAAAAACAAACAAAGCTAAAGAGAATTATAACTGGAACCAATTGTCGGAACCAAACTTTGACACTTCATTTTTTTAATAGTCCCAGCTGAGGAAAAACATGGTTGTTTACTACAGTCTCAGGCATCAGGTGTGTTTAAAGGCAGTAAGTCATATGCCAACTTTTTACAAAATTTTATAAACGAATGTGGCTTCCCTAAATTTTAGCTTTCTCTACTTTTTCAGATTTAAGTCAGAACTATGTCTTGGCTGCTCCGATGATATTAATGAACTAATATTACTTCCATTTCGAAGAAACATAGTGGTAGCTTAAGAAGTTAACTTAAACTACTTAAAATCTACGGGCAATAATTTGGATTTATCTGGACGGTACACACGTTTACCTATTGTGAACTTTTATTTTAGTATAAAACTTTGTGAAAGCATGATGATATTGTAAAATTATGGTATTCTTGCAAAAAATGATCATACTATTATCAATCTCATATCGGTTTATGCCCAAAAAGTAGACATGGACTCAGATGATTGTATTTTAGATAGGCTGCTTATATTTAAACATTGAATATGATGTGTACTTAAGATACTTTAGTTACACTTCACACAAACATAATGCAAATGTCATTCATAAAATGTTAGAATTTTGAAATATTAGCGGCACATCTTTAAAAAATTACAATAACAGCTTACTTTTGACAATGCATAACAGCATTTAAAATTAAAAGAGGCTGCAATTAACAACTTTACATCAGGAATATAAAAACTTAAATGTGTTAAAGTCAAACTGATGACCAGCTGGATTTTTCCACAGGTCTCTAGTGATCCAGGATTCAGATGTTGTCGGTTACACCTGTGCTAAAAATAACCTTGACCAAGATAGTCGTGAAAACCCAACGCTGTTTACCAGTCTGGTCTGCTTCATTCATTATTTATTCACTTTTTTTTTTTTCAACTTTCCAAAAGTGCCCTGAGAACAAAGCGTAATTAAAGAATTTCCCCTGGGGTTTGCTCTGTGCTTGATGGAAACAGCCTGTGGGCTTCTTCGCCTCGCCATATTGAAACATCAGCAATGTGACAACTCAATCACTCACAGATTTCTCTGTAGGACTTTTCAAGCTTCTCTCCAGAGATTTCAAAATTCATAAATAGTTAAAACACAAATACTTTTCCAGTTCCATAAGCCGTAATGTATTTTGACCAGTCAGGCAATGAAGTCATGTACTTCTCTCAGGAGCATAAAATGTCGTGCTGTGTCTTGTACACAACATCTGCTTCTTCATTTGGATGAATATTAAAATTACAGCTTGCACAAACAGGAGTGTAGGGTAAAATGAAACCTTGGTGTTTAATATTCAGAATAAACCAAAGTCATTAATCTTATGTTGGTTTCCTCTTTTTCTCTATTGAGCAGCTGATCAATAAATTATGACATATGTGTGGATTTGTTTTGTATAAATTCAATGTTTTATATAAATTTATAAATGACAAAACAAAAATGCACACAGTAGTAAGTACTTGTAAAGCATTGTATGTATTATAAATTACAATTTTTTGATTACTGAGAGGTTCTCTTGGCTTCTTAAAAATTATATTTGCTACAAAAATGTATTTGTATAAATTTGTCTTTTACCTGTAATTATAATCTGAAATTATAAAAATATCACATTAAAAGAAAATGAATAATTCCTTTTTTGGTAAATTGTGGGTTATTTATTGTTTATTGTTATTTCTCTGTTGTTTCTGGTGATGTGGACAGTTTACCAAAATAAAAATAAATGAATGAATGAATGAATGAATGAATGAATGAATGAATGAATGAATGAATAATAGCTGTAAAATTCAGTGACATTTTCCACCCCCCAAACCCCCCTTTTTTTCTAACTAAGAAAAAAAAAGCTCAAATTTCACAGATTTACATATTCTAACCTAAAAAACACAGATTCTTCAAACTCACTGGAGCACAGGACATAAGCTATAGGAAGATCAAGACAGAAAAACTTTTGACAGCTTACCTCAAAATCATACTCCCACTTTCCAACATACTATATGAAATGAGAGAAGATGAGACACAGCTGCTGGATGGAAATAGCGCCTCAACACTGAGCTGCTTAAAACAATAAAAACCTACAAAAAACACACAACACCATCTAGTGGCAGAGAAGAAGCATCACTTCTAGTAAACCACTGCTTTTGATTTGACGACATAGTCATCAGAGGACAAAACAGAACACATCCCACTGCCTCGATTTGGACTCTGGTTCCTGCAGGAAACACAGATCCTACCTCGGCATCGTACTCAAACATCTGGTTGCCCTTCATGTGATGACACTTGAGCATCTTGACGGGCCCGTTGAGCCTGGAGACATCCAAACAGAGGTCATCTGTCCGGATTTCTTTATCTGCTGTATAGGAAAAGACCTGGGGAATGCAACACAAAGATTAATGAAAACACAATTAATCCATTACAAATTTTCACTCTTAAGCTGCATGTTTGAGCATAAGTATTCAATAAAGATAATTTGAGATCTTTAAGGATAAACAAAATGCTGGATTCAAAAAGGGACAATTTGATCTTATCAAAGATCAAATTGTAAAGAAAAACTAATAAAGCAAAAGTTTAAAATGGTTCTTCTGAATGGACAAGATCACAAATATAATGGCTGATTAGTTAACCTAATGACTAAAAGATAAATAAGTCGATGGTTTGGAGTTTTCATCAAAATATGAAACTTTATAGAAATTAGCAATGTGGTCAAATATTAAAAGGTGGCCCTTTTTCTGTATAATCTATACATTTTAGAAAGTCATGCCTTAAGAGAGAAAATAGTTTGTTCCCTCACCTGGTTTCCACCCATGCCATGACAGTTGAAAAAGCCAACTTTCTCGTTCTCCTTTCTTCCCATGTTGTCCACACACTGGTTGGTCTCCACATTTCTGATCTGCATGCAGGTACAGACCAATAATTTTACTATTCCAAGCTTGTATTTTTCAAAACGGTCACACTGAAATTCATATTGTCTTGTAAATGGAGACAATATGGTATGAGACAGATATGAGAGATCTGTCATATTCAGATCGATGGCATAAAGGTCATCGATCTGAATACATTTTCCTGTTAGAAAACTGAAGATAGTTTGATGATGGTGATGGAAACCACTGCAGCTAATTTTAACTGGTATCTATCAATGGCTTTTGTCAAACAGGAAAGTTTTCCAACTTGCTGTTTTTAATGTTTTTTACCAAACCATCTCAAAACCATCCCATAGGAGAAGACAATATGACAAAAAATGAATATTTGTATTTTCTTTTTACAGAAATACAACAATTATGAGTTTATCACCATGCCCTTGTGTTGAAACATATCTGTAAAAGAATTATAAATAGTTTACTGACATATTTAGCCAAACTAAAAAATGTGGCTCCAAAGGTGAATTTGCCTCCTTGCAAGTTCATATCCTTACTTCATATCTATCCACTGTAATTTTCCCCGTTCTACTTCCACTGCATACATTTAAGGACATCATTATTTTACAAATGTGCATAAACATTGCTCATCAAATTATGCTCATAGTCAAGTATTTTAATGAATTACAGAAAAAAAGTAATAGAAAAAGTTTGTTAAGATCTTTTTGTGGAGACAATTACAATTGTAATCATGTCAATTCAAGTTTTCTGTGCAGCTTTGCTAAGTCTGGAAAAGTATAAAATTTTATTGGAAGAAATAAATGTGTACGTTTACACGAATGTTTTCATTGTCTAAGATAAAATGATTTTTACATCTAGATGACGATTTCTTATGATTTCATCACATCGCAACTTTAGATAATTTTCTAACCCATTGATCACAATTGTATTTGAATTACTGATCATTTTCCAAGGACCATATGACTCAAAATTATTAATATTACTGGCAGAAACCTGTAATTTTTTATGACACATGTTACACCCTTATTTTATTTTCAGTCAGTGCAAGTAAATGGCAAAATATTTAAATTAGTAAATTATCGGGTTTTTACCAGGTTTTAAAAATTATTTAAAACCTGTAAGAAAGCCAGTCCACACATTTCACTATGAATACATGTAACATGTATACAAAATTTGAAAAAATTATGACAAGTCTTTCTTCTAAATTTGAGCTTGAGTCCAACTTCGACCCATAAAAACTAACAATAACAACTCGCATATTGATCCAGATTGTGTCAAGTGGCAGATATTATCAAGGCTTGTTGCAGCTTCCGCAGGATTTTTTTTATAATCCTATATTCATTGTGATGAAGATGAACTGACTATATTCTAAGCTTAACATGCACAACTAAATCATCACAATTAAGAAATATAAAACCCAATAATTACAGCTTTTACAGAAAGGCTGACAGTGTGTTATGGTAATTGGGACTCAGTCAGAAGAAATCTGGCTCGGAGGGAAGGAGGGGAGGGGTGACAGAAAAAGATTCAGCTCTTTTATTCCCAGCTGTTGGAGGATTTCAAGTTCTTTTCACTATAAGTTCTTATACTGACACTACTTTTTAAATAGCCATTTACCCTGAGGGAGACATGGCTCATGTCAGTTCTGCCTCTACCCAAAGCTGCGCTGGAGCAGACATGCATTAAAAACCATATCCAGTTAGTTAAAAAAATACTTTCATCTTGAGTTAGCAGGAGCTTGAACTTGTATTATCTTGCTTATGCAATGGTCACATTCTTGCTGCAGATCAAACACTTACTCCTGCACACTGATATCTTTGCAAAAAAATAAATAATAATTTTTATTCACCAAGTAGAGATCAGATAAATTGATACATAAGCCTTTCCCCACTCCCTCTGTACACAGAATAACTCTGCAAATGTCTCAGGTCAATATCGGCTGTGTGGGCATCCAAGCAGGACTTTGTTATAAGTATTCAATACAACAGACTGACTATGGCTTATTTTCTCCAGACTTTCTTGGGTCCATAGAGCTTTGCATTTATCTCTCTGTAATATTGTTGTTCTGAAAACACAGACATGCATGGTATTGTCCCAATCAATCATAAAACAACCTGAATTTCAATTCGAAATGTGAAAGTCATGCTTTATATATAATTTTTATTACGCAAGAGCGAGTAGTTCTAGAAAACTGTATTACATAAAACCATTAAAAAATGATGTATAAGGAACGCAGAGATCTTATTTTATGACCTGCTGACTTGAAATTTGTCCAGCAGATAGTCAACTGACACCCTGTGAAGAAAGGCAAGCAACAAAAGGTCACTGCTAAAGAAGATGGCTGAGGAATCTAACTTTGTGTACTATTGGAAAGCTCTGAGGAAGGAAAAATGTGGTAGGACAAAGTGCTCAAGCAACAGAGAAATCTAGAGGAGTGTAAAGAAAAGCCCAATTAAAAAGTTAATTTATGTCACTAATTAAAATGTGTAACCAATACAACAATTTCTGTTTTGATGACTATGGCTTACAACTAACAAAAACTAAAAATATAAAAAATTACACTTTCAAAAGATATTCTTATGTCTTGAGAAGCACCTGTATCAGGCAAACAGTAGAACAAATTTTTTTTTACAAAATTAATGTACAAGAGTGCTCATACTTCACCAAGTGAGAAGTATCTTCTTGGGATCTGGGAGTCAGGGTAGATGTTCTCTAGATACCAGGAAAATGGTTTGCACTTCAAGGCCTCTCTGAGAGCTTTGCGGGAGGAGACGTCCCCGTAGTCCACCCGCATCACACCTGCAGGAGTCAACAGAGGAGTTAATCAGATTTATCGGAGAGTGTCATCATGCTGATTTCATACAGATTTCACAACTGTTCTCTTTTCTTGCATCACCATGAAGAAACACCAGAGGGCCTTTTCTCACCAACATGCCACAGCGCTGTATAAAAAATTGTGCCATGATGTTAATAAGGGAGGGATTTTCTCTTAAGTTATACATAATTAACCTGGCCTCTTGAGTCCATTTTGCACATACTGTTTAGGTTAATGCTGCTCTTAGAAATGAACATCATGCTGCCAAATAAAGACAGCCTGACGCATCAGCACTGTGGAAACTGAAAAGAAGGGATGGATTAGACAGCAACTGGGCACAGACACAAGCTCATCAAGCAGATGGTTTGTCTTGGAGTGCCTCTTTAGGAGTCATAGCTCATGTGCAGATAGATGCTGGGTGGTAATTTATTATGAAAGAGCTTGATTGCAATGAAGAGAAAATAGCACAATTTACAATAACCAGCCAAAATGTGTGACCAACAACGGTGCGCAGCAAAAACTACCAGTAGTCAAACATCAACTAAACAAAAGGACACCTTCAAATACCTTCTATGTTAAATGGTAAGCATGTGTTGACATAGAAGAAATATTTACAGTGTTTAACAAAAGTATTAATACCCCTAGAAGTTGTGTCACATTACAACCACAAGCCAAAATATTTTATTTATAAGGCATGGAAGCTGTGAAGAGGCCCACGGCACCTCTGGAGGGGCTGCAAATATCCACAGCTCTGGTGAGAGAATCTGTTGATAGGATAGCTGTTATGCTGCACACATTTGGCCTTGGAAGAAGGGTGGCAAGAAGTAAAGCCACAGTTAAAAAGAAGTCCTACAAAGTTAACTCAAAATTTGCAAAAGGACAAATAGGGGACAATACAAACATGTAAATGTAGATTATGTGGTCAGATGAGACCCCAAAATTGAATTTGAATTTTTGTGTTAGAACGGCCCAGTCAAAACCCAGACCTAAATCTAGTTCCAAATCTGCAGCAAGATCTGAAATTTTGATAATTGCTCTTAATTTCAAATAAAGGGAGTCAAATACAAATGCACACCACATTTCCATTTTTTGAAAACGTTGACAAACATGTCTCTTTTTCCTTCGACTTAGTCACGCAGTATATGCATTGGTTTATCACATAAAATCCTATTGCAGTGTGTGCAACACAGCAAAAAACAAAAAGTTTGCAGGATGTGCCTATTTTTGGAAAGGACTGTAGGAGACATAATATTTTGGAGAACCAAAAGCTTCTTTGATCCTAAAACAGTCTGATAAGAAGGAAAAAAGGAGGCAATTACACTTTTATTAGGAAGGCTATAGGGCTCTCCAAAAATGAGGCAACACAGCATGCTCCTCTGTGCCAATAAGTGAGCACTGGCAGCAGCAGCACAGCTCAGATCATCCTCAATAATGTCCAGGAGGAACAGAGGCATTGGTGGGCCACAGCGCACAGCAAAAGCCATCCATCACAATGCTGGCTCTGTCTGCACACCTGCCCGTGGAGAGTCCTGCCTGACCGAACCGCGCAGAAGGTCACAATTTGTGGAGGAAGATCCACAGATTAAGGATGATCCCTTATAGGTTGGCAACCCATCTAGAACACTTAGCCAGAGATTTCCGGAAAAGTGATTTCTGCTAAAGGGTAATCACATTACTGAGACAACAGATGGAGGGATACTCATCTCTCAAGCTGCATAGCCCTGTTGCTCTAGTTTTTCCATATGTGCCGAAGCCCTATTGGAGAAAGGACCAGTTATGACAAATTTCTGAACTTGCGTTCACGAGAGCGCTTAAAGTGTGTCTGAAGGAAAAAATGAATTAGCCTCCTTTGAAGATGACACAGCAGCCTCACATTACAGCAGAGAAATGTGAATTATTAAATGAATGAAAAGAAAAGGTCTCTGTAAGAGAATAAAGCAATAAAATAGACCAGACACATCCTTTCAGAGCAATTTGCTAAATGTAATATCAGCAACCTAGAATGGATCAGTAATGAGGATGGTCTGTATCTGCTTTTAAAGAGGAATGTGCGCTGAATAAAATATAAAGCAAATCCCTGACTCATCTATAAATTTCTAAAACCTTAACAGTGTACGTCATTTTTAAACTGTCTGAGACTTTCTTTTCTGTTATTAAAGTGGGGGAAAAAACATTTAGTCACAAAGCAATAATTGCTTTGCTCTGTACCTGGTGAGATGATATAAAAGAAGTCTTTGAATTCATCCATCCAGACTTCAGCCAGCCGTCGGTTGTTCTTGTTGATAACTTGGCCTGTTCCTCCAGGAAAGCTGTATGGAGTGGCTTTGCGGAAAACATGCCCCACATGTGAGCATGTTATAATTTCCAAAGATCCACCACACTGCCAGATCTGGGAAGACAGGAATTTAAATAAACGAAAAAAATGAGTTATTAGAAACAGTACTCTCTACATTGAGGTAAAGATTTATTAAAGAAACAAAAATTAAATGCAGCGATTATGGCAGTAGTAAAATAAAATTTTTAGAAATATCCAAATTTTGCCGAGAGTACATTTATTAAAAGGTAAAAAATTAAGAGATACAAATAATTATAGTTCTCGCTACATCACTGGTGTATCAACAATCCCTGTAAAAGAAATTGAACGGAGTGTAGTTATGTTTATTTGTAGATCATCATTCTCAAAGTGATTCAAAGTACAGAAAATATTCTGTAAATTTAGCATCATATTCAAAGAAACACTAACATCTGAGATTTAAACAAGTAGCCAAGACAAGAATAGATTTTTGACATCTATAGGAAAGATACAGAAACAATGTTTTCACTTCTGACTCAAACAGTATATTTTAGAATTTCATTGGAATTACTCCAATGCCAAAGATGATAAAAACTACATGTTGCCTTTACATTTTAGTTCTGGTCAAGACAGCTGTGTTAAGGACTGGTCTAGTATTCTAGCTTACAAATGGCTAATGACACAAATCAGTGCGTCTGTTTAGTTTGTAGTGGCTCTAAAGGTTGAGAAGCTTTAGTAATGTATGACTCTTAGCATCCTGAGGAATAAATGTGATAACATTAGAGTAAAACTTAACTTCACATTCTTCAAAATAGGTAAAACAAGAGATCAGAGTATTGTAGCCAAAATCCCAATTAGGGACATACATCGCAAATTAGCTTACACTACAATTGTTCAGTATTTCTTAATACTAAACCCTAAATTTGTTACAGACCTAAACTTGACAACATGAAAGTTCAGTTTGATGTTAACACATAAAGCTGTAGCTGGAAAATGTTTGTTTTACCAAAGAATTAAGATTAGATTGGTTTACATTGAGGCTATGAACAGGAGGTACAGCTTCACACTATGACCTATTTTTATATCTCTGGTTCAATATTCCCAAGCAGCAGGAAGGAAATCACAGGGGAAAAGTAGAGCAACAAACAGCTGCCTATAGGCAGATTATGCTGCAACAGCTCAGAAGATTGCAGAGGAAAAACTTAAGCAGCCTTCATCACTTTTTAATGCACCATTTTTAATGCATCAGCTATAAAACAAACTTTACATTAAACACTGGAATTTGTCTACAAAAGAAAGGCAGTGGCCGTTAGAAGAGAAACGGTTTCTGTTTGGAGGTTTAAAAAGAAAATATCCAGAGTAGATATAGAGATGTGGAAGCTTTGTGTAAAGAATAACTAAATAATCAAGATTGTTTTGCTTTTGTCCTTATTTCTTAAAGCGTTCTGGGGGTTGTTCAGGAAAAGCACAACATAATGATTGCTTTCAAAAACTTTCTGGCATTATTTATGCTTTAGTGTCTTAAATTATCATGACATAAAATTTCTTAAAGAAAATTCAACTGTAACAGTATTGAAATTAGAGTTCATACTCAGAAAAGTCAAACAAAACCTTATAGTTAGTCCAACAAAGTTTCATAGGATCTGATTTTAGTGAACAAAATCAGATGTTTACATATCTGAACTGGCCACCAGTGATCAAAGTCAGTTGAGGAAAATGTGGCCAATTTCAATCACAGACTGAATGATTCTTGTATTTCTAATGAGTGGGGAAAAAAATCCCACCTGAAGAACTAAGGCTGTTTTTAATGCATAATGTATGAAGCTTCAATTAGTATTGATGACTTTGTTTACAAGCATGGTTTGACATACGGATCCACTTCTCTTCGTCACTCCTCAAAATGGGAAGGACAATAAGGCATAACAGTAGAAAAGCAGATGTGTGTCGATCTTAACAATAAATGTAATGGATACAAGAAAATGGCTACTCACCTAAAGCTGTCCATACAATTTAAGCAACATTATAAACATTTAAAACAACTGCGTATGTCTTGCTTGCCTTGCAGTGAGGAGCAAGGTGTGTGAGGTAAGTATGTTTCCATGACAATAATTTCTCTCCCATTTTGTACATATTTGTACCAGTGGAGCCAATAAATGACAAGAGCATGACATATCTCCTGTAATATGAGGATGTATGATAAAATCTAGTGTTGACAGTATTTGTGTAATTTTTCTGACTATGAGAGGGAGAGATGAAGGTTCTGCTCACCTCTCCCATATATTTTAAATCAAATATGCATGCAAGTAGGAGAACTTGCCTGTAACCACTGCCATCGAGCAAGTCTGGTAGGATGATAACATTATGTTCTCTGACACTCACCCTAAAAGACATTTCCAGGTTTTCTCCACCCCATATGTCCATCCCCGGATCATAGCTTCCAATTTCTTCAAAATATGTTTTGTCTATGGAGAACAGCCCTCCTGCCATCGTGGGAGTCCTGCACCAGACACACAAAAATTACTGCCAAAAAACAAGATCTTTGCTGAAGTCTTGCTGGATTGTTTAACAAATAAAAATAAGAGCAATTCAAGTTATGTAAAGACAGATTATTTAGCCTTGGGTTAAATTTGTATTCAGTCCAAATCATATCATATGGATGAAAGGAGGCTACACAGAGGTATTTATTTGTTGATTAAAATGAAGAGGCACTGCTGCACCATAAAGCAGAGACAGGTTGAAAGAAATAATTTCTAATAAATGTACTAATGTTTTATATCAACAAAAAAGAAAAATGTATCAAATTTGATATGGAGCTTTGCATTTATGTAATTCAAAGTATCTTGTTGTTGCACAGTGAGGCACTGAAGAAACAATACAGAGTAATTTGTTTAGCAAATTAAAACAAAGCCTTAGAAGAGTAACCATGTCTATCCTTCAACTCTGTGAATAATAATTTGTTGATTGGAATAAAGTGAATACAGACAAGAAGTTGTGCTCTCTTTTCTGTCAAAATGTGATATATGACTGAGTTTAATTATTTCTGATCTAAGATGCGAAAATAATTTATTGAATATCTTCTTGATTCCATCTATGGACGTGAGGGATGCATCTTCTTCTGTACCTGACTGGAAGTGTTCGGTCTCCTTTACGTCGATCCATTTCCCGCTGAGGAACTGGGTACCATCGGAAGTTCAGCTTCCAGTTGAACCCTCCATAAGTCATATCTGAACCCGCCATGTACTCAAATGTCTCATCGCTGATCACATCTATGATAGGGCACACCACTGCTCTTCTGAAAGACACAATTTGATAATTAACTGTAACAAAATAACAACAAACAGTGAATAAATAAATAAAAAATTTTAAGTTATGACTTTAACAGAATAGAGTCTCATTGAGTTTCTTGGACTATCTTCCTCATTCCTTAAAAATTTATAAATTAATAAATTATCAGATGACAACACTGTCAATTAAGTAAATTTGCACTCATTGTGACTTTTCAGCAGCACCTTTTTATTTATGCAATGTTTTAATAATACAGTAGCTGGAGTCATATAATGGCATTTTCAAAAACCTCGGACAATATCAAGAAATGCATTAAAGACATCAATAAGATTAATTCATACTAAATATACATTTTAAGACGATGTATCTCTAGGCAGGTAAAGGGGGGGGAAACACCTGATGCATTGTAAGGTCATTTTACAAAACAAAGGCACGAAAAGAATTATCTATTGCAGGTACGATGTTTTCTGCTTATAAGTTCCCTTCACAAATCTTCAACTTGCAGCTGGATTAGCAAGGTTATAGAATGACAATGAGATAAACTCTCCATTGAGGCAACAAACCAATTATCGTCAAGTGTCCGGCTGACATCTTGCTGTTGCAGTAATGTTCAAATCATGCTGTGGTTCAAGAACCTATTCATCTAACTGGTGAGTTAACAGAAGTATTAACAAAAAGTGTTTCTGGAGTCAACATGAAGGTTAAATTGGCTAACAGTCTCTGCTGCACAGTGACGCAGTGACGTCCTGCCCTCATAAAGCATTTTTAATCTCTCTAATAGAAATCCTCATTTTGGCTCCTACCGGTCCTCTCTGATGCGAGCCAGCAGGGGCTCCAGCCAGCCCACTGTACACTCGCAGTGAGCATCAAGGAAGGTGATGACTTGGCCTGTGGTTACGGCTGCCCCCCTGAGCCGGGCTCTGATCAGACCCGACCGCTGCTCCATCCTCAGAATCTTCACAGGCACCTCTAATGTCTGCACATAATCCTCCAGCTTTCCCTTTAAGAACTCTGAGACAAGGAAATCAGCTGAAAAGCAATTCCACTAGAGCTGAAGTAAAGTAATTACATTAGAAGATTATTCAGTAGCCAGCTGATAATCAGAAAATAATAGAAAACATGAAAGAGGATTAAAAGCTTTTATTTCTAAACCAACACATTTAAAATGCAAATTGTATTTTGCAACAAATAATATAATTATATAAGAATTTCTCATTAAAGGGAATTCAGAAAAAAGCTTGAATTGCAAAATTAAATCTGTTTAACTCAGTAGTAATGCCACATAAAAGCACCGCATTCAAATAGGCACATGATAGAAAATCCTACAAATATTGTAATGATTTCTATTTAAGATATGACATTTTGCCACGTGAAAACTTCTGGATAAGAAAAAAAAAACTTTCCATCCGGAAATCAGATTTTAGATCCAATGATAGAAAAATCTTAAGAAGATGGCATTTGAATGACATTTCACTATATTAAGTAGAAGTCTGTGTTTGAGATAAGCGATAATAGAAGAAACTAAAAAAGCTGATCACACTCAGAGTTTGTTATCCTATTTGATATTAAACACATTTATCATAAATCAGTAGGGGGATCAAACAGTCTAATCATTAATATCAGTAGGTTTGATAGGGAGGAATGTTGATGGAAAATTAGCACACGTGTTCTGACATTTCTTATGCTTCATAATATCTTATTCTGGGATACAGAGCAGTTCATTTGGCTCCTTTGTAATTTTCTATTTCATTTCTATTTCAGCTATTGTTCTTGTCTTGATTTCATTGATACAGGTAGCAGTACTAACTTCAGCTACCTGCAAGGGGTAAGGGAAATCAAACAGCCATTAAAGTTAAGGGTGCACTAACTTTTACCTTACCAAAAAAAAAAAAAGGAAAGGAATGAAAAAAATTCATCCCAGGGTATGGATACAATTTGATTTAGCTTAATGTAAACAACATGTCTACTAGATATTTATAGTCTGAGGGAGGCTTTTGAGTCAACACAAACTACTGACCTCGCTCACTGGCATCATCTACCAGAACAATCTCCACCAGCAGGTGTCTCGGAGAGCGGTTGATGACACTGTGAACGGTCCGCAGCAGGGTGCTCCACGCCTCGTTATGAAACACGATAACGATGCTGGTGTTGGGCAGGTCATCTTGGTACACCTTGGTTTTACAACTGACACAGAAACATAGACAAGAGAAATCAGTGGGATGAAGCCGAGACAACTGCATGCAGATAAGCTTTACAGAAATGAAAACTATCAAAACCTTTCAAAAGTTTTCATGCACATTTTTTTCAGTTTGCACCCATAAATAATGTTTTCTGAAGACCAACATAATGTGGTGCCATACAATGAAGCGAGACAAAACAAGTCTTTTTTTCATCACAATTTAAAATCTGAAAAGTGTAGCATGCAATAAAATTTATTTAAAATTGACTCATTTGGATCCTTTGAGATTTCAAACGATCCATTGCCAATAGTTTCGCACATCCAAAGACATCACAGGATTTTTTTTTAGCAGAGCTGCTGACTGTTAAAATGACAATGAGAATAAATGCATGTTATTAGCAGCTAAACTGCATTCAATATAACAGCCACCAGCTAAATATAAACATGTATCATTTTGCAGGCACCAGCATCAATAAAATCTTAAATTACTTGTTTAAAACTTTGCTGTTAGTTCCACAAAGTATTTTATGAAAGAGCCTGAAAATAAAGTTTTGGTTCCCTGCTGCTCTTCAACACAGCCACCGGTGCAGAAACATTGACACTGGGGGAGTAGGAAGAAGTAAAACCACCGTTGACAGCAGTGTCATCATGTCCTTTGCTTCATGTGATGTTTGCAAAAGAATATTGGTGAGGTAGTGATAAACTAGTGGATGTTATTAAATAAAATATTCACTACATTACGGCAGAGGAGTTGGACAGTGAAAGTGCATTGCACGGCAGGAGAACGAATGGGGAGAAGTGACAGAGGGTGAAAAAAGCCACCGATGCAGACACCATTGCTCGTTCAGTCCCGTCTACTCAACATGACAGCACAGACTGACAGAACTAGGCCAGGAGGTTGCCTTAAAGAAAAAGTGTTATTGCCCTTCACAAATAACTCTGTCCCTTTCTGGATTATTCTCACTGCATAGCTGCAGAAACCTTAAAAACTGAGCTGTGTACTGCAATAAATCTGTTGTAGTGTTTATGTGGAAGAAAAAATTGTACTATGATAGATGGAAAAAGGTTGGCACTGAAATTCACTGAACATTCACCTTTTCTCTGTAAAATAGGTTTACAGTGCAAAGTGCTTCAGAACAAGGCTTAATCTACTTATTTTCCATTCTAGCATAAAGTAGTAAAATCACTCTGATTGAGAGTGGTCATCACATGAATCTAAAACACTGCTTGTCTGTATTTTGTTCTGTGGCAGCTCAGTATTATCACAGGTGCTATTATAAACTAAATAAAAACCCATGAGCAACCTACCTAGGGTGGTGTCCACAAGACATGCTTAGAAAATATTCAAACCCAGTCTTCTTGAAAAAAGAATTAAAAGTGGTTAAAAATTAGTCCTGACATCAAGGAAGAGGTTGAGCAATTTCACTCTTTTGCTCACAGATTACTGCTCCTGACAACCGCTGACAATAACATTGTAGAAGGCGATGGCTTTGCATTTTTCTATATTCACAACAACAAACCATTGAGGGATCTGCAGCAATGCAGATGCTGCTGCAATATGACTATTAATTTTTCACTTCAATGTACATTCAGTCATACTTAAACTTCTTCTCCTGAGGTAGTAGCTCATTTCCCTCATGGATACTGCATTGCACTTAAAAAAAGTGTCTACTAACACTTCAAACAGAACACATTATCTGCAGACCTCTTTGCTGATGGAAACAGGAAACGTGTGCCTGGATAAATATTTCTGTACAGATTTGTTGCACTCACCATCTAATCACCACTGTGGTAATGTGGTTCAGAGCAATAATGTGGAAGCAGAAGAATACGTACCCATCCAATCTCACATCTGGTAGACTCCTGTTGAGTGCAATCATGTCACTGGCCATCAGGTTAAACTGGTTAATCTTAAAGAGCTCCTTCATCTTCCCCTGGTCGTCTTTAGGAATGTTTACCGCCTTGCCCATCTCGCCCGGACCCTCATGACTTCGAGATATAGCAGCTGTGAGAAAAGACATGTTTCTCTCAGGAATGATGAGCATATATAGCAGCATTTTTGACTAATTCAAAGTCAACAGAAATAATATTGGACTAAAATAAATGGGAGACATCTCTTACATCACCGAACATAATGCAAGGACTAACAAGATACACTCAGATTGTACACATTCAGTGAGTGCCACACACAAAGAAAGTCCTCACAAATTTCTCCTGTTTTTGCATTTCATATCATTGAACACAATTCAATATGAGATAGAGATGACCTGTGTAAATACAAAACACAGTGCACAAATAATGATTTATTTAAGGGAAAAACAATTTATTCAAACAAACCTACCCCTTTGTTAAAATATAAGTCTTCCCCTATCTAAATTTGAATTTTGTCAACCAAAACTAAGTACTATAATTGCTAGACTGTAAGAATTAAAAATCACTTACTTCATGCCTGATGACATGAAGTAAGCTTATACATCTCAAAAAGTGACAAATCATGCAATTTCAAAAATATATGAGGAATGAAGTCAGTTGCCTCATCAGTCTGGTAAGGGGTACAAAGCCATTTCTAAGGCTATGGGAAAGCCAATGTCTGCAAATGAAGAAAACATAACAGTACATAAGACAACTTTATTTTGATTGCTGTTTGTTATTATTATCAGAGAGAATTCACTCAACTAAAATTAGTATTTGTGGGTCAAAGTTTTTCAAAAGACAGAAATTGAAACCTATGAATCTCTGATTGCTGGATTTCTATATTTACGAAACTTTATTGATTCTAATACAGAAAATGTAACAGATATCTCACTTATTTCTAGCAGGCAAAAGTGGCATGTGCAAGAACAATCTGTTTCTAAAACATTAGTGACAATGAACAGACTGACAATTAGTGACTGTACTAATGCCAGCCATTAGTACAGACAGGGCAGACACCCTAGATAAACTCTCCTCTTTGCTCTGGCTTAAGTTATCTGGATATTAAGACCTATACAGCCTGATAGCTATATTTAAATTCACAGATGATCTATTGGAAATATTCTTATAGAGATTTAGGAGAAAGTATGAGTTCCAGGACTTTGCCAATTCTAGCTTAGAAGCAAAAAGGCTCACATAGTTGCTTATAGTCCTTGTGGGAACATTATCTTACAGTTCTGCCTGCAGAACATCAGCAGATTAGCATTGCTGCTACAGCACAGTGTCAGCTCTTTTCAACAAAGGTAAATAACATCACATGGATTTATGACGCGCTCTCCCCCACTCTCCCTCAAATAATCCTTCAAAACAGAGGCAGCGATTTCCATGAAAGAGGGCAACGTGGGACACTGGCTGCACAGTAAACGGCTAAGAGGATTCCGTAGAAAAACGCTTTGTTGGGATGGACTGATGTTGGCCATATTGTCAATCTCAGCTGACCCTGCTCTTTTCTTGATGTCGCAGTTTCAGTATGTAAATGAGCTCTCATTTGACGGACACAGCTACAGTGTTGAGCTGGATGCCTGACCGAAATGGTCTTCGAAGCACTTCCTGACCCACTCCAAGCTATCACTAAGTATGCATGAATACATATTTCAAGAAATGTCTCACATGATGAAAACATACAGCAGTCAATAGGAGACATTTTCTCGATCAACTTGTATTATGGACGGATGGGCAGGCAGACAAATGGACAGCAACAACACATTTTTTGAGGAGCTGAAAGATGATTTTCTCAAAGTTTTCATACATCTTTACAACAGTCGTATCGATATCTATGTCTGAGAGATCCATTATTGCCTCAGCTGGACTCTCAGGATGCCTACCAATCTACATGCAGATTTTCTGCTGAGTCCTTCATAATACAGCTTCCAATGTCCTGCAGCTATGTTCAGTCTCATTTACTTTACAGAAAAGGGTCTGTGTAGCCGAGCACAGTTGGAGGCTTTTTTTGCAGGCTGAATCCATTACATTCTCCTCCTTTAACCGCTGTGCTCTCCCTCCTGCCTGCAAGTCTGACACCGCTGGCATTATATTATAGATAACAGACACTCCACTACCATGCAGAACGAGCTAGGTTCATCTTCTAAATTACTGTTTGGGAGAAAGGAAACATACAGAGTTTTCTCTGCTGGAGAAACTCCATCAACATTGAATCATTGTGTTTTATGTGCCGATTCCAATAGTAGGATTAATTTTCTTTGTTCCAATTAGAATATGTTATTTTACCACATTGTGAAAGGTGAACATTTTTCAAGCAAATAGCTTTTGAACTATGACCAGAGTGAACACAATATTTATTTTAGGATAAGAAGTTAATCTCAATTAAAATACAGTCTGTGCTACATATGGTGAGTTAAACAGAAATAAATCTCAGATTAAAACTCTGATTTTAATCAGAGTAGAAACTTAAATATTCAATTAGCGAACATATTCCAGCATATGCTTTTCTCACTTTAACGCATCACTCTCAAAAGACCACCTGCTCAGGAGTGATTTAGTTGCACCATGGTGTGCAAGAGGAGCAGAACGATTAACAGATTTTTACTGCAGAATCCATTAAAAGTCCATTTCTATGCATATTATTAGAATCTGTCCAAACAACTCTACCCTGGAATGTCAGAAGAACATTAATGCTTAGTCAAGCAGAGTAATGAGGACTAAATGGTCATACACTTCATTGTGGTGACAGCTGAATGCAGTGTTGTCACAGTTTGCCTGCTCTAATTAAGAATATTAGGTGGAGACTATTAAAGACATCATTATCCACCTGGTAACAATAGCAAGAGATTAATGGCCTGTTGTTCACTATGGTTTAGAAAGGAAAAACCTTAGTAAATAAGCTCAGGTCACATTGCAGAACAGAGAACACATTGCTCTCTGAGAACACCTTGAAGTCATCATGTTAGTTACAATTAAGCGGCTATATAAATTTTGGTGGCTTAAACTGTTTGGGAGAACATTCAATTAGCATGTAATGAAATCCATGGAGCCAATTTTTCAATATGTATTCAATGAGGTTTCTAAATGATACCAAAATCAGAAGAGAGCAAGTAAAGATGAAATTGTAACAATCTTAAGGCTGGTTATGCATTCTGCACACATAAAACAGGTGCAAACAAAAGTTGTTTTTGGACATAATTTTCTAAACAGTACTACCAAACAGATGCAATCTCTTTGCATAACACAATCTTAAACTAAATTATTATTCAATTATATGGAATATAATGGAATATGATATATGGAATGCTTTATAAATCACCAGACTTGAGCTATCTTACATGCATACTAACTACAGTGTAGCATTTGACTTTTTTTAAATGGTATCAGCCAGAGTAGCTGGCAGCTCTACCTCGTTCCAACCTAAAAGCAGATTAGTAAGCCTCTTACAAAATGTGGCAACCTGCTTTCTTGAGGGCATGTGAGGAATCAGGCTTTGCTAAAGATGAACTCTACATATCTGATCGCAAAAATGTAATCTTTGAAAAAAGAAAACACAAGCACATGTATGCCAAAGATTTTCAGGGCATGTCAGTACATTTTGCGCTGGATGTTTTCCAGAGTTTCTGTTGTTGTTGTTCACGCATGTTTCTCACAGCAGGGGGTTCTCTGTTGGAGATGCTCTCCAACAGCTTGACACATGCAGAAGGGTTGCAATAGTGGCTGTCCATTATACACAGAAGCCAGAACAAGACAAAGAAGATTGGGTTTGGAAATAAATAAGTTTTCTCATTTTCAAAAAACAGATTATAGATTCAAGAAAAAAACAAAACAAGCATATGATTGTCACTTTTTTAAAATGAGTGAAATATAAGTGCATTATGTATTTTACGTAATGTGGTGGGGAAGACAACACAAAAGTGAGTTTTGCACAAACAACAAACTGATATAACATCCACTGAGATTCACACACATTAATGCAGGAGTGAACATGTGAGCATTGGGAAAACTGAAGGAACCTCAGCTACTCCTAATGTTTAAACCAAATATTGTTTGGAAAAAAAAAAAAAGATCTGTTATTATACAATACTGCAGCCAGAGCTCAGTATTACCATAAATTTTCCTTCAATTGCACTTTGCTGTCATAAAATTATTTCAGATATGTTTACACTAAATGTTAATATCTCTTATGTTTAGTCATACTCTGTGCACTCACATTATGTCATGTCTAGACATAATGTCTGTTATCTATACCCTTTTTTCTATATTTGCAGTCAAACTAATCAAGTCTGAATATAGAAGCAAACACAAGGCAGAAATCATTTTATGCCAAAGCATCCTAAAAACATTTAACATCAATGACTGCTGATTTTGAATATATTACGTGTGAAATGGTTTCTTAAACTGAGTGCTGTAAGCTTACCATATTGAAATATCTGTCTACTCACAGGTTGTTTCCAAAAGAGAACTCCCCTGTAGATTTCTCATTATACAAGCTACGGTACTTTTGAGCGAAACACTGGCGAAAACACCAGTAAAGGATTAATAGAGGAGAAATGTTTTGACAACTTTCTGAAGGCAGAGTTTCAGACAGAGCAGAAGGTTCTAAAGGACACAGGCCCAATTTTAAGAGGTTAAATTAAAAAGTCAAATTTCTTTTAAGTAATATTTGATATTTAGCATTTTTAGAACAACTACAGGTGACGTAATTATGTGATTGTGCTGTAAAATGGCACTATGTGTCAGGAAAATACATGGCACTGACCCTTTAATAAATTGGTGAAAAAGTACTCCAAATCAATTTGCACTGTAAATAGCTTTACTTCAGTTATTAATGTAAAAGATAACAGAAAAAGCTTTGAATGAAATTACATGTATGAAAGAATTAAGGCATCAATCCAGGTACGATTTCAATTAGACCTAAGTGCTACATGATGTAACACTTAAAAAAGTCGATTTTATGTCATGCCTCAACCCCCTTTAAAACGCCAGTTAACACTGAAGAAAAGGGTCACAGGCAAGCCAGACTTGATTGAATTACTCCTGGACTTAGTTTAAAGCTTTACGCTTCCTCCAGTTTTGTCTGAAACTGAAAGGTGTGAACAAGGTTGTGAACTCACCTCGGAGCGCAGGGAGAAGAGAGCGATCTTTCCTCTCATCACATTTGTTACATTCGCTGAAGTAAAGCAGCAAGAACACGTCGACCAGCACCCACACTAAGGAGGTGGTCAACACCACCTTGCAGTAAACAAACCGCCGCATCACCTCTGGGAAGTCTGTCTGTCCGGCAGGCAAACAAGACGGATGGAGGTGAGGACCTTGGATGTCTCAGACAGCTGGAGAGGTGTTTGATCTTCAGAGGTGGGGGTGAGGATGAAGGGGTGAGACAGAGAAGGTACAACCAGGAGGCATTCTCCTACAGAAACAGGCAAAAACAAATGATATCTCACTATCTTTTTACCTTAAAAAGGGTTAAAATAACTACACTACACAAAGGAGAGAATTTATTCTTACAACTATAAACTGAATCTGTTATTCGGCATGCATTTTAGTTTTTACATAAAAAAAGAAAAAGTCAAAAAGTTGGGCATGCATTTGTTCACAGTTGTGTCCTACTTTGTGTTGCTCTTTCACATTGATATTGTAACATGAGCAAACGTAAAAAACCCTAACATGATGGATTAATTTGTTCCTATTTCCATCAAACTGTAAAAACACACAATTCAAATCATGAGGATGGAGAAATACCTCAAGTAATGAAGTAGCAGGTAAATACAATTCATGTTAAGTGCAATATTCATTTATACAGTGATATGTGAGTGCTTGGGGGTGGAGGCCACCATTATTGTTTTCTGCTGTTGTGCAGAAGCAGAGAGGAGTGCAGTTTGGAGTCAACAGCTAATTTTCCTATGCTTGAAATAAACAAATAAACTAATCTCGATATCCAGGACTATCATCCATGGATGGTCACGCCCAGCTTCCTGTGGGCTTTTGTCCAATGCCAATGTCACCATCAGGAAGGCACAACACTCTGCTAATCACAATATGTTTGGCAGAGTCGAGCTCATCAGAGACAACAAGGCAGTTAACTGTACCAATTGCCAAAACAGGTGGATGGAACATGTTGAGTTGCATGAGGAGATCACAGCCATTCGCCAAAAGCAGAACAATGATGTACACCAGAGCAGAAACTAATGGGAGAATGGCTGTCCATCTGAATCCTAGAGGCAGAGATGTCTCTGAAACTTCAAGTTTTTAACAATGCAAAAAACGTCAATTCATAAAAATAGCTACGCTCACAAATGCCCCTTTAGATGAGACTCTGACTTGACAATCATATCAATAAATCATTGCCTTTGAAATGTCTAACTATTATTCACTAATAGAAATGATGAAAAATGGATTTATATAGTTGCTAAACCCAGACTGGCACCAGCATATCAGATACAGTGGAGATTTGGAACCATTGTGTCCAGTGAAACTAATAACTCCATTTATTCAAAAAATGAGAGCAGAAATACAAATGTAATGCATTTTCTCTTAAACCTGAGAGTCTCTTCAAATGGACTGACCAATGGCTTATTTCTCTTGCATCTGAAAGGATCTGATCATGTCCATTTCTTCCTAACAGACTTCCCCTACTTCATCAGGAGTGCTGCAACAACCATCTGGGAAGCTTTCAAATCAAAGGCAGTTTGTGAAGATTAAATATTCTCTGGCAAAGAATGCAGGCTCCACAATATTTGTGATGAAGATTAACAATTTTCTATCAAACTGGATTTCCACTTGGCTGAAATTACAGGGTTTCGTTGACTGAAAGGCCCATGAACACATAATTGGCATGGAAATAGAATGATGGAAAAAATGCTTTCAGCCATCAAATATCATACACACAAAAAGAAAAAAAATGTCAGGCAGCTTTTACGCTCATGCCAAACATATGCAGTGAATCTTCAAAGCGTACTACTGCATGTTGAAATGCCAGGTGTTGGAGATGATAAACAGGACCAGAATTGCATAATTCAACTAAAATATGTAAGTGGGGGAACGGAAAGATTGATATATCTTTAAAATGTTACCAAATTGATGTACCTTTTCATCTAATATCCCTTTTTTGAAATCCTCAGCATTTCACATCTTTTCTTGGTAACATTTGGCATCTTTAGTTTGCAAAACTTCTCCAAAACAATCCGATTGTGATTATATGTCTCCTACGCAGCCATCTGCAGGGAGCCACACAGATGCTGAAAAATAAAACTCATCATCTTCTTCAGCTTTAATGCAGACATGTGTATATTTTAGGTCAAAGCTGACTGGGATATGAAACTGCTTAGAATTTTATGAATGTGGAGGGGGAAAAAATCAGAATGAAAAATAATGAAGTCCACAGCAGGATGCTGCCAATCCTATATTTTACTCCCAGCAAGGTGCACTGCACTGTTGTTTTGATACCAACTTGAAATTCAAGTTAGACTGGTAATTTTATTTTGAAGAAAAGGTTTCTGTCTTGGCCAATACTGTCAGTGTTTTTATGAATTACAAGGAAATATCCAATGTTTCCAATATCGCTGTTTTCTGATGTTTTTCTTAATTGTTGATGATAGCCTTTACTATGTCATGATGAATATTGTCATATAGGTATTTTTTCAACTCTGCTTCTTACTAATATACTTGTACAATGAGATCAATTTGATGATTTGTAATTTCAGCAACGGATAAGGCTTTTGCTTTTTCATTTTTCAAAAGTTTCCCTCCAACAGATTTATTCAACTTCCACTGAAGTACAAAATTATGTTAAATTACTTGTATGTCTTTTCAATGCGGCAAAAAGAAGTGGCCTTCAAACTTTTTAGATCCATTATAGGTTTCAAAACAGTGCTGTAAAATACAGAACAGTGTCGTGCTACACACTGGTACAATTGTCATTAATGCTGCTGAAAAATCCCATAATATCATAAAATATCTTTTTTGTTAATCCATTTCTGTGCAACTACAAAACAAGCGAAACACAAACAAAACAAACTTAATAGTTTAAGGTAAGCATATCCAATTTGTTGAATATTAATACCAATATTTACTCTGTTATCCCTTTTTATGCTGATAAAAAAAACAAGGTATAAATGGTTTTGGTCTGGTCCTGCTGCCCCATATATGGAACAGCTCACAATTGGATCTCTCAACAGCGTTTATTCAAGGTCTTCATACAAAAAAGCAGCAATGCTTTGGGAGGGATGGTCTTACACAAGTTTAGTGAAGCAGAATAAAAGGGTAATTGGTGTCTATGCAATGCGACAGACTGGCAACCTCGCCCAGAGCGTAGCTAGAGATAGGCACCAGCACCTTCCAACCCCACTTGGGACAAGGCTGTACAGAAAATGGATGGATGGTGTCTGTGCACAACTTCCTGGCTATAATGTGGCACCAGTGTCACAATTTGGGTTGGTTTAATTGCTGATGAAGAGGGAAATTGTCTGTTCAGTTTTTCTACAGAAAATGCTGCAGACTCCACATGTGGTAATGTGGAGTCTAAGTTATCTGCCACACATGGATTTAAGCATAATATTGCCATAAAGTTAAATTTAGCATACTTCTTTCCCCATGTTTATTATGTCCAGTACATGAATAAAGTGGGAACAACAACTGTCAAATCTCTTCAATAAAAGGTGAGATCTGTGCAATGCACAGCTGATCAACAGATTCTTCCACATGAGCCATGGGTCTTTGCAACTCCTCCAGAGTTGCCATGAGCCACGGGTCTGCTTTTCTTACTAATGGTCTCTTTACTGAGATTGTGAGTTTATGCAGGTCATCTGTAAGCTTGCAGTTGTGACACAATCTTTTTTTTTTTTTTTGGATACTGGATACTTTTTTGGATACTGTCCACAGCCTGGGAATCATTATATCACATCTGTTGCACTGTACTAGTGGACTTTGCTTGGTTTGACACCAAATTTTCAAATATAGTTTAAAGAAGAAATAGATTTTTTTTTCAATCATCTGGGAGAATAATGTAAGTATATTCACCTTCATAATCACTTCAGCAGTGCATAATCCCTGCAGCATTTTCTGTAGGAAAACTAAAACTGATTTCCATTCTCATCCCTTGCAGCCTGCTAATGAGTCACACTCCACAGACACAAACATATCTTATCCTATGCGCTGCCGATCTACATACTCAGATAAACTGATGCTGTCGCCCTGGGCAAACTTGTACCTCGTACCACATTCAAAAACTAGTCAGCCAGTGTCCAGCAGAGTGAGTGCAGCACCCACAGGGCAGCGGATGATTTCAGACATAAAACACAGCTAAAAAAAAACTCCAGAAACACACAAGTCTGCATGTAGCATATTATCTCCATTTACACACTGTGCACAAATCACTGCTAATTGTCAAATTATGCCTGATATCAGCCCACATCACCTGCGTTGATGTATCTGTGGTAAATAACAAGGGGTAAAAAAAAAAAAAAAAAAAAAGCAGACCACCCTGCAAGCAGCTTACTTGAGGTTCTTTCAAAGGCAGGCGACTAAATTACTCCCATTCCTCTGCATGGAATAATATCTCAGGTCTACAAAAACTTGAGTATCACTAAGGCCAATTCTTCCTCTCCTTTCATGACAAGAAGCAGGATTTAGCTGCCTTCTCAAGTGACAACTAATTGGGTTGCGGGCAGCAGTCTTTGTTGTGAAATGTCTGATACAGTTCTCCAAGTTGGATTACACATTTTACATTTGTCACTTATTGAACAGGAGCGACTGCACTCACTGCATGATGCGGAGAGGCTGCTTAGCAAATTGGTTTCCTCTGTGAAATAATAGGAACAGTCTTGCAGCCAGAGTTGACAATGAAACCATGAGATTTACCTTGTGAGAAAAATGACAGAGATAAGGAAGAAAATAGCATTTTAATGCATCAAATTTGTCACTTGGGTGAATAAACATACAGCATATACAAGTACATCTTAAAAACTATAAATATTGTGAACGTGATATGGCTTAGAACTGATAGACATCTTACATTCTGTTTTAAAACAAAAAATAATATTGCAAACAGATGGCTCATAACATTCTATGAGGATGGGAAAAGTGTGACAGTAATGGTGGCAATAACCGCAGCCTTGACAGGATTGTCCAGCAAAGTCCATCCAAGAATTTCAAGGAGCTTCATGAAGTGGACTGAGGCTGGAGTTATCACATCAAGAGCCACTACTTCAGATGAATACCACACATGGGCAACAAATTTTATATCCCTTGTGTCAAGCTACTCCTGGACCAGATGCAACATCACATGCAACTCATCTGGACTGTGAAGAAAAAACACTAGACTTTTGGACTTTGTTCCAAAGTCCTCTTTAAAAATGAAAGTAAGGCTTTGCATTGCATTAGGAAATCAAGATTCTGCAGCAAGAGTGGAGAGTCACAGAACCCCATAACTTGAAAAACTGCTGACAAGCTTTTCTGGAGAAGCTTTCCTTTTCCAGCAAGACTTGGCGCCCGCCGATACTGCAGTTCTTTTGGTTGCCAAAGGAACCAAAAGCTGGTTAATTGAACATGGTGTTCCTGTGCTTGACAGGGCAGCAAAGTCTGACATCTATGGGTTTGTGTCAAAAGGAAGACGAGATGACCTCAAGGCTGCCATCAAAGCAACGTGGGCTTCCATTTAATGCCACAAGAATCTGATCTAAATTACACACTTCTGAAGCCATTTACTTAAATTAATATATTTGAAAACAATCATTTTCCCTCCGCTTTACAACTATGTGCTGCTTTTTGTTCACACATAAATTCCCAATAAAACACAGTTAAGGTTGTAGTTGTTTTGTGGCAAAACGTGAAATGTTTCAAAAGAGTGTGAATACTCTTGTAAGTCAGTAATGTACTGGATAATCCACTAATTTGTTCTTAAAGTACTGAGGCTGAGAAATGTTTTCTTTACACAATCCTCTCTGGAACAGACGGTGATTATAGAGCTGATCTCTGTAAACCCATTAGGCTGTTCACTGTAGGACATTCTGGTCAACGTTACAATGTTCACAGTCTTCTAAAATATTTCCAAAATGTTATGAAATACTTCATCTGCGCCATGATTCCTCTTACCAATGATTATCTCATTTGTTGCTGGGTGCTACATGGATGTCAGTACAGCAACAACAGCCGACCAATTCAATCTGGACAAATAAACTATAGCAATAATCTCAAAAGAAGTACAGTTGCGACTGCACTTGTAATGTGATCATAATATTCCAATGCAGGGCGTGAATAAAACAGAAAAGAGCTCTCTCTGCTTACCTATATTATGGCTGTGGTGAACCGGTGACCTGATCCAGGCTCGCTGCCAGGCAACATGTTGAACATAATCAAACGCCTAAGAAAGAAAGCAACTAATTTAGCTAAGCGGACTCCGTCTGGAAATGACACCTCAGATGCGGTCCGGGGTTGTCCACCAACCAGTGAGCCTTTGCTGGTCCAGTCAGACCTCTCATGGTACCTGCTGAGAGTCCTGGGTGTAATTTCTAAGCCGTGCAGTTGAGGTAGCCGCAGTCAAACCGGTCGATAAGGAAACAGTCAGGAGGGGTCTCCTTATTTATTCACTCGGAGGTTCTGTCCACGCACCTGCTCCACGGCTGTACACAGAAACCGTGAGAAGACGGCGAGATGACGCTCCATACAATCTAACCTCAGCTCCGCTCACACCGACCTGCATGGGTCCCTCTTCTTCTTCTCTCTGATTGGCTGACAGCGGCATCAATCATGGGGTGTGTTGTGAAGTGGAGCCTCAGTGGGGTCTGGTGGCCGTTACTCTCCACTCTTCCTTTTTTTATTACTATTTAGTCAGTTAATTAAAAAATAGCAACAGGAGCATTGTTAGAAACAATTTGAAAAAATAGTTAAACTTTTTTAAAAAATCGTAACTAAAAGAGAAACATGTTAAAAATTATTTCCTCCTCGTCTTTAAGTTTCCTTGTTGAAAACAAGACTTTCTACTACAATGAGTCAGAGACACCAAGAGGGGGCGCTGTCTCTTTGAGTAGCAAATAATGCGCGTGTCAGAGCACAGTGCGAGGCCCATCCATTATGTATGTGTTCGTGCACAAGTTGAATTGAATTGAAGCTACAAAAAAGCAGTCTCATTTTCTACGACAAAATCAAGTAATGCTGAATAAACAAGGAAAACGTGGCTGATCAGGAAGGCAACCTCTTTTCAACTGCATGTTTGTTATTTCTGTTGTGGGCTGCAGTTGAAGTGATGGAAAACTTTCAGGCTTTTACGGTTTTTAAAGGTGCAGTTTTATAAATAAAGGAAAAAATCATAGGAGTTATCAAGTGTCTTTCATTAATTATTTAGTTTATTCTTTTTGAACTTCAAAAAGTATTTATATTGTGCTCAAATGTCTGAACAGCCTTTATGGGTGGTTGTTGGCATGCGCCCGGTTTAAACTCTGTTAAATCGGCTCATGTTGATCGATGCTGCCATCTAGCGGTAGTGGTGTGAAAGAACACTTAAATCCAAATCAGAGCAGACAGTTTGTCTAATATACAGTAAAATTTTATTTCTCTGTTATGTACAGCAACGAACTCTGAGTTGTCTTTTAATGTGACACTTTTATCTGGCTATTTAAAGATTTATGGGTTTATTCTCAGACGATTGAAAATGTGTTCTTAAAACATTTTTTTTAAATAAGATACACTGATCTTATCTTTTGTCTCTGACTGTAATTTCCATTAATGGTAATTTCAATCTCATTGTCAAAAACAAACTTCCACATGTAAGTACTGCTGATGGCATCACAAGAGGCTGAAGACAACTGATTTGAGTTCTTTTGAGTTTGTCCATTGTACTTTACTTGCTTTTTATTGATCTTTTTTTAACGTGTTTTTAATAAAAAAATTTTGCACTCTGTGTCTGAAACAAAATGCTTGAAGTGCATTTCATGGATTTGACCGAGCAAAGGTGGACTGGAATATCCATAGTTCATAATATGTTTAGTTTTCTGACGATTAGTTTGTCATACACCCACAGTAGTTGATGTGCTCTGTTTAGATAAATCATGCTTATTTTAAAGCGGATGGAAAGTTTCAATACCAACAACTAAAGCTTGTATTACACAACGATATGCATTGTTTTTCATGATTTGAAGGATTATAAAAAAAACAGACAAGCAAAAAAAAACTTGAATATGTTTTTAACCTTGATGTAGAATTTCAGTATTTCAATATTAGTTTTTATTTTTTTTACATTTATTTCTTACAATTGCAGGATGTTTGTTGCAGATTAGTATAGAGTAAAAATTGAATTCTGATTCTTCATGTTTGATTTGGATTCTGGAGATGCAGCGGAAGACCCAAGTGGTCTGGGAGGCTGATGCAACAACATCAGGTTCCTAATGTAGGCCATTCAGTGATCTATAAACTAAGACATCTTTTTTAAAGCCTATTCTCTGACTTGCAGTATAAAGACAATTTGATGTAATCAAACAGGAGTTCTTGAACAAATCAAATATGATTGATCAAATATTTTTTTCACTGAGCTGTAAACATAAAAATATGGACATGATAGCTGATTGTTACATTATTTGACACAAGGTCAGCAGGGAATCTGTTGAGGTTCAGCTTCAAGATGAGTCAGATGCACACCCCAAGCCGAAACATTTATCAAAATCACACACACACGCACATCCAGCCCCCTGCGCAAAAAAAGTCGCAGTATCATCATATCACATCATCCTGACTGAAGGCACAGCCAACTCACAGTCTGTCCGCATGGTGGCGCTCTGGTCGTTTCCTCCAACCCAAGTAGCAGCAGTCTGGCTATTTAACCGCGGGGTGTGTGGATTCATTCCGCTTTGAAACTGGCAACGCAGCGCACCGGATCTCCAGTAATGCGATTCCAAAGCAGCTTTCTAAACTCCAGAAGAGCGCTGCTTGATCCGGAGGAACTTCTCCAACTTCGCTCCTCATCCTCACTCCTCACTTGATGACAATTGCCGCGGGATATCATCTCTCCCCTGTTTGATTTTGTCTTTATTTATTTATTTTTTTATTTTTTGGAAAGTTTTATTCATTTATTTTTTATGCCAAAGTAGAGATGAATAACACCGGGTTCAACCAGACTGAGGCCGGGCTGTTCAACAAGACAGAGGAGTTTTTCTGCTGCAACTTCTCCTCCGTGGTGACCGACAACGGCTTCGTGGCCGCGGCTCCGGACGAGAGGAGCCTCTTCATAATGAGGGTGGTCCAGATAGCCGTCATGTGCGTCCTCTCCCTCACCGTGGTGTTTGGCATCTTCTTCCTGGGCTGCAACCTCCTCATAAAGTCCGAGGGGATGATAAACTTTCTGGTGACGGACAGAAGACCCTCCAAAGAGACGGAGGCGGTGGTGGTTGGAGCCTACTGACGGACGAGGACCTTGGCAGTCTTGGTGCTGGAGTCAGATGGAGAGGGTGCGACGATCAACAGTCCCGAGCGCAAGGCCCTGTTTTTATGTTTTGTGCAGTTTCTAAAAAGCCGAAAGGAGCGCTCTCTGTAAGGGCACGCTGATGGGGACTGAGGCGCACAGCTGCTCACCTTTATTCGTGTGGCCTTTTTTTAATGCCAACACTCTGAGAGGTAACAGTGCGCTGAGATCCTCTTTAGTTAAGTGTCCAATCACGCACTGATCTCATTTGAGAGTTGCGAAACATCAGTCTGACGCAAATGTTTTGCAAACGCAAAGGGGAATTTAATGTTGAACGTTTTTGCTCTATTTGGCATACAATGGGCAAGACTCTGGACAGAAATAAAAATATGTACCAATTCGCAGCAATGGTGAAAGACATTTTGTTTTAGAAAAAAGAAGAAAAAAAAAACGACGGGGAATGTGGTTGAGAACCGACAGGGAAAAGACTTCCATATTAACGACTCTACTGATTTTTAAATGTGATTAAAAAGTTATTAGAATCTAATTTCATGCTTGACTTTCAGCATTTTTGTGTGGGCTCCCTTTGGACAGAATCTACACTATAAAAATGAGTAATAATAGGAGGGTAATAAATATTACATGTTAAATTGGTTTGAATTGGATGAATCTTGTTAGTTTGTAAGCTTAAATTTTTAGCATCATTACATGTTTTTGATAACCTATCTAAACAATTTAAATGGAATTAAATTAAATAGTTTCCTTACTTTCATTCATCACGTGTATTATTCATCACATTCATCGGATGTGTTGCTTCTGAAATATTTTTGCCTACTTCATCTTGTCAGACAGAGTCTATTTGGTGACTTTTAGATTTTTCCAGAGTCTAAATCAGGAGTTAAATGTTATCAGTCACATACATGTATGTAGTTCCAGGTTGGTTCAGAAAATGTAAGTTTTTGTCCTGCTTCAATGGGTTTAGCATTGACGCTAACATTCCAGCAACCTTGACAGCAGACTCAACTTCTTAAACCCTGACACCTTTGTTGCCCTTTGAGGAGGAAAATGTCTCCATGCCACTTTCTTGAATGTAAAATGTTTTATTTGAGTCTTTTACTGTGATCCTCTGACAAACGGGGGCCCATCACAACTTGGGTTGGTGTTTCAGAAAGATAATTCAAGATTGAGAAATCAGTACTGAGACACAAGGGACAATTTAGAAACTATATAGTATATTTTTAAAAATTGAATTAAAATCACTTAAAAATATTATACAATGTTTTAATTTGATTGTTTTGTTTGTACATTTTAAAAAGTGCTTGGAATTTAATTAATTTCATGTTCGTCTTTTAGCTGTTCAACTTAATTGAACAATTTCTTCGCAAAAATATGAATTAAAATCAACTTAAATCAAATTTACTCATATTGCTGCATCAATGTCAACATTTACCAGCACATGAAAGTACAGTTCTCAGCATATTTTTTTTCTGAATCTAATTAGACAATGGCCAACCTGAAACAGGCTGAAAAAACAGAGAGAATAAAAGTTAATGATTATGTGGTGTTTGAAAATATGACGCTTTCCTGACAATTCCTCCACAGTTTTAATTATGTCTACATAGAAGCTGCAGATATAGGTCGGAAGCACTTATAAAAACCTTTTTACGCAAATGCCTCTTAGAAAAGGAACCTCATTATCTTAGAATTTCTTTACTTCCTCCACCTGAGGATTCATGGAGCCTTTCACATCCTCACTCCTTCTGTCAAAACATCTGTCGTGCTCTGCCCCAGGGTTCACCTGGCTGCCAGCTCCCCAGGAGCGTCAGAAATTACTTGTCTTGTCAATGCAGTGACGAAGGAGCCACAGGCCAATATGCCGCCATACTTCACTGCCCACCTGTGCTTTAATACAAAGTTAAAGTGAATCAGCTTACATTCATTAAAATGCCCTTCATCCTGTCTCACTTTTCTCCTGTTTCCTCTATCTTGACTGTTGTGTCATGTTTGACAAAGGTCCCTTTCTGTCTGACAGTTTTGAAAAATTAACTGTCATGGCCCACAAGGGACACCCTTGTATTGATGCTTAAGAAAAGGATACAATCTAAAACAATGACTCTACAAGTGAAACTGAAAATATAGCAAGAATGTGACTCACTCATCACTCCACAGACTTTCACACTTTTAATGCAGAAAATCAATTTTGGGATTTTAGTAAATTCATCCAACAGCAGCATCTCTGAAAACATAGACTGTTGCATTTTAAAATGAAACTGAAAGATTGTCATATTTGATTTACTGAGGATGAAATAGAGATTCTTGCACTAGACTTGATTTTAGTATTTTTTTATTTTTTATTTTGCAAGATGTTTAATGTTATTTACGCTGAAGGAATACAAAAGTCAACTTGAACTGAAAATATTAAGAAAACATGCACTCGGAATAATACAATGAGGAGATCAATTGAGGAGCTTTCATCAGCATCTAGTAACTAAAATCTATATCCTGATATTTTAGGATATAGATATGCTTATATGCTTATATAAGATGCTTGATATAAGCTTTATATAAATAAAGCTTATATTTAATAAGCTTTATTTATTAAATATCTTTCATTATCTCTAGAACCAAAATGCTGTACAGAATGCATAAAAAAACAATAAAAATACAAGTGCCATCACATAGACTCAAAAACCTTGAATACTAAAATGCAAGGTATATTAAAAGCATACATAACAAGTTTATATTTGCTGTGGGCAACAATTCCATCTTATTGCCAAAACATATTGTAGACACTCAGAGTTTAAACATGTGATAAGTGAAACATAAAAAACAAATAAAACAATGATTCAGGAACTCCTTGGGGCACACTGGGATATTGTGATTTTATATATTATGCTGCTCTAAATGTCAAGAAACAAAATGTCACAAACATATCCTCAAATCCCAGCATGAGTCAGCATCAAAAGCATGTCTGCCCACGAGACTAAACATGCCACTCTCAATATGAAACATGGTGGTAGCGTGATCATGCTGTGGGAATGATTTAGTTTTACTGGGAAGCTGGTCACTATTGGTAAGAAGGTGGACGGAGTTAAAACTGGAGATGAACTTCACTTTACTTCAAGACAATAACCAAGAACTATGAGTCTCTGGAAATACTTACTAATTTTAGCCCATGGATGCTCTGTAAATGTAACTACGTTCAATTTTTTTCCTCCTCTAATTTAAAAGAAATAAATACATAAATTAGAGAAGAATAAAACAACAAGGTATAACATAATGAAGGTTTGTGTTCCATCTTCAGTTTATTTAAAAAAAAAACTTGAAAATTGGAAAATAGTTACAGGCCGGTATCTGGTTTTTTAAATATCCAGCCAGTTGCAACCTTCTGATTGAACCTCACTTAATTATTATAGAAACAGTGGTGATAAGATTTGCTTTGTTTTTTTTTATTACTGAAGCATATTTTCTCAATTTCACACGTAGCTTGTGCTGCAGAAGGTTGCTCTAGTCTGATGCAGTCAGATCTGTCATCTTAAAGATTTCACATCCCAGTGCTCTGTGAAATTCAGGAGATACTAACAGCATCCATCTGTATCCTTCTGTCAACAAACGGATTGTGCCCAGCAAGGCCTATGTGCTTCTCCTTCCAACATGCTCAGATATGTGCTTTGACAGCTACTCTGTGCAAATCTAAAACAGCTGGTCAGGCTATTAAAAATGCATGTTTCGAAAGCCTGATGTAACCATGTGTTCTCGCATTTCTTCCCAAAGGCAGAGAGTGTTACAGGTCAGAGGGGTGTAAAAAAAAATTACTATTCACTACTTCAGCATGTCTAAGAAAAAATATATAAATATATGTGAGCAGTGTGGCACAGAGCAATCCAGCATCAGCTCATTTTATCCCATGCCGACTGTCCATGGACTGTGCTCAACCATGACAGCATCTGTGGGGTGTTGATTGTGGGCTAAAACAGGCTTCAGGTCCCTGCTTGCTGTCTTATGATTGGCTGCTGAGCAGAAGCCCGGTCAATGAACTGGATAGCGACTAAAAGCCCCAAATAGCAGCAAGGCAGCCACATTCAGTCCCCACGTTTCTCTCCTGTTCTCCCACAACCGATCTCCTGGGCTGTCGTGCCACAGACACATCAGTCAATGTGGTGTGAGATCTATGTGGTTGCATCATATTTTTAGCTCCCTCACTTGGTATTACAGTCAGTGAAGTTACTCATTGTCATTTCACACAAACTTATCTGCAACAATATTTTCAATAAAATTGAAAAGAAATTTGAGAAGAGCATAAGAAATGTGTTTCCATTAGCTGTTGATGAAAGATGAAATCTTAAAAGTTGAGCTTTGAAAAAATCCCCACTCTCAGGTTTTAATTTTTATTACCTTGTGCCATCAGTCACGGCTGTGTTGTACCGGTGATTGTTTCACACACAAACATCCCAGGGATTTAACACCTGAACCATGCTGCCTTTAATACTTTCCTGTAAGCCACAGAGTGTGTGTGTCGTTTTGTGAGCGTATCTCTGCCTTAAAGAAACAAAATCAATGCAGAGTCCACTCAAACTGAGGAGAGTCCCTCTTTTTGTGTTGGCAAAGACTTTACCTAATAATGTGTCTATCTGTAATCACAGAACTAAGGGAAACACAGTCCATCACTGCTACTGCAATGAGACAAAGAAATAAAAGTCTGGAATTTGGTTTAACATAAGCAATTGTTTAGGGTATGAAACAACATAATAGGTTACATCAACATTTTTGTGATTGAAGATTGTATTCTCTATGCAACAATCATTCTGTTTATCAATTTATTACTCTGTACAGCTCTCCCTCCCTTCAAGCATCCATCTGTCCATCATCCAGACATCCTGCCTTCCTTCTCTTTGTTTGTTCAAACTTTAAAATTCTTTCAGAATCCCTGGATGCTGCAGGAAGGCAGAGCATCCAGCTTGTTATCAGTGCCCTGTTCAAAAGCCAGTATCCACAACAGTATGTGGGTGCATTAGCGCCCAGGTTGTACGGGTGACTTCAATATCTGTGAAGACACAATGAGTGCTGAGTCACAGAGACAGACTTGAGAGCCGCTGCAAGTTCTTTTCATCCAAGTTCTTTTCTTTTCATCTAAGGACTTCAATTCAGCAGGACACATTCATCAAATGGTAAACTCTTTTTTTTTTATACAACTTGTCAAAAACAAATCAAAGCAAATACATCTGATTTTATTCTTTTTGGCACCTTTGATAAAGATATGTGAAACATCTTCACACACATTAATATTTTGTTGTTCTAACACAACATACTGACTTCTTTTCTAAAAGTATTTTAGTTTGCGCACAATTAATAATTGGTGGAAAAGACGACATTTAATTCCAAATACTTTTACTTGATTATGACTCTCTTGTCTATTTCTATAAAAAAAATACACCTCATAACTTATTTGTTTATACCTTACTCGTTAAGTAACTCAGTGTTTCTTCTTGTTTACCTAGATTAAACCAAAGATGTTATAAATTACTGAAAAAACTTAATCAACAAATATTCCAACGAAATCCATACTATTCCAAATGTACAAAAAAGAAAATTAGTAACTTGTATTTTTCTTCCTCTTTGCCCACCCGCTCAACTTAATCAGATTTTCTGTGTAATGAAGAAAAATTGCTTTGTGCATTCTGCAGCTTTCGCTAAATCAAATTATATTTTTTTTACAGTGAGATACTTGGAACTCATTATTCCCTTCAGTCATGCAAATGCATAATGAGTGTTCATTACTTTGAAATAATAGCTGTGATGATGTGATATTGACCCTGTAATCCATTCCAATTCTTGTGTAAGCGTGTTTCAGGGTCTATTGACCTTCCAATCACGGTGCTTCCTGGCAGCTACATCTGCTCCTAAACAACCTTCTCTCTGTGGTGCTCCACTTCAATAGGAAGGATGCTGAATGCATCACTAAAATAACGTAAATTACCTCTTAATAACGCTGTTGTTATGCAGCTTCCAGGGTATAAGCTCAATAATAATGAGCATCCTTTATCTAAAAGATCATAATCATTTGCCTCATCATACTACTTTTAAGCTTTAGTTTGGGATTTTGGAAGCTGTCATGATAGATATTAAATATGGACGATATCAATTTGGGAAGTTATGTCTGGTTTGGAATCTATCCTTCATTATGGTTGAAGAATTCCACATTCTCCAAGCTGTATAAACTTATGACCACCTAAAATGCTTTCTGTGCCTTCTTTTATTTTAATATAAAGTTTGAGCATACTACAGCTATCATAGTAACATACAAAACTGATATAGTTAAGAATTCTGTGGCACAGATGTGTCTTTATCAGTGAGATATTTGATAAAAAGGAAATTGCATTAATTAACTGCTCGCCTGATTTGGTTCATCTGTGTTTTTGTATTTGCATTATTCTGCTAAGCTGATTTAAAGTTTTGTGTTTGGATTGTGCAGAAAAGTTTTTAAACGCTAACTCTAAAACTTATGCGCTGAACAAGCAAATCGGAGGACAATAAACTAATATAAAACTTTAGAAAACAAAATTAATCAAAATTCAAATGTTGTACACCCTGCGACAGACTGGTGACCTGTCCAGGGTGTACCCCGACTCTCGCCCAGAACGCAGCTGGACATAGGCACCAGCAACTCCTCACCCCGTTGGGGAGAAGGGTGATCAGAAAATGGATGGATGGATAAACAGAAATGCAAACATTATGAAAAGAATGCATGTAGGCTTAAATGCAACCAGAACAAAAAAATTACCTGTATTTATGTATGTGTAATTGGTGGATGGATGCTAAATATTTGTGCCTGTGTCTCTTTTGAGAATCAGTTCTTTGTTCATTCAATATTCACCATGCCAAACTTCTCAACTCTTTTCATGCCACTATTTAAGCATCCAACTGACTTTTCCTTTTCTTGATATTAAAGGGTGATTTCAAAATTACATTTTTCTTTGCTGGAGTTCAGAGTGCTAAAACACCTAAAAAGATGCAAGAAGAAATAACTTTTAGCAGGAGTTCAAGTGGCCATGAAGAGAAGAGATGGTTCTATTTTGACATCAGGTTCACAAAGGCACAACTTTTCTGTGCCTCCTGCCACCATCATGACGGCCACTTGCTCTCCTGAGACCTGGATGACACAGAGTAGAGGTTTCTCACTCTGATGTTCTACCGCTTCCCTTCATATGTAATGGAATAGACTGTGTGACACCTCAAGGCAGCACTTCTGTGGCTACACAAAATTAACTCAATTAATATTTATGATGTTTCTGAAAGCTCTTTCCAGGGTTTGTGAGTTGGCCTGGTGCGTTGGCTGAGCAAAGATACATTGATGTGAACTGCGCTCCTCATTCCTGACTGCATCAATAAGCAGTGACAGTTCGGACCTGGCTGCCAAGCAGCACTGTCCTACCTGTCTGGGTGCTGTTCTCCTGTGCCCCCGCTGTCAGGTGCACTCAGTCACTGTACCGATCAACTTTATCCAAGCTAACAACCACCGCATAATCTGCAACTTGAGTTTAATGTTTCAGTCACCAGCATAAAAAGTGCCATGCAAATGTTCTCCTTAACCTCGTCCACATTTACAATCAACACAAATGGATTTTATTGACATTTTATGATCATCTTATATAAAGACAAAAATCACTGTCAAGTACTTTTAATAAGGCAAATCATTTTCTTTAAAAATTAAATAAATAATGATTTATTTTAAAAAAATATATGTTGCCTGCAAATATTTTCAACTGGAGAATTTTGATTTCAGTGGCAAAAACATTTAGACACCATTGATTTTAACTCAAGGCTAATTATGTGTTAAAATGGCCCAATCAATGTTCAGATCTAAGTTTAGTGAAAAGATTACAAAATTGATGTTTACTGATGTCCATCATCTAGTGTGACTCAGTTTAAAGATATTTTGTAAGTAAGAGTACACACAAAAAAAAAAGTTAAACACAAAAATCTGTGGTTGCAACATGACAATATGTGAAGAATTGCATGTATGTTTAATCTAATTGTCTTAGAATACATTTAGCTCATAAATAAAATAAAGAATTCACAATTCTTTTGAAAAAAAAGTTTGCCTTTCCAAACATTTACTAAAAAATCTGCTAACAACAAGAACAACATCTCCAATCAGGTTGTTGCATTGTTGCAAGTTGAGTAATGTCTTCCCCGTTTCCAATCTGATGCCGTACCTTGGGAATTTGTGCCTAATGGTCCACCTCCTGGTTGTGTCACACCACATGAAAGTTAGGCTGAGTGCTGTATGATAAAACCTCTGCAGGGTCATGACTTATTGAGCTACCTCAAATTGCTTCTCAATGCTGCTGCAAGCTGTTCCTCCCTCAGGGCTGGCTCCATTATCGCCCGCCTCTTCCTGAGGGCCCTTTGCAGTGACATCACCTGCTTCCATACATTAATCCACATCACACTTCTGGTTTTTCTTAGGAAAAGTACAGGAAATGTAAAAGAAATCTTTGTTGTTGTTTTTTTACAGAATCGGGTAAATGCCAAGCAGGCCAATTACCGCAGGCAATGTTATTTTCTCATAGACAGGTTCCTTAAAGGGGAGACTTTGGTTGGTAGAGATAAGAAGATTCATTGACGGGACAAATCTATCATTTAACAGAGGACACAGAGAAAGTAGTTAAAGCAGTGAGTCAGAAAAATACAGATAACTTTAAATATTATCAAAAAGGGCATCAATCACTCTGTCTAAATTATCTACCGTTCTTCACAAGTCATGTGTGACTTACTGGAAGTCAGACAGGATGACATTCAAAAATGCCAATAATTTAAGGGTGCCAGTGTCTCACTCAGACACTGTGAGAGCAGCGACCATGTAGCTGTGTATTAATTTACAGCTGCATGTGCTGAAATAACAGTGGGAAAAAAATCTGAAATTTGATTTTCCACTTCAGTCAGACTGTACACGCTTATTTATTCATTTAGTTATTTGCAATAAGTTCTATGTCACTCTTTGGTGTGCACCATTCATTCTTTTTCTTGTAAGAGTTCACGCAGCAGGTACCAAAGCAACTATGAAGTGTTGAATTAACATGTGGGTGCTCGTGCACATGTGTGTGAAATGACATCCCAGTCCAACTAAGCTGCACCTTTAAGCTCCACAGCTGTCACAAAGGATCAGCATCCAGCAGGGCACGCTCCAGGAGCCGCTTTCAGAGAGACCTCTGCTGCGCTTCTTCTCACAAACCAAAGGTCATATGACCAATAAAGTCCAGTCTGTTTGACTGCATCACTTTGCATCAGCTCAGGTTCATAAACAGTTCCACGAAGTAAATTTTGTAGGATGATAACAATGCAATTCTCTGACGAAATTCTTAGTGAAATTGCCAGTGCAAAGAGGCAAGTTCATATTTGCACGAGCAATTCCACTAAGAAGTCGCTTTTAAAATTTAAATGGTCTACAGACTCCTTCACTCAAATTGTTAAATTCTAATTAGGCTGAAGAATAACCTGGTGAATTATGTACACAGCTGCTAAAGTCGTCACATATAAGATGTTTGATCCCACAGTGTTGCACCTGGCTTGTGTTAGAGGTCCTTTGATCTATCCCTCTGCTTGTTTTCCGCTCTTTGGAACCATTAAACAACTCCCTGGTCCCTTTGAGGCAGGACATTGATTAGGGAAAAAAAAAAGAAAGGAAAGAGCAGGATAGACGTCTTTGTGCCCAGACAGACTAATAGCTGAGTAGGTGTTTTTTACAGTAGCAGTGTTGTGGTGACGGGGACTGAAAAATGATGTTTACAACAATGCTGGCATATTTTTATGTATAAAAAAAAGCTGTCTGATGTTTGTTCACATGAATTTATATTGTATCTCTATATATTTTAATATCAATTATCTAAAAGTTTGAGGTGTTGCCACTTTCTTGCTGTACTTTAATTAGTAGACAACTTTTTTTTTACATTTTATGGCTTTATGTACTTGTAATTTCTGTATTTTTTTCTGCAGATCACAAGATATTTACACCAGATTTTTACACACGCCACTAAAAGATGCATTTATTTTTTTCTTGTTCAATGAACTAATGTTTAACTCATGACTTATCATCTAAAATGCATTCAGTGTGTGGCTATAAAGTGACACATAAACTGCAGCTATAAAGGTTAGAAAGTTTGGTGCTACAATGTAGCCTAATGGATCTCTGTGGTTCAGATTGTTACATTTTGTTGAACAATTTTCTAAATTTACAAAGATTGCTGAGATATTAGTCGAACGTTTTAAGGACAGCTCCATAAAGAAAGAGTCATCTGTGGAGTGTTGAGTATGATGCACTGGTCAAAACTATCAAAAGCTGTGGAAAGGTCAAATAATTTCAGTTCTAATATTTTTTGCCCCATTCATATGACATCTGGGTCAATTAAAACTTTCATTTAAATACAGAAATGACCAATAAACATATGTTGTAAAAAACAATCAAAAAAATTGCAAACTCACTGATGTCAAAATTTTTCATATCGTTTTGGTTTTTCCCTTATGTGAACCTGGTATTAAGTCTTTTCCTAGAAATTTTCAGAGGAGTTAATGTTTATGGTTTAGCTGTTCATCAAACCCAAAAAAATCATAATAAGTGTATTTGAATATCTGACTGAAATGTTAACGGGTCAAGCCAAGTCTCTTGGTGTGTTAGCAAAAATTATGTATTTATCAAAACTTGAGTAACACATGAAAGTATATGAAAGTACGTAACAATGACACCAATATACATTTGGTGTCAATGTTTTGTTATGCACATTTTCGAGTTTTTGGCATGTAAAACTCTACCATTCAGTCAAATGGTTTTTGGACTAAATCAAAAAACCATTCTTTTTTTTTGATTCAGTCAAGAGTGTCATAGTGTGTGATTATCTATATGTGGAATTGCTTTTAAGTTAATTAAGAACCAGGTGATGGTCAAATAATTGATTAAATTATTTTCAGAATTGACCAGTTGTGTACTTTCTTCTTGGAATGAGTGCAATAAACATGCAGATAAGCATGGTTCAAATTAAATGCCATTTCACAAACCTGCCAGGTCTGATAATGTGAGGCACTTCCACAGCAGACACATTCATGAGAGCTGGAAATAAAGATGTTTAGAGCGTTATCATCCTGCCTTGTCGCCTCTGCTGTGAGAGAAGCACAGGAGCATCAAGGCTGTCATTAATCTGCACCTCGCAGTTGCAGCCAATCTCAGAAACTGCAGCTGGTACCCTGACTCAGACTCTGACCTCCTCCTCCTCTCTGCCACTTTCAGGAGTGATCATATCCCTCGACAGCGCTTCAGGGTATCACCTGACCGTCGGTGCCTTTCACCACACCTCTATTCACACATTTTGCCCATCAGGGAGACCTGCTCTGGTACCTGACATGGAAAATCTGCACCGTCTGTGTTCCATTTTTAAAGCAGCGCCGCCTCGGTTTTTACTGGCTTTCTGGTCAGAGTGTCAAAAATGACCAAAGCACTCAATTCTAAGCATAAATTAATATTTACTGTTTTTAAAAAATAATCAGAATGAGAAAATATTGACACTTGGAAAGCTTTCTAAGTAAATTGTAATAAGTTAACGTTACATGTTAAACTCTTTAATCAACACAAGTCTTTTGCCAAGTCCGGACCAAGATTCATCAATTTAAGGTAAATGCTTTTGGTGAACATTGTATATCTTGATATTTTTGTCCAGTTATTTATCAATGTTCCAGCAGAAAGTTTTGTTTTGCTTTTCTTTTCTTTCACACCTACGACATGCAATGTGTCCATTGTGACAATCATCAAGCATGACTTCTACATTCAAATCCAAACTGAAAAGCATCACAACATCCCAAATGCCATTACCCCAACACACCCATTTCTGGGAGTAATCTCTGTGTAGAAAGAAGCAATTAATAATTATCTTCTCCAGTTTAATGGAAGTCCAGGTACATTCCTTTACTATGAATTAACTCAGTTTTTTTTCCACTCCCCCCAAAAATTCCTCCAATATCACCTTTAGTTGTAACACACCAAAAATAAAGGTTTAATTCCTTATTTTAAACAAGTCAAACTTTCAAAAAAGTTAAGGCATTTACTTTCATTCAACTTAATCATCAGAGACATTTTTAAGTAAAATAATCCTTGAGTGACTAAATATTTCACATGGCTGAGTGGTGCTTATGGTTATAAACAATATTACTTCTGTCTGTCTGGACCAGTGCTCTTTCACCAACAGAAAGGGCTGGCCCAAAGTGCCAGTCTTGTTATTTTCTTACATTAAATTATTCAACACTAATTTAAATGTTTGTGAAAGGACTATAGTGGCTAGAGGGGTAGAAGACAGCCTAGATAACTGACTTGCTTGTCCACCTTTATTAATAAAGAATGGCATGGGGAGACATGATTCTGATGCTTAAGTTGATGCCACAAATGCCTTTGTTGTCCCATTTTTTAGCAATATTTTTGTTAGCTTACAGCTGTGCAAGAGCTCACGGTTTCCATATGAGGGTTATTAATAACCAGTGGGAGGCCAGAAGGAGCTCAGAGGTGTCTCGTCTCTGCAGTTTTATGACAGAAATGCTTTGTGAAAGAGGCTTATGGTTCGTACCTGTTTGAGAGGAGGGGGTGACACATGTCACATAACACCAAAAACATCATATGGTGATTGAATGACAATCATCAACGCAGAAATTTAAACTGTAGAAAGCATAAGTCCTAATACAGACTCTTGAGTCTTTTTTTTGGACATTTATGAACACATCTCAGTGTGTTCATTACTGAGATGAACACACTGCTTATTACAGAAAGGATAATTTAAAAAGCATCTGACTGACTTACTCTGTGGCATAAGATCACTCAATCTTGTATAATGTGTTATAAAAACGCCACAGACAGTTTAGTTCATTAGTTTTAAGCATCCAGATTCCAGAAAAGCCTTTAAAACGAAAGGACACAGTCACAGCCATCTCTGAAAGTCAGACTGATTCGGAAACAAAATATTATGAAAGCCAAAATAGTCCTTCAATAAGAACTATTTATTCTTGTAGGTAGGGAGCAGAGTTTAAAACTAGTAAATACCTGATAATGAAGAAGAGATAGAAAATAGAAATCTCCTCATTGTTTGCAATAAGCTTTGTTGTCCAGATCAATGTCTGTGAAACAAAGTGGCTCACAGCTGCACGCTCCCATCACATTAACACCGACAGACTTCACATATGAGACAGAATTAAAATCAATGTGTATGAATCCATGGGATTTTCCAGTGAGAGCCGCAGCCTGTCACGTGTCTTTGATAGCAGACAAGAGCTCCACTGTCACAGGTTCACCAATATATTAGATTGATAAAACCACAAAACTTTATCCTCCCATAAAAATGGAGCCAGAAGAGTTAACAGGTTGCGTTTTTGCAACAAAAGATCTCGGTAAAGGTTGAGCAGGTCCCTGCTGGTGTGACCTAAGGGTAGAAAGAAAAAGCAGTACTCTACTGCTTCCTCCTTTCATCACGCAACGTACATTCAATATTAACAAAACAAGCGGCCACAGAAAAGGGGTTGCTTTGTCGTAAACTGACAAAAGAGTATTCGGGGTACCGTATCTTGGTTTTAAATTGTATTCTCTAAAAATAGCTCTGTGACTGCCTGTCAAGCCAGGCCATTCTTGCAAAGCATGGCTGATGCACAGAGTGTATCAGCCAAGGTTTCTAAATCTTGAAATGTTTAGCAATTTTGTCTCCTTTCATTGTTGTGGGAAAAGAAAGTTTGAACAAAAATGACAGAAGACAAAAAAAACAACAACTCATATTCAGTGACAGTGACTGACTGCTGGACAGCTGTCAATTCAGCAGTCATCCCCCATGACAGTGTTGGGCATGTTATGGATACAACACAAGATTTCTGAATTTAAAACATTTTTTATGAAGTTTTTGTAATCTCACTTCATGAAAAACTGTATTTTTGGTGTTACTGTAATCTATATTTACCAAAATGAGCAGAAATAAAATGGTTGACATCTATAAGACAGCATTCATGTAATCTACATGAATATGTTTTAATTAGAGATCCATCTATGCATCTACTCTATTGTCCTTCTCCATTTTTTCCAAGCTTTACATAAAGTGTGCATCTTTTAGGAATAATACCAAGCAACAACAGACGGCCCTGAAGCTGTGCATATATTGGATTCGGTCGTAATCTCAGCAGAAGGAGCTCATATGTAGAAAACACACACATATACAAACAATCTAATGAGGTGGCAGGCTGAACAGAGACTGCTGGGAGTTTTGACAACCTGTCCATGTTACAGGCTATTTCTGCAGCTGATGATGGATTAAAGCCCGTAAAAATGTACATGACATTTAGGAAATTGTTTCAAGCTCGAAATGTAACAACAAACCGTGTCAGCAGCTGGATTTCTCAGACACAGAGTTGAAACAAACATTGTTTAAGTTGCAGAATACAGAAATTTGTCAATTATAATCATACAAACTGATTATCTACATCTTTGAGCTTCTGCGTTTGTTCTTTATGTCCCATAATTCCCTCTTCCGTAACTCTTTAAGCCTCTCTCTGAGTATGTGTCAATCTTTTTAATGTCCCTCCACTTGCTTTCAGCCTGCATTTAGATGACAGCCGCGTCAAAACACATCAGTGGCACTCAGAGCAGGTTTCAGTGCCACCGGGCTCTGCAGCCTGGCTCTGGAAATGCAAATCTCTCACAGGTGTTACAGACACCCTCCCCTTTTACTGAAAACCACAGCATTAGAGCTGTTCCCACACCCAGCATAACAAATACATTTTGTGGGGGTTTTTTTCTGCACATGCTCCAGACTGAAAGGGACACACAAGGGGCTGCGCTAATACCTATAAATGAGTTAATGTGTTTACTGAGGAATGATGGGACTGTATATAGCGATGTACATAGCAACAAGACCCATGGAGACAGGGAGAGGACCAAAAGAGAGGAGCTTCCATAAGAGAGAGAGAAGGTGATTTAGTCATCCATTAAAGGGCAGCTTATCTGTCAGGGTCAATTATCTGACTTAAAAACAAAAACAATCAAAAGTTAAATAAATAAATTAAAAAAATATCTAAAATGTAAACATTCTTTGAGAATACTTGCATTTTAGATATGTGTTATTTGACAGATGCAAAATGATGCATTTGAGCATCATTTTTTTTGTGTAATGAAAAAATTACTCAAAAATAATAATCCTCATCCTCATGATCGTTAAGATTTTATGCTTATTTAATTTCTAATCAAATATGAACAGAAGCCATAAAATTCTTAGTACTGACCATTAATCTAAGAAATATTTTCAAGAAATACAGGACTTGTCCAAAATGATTTATCCCATTCTAAATAAACAATAGAAAAATCTACAATACAATACAAAGTCGTCTTACAACGTTTGAGCAACTCTGCACATAAATTAAATCCATGCTAAAATCAAACATGTGCAGCCAGTCGTTTTTAAAATGAATTGAAGTCTTGTGCTATATAATAATTCCAGGCTCATAACTGAACAGCTTAAGAAAAAAAACTCATAACTAACAATATATTAATATCCATGGTGAATCTATGGAAGTTTTTAATGAGATTTGTAAATAAACCACTCAGTGCTTTGAAAATCAAAAACTCACCTTGTATTCACCTACCCTGTCAAAATTTGCATTATTAGACAAACTCGACTCGACTGGGTGACTTTTCTCTTTTGAATACAACTGCAATCTTTACATGACGTCCATCTGTAACCCGATTGTCTGAGCGGTGGGAAATCTCTGCTCCTGTCTGCTGAGAGCAACACTGCATAGAAGGATTCGCTTCTGTCTGCTGAGATAGCTGAGAGCAGTTCGATGCGTTTTCAAAGAAAAACGTGCAACGAGACATACTGCATGGATTTGACAACTGTCACATTTCGTTAGCCTTTGAGTGAGGCCTTTTATTATCGACAGGTTGGAGAGATTTGACGAAAGGAAACTGAGAATTAAGAACGAATGACAAGCACAGACCTCCAATATGAGTATGAATTCTGTTAGACAGACATTCAGGTGTTGTCTGAGGTGTTGTCAGCGGGGGGATCATATGAAAGAACAACAATGCTCTCCTCAAAGGACCGTCATTTCCCTCGCTGAGCTATGTAAGTGAATTAATGTCTCCAGCTCCTGACCTTTACTTCCGTGTTCAGGTTCAGAGATAATAGGCTACACATCCTTCAGAGTTTCTAATGGAAATAAGCATTTGCGTAATCTAGCAATATAAATGAATGGGAATGATGGCAACTGACAGTCTTAGAAATATATCTCTAATGCATCTTTTTGCTTTGCTTTTATAGTGTTATTTTACTGGCTCATCGATGCAGGTCCTCCAGACATAAGCTCCTTTTTCCATATTTAATAAGAGCATCTGCTGCTTCGTGCTTACATGTCTAATATCTTTTTAGATGAGGTTTAATTAACTAGCTCAGTGACAAATGTTGATTGGTTCTGCCTTCATGTTTAGTGTAATTTATTATAAGAAAGTCAGTTAATGAAGATGTAGAAAAAACATAATGAGTCTCACATCATCTTTATTTACTATGGACTAAAGCAATTGTAAGTATTCATCTCGAAAATTTATGTCGATTTATTACAAAGTTAAAACGTTAACGCTAACTTTTTCACATTTTGACACATTGCAACCACAAATTTTTATTTCTTTGACATTTTCTGTAACAGATCAACATAAAGCATTAAACAACTGTGACAAGATTCTGAGATGAATTTCGGTCTGGGCTTTGACAGATGCATAGGTTTTTTTCTAAACTATATCATTTTATGGCTCTGCGGAGAGTGTGTCTAAACCAGGGTTGCCCAAAGTCACCCCTGGTTAATTCTTATTCCTGTTAAGAATTAATAGGAATAAAAGCAAATATGTAACACTTCATAATTCTGCCCTGCTTTACCTCTCAAGTTGTGATTACAATGCAGAAAGATGTGGGAAGGTTTAATGGTTAAGAGTCACTTGTTGCAAAGAAGAACATAAATATTTATGAGCTGCTTGCAAATATTGTTCTCATGGTTTGCTTTCTGTGGACAGAAAGCTTGTCCACAGTGGAAACAAAATAAACCAGGTGCTGTGCTTCTAGGTTTCAGGTTTTTCTCTGGGCTATGGTTTCAAACAAAAAATGATGCATTTAAAGACAAACTATTATTTACACATTTGTTCCTTTTCAGCTATGTTAAATCTTGAAGCCTTGTTATGTGTTACCCTGCAACCTTGGATGGCTGAGGGTGACGTAGAGACTGATCTTCCCTCAACGTGTGATGCTGTGGCATGAGGAAGACGAGACACACACGTTGAGCTTCCTTCACATTCAACCGGAAGATTTATTCTTCTTCTGTGTTATGAAAACATTTAATATACAACACACTTTAAATACTGTATACTTCATAAGCTGCAGGTTTGAAACGGTCAGAAAGCCGGTTGGCTCTTGTTCGGTAGTTCCGAGTTCTTGATCATATGTGACAGATGAAGAACTTCCACGTACAACTTCTGGACAACTCAGAGCTTTTTTCTAACATCTTCCTGTTCAGAGGTTACTATTTGTTTCCTGTTTTGTTGCGGTTGCAACAGTCTGTGTTTTTTCTGCTGTTGTTGAAGCTTGCCTTCAAACTAGAATCTATTGTTTAAAGCTAAACATGCTATTGACAACTAAAACAGTTGTCTATTTTAGATATCACTGGGTATTGGAAAAGAAAAGGCTGAATTCCCAAGTCCCAAATTTAGTGTGTACCATAAATAAATCATTGAGTCTGTGCTTGGAACAGCATGCAACTATGCTAATTATTGAGCAGTGTTTCACCACAAAGTAACACCTGTCACTGCGTGGTGAGAAAACAATTCTGAGCAGAAAGGGGAAACATCGGCTCATCAGATTTGAGTGAGGGCTTAAGGCAGCAATTTAATGAAACATCAAGTATGTCAGCAAGTTAAAATAGTTGGAAATTTGAACAGAGTCACCTCCACACTTCAGAAGTGGGGTAATTATTTTTGGCCTGGTTTCCATCGGGCCTTTGCCCCAGTGGTTGATGTGCAAAAAGCTCTGCATACTCATTAGTTTTTGAGCAGGTGGCATCAGCTAACCGAATAACTCAGTGCTGTGTCAGTCAGTTATCACATCTGAGTGGGGATAGCGGCTTCATCTGACTCTCCAAAGAGTCTCCTGGGTTTTCAAGAAGCACCAAAATAAAGTATTCAAGAGACAGTGAAAAGAATATTTATCAAAATTAGATATGTATTAAATAATAAACTATTCAGTCAATTGCAGGCGTTTTAGTAAACCAATTGTGATAAATCACATTCTCATCAAAGACGGTAAAATAAAATATTTTGGTTAATGACTGAATCACAGTTTGCATTATAGTGATGTGCAATTACTTCTACTTAGACCTTACTTAGTGGAAACTAGAATGTAAAGATTTTGCTTTCACGCAGTATGGATTTATATTCATTTACACCAAAAATGTCTTGCTGAAAACGAACAAGAAGATTTATCCTACACCCTTTTTTATGCTACCATGTTTGAAAAAGTGTTCAGTATTTTATTGCTTTATAGGACATGATTTCTGCCACGTAGTTCTGAATTCAAAAGTGTTTAACTTCCCTCTGTCACTCCTTTATCCTCACTTTTTTCTTTTTGTTTGTTTGTTTTTAGTGTGCAATAGTTTGCAGACAGTGATGCTGCTTCTCTGTCCTAGCCTACCTGGCAATACTTCATTTTGGTTGCATTGTAATACTTAAATCAGTTGATTGTATGTAAAAATAACATGTTAAAAATGTGAAAATAACTTCGTAATCAAGTGTTTATCTTTCAATATAAACACTTGTACTTATTTTCCAATTCAAATACAATATAAATTAAATACAACAACCAGAGGTTTCACCATCATAGATGCTTACGCCCTTTGACACCAGCTGTAAGTGAATGTGTCAAGTTTATCCTCACATGACACATAGGAATTATTCCTAAACCTCTCCACACGACATCACAAGTACTCACAATGTGTTAATCAATTTACTAATAGTAAATTTGGACGTTTTTGTTCCCCCAGAGATGAACTGGCAACTCGTCTATGGTTTAGTTTTCTTTTCTGCTGGAATGGACTCCTGTTTGATGGATGAGACACATTTTGATTGATCTATTTTCACAAGGATCAGCTAATGATGTATGAAATAAATGTTGTCTTTAGTGTATTTATTTCATTCGACGTCCTCTGTAAATTTTTAAAGATAGATAAAAATTTCACCTTGCTCATGAACTCAGTTATTAAAGTCAAAACGACTCAAAACGGATTATTTCATTTGAAGGATAATACTACATAAGAATTCAATTATTGAAGACAATAATTGTTATGACAAATTTAGCCTGACAATTCAGGCTAAATATGATTGTAAATATCTGATCGAGGTTAAATAGGTAGAATTTAATACAATGTAGTAATGCTGCTGAATTGAATGGCTTTATTTATAAACAATTTAAACAGATTAAATGTGCAGACTGGCTGATGTGGAGGAAGCAAAAATGATTTTACCTGCATTTCATAATGGAAAAATTGATTAAATTGAGTTGCTTTTAAGAACATGCATCTGCATTACTTGATGGGAGATTCAGTCAGTTATTGCAGAAGAGACTGATGGTTTGCAAATATGCTGCAAATTTGTTCCCACTAGAGTGTGATTCAGTCAGATTTATTTTTTCCACAGTTAAATTTCCATAACTAATCAGCAATTTGCAAAATGCAATTTAATAAAACAGCCAGTGCTCTATAAACTGTTCAAAATGTAAATGTATGGTGAACTTTTTCGCATTTAATTTTTGCCAAATGAACTTATTTATATTCACAGCATCAATTTAAGTCTGGCATGAGAACTTCAAAACAAAATGTTCTGTCCTCTTGTGGCCCTGAGTGGTCATCGTTGCATGTCTAATTGGTGTTGCCAGATGTGTGGATGCATCCCAGTGTGATGCAAAAGCAGCACTCGTGCTGTCAAACGGTTCCTCTGTCTGAGCATTGTACATGGTGGTGGCGGTGAGGGGGTGGAGGAGTGTTTATCTCAATTTTTTTTCTTGAGTATTATGGGATTCAACAAGGTGCGGTGAACCTGCCATAGCTGCCCCATTTCACAGTACACTTCCCACAGCGGCCTCCTTTGGGATCGGTGAGTCAGGCTCACCACACCTGATGATGGTGGCCCATGTGATCCTGGCAGTCTATCACAGTTTCACTAGCAGATGTCACACCAGACCCAAACATAGGACTTATCATTTAGTTTCAGTTAGAATGACTCAGTTAGATCTAAAATCTTTACTGGGCATCATAGAGCCATTGTATCTCAGTGACAAACAGGGTAATAATAGACAAATGGGCAGTGAAATAGATAATTGACTGTCCCTTCATGTTCTGAACACAATGTTCTGCAGAGATGGGTGGAAGCAAAGGGAGCTGACTATGTATAATAGAACATTAGTTACATCCAGCGCTAATATTCGATGTGCTTATCATACTGCGTATATATTTCTTCTTTGGGTCATAAAAGCCCTGTGCTGTTTCTCTGAGACTGAACCAATATTAGCTGGATTTATGTGCTCCGCTCTGTTGAAAGCAGTCGGGTTTATTTTCAAAGTAATCTACAAGCGCAGTGTAGGGAGTGTGGTTAAAAGCTGTAGCTGATCCACAAATTACTCTTCATTGAGATAAGCTGAAAATAAAAAAATAAAAATCTCCAGACTAAAAATGTGTCTTGTATTGCATGCTTGCTGCCACACTGATGGTAGCAAGATCAACTTCTACTGACTATTAGAATACATAACACTGCAGACACTTAGTAGATGACTGGTTTTTTTCATTAAACCCTCCAGCCTTTTCAAAGGCGTTATATGCGTCTGCACCAAGCACGCTTTTAAGTTAAGTGTTTTTCATTTCCAGTAGAAGATCTGGAGCGATTTAAAAAGCTCTACAGCGGGAATGAGACTGCACTTCTGAGCTTTGAGCATCATCATATTTTCAGTTATATGGCGATTAGAGCAAGCAGCATATAGCAATTTATATTCCGAGGGGATTTGTTGTACATATGTGTGTAAAATTACAAAGTCTGCTTACCAGAAACAATTGCTTTTCCAAGTTTTGTGAATAAACTGGTATATTGGTACAGTTTTTTTTTTTTTTTACAGTTGGAAAAAAAATATTTCTGCCTAACAACTTCCACTCTTATAGGGTATTTTTCCAACAAGTTATACAGACCCAGAGAGAGAAAAAAATCTGCATTATTAAGCTCAAATATATAAACTGTAGAAATAAAAAGAAACATAACACCTTCCGTGAGCCAAGTCATCAGAATACACTGCAGCAACAGAGTAAACGGTGCAAAATTTTAAATGAGTGACCTGGAGCATAAAGCCCCATTTCAAAGTTTGCTATTACACGTAAATCCCCTGGCATCTTCCTTATGGTCCAAACGCTGCCCCCTATTTCCAACCCGCTATTTCCTCCCATTACAGACAGGAGACTGTGCAGCCACAGACTGTCCACAGTTGAACACTACTCCTCAAATGGAAACTACTCATCACTCCCATTTCACCAGCAGATGCACTAAATGAAACATGCATTCCAAGCTGTACTGCCTAATGGAGCCAGCCACAAATATTCTGCATACTGAATGAAAGAGGCATAAGTGTGTCATTATAGGTGAACGCATTTCAGAGTAGAAGTCAGTTATTTAATTAAATGTATGTTTTTGCTAATGGAATGGTAATAATGCAGCCAAATGAGAAGCTCTTGGAATTATCCATTCTCTATCTCATTCCTTTCAACGCTCCTGTTTCCGAGCAATGAAACAAATTAAATGGCTCTCCGAAAAAAGGTCTGGGCTGTCTAGCAGTCATCTGACACTTCGTATATTCTCACATGACTCCCCATGGAGAGCAACGAATATTCTAAGAACTGGAAGTTCTTCTTCTTTTCACTTCCATTTATCTACTGGCAGAAAATCTAATGGCTAACATAAGACTTTCAGTATCTTCTCATTAATGATGGCTAGTTTGTGATGTGGCAATCAGTTGTAAGCTGATTCTAAAAAGTATTCACATCTTTTTTAAAATGCCGAATTTTTGGAATGTTAAGAAAAGTTACAACAGATCAAAATCCCATTTGTGTGTTCGGTGGAGTGAAAAATCACACTTTCTTGTCTGATAATCCAGTGGAGTCATTTCAATGAGTCTATCTTCAAGCAAATACAACTTTTCTCACTGCATTTTGAAAATGTGAAGGGAGGCCCATAGTTTTAATTGTGTGTTGATTTTTTTTTTCAGGTTGTCCTCAAGGAAGTCTTCAGACAAAAACATTTTTGGACATTTTGGACAGTGTATCTAAGACATTCTTGTCCAATAAATCAAAGTACTTTCCTAAGGTTATAAACAAAAAGATTGCCATTAAAGCGCTTGAGAAACATACAATGAAACAATCAGATCAAGTAAACAGAAAGATAAAGCAAGCAATTACTGGTAATAAAGCAACATGAATTAAAAGTAGGAGAAATCAGTCAGTTATAGATAATTATATGGACAACTGCAGAAACACGATTGTGTAGATTAATTATGAAATGCATGTAGAATGTATAGATTAAAGTTAAAAAGATTAAAATTGAACAAAATTTGAAATGGCCTAAAACGACTTGTAAAAACACAGCATTATTTTCCCTGATTATTTGTAGTTTAAGCAATAGGGAAAACAACAGAAATACTCACTCTATAGGTACCAGTAGAAATCCTAAGGGGCCTGGAGAGTCAGTATCAGAAGCAAATCTTTTAAATAAAGCGGGCTAAAGTTTTACATTTCTGCCAGACCTCTCAAAAATTAATTTGTAAAATTAGTAAATATGGCCCGGATGTCAGCAATGAAGACTAGTGAGCCTCTCATTCTACACCAGTGTCTGACCTCACAAATGGTTTCTTGCAAGAATTACATATACTCACAATCTTGTCCCTTTCTAGCAGTTGTAAAAGTACTTTTTAGTGGCTTTATTTTTAGAAATGGAGGTCATTAAAGTTGATGCGGTGTGAGATTTAATGTACTGCTTGATCAATAAGTTTTTCTGGTAGAATTCAGTTCCAAGTCACGTGTTATGGAACAGGAAGGAGATACTCAGTGTATTTCCTTCTCTCCTCCTCAGTCTCCACTCTCCTCCAAAGACAAATCACTTATGTCTTTTTCTATTAAAATTGTAATCAGCGATAAAAATATTGTGAAATATAGAGTTTGACATTTGCAGTGACATTCAGCAGGGTTGCCTAACTTACAGCTCAAAGTTTCCTGCTTTCTTCACATTAGAAAACAGTTTGTAGTTGTGTGGGTGGATGGATGAGAGCACTGAAAACATAGAGTCTCTGTTTGACCTAAATCATGTGAAATTAGCGACTCTTTCAGAAAAAAGACTGTGAACAGCTTTGTATGTTGTAAGTGTTAATTGCAATCCACGGAGAAATCCGTCTAAAGATAGTGGGTAGGAGGGTGCAACTTGTGTGATCATGACAATCTGCAAAACAGGTGCACGAACAAAATAGGACTTTCAACTCAAGAATTGAACAGCAAACAATTGATGGTTTCTGATTCAAAGAAAAAAGCTCCTCATGACCAAAGACCAAGTTACCATGCAAACCCTATTTGCAAACATCTACTGAGAGTTTAAAGAAAGTTATTTGCAACAACTGACAGGAAAGAGGCAATGGAACATTTGCAAAGAAAAAAAATGATATTAACAATAATAATATTAATGATAAAAATAAAAAGTAATGTATATGGGGGGTTGGGTGGGATGTGTATGGATTTCCAAACATTTTCTAACATTTTTATGTTTGACTAATTATCCTTACAGTTTTTGTGTACAGTACAGTACAATGTTGTATGAAAGGAGCTACCATATAATACAATTCTTACACTCAAGGGAAATTTCACCCAGGAAACATCTTTCTTATGTTTTCCACCAATAAATAACAAAGCTCTTCTGTGTTGCCTGTGAAGCAATATTGTTTGCTTTTTCACTCTGTTTTTTATTGATCATTTACCCATCATAGCGTCAATAACCACTCATAACACAGAAAGCGTTTAGAGTAAACTTGCTTCCTCAAGCAACTTATACTGAGTAAAAGTTGCTTTATTCCATGAGGCTTTGTTTGTTTTCTATGTGTTACCCGTGACTATAAACTATTTGAGGAGATTAAGAAAATTATAATCCTTTTCAAATATATATATATGATTTTGTTCATCATATATTAAATATTTACTGACTTTAATAAAATATTGGGATGAAAAGACAGGTGCCAAAAATAGAAAAAACTTGTTTATTTACAATTTTCTCACAAAACAGAAATCTGAGCTGATGGCTTCTTTATTTTTAGACAGAAAATTGAAAAGCAGCCTTTAATAGTAATGCTGTGCTATGTTGATAGTTAATGTGACCACATTTGACAGGAAGCCAATTTGTCAGGATGAGACCAGAGTGCCTGTAAGGCAGGTCAGCAGTATGCTGGACTCAGTGGCTATAATGGCCAAAGGCAATCATTGACCACCTCATACACAGTGAATCAATAGCCCAAACAAACAAGAATGAGCTACTGATAAACAGCGTTAGGCATAGAACATCAATGTACAGAAGCATGCTGCTGAAATATAGCATGGTCATTTTGATGAGGAAAAGATTTAGAATGTAATTTTCAAGAAGGTAAATAAAAAATGTGTGATTTTGATAAGAAAGTGAATGTGAATCCTTGAGGAAGAATGATGTTTCATTTGTGTGAGATATCCTTCATTGATTCTTAAACTATATATTTTTTACCTTGTACACTGTCGTAAAATGCAGCAGCAGCAGGAAACCCTGACTTTCTAGCAACCAAATTGGTAGAAATTTGGTTGCTACTAGAAATGTATCTGTAAATATAAAAAATATCAAAAATATAATATTAGAAGGCACTGCACAAATCAGAAGTGGGAGGAAATTTAAGCCTGCCTTCCAAAAATATTTTGAACCTTTCATTGCCCTGATAACTGCATTCTTTTTAGGGTGTCCCAGATGAAAATTACATTGCTGCTTCAAAGGATATTCTTCAGGAGTGTCAGAGTAAAAAGGGTTTGATATTTACATGCCCTTCTTTTCAGACTTTTTACCACTAAAAGATTGAGCTGGATTATTACATAAAATTCCAACAAAATAAATAAAATGAAAAAATATAAGGCATGTGAATAGTTTTCCAAGCTACTCTGTATGCCCACCTGTCTTGTCTATTTTGTGTCTTCTGGTGTGGTTGATTGACTCCCATCATTATGTTGAAGCTCCATCACTTACTGCTGTTCTGCCTTTTTTTTTTTTTTTATCTTTTGCCTTGTTAGGAGAATTGATTGGAAATTCTTCCATTCTTGTCAGGAAATGCATCAGAGTTTATTGCAGTCTGTCCCCAAGTGAGGGTTCATTCATCTCCCAGGCTCTTTGTTGCACGCTTCACACCTCAGTAACACTTTAAATCCAAGGCAGCCCAGAAAACATTGGCATTGAGAGGAATACAGTTAACCTGTACATCATGTAAATTTATTCTTTATTATTTTGGAAAGAATTTGATTGTATAACTGTTTGTTTGTTTATTTCTTCTCTAGCCAATATTATCATGATGTCATCACACTTTATAGTTTTATGCTCCAGGGTACAGTTCTGGGAAAAGGTTATAAAGCGAAACTGTGACCACAGCTTAATTTTCACTTTTATTTCATCCTTCTGTTTGAGCAAAAAGCAGTGTCACAGAATGCAATATTTGGAAAAACAGTCAGTTTTTCCAATTACTCCCAATACACTGAAGTCACTTTGCTGCGTCTTGAAAACAGTTGTCGCATCTTTGGAAATTGATTTTTGCTCCAGCATCTAAAAGAAGAGGGGAACTCTTACAAGTGTAGAGACTAGCTTAAATGAGGTGACAAAATAGTGTAGATAATGATTATTGCTGTTTTTATTTAGCATTTTTATTTCCTTTGGGGATTTGTGAATCACTTGTGATGCTGAAAGTAAATCAGATCACCTAGACAACTGCACAACCATAAGGTCAATTTGAGCAATGTTTTTATGGAAACATTTTTAGTCTTTGAATGGGAAGTTTACCACCCTGTAGAATTAGAAGTGTTAATGATATGCCAAAGCATTTGAAGCAATATTGTATGTTGCAAGAGTGTGCTTTACCTAAGTGGTTAGTTACAATAAATTTTGGATCAGGCAGACAGTATGAGTGAGAGTAATATTTTTAGTTCAGCTCACTTACATAGTAAACATTGACAAGATGCTTTATGGCAACAGGTCCCGCAAATATTGTGTATTTATAAATTTATAATTGGTCATTCATCTCATACCAAAATACTACAGTCATATATTCCACATGCCAGTTTAGCTTGATAAAAATTGGAAAAATTGCACAAAGATTAGAGTGTTTCAAGAATAGAATAGAATAGAATAGAATACAATATCCTTCATTATTCACTTGTCTTATTTATTTGTGTTTCATCATTTTCTTTGATTTATTTACTGAGTAACTAAATGCATGATGTCGTTGCGCTTTTATGCGTTTTCCTGGCGCGCACTGACACAACAGAAGCCACCGCCTCAAGCTTCTGCGTCACAATGCGGTTCGACCAATCACTGTGATCGTTATTGATAGGTGCTGGATTTCCTTGGACGTTGCCGTCAACATGGTGAGTGGACCTGCTTGAAAGAAAAGTTTTTAATTATTAGTGATGCTGCCGACAAAAATGAGCAATAATCCATGACTTCAGTTTTCATTTTTCTTTGTGTGGTTGGAAGCCGCCTCTTGCCCTTCTTGAAGAGTCGCACAGAGGTGGCTGGTGCTAGTTAGCATGTCGCGTTAGCTGTAGGCTAATGTAGCGGCACATTCATACCACTATAGCATGGACTATCATCTGGAATCGACGCTTAGTGAAGATGAGGCGGTTAGAACCAGTAGTGGACATTTCTCATTGTGAACACAGAATATTGGTTTTCAATTCTAACCCAATTCACAAGCTGCTATTTTAAACGCATTGGGCTTGGTTTAGTAAACCTCATTGCTACATAAACCCATTCTGTTCCAGTAGTTAGACGGAGCCTGTGCTCATTCGTCAAGAATACTAGCATTTGTATTAGCTAGAAGCTAATTATTCAAATTAAAATATTTGTATTTGTTCACAAGCAGGATAGTAATTGGATTTCGTGGATTTATTTGTGTTAAGAGTCTTAATGGCGATGATTTTGTGCTATCGGATTTATTTTTGAATAAAGCTTTCTGTGTCTTTAACTCATATCCATTAAGACAATTTTTTACTTTGTCTTTTGGGATGTCTTCGTATTGTAGCTCCCCTCACTACTATGTATGTTAAATGTTATTAAGCTTTCTATCAATTTATAACTTCAACACCTTTGTCATTTTGGTATTTCGCTTAATTTATTGTAAATGATGGAATGACGTATATGGACAATTAAGACGTGAACATTTCTAAAAAAAAAATGCAATAGATCAGTCTGCACTTTATTTAACATTTTGAAATAAAGTCTGTGATCTGAAAAGTTGACATTGAGTGATACCACAGATTTTAATTCCATCTTTATGGACAAATCCAGTACCAGTTTGCACAACACTTGTCCACAAAGTGGATTGTAGCATATACCTATACCCAATAATTATACAGTCATATTTTATAAATTAGAACATTTATTTCAGTTGCCAAATTCATTGAGGTAAACATTACATAGTACATACTGATGTTTTCAAGCCTTTCTTATTTATATTCATAATCATCAAAAATTAGAATACTACAGCAGACCAAATTATTTCTTTTTTAACCTCATACTGAAGAAAAACTGAAAAAAATATATTGAAGTTAGAACTTCTCTAACTTATTGTTGTGTTTTTTATTCATGGCAGTCTTCAACGGAGACAAATAATGGCCCAAGCCAGGCGGCCCCTTATGCAGCTGTCCCCCCTGCAGCCATACCGCCTCCATATGTAAGTCTTCAAAAGTCTGGTAAAAGTTAGCTTTTATGTTTTTCTTTCAGCTGTCAAACTAGTTAAAAACCTATAACAGTTTAAAAATGCAATATCTCTCTCTGTTTCTTTAATTGACTAGATGGGACCACCAGGAATACCACCTCACTTCCCACCCATGGGAATACCCCCTATGGGGCAGCGACCTAGCATGACTCCAATGCCACCTGGAATAATGCCACCAGGCATAATGCCACCAATGGCTGCTCCACCAATGGGGCAGGTAAGTTTTTATGTTAATCTCTTATACAAGACTTTGTCTATCTGAACTGGATGTTTCTGCTGCAATGAAACAATAGAGTTAAAAATTGCATCAATATAATCATAATTTAAAAATTTTATTTAACTCTTCCTTCTTTCAAAGGCAGTCAGTGAAAATACATGTGTTGCACCAAATAAAAAGATGTCTTATCATCCAACTCCATTTTTAAAAGAAAGTGTAAATGAGTAAAATTGCATATTTGTTCTAAAATTAAACCATTTTAGCAACAATTATTTATGACGTAGTATTTTTATTAAATGTTCTCACGAATGTGTCCCTTTTCTGCCAGCGTATGTTTCTGCCTTGGCAACATTTAGAACGTGTGATTTCAGAAAGTAAGTCGGCATAAGGAGTCACAAGCTTAGAAAATAAATGAGCGGAATGGAGTTTTGGTGCATTTGCATCGCACAGATCACAAGCTGTGTTATCACACGATTAAATTAGCACAGCAAACATAACTTCAGTCTCACTTTCTCCCTGAAGTTACAAGCAGCCTCTCATGCTGACAGACTCACACTCTCATTGTGTTGGAAGATTTGTGTTAGTATAAAAATGTCTGAATGTTTCATGATTCTTCTTGTATTAGATGCCAAGCATGATACCGCCCATGATCCCGGGAATGATGCTGCCTCCTCGGATTCCAGCTGCAACCATGCAGCCGACGGGACCCGTACGTCTCACTCTCTGTCGTTTTATGTTGGCTTCACAGACCTCAGAAATAACCTGCTACCCAGAAAATGCCAAGTGAAGCATTTAAACAACATACAGTGCCATGAAGAAGCAGCTGTCTCCTTACAGATTTCTTCTGGTTTCACATGTCACACTTATTTCTTAAAAATGCATAATCTATAATTACGGTTACAATAAGTCATCATGTTGGAAGTTTTTGGCTCTAGTTGAATTAGATATTACCAGTAATCTCAATGTATAGAAAAGAGCGCTTTGTTGTTTAATATTAGTTTCTAGGAAGTTTCTAGTTTATTTTGTTTATGTTTGTGGCAGTAAATAATATTCTTTCTTCTTTTGTTTTTCCAGCCTGGTGTTGACACCACAGGTATGATCCAGTTTACAAATCAATGTCTTTGTTCTGATTTGCTTATTTCTCGATATCTGACATATTTCTCTTTCAGTCCCTGCTGCAGCTGCACCTGGAACAACTGTACGTTTGTCACAGTTTTTTTCTATATGCACCTTCATCAGTTTCAACAGTGTTGACTGGTCTTTTTTGCTCCTGCATTTTCTTTTAGCAGTAAATGTTAATCAATTTATTTTATTCCTGCAGAATGCAACAAATGGATCCCCTGCAGAAGAACAGCCAAAGAAGGTTGGCACACACAAATATATCCAAAAGATTGTTAAAGTTTTTGAAGTTTGATGAAGGAACCGCAAAAACTTTATGTATTGATTGAAAGTGGCTAACTTTAAATATTTTATTATTTTTGTAGAAATCTGTGTGGACAGAACACAAATCTTTAGATGGGAAAACATATTATTACAATACAGAAACCAAACAGTCCACATGGGAGAAACCGGATGAACTGAAATCTCCTGCAGAGGTATGCACTTTTACCGTTCCACAACCTGTTTTATTAGACTGCTAACTAATCAAATACTTGTTGACCTGGATAATAAGAGACATGTTCTAGCATAAATGTATCAATGTATATGCCAAAACTGTTGTTTTTACCCTTTCATGTTGATTCAACTATTTTTGAAATATGAAAAACGTTTCCATGTGGTTTCATTTACTAAAATGTATCATAATGTAAAGGGCATTAAATTGCATGCACATGCACATCTCAATGAATAAAAATCATGCAGTCCAAAATATTGAATTGCAGATATTTTAAGCATTTGTTTCAGTTATTTTGATGAACATTGCATTCTTCTTATAAAAATGATCCCGAAACTCATAATGATGATGATTTATTTTATTGTTTATTTTAGCAAATGCTGTCTAAATGCCCCTGGAAGGAGTACAAGTCTGACACAGGGAAGCCTTATTATTACAACTCCCAGACAAAGGAGTCCAGATGGACCAAACCCAAGGAGCTGGAGGATCTGGAGGGTAAAAATATGGTGTCTCGTATTTCAAGCTTATGTTAATCTGAACGGTCTGAGCCTTCTGCTGGCATGTACAACAAATTATTAAAAGCATAAACGAGTTCAAGAATCACTGTTGTACAAAGATGAGAGATAATGTTTTCAAGAAAATATGTTGGCTTGTTATGTGGAGTGATCAGTGTGGGGCGTTTCTTTGTACTTTGCTTTAAAAATGAAGCACAGACTTAATAATGGCTTCTTTATTTGTCTGTTCCAGCTATGATCAAAGCAGAGGAGAGTGGGTAAGTTGTTCTGTGTGCCATCTGTTTCTCCTCTTTGATCCATTATTTGCTCTCTGTGGCCAAACAATTTTCATTTGGTATTCATAAGACATAGACAGGTTACTAATACCGAGGTTTCAAACATTTAATCCTTTAAATTAGGACAGTGGAGCAGTTGGTAGCACTGTTGCCTTGCAGTAAGGCAACAGTGCCTTAAGGCAACAGTGGCCTTGCAGTAAGGCAACAGTGGGTTTGCCTTGCTGGGTTAAATTCCCGGCCCGGGGTCTTTCTGCATAGAGTTTGCATATTCTCCCTGTGCATGTGTGGGTTCTCTCCGGGTACTCCGACTTCCTCCCACAGTCCAAAAACATGACTGTCAGGTTAATGGGTCTTTCCAAATTCTCCCTAGGTGTGCATGGTAGTTTGTCCTGTTTGTTTCTGTGTTGCCCTGCGACAGACTGGTGACCTGTCCAGGGTGTACCCCGCCTCTCGCCTGGAACGCAGCTGGAGATAGGCACCAGCCACTCCCGACCCCACTAGGGATAAGAGTGAACAGATAATGGATCGATGGATAAATTAGAGACACCAGAGTTTCTTTACAAGAATAGTTTTTCACTTCCTGACCTGTTGCTGCACACTTGCAGTCAGCTGGCTGGAAGAAACCTTAACTTAATTTCTTCCAATTGTGAAGTTTTCTTAACTTTTCCAATATCTTCATTTAAAAATTTTGATTATGGTGTCAAAATCAAAGTAACAATACACATTGACATTTTATGGTAAGACAATAACATAAAATGCTAAAATGTTTGTTTTAGCAGCAGTTGGAATATTTTTTTTTAATTTAAATTATGGCGTTCATAACATGGCATATACTTGTTTCGTCTTAATCTTGTGAAGGCTTGTTATTTATTCTTGAAGTAGCAGTTTTGGTTTGATTCCGGAACATCATGGTTTGATTCCAGAACAACAGAGATTGCGGCTCCTGGAACGACTGCCACTCCTATAGTGCAGGCCGACAAAAATACAGCCGCCACGGCCACCGTAAAGGAGGTGGAAACTGCAGCGGCGGTCCCAGAGGAGCAGCAGTCCCAGGTGACCGCACATCAAACAGCTGAGGTCAAGGCTGTGGAGGCACCTGTGACTTCCTCAGAGAGCGCTGTCATTGCAGAGAGCAAACCCAGGTAAACAACAGTTGGCTCCGCTTTAAGCTCGCATTAATGTAAATATTAAATCCCTGGCTAACATTATTTATGTTCACTTTACTAGAGGATACTCTAATCCTATTTTACTAGTCCAATACCTGCAGATTTTTTAATAGATCTGATTTATGTTACTACACATAAGGCAGCCATTAACATAGTAGGAGAATTGGAGGGCATCGTTTTGTAGAATGATTTGTGAAACCTATTAATATTCAGGCATATACAGATCAACTAAAGTTATTTAAAATTTTAAAATACTTTCTAAAATTTAAGGTATTTTCTTTACTATTTCAAAGAACAGTTGCATTTTAGGTCATACATTTGCCAAGATTTTCCTCATTAGCTCTTAATTTGAATTTACTTAAATGTTTGTGTATTATTTTATTCTTTGGTTTTTCAGGTCTTGTTTTCATTGAGAATTGGGCTCTTTGCATCAGTTTTCCCCCTGACTTGTTTGTAGTGCTAAAATCAAACTAACTAAAAGCACTTTCTTGTGTAACAGTAATATCCACTGAGAACCACAATAATCTTTAAAGATTTCACTTTTAATTCTAAATAAAGTCATTAAGTGGTTTTAATAATGAAAGCAATGTAACAAATGTTATCATCATTCTAATTTGTTTTTAAGTGTCGAAGTCAAAGAAGAAGAACGACCTGAACTTCAGAAGAAAACCTACAAGTGGAACACAAAAGAAGAAGCCAAGCAGGCCTTCAAAGAGCTGCTGAAGGAGAAGGTGAGTCAAGGAACCAGGTCGCTATTTTGACCTTAAGGAAATTAAGGATCACTTGTGAAGCATCCACTGTATTGCATATGAAGAATTGTTTATTCTTTAAAAGATAAGTTGGAGATGGACAGTTTCATTTGTAATAACTCTTTAAGTGCTCTTGAGTCGCGGTCACATTGTTTAATGTTAACAAAAGAAAAGTGTCTGGAAAATGTAGGCTAATTGTAATCAGCATTTTTTGTCTTCAGTAAGAGCATTTCAGTGAAATATTTTCTTAATATTGTGCAGCTCTTGAATTTCCAATCAGTGGAAGAGTCATTTTTTTAATCAGTTGTAGCAGCTCAGACCGTCTATCATTTGAAATGCCTTCTTAACATAATTTTTTTTACTTGCGTTTAGTTGCAGCTGGGAGATCATGGTGATCTTTATTATGCAATAATTTTTTAAAAATAATTTCTGAAACATTTTATTCATGTTTTGCTGTTTACAGTCGGTTTTTGTTTCCTCTTTCTAAAGTTCTGTTATTAATAAAAAATCATTGCATTGTTTTTACATAATTTACAAACTTGAGTTTAGAAAAATATAAAATTTTGAATCTGTAGAAACTCTGCTGGTTAATTTCATGCATAATTGAGATGCTATTATAAATCAAATGATCGTGATGGTATTTATACTCTGTGGGATGTTGCAATATAATTTTTCTCATTTGAAAACAGTCAGTGTTATATTTTGGTTTATGGGTTTCTGAAAAGCCTCCATGTCTCCTTTCTCTAGATTCCCCACTGACAGCTGCTTTGCTGTCACTCTTTTCTCTCTAATTGCGTGAAACATGTGACATAAAACGTGAGCTCTCCTCTTAGAGGGAGATGTTTAGCTACCTCTGTCTGCCGAGCCTTTATGAGTTTCTCGTCACATCCTTTGCATCCTGATCTCAATCTAATCCCCCCCCCCCTCCCTTCAGCCCCTGGGAAGTCTGTTAAGCTCGCCTCCTGTTGCTGTGACCGTGTTGTTTACAAGTAGCAAGGCGTGCCAAGCGCGCCCCACCTCGATTGTTGCTATATTTAGGTGCTTTTTAATTTTGTGCACAAAGCTCTCCTCTGAGATTGCTTGCCATTTCCTTCCAGATCTTAATGGGTCTGTCTTTATGATTAGCTTTATTGGATCACAGGCAGAGGGGGCTGGCTGGGATTAAGACAGTGAGGGAAAGTGGCATGCCTCAGTGAGTTAGAATAACTGTGACAAGTGACGAGACAGCGGCGCGGTGGAATCAGTCCATAATGGATGAAGGAGCCACTTTCTGAGAGAGAGGCACGCTTATAAAGAAAGGGCGCTTATATAAGCCATCAGTGGCACTACTTGAATTATTGCCACTCCACACCTCCTAAACAAGCAGCTTGAAGCAATTAGGGAATTACTTTTTGTCCTTTTTTCATCATTTCCAAAAGGTTATTTTCCTTGAGTTATAATGTTGCTATATTAATGAGTTTACAGGTGCTTTTCAGTAATTGGAATATAATTTAAAACTCAATTTGTTTCACTTGGTAAGTTCAAAGAGTGCAGTTTTTCAATCTAATTTGAATAATTTAGGCTGCAGCTAATACAATACAAAGATATAGCTTATTAGAAAATTTATATATAAAACTAATAAAACAGTTTTTTTATGGAGAAATGACATGTAATGGCCTCACACAATCAAGCAGAGACTCTTGACTAAACAAAGGAAAGTTGAGTGGAAGGAAAATCTGTGTTATTGTGTGATATTAGTTTTCTCTAATACACATTTTCATGTATATATTGTTAATAGTTACAGAATTTCAACCTATTTGTGCATGTGTGGAGGGAGTTTTTTATTCTAAATGGTCCGACCAAGAATTGGACCGTGGGCTAGAAAACCTTTGCACAAAACAATGGCTGCTTAGTTTTTAGTGCTATTGTTAACAGGCTGTCCTTAATAAACTGAATAAAACACTTTTTTTTCTTCCACTCAACTTCCCATTAATATTTTTTGATATGTAAGCAAGCTGAATGTGTTTACAGCTTGTTTCTTAAGCAATAACTTTTAAAGGCCTATCTATCCATGTTGTTGAAGATGTCTGTGAGTGTGCTGGAGAACTGTTACGTCCACAATTTGCATAGTAGTATAAGTTGTAACTTTCTAAACATCTTGATTTTATTTATTTATTTTCCAATTGTCAAAATCCTAGTAAATAAATATTCTAATGTGTGGAATTGAACCTTTTATATGGGTTCAGGTGTCTTACTCCAATATAACATTGTATTCTTTTCATTTTAGGGGGTTTCCTCAAACTCCTCATGGGAACAAGCCATGAAGCTGATTATCAATGATCCTCGCTACAGGTAGAAGATTCTCAGATGCTTATGATTTCTCACTGAACTTTCCAGTGAGAAATCACTACTTTTTCAGATTATGTAATCTGAAAAAGTTCGGATTACATAATCTACACATTAAACTGTACATAGTAAGCCCAACAGAATAAACCTTCATAGAGTCAAATAAGGTGATAAACGAAGACATCTGAAATGACGTACACAGCTGACATGTTTCACACAACACTAATTTATTACATTAATTGTCTTTCTCCACTGTTAACAGCGCACTTCCCAAACTGAGCGAGAAGAAGCAGGCGTTTAATGCCTACAAAGTCCAAACTGAGAAGGAGGAGAAGGAAGAGGCCAGGATTAAATACAAAGAGTCCAAAGAAAAGTTCCAGAGGTTCTTGGAGAATCATGACAAGATGACGTCTACCACCAGATACAAGTAGGGGCTGCTGGGATTTTTAGAGTACATATGTGTTTTACTGTGTGTTGATCAGTGCTGCTCTGGACTGTCATTTTCATTATACTGATCAATGAAAGGTTATCTATGACTTAGGTATGCTGCTCCTCACTGTGGATGAGTTTGGGTTTGAAGAATTTGGTTTGCGTTTGTATCCTAATCTTCATTTTGTCCTGTACAAAATTACCAAATAATTTTAATATATATTTTAACATTGTAAATTATTTTTAGCTTCATCAGTATCAATAAATTTGGCTTTCTTCTGTTATATATTCAAAGAGACACATTTGAAATGCAGTATGAAGTTTTGTATTTTTAATGAGCTTGAATATTAACAGTTAAACTCATCGGTGGTTATTATAGCATCTGGTCGGTCAATTCTTGGGTTTGGCACATGGGTGAAAGTCACCGTATCAGACCGTCGGCCGGTGACCTTGACAGCGAGTCGGTTTCAGAGTTCTGCTGGCACCAGCTTGTAATCTGGGATGAGTCACAACAGGCAGTCTGAGAGTGATAGCAGGACTTTCTGATGGTGTGTTTCTCATCTTTTATTAATTGCACAGTTGCCAGTCAGAGGTGCTAGCTCTTCTTAAAGTCAGCGTTATAAAATCAGTCAGTTGCTTTCCTTAAAAAAAGCTTCAGTTACATGAACTAAACTGTGTGTTTTATGTGTTCATTCAAATATATGTAATCAGATTTAAATCTCCTCCGAAGTGCATCTGGTATTTTTATTTATTTATTTTACAGAGAAGTGTAAAATATAATTGGCTGGTGAAATATCGCCATCATGTGGCGAGCTTGTGTGAAAATGATCTAAACCAGCTGTGTGTGTATGTGTGTGTGTGTGTATGTGTGTGTGTGTGTCTGTGACCCAGGAAAGCAGAGCAAATGTTTAATGAGCTGGAAGTGTGGAGCTGTGTTCCTGAGAGAGACAGACTGGAGATCTACGAAGACGTGTTGTTCTACCTGGCGAAGAAAGAGAAGGTAAGGCGCTGAAAACGTCCTTCGTTATAAAACATTCAGCAGTACGAGGTTCTGCCACAGCCTGGACGGAGTTGGAATAAAAGTGTTTTTTTATGTGTGGAACAATGGATTATGGGAATATACAGCGCTGGGGAAAAAATAAGAGACCACTTAAAGTGATCAGTTTCTCTGATTTTACTTTCTATAGGTATATGTTTGAGTAAAATGAACATTATTATTTTATTCCATGAACTACTGACATGTTTCCAAATTACCAGGCTATCTGCAGAAAATAAGAAATGGTTAAAATTACAAAAAGATGCAGTGCTTTCAGACATCAGGTAATACAAAGAAAACAAGTTCATATTCATTTAGAAACAACAATACTAATATTTTAACTCAGGAAGAGTTAAAACATTTGCTTTTTTTTTAGAAATCAATATTTGGTGGAATAACCATGAGGTTTTCAATAGGGTTCAGTGGTCTAGGACTTTATTCCTAATGCATCCTTTTCTGAGTCACCCATCTTTAAAGAATTACCTCTAATTATATTGTATTTAATGTTGATTTAACTCGGAAGAGTCTTTCATTTTGACTTTAAAGCAAACTTGGAACGATAATACTTCCTTGTTTTGTTTTTAAATGCAGGAACAAGCCAAGCAGCTGAGGAAGAGGAACTGGGAAGCTCTGAAGAACATTCTGGACAATATGGCTAATGTGACATATCGCACCACCTGGTCCGAGGCCCAGCAGTATCTGCTGGACAACCCCACGTTTGCTGAGGACGAAGAGCTGCAGAGTACGAGAATAAAATCAATTTCCTATCATGGATTCAGATCCAGAGTTAATGTGAGAAATGTGTTTGTGTGGCAGCAGAGGGCTCAACTCTGAATGTAATACATGTTTTGTTGTTATCCGTTGACAGATATGGATAAAGAGGACGCCCTCATCTGTTTTGAGGAGCACATACGAGCTCTGGAGAAGGAGGAGGAAGAAGACAAGCAGAAGACTCTCCTCAGGGAGCGGAGACGGCAGCGCAAGAACAGAGAGTCCTTCCAGGCATGTACCGGTCCATGCTCTTAAGAGACGGTTCAGTCACATACTGATCACATCTAGTCTTCCAACAGTTGCTGTCTTAAATTTATATTAGTCTTTTTTTTTTTTTTTTTGCACAGAAATTTCTGGATGAGCTCCATGATCACGGCCAGCTTCACTCCATGTCCTCCTGGATGGAGATGTACCCGACCCTGAGCTCTGACATGCGCTTCAGCGGCATGCTGGGCCAGCCTGGTACGGCAGTGGGGCGCATCACATGTGACTGCACACGCCTGCGATGAGCTAAGAGCCGCGCAACACGTGGACGAGACATAAACACAGAAATAGACTGAAGAAATACACTCAGTTCATTTCACTTAATAATTAAATACAGATAGAGTTGAATTGTATTGTTACTGAAATTGTTTAATATCCACTTTCTCTCTATTATGTTTACTTTTCTTTCCTAACTGTTTTGTATCCGTCTTGTATCTTTCTGTAGGTTCCACTCCTTTGGACCTCTTCAAATTCTACGTGGAAGACCTGAAGGCCCGTTACCACGATGAAAAACGAATCATCAAAGATATCCTCAAGGTAAGCCAGAGGAAATCAGAATCGGGTGTTTGGGGAATTGTTTTGGGAACGTCGTCACTGTTAAACTCAGAGGTTTTGTTCACGAGTCTCTGTGTTTACTCAGGATAAAGGCTTCCTGGTGGAAGTGAACACCAGCTTTGATGACTTTGGATCTGTTATCAGCTCAGACAAGAGAGCCACTACTCTGGATGCTGGGAACATAAAGCTGGCCTTCAACAGCGTAAGACTCACTTACCAGTTGTATCAAAAACCTCTGCAAATTAGTACAGAAGCATAATGCATGACTGCTTAAAGTAATTGTGCTTATAGTGCTTCATTGTTTCTGGACACTGACGACTATTTTTTTCCACGTTAGTTAAATTTACAGAAATCCAATTTTGTAACATTTAATTACACTTTGTTAGAAAACTTTTTTTTTTCTCTTAAAACCTTTTTTGAATGAGAAATATGAACGAAAATGAACTGTTAATGTCATAAAAATGCAATCAATTTAGTCAGAAGATCAGATTTATCTAAATCAAATTAGAATAAAAAGTTGACCAGGTTGAAAAAAATGGATGTCATTTTTGGATTCAGCTGTGCAAAATTCAGTTGAAAAAACATAATGGATAACTTCCAAAATATAACTTTTCTAACCCAGTGTTATCAATGTACAATAATGATTTTATCTCAACATTTACACATTTTTACTGAACACAAAAGAAGCAATTGTTCACTTTTCAACTACATTCAGATGTATAACATTAGATTTCAAGTGCTGATGATGGAGCCACAAGCTGCAAAATAATTCATCAGACTCTCTGCTCTCTTCATAAGAGCGATTAGGTGGCACTTCTTTAGTCTCCCACAATGTCATTGATTTTTTGCAACATGAGATATTTTCAGTCAGCAGTGCAGCAGCAGGTTTGGGAGGGGCAGAGCCATGCTATTCTGTAGCTCTATATAACACAAAAAAACAGACAACTTCCTCTGGCATCTCATTCCTCACTGTTTTTCTGTATGTCTCTTGTCAAATTGTTTCGCTGCATCATTTTTTTCTAATTCACAATTGACTATGTTTAAACTTGTTTCTGCGCAGTTACTGGAGAAGGCTGAAGCCAGAGAGCGAGAGCGAGAGAAGGAGGAAGCCCGCAAGATGAAGCGGAAAGAAGCAGCTTTCAAAACCATGCTGAAGCAGGCCACACCGCCGCTGGAGCCAGAGGCCTCATGGGAAGAAGTATGGGCAAATAAAATCCCTTTTAGTGGCAACATTTTCTATTTCCTGTTCAGTGTTTTTTTATTGTGCTTAATGGTTCGTGACAGACGGCATTTGACTTGTTTCAGGTCAGAGAAAGATTCCTGAAAGAAGCTGCCTTCGAAGACGTGACGCTGGAGTCAGAGAGGAAGAGGATATTCAAAGATTTCATGCATGTCCTGGAGGTGAGGTTGCCACCATGACCACGAGGAAAGCAAAGAGTTTATCCATTCAGATGGTAGTCATGCTTACCTTTCTTTCTTCATTTGTTTGTTTGTCTGGCAGCATGAATGCCAGCATCACCATTCCAAGACAAAAAAGCATTCAAAGAAGTCCAAGAAACACCACAGGAAGCGATCACGCTCTCGATCAGTCAGTTGCTCTCAGTACTTAAAAAGAATGAGTCACAAATTGTGCTGAACACGCATTTAACAGTTTGTGAAACTTTCTATTTGCTGCCGAAGCCGTCAGAGTCAGAGGAGGAGGAGTACCACAAGAAGAAGAAGCGGTCCCAGTCCAAATCTCCCTCTGAGCGCTCTTCTAGTGGAGAATCTGGTGAGTGTTTTTCCTGGCTCAGTGAATCATTCAATCGCCGTGTGGAAGAAATGCAGCCCTGTTCGTATGTTCTGCTTCAAAACAGAGCGAAGCTATAAGAAATCCAAGAAACACAAGAAGAAAGGCAAGAAGAGGCGTCACAAGTCTGTGAGTAAACCAGAGCTCTATGCAGCTTTTTGCAACGAGTGTGCAGTTTGTTGTGAATTGACTATAGCCATGACAAACAGGCCTCACCGGACTCCGACGGCGAGAAGAAAGGAAGAGAGCGTGACGGGAAACGAGAGCGAGATTCAGAGAAGGATAAAGAGAACGACAAGACTCGGGGGAAATCTCGCTCAGAGTCTAAACAGAAATCTCCTAAAAGGAAAGCAGCCAAAGAGGAGGTGAATTTACGTCACTAATTCCACAGTGCCTTGTCAAAAAGTTCTTAGCACATGAGCTTTTGATTTTGTCACATTTAACCTGAAAAGTGTGGCATGTAAATGTATCTAGCCCCCCTCCTGAGACAAAACTGTTTAAAATTATATTCCAATGCAGTTACAGTCTACAGGTCTTCTGGGTTTGTCTACAGCTTTCTAGAGACTTGGACATTTTTTCGTTTCGACGTTTTTTTGGCAACATAGCTCAAATTCAGAAATCAGATTATACGGAGAGAAGATACGGACATAAATGTTCAGGTTTTCACTAGGTTTTCCTTTAGCCTTTTCCTGCATTTAGCTTCAACCATATTCTCATCAATCCTGACCAGGTTCCTTGATCCTGCTGAAGAAAGGCATCCCTACATCATGATGCTGCCACCACCATGTTTCCTGGTGGAGAGGGTGGTGGGCAGGGGGAAGTTTTAAGTTTCAGCTATATGTATATTTAAATTTGGTGGTACAAAAATGAAAAGCGTAAAGCGGTTGTGTTGTTAGGGTTTTGTGTTTATAATAAAAGTTTTGTAAAACAAAAGAATTTGATTATTTAAAAATGGTTAAATTAAGGATTAAATATGTAATTAAAAAGTCAGCAAGATTTCGACCTCCATTTTTACCAGCGTGGGTTTTAGACCGTTGCAGTTGCTAGGCAATGGGACATACACTGAGGTAAGGGTGAGAGGAATAAAAAAAAAAAAGACTAGATCATTCACTTCTGGTCAGTGCAGTGGACACACCCACACACCTCGTTTTCTCCCATTGCCATCGTGCATTTCTCCATTTTGTCCCATGAGTGTCAGTCAGATACATTCTAGTTTATTTTTGAGGTTCGGCCTCTGGAAGCTTGAAAGGCATTGTCTGTCCACTGGTTTTCAATGTGTATTTAAATGGAGAGAAACTGGACAGGAGCTGTGAATACTTGGGTTAGTGTTTACTGAGTCCTTGTGTGTTCTGATCAGGGTGGCTGGGACACATCAGGCAGTGAGCTGAGTGAAGGAGAGCTGGAGAAGAGAAGAAGAACTTTACTGGAACAGCTGGATGCACCTTGAAACTGTTCATGTCGCTGTTTTCTGCTATTTGAACACTTCAGCAAACGCGCATTCCCCCCCGCAGGCTCACCTGACTGTGCAGGCTGCCCTTTGAATGAGGAAACTAATGGGAATGCTCTACACTTTTATTTTGTGACTTTGATTTCAGGAATCTTGCCACCTGATCAGTCTGTGACTTGTTAGCTCTGAATATCTTCTTTAGGGGGCTGTAGTGTTTTTTCATTGACAGTCATTTTTATGATCTCATTTCAATAAAGGCGTATCTTGAAGCCACGCATACTGTTTTTTTCAAAAAGTTAGATTTTACTTACAGTAATTGTACACAGTTATTCATTGGTCAAGGTTCTGTTCTATTATTTTTAGTAAATTCTAATAAAATATGTCAATTACCAAGGACAGATGTTTGTTTTTGTTGGGTTTTTTTTTTCACTTTACAACACATTTTCAGCAAAATATAGTCCGATTTTAATCTTTTAAAGGTTTAAAGATGGAAATGTTTAACACCCAGGCTGTGGTTGTTGGGTTTTTCTCCGATATCAGCTCGGCGTTTTATGGACATTGATGAACAGACAAGTTTACATTATTAGTCTCCAATAATAAAGTAAATTTTACTGAAATATCTCGCGCAAATATTGCTCCCTTCTCACCTGGGTCTACGACCATGGTCAATTATAATGGGAACCTAAAATGTACGGAGGAAGTTAAGTGTTGTGCCTCATTCCTCTCCTTCAGGGAACAGTAGTTAAAAGCGTAAAGTTACGTTTTCCAGATGAAGAATATACCTTTTTCACGCTTCCAGGTTTGAAAGCGGATGTTGGGTTGGACAACTTCCGGTGGCTATAGCGTTAGCATTAAAAGGCTAGGTAAATGGTTCAATCTCGGCTCAGTTGTTTTTGTTCATGTGGGGCAAGAAAACAGCCTTATCATGCGTTCCCGACAGACCCGGGCCAACGGAGGCAGTGGATCCAGGCGATCCGGAGAGATGAAGGTCCGGACTTTTGCATAAAGACGGGGAGCACTTTCGTATGTAGCCGCCACTTCACACCGGAGGATTTTGTGAGCGGATCCACCACCAGCCGCCTTAAAAGTGGGGCTGTTCCTTCCCTGTTTGCCTGGAATAACTTCACTGCACCGGCAATGAGAGAGTCTGCTTTCGAGAGGGCGAAGAAACGGCAGCTTGTCCTCTCAGAAAGCTAGCCAGGCTGAAGATGCTACTGCGGACCATCACTACCTGGCACATCCACCCGCAGGGGCCGGGGCGGATGTGCGCATGCGCGGAGCCGGGGCGGATGTGCGCATGCGCAGGGGCCGGGGCGGATGTGCGCATGCGCAGGGGCCGGGGCGGATGTGCGCATGCGCAGGGGCCGGGGCGGATGTGCGCATGCGCAGGGGCCGGTGCGGATGTGCGCATGGGCCGGGGCGGATGTGCGCATGGGCCGGGCGGATGTGCTCATGGGCCGGGGCGGATGTGCTCATGGGCCGGGGCCGGGGCGGATGTGCGCATGCGCATGGGCCGGGGCGGATGCGCATGGGCCGGGGCGGATGTGCGCATGGGCCGGGGCGGATGTGCTCATGGGCCGGGGCGGATGTGCGCATGCGTGGGGCCCGGGCGGATTTGCGCATGCGCGGGGGCCCGGGCGGATGTGCGCATGCGCGGGGCCGGGGCGGATGTGCGCATGCGCGGGGCCGAAATGGATGTGCGCATGCGCATGGGCCGGGGCGGATGTGCGCATGGGCCGGGGCGGATGTGCGCATGGGCCAGGGCGGATGTGCTCATGGGCCGGGGCGGTAGTGCGCATGCGCGGGGCTGGGGCGGATGTGCGCATGCGCGGGGCCGGGGCGGATGTGCGCATGCGCGGGGCCGGGCCGGTTGTGCGCATGCGCGGAGCCGGGCCGGATGTGCGCATGCGCGGAGCCGGGCCGGATGTGGGGTTGGACAACTTCCGGTGGCTATAGCGTTAGCATTAAAAGGCTAGGAAAATGGCTCAGTATCGGCGCAGTTATTTTTGTTCAGTCCCTGGTTGTTCATGTGGGGCAAGAAAACAGCCTTATCTATCATATCATGCGTTCCTGACGGACCCGGACCAACGGAGGCAGTGGATCCATTCCATCCGAAGAGATGAAGGTCCGGACTTTTGCATAAAGACGGAGCACTTTCGTATGTAGCCGCCACTTCACACCGGAGGATTTTGTGAGCGGATCCACCACCAGCCGCCTTAAAAGTGGAGCTGTTCCTTCCCTGTTTATCTGGAATAACTTCACTGCACCGGCAATGAGAGTCTGATTTCGAGAGGACTAAGAAACGGCAGTTTGTCCTCTCAGAAAGCTAGCCAGGCTGAAGATTCTACTGCGGACCATGACTACACGGCACATCCACCCGCAGGTAAAAGATAGTATATTGGATTTCAGTAAAATATAACTGTTGCAATAATAATATTTTTATGATCACATAATAATAAAATTTTGTGGTTATGTATTTTGTGGAAAAAATAAGTCAGTAGACACATGCTCCGACTCACAACATGTACTGATCTAAACAGAAGTAATGTTTCAAATATATAATTAAAACTTATTGCTAACTGTATGTTTTGCTATTTTATTTTGTGGTTTTACAGGTGCACTTGATGAAGCTCTGGATTATATCAAGGAGTTGGAGGCCAGACTTCAAAAAGTGGATTGGTGACCATGAATGGGTCACCTCTTAACCAATCAGTGCCCTGAAAAAAATAACAGTGAAGGTTGCTTTCTTTACCCAGTTACACTTTTGGCTAATAGACAATCAACACTAATTAGCTCAGTTTGTTCCGTCAGAAGCTTTATTCATCATGGGTATAGAGCGCAAAAAAACATCTCCAGAGAAGATGAATATGATGAAAATTAACTTGGACTCCTCCCACTGGCCTCAAAAATAGTCATAATTAAACTTCAGCAGTATAACTGCATTAAAGATTAGCGGATGCTACTTCCGTTTTGCGTTTTTAAGGCTGGATTATTCCTACAGTCTTAAACTATAAATCACATCATTTAACTTTATGTACGAGTCCCTACGATGCCACCTACTGGCCAACCACTGTAAATGCAAAATGTCACTACATCCAAATATATTGCTACTAAAATAAAATTGATAGTGGCTCCTGTTTTAAGTTCTGATTTTCTATTGGGAGGCGGGAGCCTAGAATCATTGCCCACTAAATAAGAGATTATGTTTTGTCATTGGCATTTGTGACACTTTTTTTCTTTGTTTTACTGTGACTTTTTATATTCAGATTTTTATCAGCAGCTAGCTTTGCTTTCAAATTGTTTTTGTGGGTCAATTTGTGGCTTTCCACGTAATATGGCCTATTAATTTAGACTTTTTGTAAGGCTGAAGTAGTTTGTAAAAACAAACAAAAAAAAAACGACATCTTACAGAAAGTGCCACCAATAGAAACTGTTTTCATACAATCAATTACCTAAATTACTTAATTGTGAACTTTGTGATCTTCATTACAAAATACCTGGCTGCGGGAATAAAACGTCAAAATTTGCAACAAATCCACAACACACAACCCTTTATTCAGTGTAAATAGTTCTTTATATATCTTGAAAATCTCTTATCACCTATTGAATGATATAAAAACAGGGTTATTTAGAACTGAGACCGGTCTACAATACATTTGTAGTGAGAGGAGAAATTGCCAGTACCACCCAGTTGGAAGCATCATGTAATTAAACACAGTGAAGCTGAGAGGAAAAAAAAACAAGCAGAATAGCACTATCTTTAACAGGACGCAGTATCGCTCTGTCAGTTCATTACAGGCCAACTAATAGTTTTGATGGTTAGTGTGGCCATTCAGCTGAAATGTGTTAATGCTTTTATATCAGAGCATTTAGTGATGCACCTGCAACCCAAACAAACGTAATGATCCCGTGCCTTCTGTGCAACAGTGAAATATTCTGATTAAAACATACTATTGTGGATTTATGCCTGCATTTGGCTTATTTAAATACACAAAAACTGAAAAAAAACAACAACAACAAAACTATAAGTTAAAATAACATTCAAAGTTGTATAGCACAAGGCAAAGAATACTTGTTTTAACAATATGTACATTATTAACCATCTGACAAAGTAAGTAAAAAAAAATGTAGAAAAATATCTGTACAGGAAAATTTTGTGTGGTCATGCCTTTAATGACAAACACACAATATGAAAAGCTTTAATGGTTTGTTTCAGTGGTTAAATACTATACATTAAAAATACAGTAAAGTGAGAAGACAGTAGCAACTTATTGTTCAGTTGTATCAAGTTTTACTAAAGTCATTATGTGGGGTAGTTTAAGAACATCGTAAGAGTTATGTTGGCTTAGGCTTGTTTAGTTCTCATACGTTGTTCCCAAAATCACAGAAAAGGCTGTTGATTTAAAACTAAAGCAAATATTTAAATTGAAGTTGAAGTAGGAACAGTTTTCAGTTAAAAACTACAAAATCTGATTATTTTTCATTGAATATACCAGCAAATATGTGGTGTCTTGCAAAAGTGTTTGTATCCCATTCTGATTTTAAACAATAGATCAACACAAATTAGTGCTCATTTGTGGAATTGGAAAAAAAAGAAAACTGAAGTGGGCTCGACAAATTTCAGTGACAATCGGCCGACAGCTCCAAGAGCGTGTAATGCGTTGGGCATTACACTAAGGAAATGAGGATGGCAGGGTCAGTGGAGAGCACTGGAGTTGAGCCTTTTTTCATTCAGTATCAACAACAGAAAGAGAAAAAGGCCAGAAGAAATGATAAAGCTGATAATTGAAATGAGGTTGATAGTTTGAATTTATCATGTGATTAATTGATTTATTTTTCATTGCCTAATTACAACTTGCACTTGTTCCTGAATCAAGTTGGTTTTAGTGACTCGGTTTAGTCCCAAGGATGTTGTTTTACATATAGTTTTGGGCTAAAAACAACCTATAAAACATTCCCTACTCTTTCTTCCCCAGAATCAAACATCATAGCTATTTACAACCATTCTTGTTTATTTTGAGACCTCATCTATGACATGCGGCTCTAGATCAAAGAACACCTGAGGCTATAAATGCTTGTGTTTCAGAACACCAGTTCATATTCAACCAACTCTTTGAAACTCAGCACTGTTTCATCACAAGAATTTTCACGATGGCGGAAATGCTAGTCGGCTTGTGTTTTCCTCTTGGTTTTGGCATCGGTTATGTTGTTACAACTGGAATGAGGAAATTATGTGATCAACTATTTCCTGGTGGAGAAGACGAAAGAGGTACCTCTCAGGAAAAGAACACTCCATCTGAGTACGATGTTTTCGGCTGGGGAGGTTTGCTTCTCAGATAACGATATTTGTGATTCTTATCTTTCTGATCTGTCTGGTTATGATGATTTTGATTCTTTCCTTTTCAACCCTTCCTTGAATGAAATGCAAACCTACCCGGCTGGGGAAGTTTGCTTTTCTATTTATGATGAGTTTGACTCTTTCCTATTTGATCCAAACCTCCCCCGGCTGGGGAGGTTTGCTTCTCCAGTAGTGATGAGTTCGATCCTCTTCCTTTCGATCCTTCCCCGGCTGGGGAAGTTTACTCGTCTGGAAACATCGTCATCGATTCTCTTTCTTTCTATCCTTCCCCTGCTGGGGAAGTTTTCTCTGAAGCAGCGACCATCAAGAAAGAAGACGTAAGCTTGGTTCTACAGAAAATGACATCTGGTGACAGTATCGTTGAAGAAAGCGCAGTTTCATTACAAGATCTTTCTGAAAACAAGACGGATACTTTTCTTGAGGAAAGAGAAAATGTGTTTTTTCTCCTAAAAATGGGAGCCATTGGTGTTGGTATTATTTGATTTGTGTTTATTTGGCATTCCCTATCTTATTGTCTATCATGGTGTTTTTTTCTTCTGTCTTTTTCTTTGTTGTGTCCTTTGTTTTTATGTCATGGTCTTTGTGAATGAAAGAATTACATTATCTAATTCTACAGAAAATGTTTTTTATGTCCTTAAACTCTACATATGGAAGCTATTGTTTTTAATATTATTTTATTTATGTATATTTGGCACTCCCTGGCTTATTGTCTACTATAATGGTTTTTTTCTTTTGTCTTTTTCTTTTTTCTGTCCTTTGTTATAGTGTAATGTTTCTTTGTGGATGAAGGAATTACATTTTCTAAATAAATGTGTTTTATCACCAAAAAGCTATATATGGGAACCACTGTTAATATTATTTTGTTTGCGCTCATATAGCACTCTTTGGGGTATTTTGTACTATGGTGTTATTTTCTTTTTTACTTCTCTTTTTATTTTTATCTATATTGATTCTCAAGAAAGCATCACTTACATAGTCCTAGGCATCTACATCACAAAATCAACTCCAACATTTGAAAGAAGGTGCACAAGTAGATTGTTGCCTTATGACAGTCAAATCAAAAATGCAACTACATTCCTTGAGAAAGATTATAAGGTAAGGAGTAAAGGAGAGTGTTATTTTCATGTGCCAGAGGCACATGAAAATAAGTGCATGCCACACTTTTTAAGTCAATTTCTTTTCTAAAACCATGATTTAGTGTCCTTCAAATATTCACCACTTTGTGTTGATCTATAACATAAATTCCAAATAAAAACAAAAAGTTTAAGCAGTACAAATACTTTTGCCAGGCGCTATAGAAAGTACGTAGATGTCGGCAATAAATACAGTTCACATTAGAGTGGTCTATTTTTTTCAGCATATTTTAACTTTTTTTTAAACATATTTTAGTAAAAATATAGTCTTAAATACATTTTGCTCACTTTCCTCATGCCAGCTCACCCCGATTTATTAAAAGAAGAATGAGATGATTAAAAAACGTTTGTGGGGAATGAACGAGAGCACCGGAATGTGTCAAAAGTCAAGAAACAGAGGAAAGGGGCAAAAACTTCCAGTACATTCTAAGGTAGCTTTTCCAGGATAACTGTTTCACATGGCTCCTAAGGCCACTGCATGTCCAGTTTTATATCTTAACATTAAAGCCAACTCAAGTTGTATTGCTTATGGGTACCGGGGGACTGGAGTTATAATTAAAACATTCACACAGAAGACAAAAAAAGATCACAAAACAAAAAAAGTTCAGGCACTTGGCTTGATTTCTACCCTAAATTCGGTCCCAAACACGTCTCAGTCCTTCATTGTGTGATATTAGCACATTTATAGTCCTCTCGTTATTTGCTACAAACACCCGATATCCTTCGTTCTGCATTGGACTTTCCTTCCCACCGTCCATCCACGTTCCTCTCCTCCCATCCTCTCCTGCACATCCTCTGTTTCCCCTCGTCACATGACCACTTCTCCATTGTTCATCGGCCGCAGGTTCTGATCGTCGTAGCGCCTTCTGACGCTCCTCCGCACGGCGTCCGCTCGCCTGTAAGGCTGATTCCTCAAATCTGGCGGAAGCGGGGAAAGGACGGGATAGAAGAGCGTTAAGTCAGGGGATCATGTCAATGTTTGGGTCTTTCATGTGCCCACCCACAAGTTCAAGAGTGCTGGTAGCCTAACTTTTCAAAGCAGCATGAGATCTAAGCACACAGAATAAAACAAGTCTGGCTGAGATGGTTTATGAAACCAGAAACTTTTCATACATCTTGTGAATCCAAGATGCATATATGTTTAATAAAAGATTGAAGAAACAACTAAAGAAAGCAAGACTTCTTATATTCAGGCTAAACAGATGGATAAGAGGAACCTAAACAAACAAAAAATCTGAAGCAGGAAGGGAGGTAATAAAGAAATGCTTGCCAGGTTTGGGCCACATCCACCACTACAGGGGTGCTACTGGAGGACTTCCTTACCCTCAAGTAGACATTTGGAAATTTAGTAATATTATTCTTCTTTAGTTCTGGATGAAGAAAAGACAAAATGAAGGTTAAAAATAAAAGGAAGACGTGGGCTGACTGGTGCATGTCAGCTCAACATGTGCACTTTGGCTTTGCAAACTGCTGGAGCAAGGCAGAGAGGCTGCAGGAAGAGAGGCTCAGAGGACAGAGCTGGAGGATGTTAACTGGTTCAACTGCACAGGATGACGGAAGCTTGTTTCATTTCTGTTGCTAGACCCAAACTGCTTTAGCAAAGTGGCTACCAGCGTATAAGGAGACAAGCTCATTTCAAACTTCCAGTTAGGAGTGACTGTAAACAATAAAGAATGGCTCCAAACATACAGGCCAGTTGTTATATTTAGCAGAACCAGCACCAAAACCCAACCAAAGCATGCACTCAGCCAAGCATACACTCACTAACAGCATTATGCAGCACAGAACATGGTTCCAGGACAGTTAGTGCACACAGTTTTACCAAGACAGCATGCAGAATGTACAGCGTCTTACAAAAGTCTTTCCATCCAAATGTATATCAACATTTTCTCATTACAACCACAAACTTTATTATCTTGGGATTTTTTGCAATGAACCAGCAAAAAGTAGTGAAGTGGAAACCGTAATGCAAATCCTATTAGTACTTCACCACAAGCCATTTAACAAAAAACCAACTCACAATCCTGCTGGTGGAACATGGTAGGATGTTCCACCTACCACGATTTTCTTCATACTGCCCTGGACTATCCTGGTGTGTCCACGTTGTCTGGACAACAGTTTTTTGTTTGGGGAGCCATTACAAGATCATGCACCGTGACAGCAGCTAGCACATATGGCAAGCCGTCCACACTTCTGCCATGTTCTTGGCTATCGCCCATTTCTTATGGCTTGCTTTCAATAATTTATTTGCTCTTAATCTTCGACAAAAGAAAAATGTATAAATAGTATAACTGGAATCTTTTTAGGGTTATTAGAGTACAGAGGACTGAATATATATGCAGGCCACACATTTCAGGCTTTCCTTATAGAGGAAAAATCTAATTAAATCTGTTATTTTTATTCCACTTCAAAACTGGATTCTACTTAGTGCAAGTCTATTCCATAAAATCCCCCCAGAGTACATTCAAGTTTGTGGATGTAATGTCAAAAAGTACAATCAAAGGAAATGAATTAAAATACTTTTGCAAGGCACAGTAAGAGCACAGAAACTTTCTGACTGAAGAATGAGCCGTCAGGAGCGAGGGCAAGCTAACTACAAGAGCAAGAGTGCATTGTGGGAAAGCAGCAAGGTTAAAACAAACAGCATGCAACAAACTGTATAAACAGCGGTGATGACATGTGATAAATTAACACACACAATGATTTATCATTAAAACTTTGGAGCACACAAACAAGCAAGTGATAATGCCACAGGCACTTACATGTAATAGTATTAGTCATACCTGAGGTGTACATATATGAATACTGTATGTAGTACTGGATATGCAAACTGAGCCGCAACCTGCTGACCATGTTAGATGGATGGCCAGCAGATGGCAGCACACAACCTGACCTGAGTGACGCTAACTGAGGGGAAAAGTTCACTCCGTGGGATGCTGATCTTTCTGTGACATTATGGTCTGCTGTGGTGGGTAAAATGATGATGAAAAATACTGAATACATGCAGGTGAGCCGAGAAAACCAGTTCCCAAAACACACTGTCATGCTTAAGAAATATGAAAATCTACACAACACACACTCAAGCTTCAGTGAGCGTGTGTGTGTGTGTGTGTGTGTCCCTGGGAAACCACCGTGTCCACAGTGTGGGAGTGTAAACGGTTAAGAGGGGGTCGGTGGGAGTGAAGAGGCATGCAAGAAAGGGAAGAACATAAAGAAGAAACGTTTTGTTCCAGCAACCTTTAAGAAGAGACAGAGATCTACAAGCTTTAGTAATGGTACTCCTCATTGAGAGCGGGCTCGCAGAAGAACCGAGACCCGCGCTTGGCTGTGCGGGCGGTAAAGGGCACGGTCTTCAGCACTGCATTGAGACGACAGGGAGAATAGCCAGGACACAAATCAAGACAAACACGGCATGAGAAAAGCAGGTCTTCTCCGCTGGATGGAGCAACGGTTAGCACTGAGCAAGAACCCAGCTACAGGAGAAATGAGTTTGGAAGCCAACTCTACAACCCCATTTTTATTTTGCTAATTACTTAAACCGCACAGATTATAAAACAACATATCAGAGACTCAAACTGAGTAATTAGTATTATTTAAAGATGCAGTCCCGTGTAAAAGCAGGCAAATGTTGTTGTAATTATTTTAACGTGATCTTGTTTAACAGTTTTCCAGACCTGATGAATATTTAAAGTTCTCAAAGTTTGGCTGTTTTTCCCTGTTTTTAAACTTTGTTTTTAGTTCAGTAACTAACTATTTCCATTTGCACTGAGCCAGTTCTGGTTCTGCTGGAGGTTTCTTCCTGCTAAGGGGAAGTTTTTTTTTTTTCCTTCGTGCTGTTGCTACATGCATTGTCATTATGAGTGATTGCTGCACAGTCAATAATGCAATTATCCAATATTATATGGCAATAGGAGTGAATTCTGCAAATCAATAACTTGATGCAATTTGGTGGGTAACTTTAAATAGCAAACTTAAGATTTGAATGATGAACTTAACTCGACTGCACTGTCTGATAATGAGATTAAATTGGAATGTATGTAAATCACTTTACTTTCTATTGCTTGGAGAGTGCCTGTGGAGAATATCTGTTGTGAATTAGAACTAAATAGATAAAATGAAGGGTACAGAATCAATATTTGTAAAAAAAATAAAATAAAAAAAGTACTACGCTAATTTCACAAGTGTACATAAAAGTGGCTTTTTTCAAATGCTGCATTTTTAATAACCGATAGAAAGCCTGGCGATCTATTGATCAGGATCACATTAAAGAATCACAAGCTCTGACCCCTGGAATCAAGATGCATTGAAATTTGGGATTGCTGTTTAAAACTTCTGCACATTACTGTGCAATCACTAAGAATACACTAAAAAAAACTGAACATTGTGAAAGTTTAACATGTAAATGTAAATGGACATTCCCACAATGTTTTCAGAGGGAACTGAAAACATTTCCCAGTGAAACAATTGAAGCAACAAAGTTTTACTTTAAGTGAAACGCATTCCCATGTGTGGTGCATTAGGTGTTTTAGCTATTCATTTATTTTGATACTTTTTGTATAAAAATGTTTGCACACAGACTAGTTTATCATCTTTACTCTATAAAAATCTAATCTGTTCCAATATGGATGCAGAAAATAGAACTGCACCTGACCCATTCCTTTTGAGAGAAGAACGATAGTTAAACTAAACTGTTGGAAAACCCAAAAACATTTCAAGGTCTTCATTTTTATCCATGACTTTTTTAAAAATTTTGTCAACATGCTTACATTTAGAAATTAAGCGACAAACTGTGATAAGTAAATTATTTTTGGAAAAGCTCATACATTGCAATAGTACTTTAAATGACCGAATTTGTTAAAAGGGCTTGTTATATAAATGCATTACATTTAAAAACAAAGAAAAATATAAAAAAACATTTTTAGAATATGTGTTCTTTGTTCATATCCTTGTGTTGTTTTTTTCTTTCCATCTTCAAGTGAAGTGGAATTGTGTCAAAGATTGTGTTGGCCTGAATCCATTTTGGTTTTCAAATAATATCTTTGTGCTGATTTATTCTTTGTAGATGCACTTTGTAGATGCACTGATCTGAGATGTTGTGACAGATCTATTTTGTAGAACGCTGACCTACCAGTTTTAGAAACATAAAATTGATTTTGAAAACTAAAACAGGATTCAGTATACTTTTGTTTTCCTTTTCTAAAGTAAAAATGATTTTCTCAAAACAAAAGGTACACAGTTAAAGGACTGTCACTCTCTGCATGCTTGAAACAAAAATGCTTCATGTTATGTGACAGAAAAAAAAAAAGCTCAACTCCAATCTCTGGCTGTCTGCTTGATGTGTATCTAGTTATTAGAAAAAACACCTATCATTAATAATTAATAATTGTTCTTCAGACTTCACCACAGGAAGTTTAATGTCTCCTTGTTATGAAAGTAAAATAAAATTATTTTCTAGTTTTGACTGACATTCGGAGACAGCCCACATACCCACATACAGTTGGTGTTATAAAGCAAAGGTGAAGAAGTTAACATAAGTCATTATTATCAGGCACCTTTCAGTCGAGAAGCACTGAACCAACTGCCTCAATTGGCTACAAGTTGAACTTCAAAAAGAGTTGAAATCATTGTGTTAGTTGGCTTAGAAATTTTCTTTGTTTCAAGCTGAAGTGACTCTTCATGCAGAGTATTAAACATGTGTGATTGACTGCAGGCTGCAGCTTGAATCTGGTGATGTTACCCGTGATAATGTCCTCAATGGCGCCGTCTTTGCCCTCGTAGACGTGACGGCTGTCCTTCACCTGCTTCCTCCTGAGCTCCTGGATCAGCTCCTGCTGCTGCCGCTTGCTTTTATGGGAGGGAGACTGCGGGAACACGCACACAACAAGGTTCACCACCAACAAGCTTCTTCTCCCACATCACATCCCTTCCTCATGCAAGTTAATTGAACAGTCACTGATCCTGACTGTTGTTCCTCAGCAGGGAGTCTTGCTGTTGGAGCTAAATACAACCGTGCCCAGCAGGCGGCCTGCGCTCGACTAATCCTCCAGATCGGAATCTGGAGGAAGTGGAGCAAGATTCCCTTCTGGTCATTGTGATCCTCAGTGGAGGGAGCAAAGGAGTTCAAAGAAAGATTAACTCACCTTCTGGTCTTCCTCCATCATAGCCTCTTGTTCTAGAAGTTTCTCCATCATGAGCTGCTCCTGCCGTTTCTTGTGCTCATTGTCCTCCTCCGCTTGCTGATGAGTCACCAATTTATTTTCATTATAAATAAAAGAAAAAAACATTTACAAATTAATTTCTTACCCTAGGTATTTTTGATTTAATCAGTACAGGAAAACCATTAACAGCTTTTTTTTCATCCAGTATTTTAGTGATCTGCATAAATGAGCATTTTCTAAATTAAATTAATTTTAAGCTCTCCAGGGGGCGCAATTGACCTTTTCTCAGATGCTGTACATTTTTATTTGCAAATTAGTTTAAGCTCAAATCAAACTTATGTTTCTATGTTATTTTTTGAAGAAAGTTGAACAAAAGTACACACATTTTTAGATTTCATTGGTGAAAAACATTTATCCCTTTTCCTTCACCACGCAAATTTGTTTTACTATTAGCTCGAATTCTAATAAAACCATTGAAGTTTCCGACCAACTCACCCTGTAAGCTTTCACAAATCGCACAAACACTGGGAAGAAAACAGACGGCGGCGTTGTCTTCGAGTTCTCTCCGAAGAACTTCACAGCCTCATCAAAGGCGTCCTTTTTTTGAAGATGGAGAAACAAAATGCAGCTTCAGCGATGAAATATTTAAACAATCGCTGAGAGAAAGATTTTTCTCCGTTATTCAGTGTTACCTGTGCAATTTTGGCATCATCCTGCAATTTTTTCAGCTTGCTCTCATTGTGTGTGATGAAGTCTTTCAGCATGGTGTTGTGACCGTGCATGCTGTACTCTCTCCTGGTCAGCTCCATGCCTCTCTGCAGCTCCTTAACATCCAGCAGGACGTTCTCCAGCGACACTGTGAGCACATGGAGAACGTTACACCACAGGATTGCATAAAACATGGAATTGTTTGATTAATAGATGAAAGGTGATGCCCACCTGCTGCTGCCTTTTCAACATAGTGCAACTCATTGTGGAACAGAGACACTTGTGGGTATTTCTCTTTGACCACGTTGGCGATGTAGTGCAGCAAGGTCATTTTCCGGTCCGTTGACTTTGTATCAAGAAGCTGAGGGGGGAAAAAAATAGAAATATTATATTTTAACAAAAGAAAAAGTTAGGACGTGTAACTTAAACCGTCTTTAAAACCAGCTTACCAAATCTAAACTCTGCAGCTTGAATCCATACACTGCTCCTCTTTTGCTGCTGTTCATGTAATTTCCAAGTGCCAAAATAATCTGCAGTATAAGTAAACAGGGATCACAAACTAAACCCTATGTCTGCAGGACAGCATACTCTGCTAACACTAAATTTTTCCAGTTACCTCTAAAATCTTCTTTAACTTCTGAGATGACTTGATGGACACAGATGCCGCAATGACGGCATGAAGTTGCTGCAGAGAAGCAAAGTTTGACACATCAATTTCACGACTCATCAACAAACGACAAATATCGAGTCATACTCTCTTAATCACCGGCGTGAGCATCTGCACGCTTTCGCTGAAGTTTCCGATGAAGGCCATGATGGTCATCTTCTGCATGAGCCGCTCGATCTTGCTGAACTGCATCATGAAGCGGTCCTCGTCAGTCAGGCTCTCCAGAGGCTTGCGCTCCTTCTCGAACTGTCGCAGGATTTTGACCTCATTCTCGGTGGGCTGGAAGCGCATCAGGCACTCCACAAAATCTACCGGAAGAGTCCGCAGGTCGAATCTAAAGGAGATATGGAGACGAGGAACCCGCCGCATAGAAGCAAGAGGTTACATTTAGTAAAATGTAACACATCTACACTTTAATCCAGACATTTTGTTTTGTATCTGATTTCCAACTGTTAGTTGTAGCTTACTATTTATATTTTTTCTGTTACAGCTCTGAGTTGAATTTGTCATCTTTTAATGATGTTATTTCTTTTTGCTCATTTTTATTTTAATCTTAAAATATGTACGTTTTGTCTGATTACATCACATTCACAAGATAAAGCAGATGTTATGATAAAAAGTTACCCTGTACCAAAGTGGCCTTTTTTTTTTTTTTACCAAATATATCTTTACTAAAAAACGACTACTTTTTACTTGTATTAGAAATATATTGAAGTAATTTTGAACTGAATGATGGATTAACTGTGGAAATCTAAACATTTATTTTCATCCCAAATTTTCTTTTTTTCATACTTTTTCTGAAAGAAGAATGGATTTTTAAAGACTGCACATGAACCCTTTTATATGCTTTGTCATTTCACTAATACTGCTTCTAAATCAGATAAATGCAAAATAAACAAACACAAGCAAATGTTGGAGGCTTACAGCTGAATGGCTTTGCAGATCTCCTCGGTCGTCTTGCCCACTTTCCTCAGTGTGATCGCCAGGTTCTTTGCCCTGTTGGAGTCCAGCAGGGCCACCTTGTTGGGTCCCCTGTGAGTGACCTTCTGCTTGCTCGTGGTGAGGTCGATGGTTGGGCCCTGAGCTTTAGTCTTAAACATCTCCTCAAACTCATCAACATTCAGGTCCTAAAAGACACCAAAGATGTAATTTTTTTTTCATTAGGAAAGGAAGCAGGTCGAAATAGAGAGCCTGTTCTGAGGGCGGGAATTCACCTCGAGTATCCTCTCGTCATCGATCTCATTGAAGACGGTCCCGTTGATCTGATTTGGTTTCAGGGCTACCCAGTTGAAGACAGGCATGCGGAACTTTGTCTTGATGGGTTTCTTGATCTTAACAGCTAAATGACACAAAGAGAAATTAAAAATATGTCTTGATTGACTGTAAGGGCCCATGAAAATGCAGCCACACACATGCAGGAGCAGGGGGATCTGTAACAAGAAACATCTGATTTCTGAAAACATTCATTTTGAACACTTCAAATGTTTTAGCAGAGAACACAAATGTCCATCAATTAAAACAGGATGGCTTCCTTCTTCTCTTTATTCAAGCTGAGCCTCCTGCCTCCTGGCAGAGGAATAAGGCCAAAGGCTATATCTGTTCACTAAATTGTGCATATGGTCCAGGATTACTCGCCAGGCCTGGGGTCAAACTATTTGTTGTGCAGATTAAAGCTATTTGTAGCGACAAGAGCTGCTCCATTGAAGCGGAACGTTGAGGCGGCGTCCTGCATCAGGGTACCGACAAGGTGTCAGCAGCAACGCAGTGAGAGATAAGGCCATCATGGGAAAGGCAAACAGCATTCCGGCTGCAGACGATTTCTATCAACTTAACCATCTGCATGCCACAGCAGCTCAATGAGTATCTGCATGCAACAAACTTGTTTTTAAGATTGTGACACGTCATTCATACAAAACGGTCAAAGCACTACAGTCAAGAGTGAAGATAAACCATTCACAAGTTTTGAATGTGGTATTTTGTTTTTTAAAAGGGTTCACAGTGGATCTTTCACTTGTCTCACTGTGTACATTCAGGAGTATCTACATTTTTCAAACTCTTAGTATTTCATTGAGCAACTGGAAGGAAAATCAAGCATTTTTTCAGTTTTTTGTCTTCTCAAATAAAAATATGCGAGCTTTGCATTTTTCTACACTTCAGAGTCAGTGCTTTGTACAACCACCTCTTCCTGAAATTACAGCTAAAAGTAATTTCAGCAGTGGTGTCTCTACCTGCTGGATACCACATTTAAAACCAATGAGAAACCACTACAGGGGAAAATACATGTATGACATGGTTAATGGTGTGGGGGGAAAACACGACATTAAACTCGACAGCAAGAACCTACAGAAAAGCTTGATGGGTCCCTCTGGTTGGCGGGGAAAGAAAACAATTCAAAGATGGGTTAGCATAACGACCAGGAACAGTGACGATGTTTATATGAGTAAATACTACAGACACCACAGGTGAGAACATCATTAATCTAAGGCAAGAGTTTTCAACTCAGGTTTCAGTTTTCACAGGATAACAAAGTCGGCTTACTCATATACATGTATATGTAGCAGCAACAAGACACCCACATGTACATGCAGATCTTACAGGTTCATCTGCATACTGAGTTTATTCAAAGTGTCATTGTGATTTAACCTAAACACACCTAAAGCTGTAATTGTGGGACGCACCAATTAAAAAAAAACAACAAAAAAACAAACAAACCCTAAAAGAAATTAGACATCTAACTTAAGACTTAACAGTTCAGAGAGGGGGTAATTTAGGAGACAAAATGTTTTAATTTAATCTTTAACTTAAGAGTCCAATAAAGCTCATAAATCTTAAATTCCTGTTAATGTAACCAAAAAAAAGATAAGAAAACCACAGGATAAATTAACCTCACCTGCCAATCCTGAATTCATGATCACAGTGGGCGTCCCACTTCCGGGAAGCGGGGGCGCCATAGGTGGAGGTGGAGGAGGCAGAGGGGCAGAAATCTCTGACGGAAACCCGGGGGGCGGTAATGGCGGTGGAGGAGGTGGCGGCGGTGGAGGTGCGGCAGCTGCAGTGGGAATTTCCATCGATGGTCCATTTGGCACTGGGAGAGACAACGAGAGATTAACATGAACCATTTGTTTTCTTCAAACATTTTTAAGGACGCAAAATATCCTTAAATCTTGATTTTTTTCTAAACCACTTTTATTCATTTGGGTTGTCAATATATTGTTGATTATATTATAAACCTACATTGCCCATTGACTGGTGGCGGAGGAGGTGGAGGAGGGGGAGCAGGTACAGAAGACATGCCTCCTACAACTCCTGCATTGTTCTGACAGGCAGCCGTCCCGTTTGCCCCCACTGTGGTACCCGGCAGACCCTCCACACCGGGCAGCGAAGAAGGCAGGATTGAGATGTCTCCATCTCCTTTCTTCTGGATCCGGATGGTTCCCTGCTTTTCCAGCTCGTGGATCTTCTTCTCCAGCTTACTCTGGCGCTGGATGGCCTCATCCTTCTCCTTAAGCATCAGCCTCAGCGAGTGAATCTGCGAGGTGGAGTCTTTGTAGACTTCCTGCATGGGGTAGGAAAGGGAAAATGAAGAGCTAGAGATATTCGGAAGTAATAGTAGTGTGCTATTTATAATCTAATGCAGCAGTGAAAAAGTGTAAAATGTATGCATCATGTTCTTTCCATTTTTTTTGTGTTAGCCTATTAAAATACAAGTGGGTTGTGGTTGTGACCTAAGGCTATCAATCCTTTTGCAGGGAAACGTAACAGTGGATGCACCATATTTCCAACAAGTAATGAAGATTTAAGTAAAACAAAAAACAAAAACAAAGTTGGGAGTAAGAACTGACTTTGATGCCTTCAAGTTCCTTGTTCCTCGTCATCAGCTGTTTTTCCAGCTCCACAATCTTGGCCATAGCTTCATTCTCCATGTCTTGCAGCTTCTCTGTCATCTATCAGAGTGAAAGGGGGCAAAGGTCACAGATGAACATGATGCAGAGACAATATCTAACTCAAAAAAGGTCATGGAGGGCAGTGATGTAATGCATTGATTGTGTTCCTATCTTCATAAGTTAGACATTTTCAGGAGATTAATCTTTTGCAGATACATCAGTTTGCTATGACAGAAAACATTATAATGAGCATTTAACCTTTTACAGTAGAGGGGAACATCAGATCATGGAGAAAATTTATGCAAAATGTCAGAGCATTAATTCAAGATTTACTGCGTCGTTCAGTACTGACTCAAAGACAATCCTGAACGACTTTACATTGCACAAATTGACATCGGAGCAAATAAAAATGTTAGTGCAAGTTACAAAAAAGGTATGTATAATAAATACTTAAATGAATGTTGATTTTTTATATATATATATTAAAATAACACTTGTGGGTCCTCACATGCGACATGTTCTCCTCCAGCTCCTCCACTCGCTCCAGGGCAGCATTTTTGGTCTCTGCATCCTCAAGTAGCGCTCCAACATCAAACACGTTATCCAAGTAGGCCTGGATCTGAACCTGGAGCTTATCGCTCTCTGTATGTTTCAGTTTCTGTTAAACAGGCACAAAATAGTGATTAAAGTCCACTTTCTTTCCCAAGGCATGCACCAATCACAATGTATGAAGGTTTGTTAAAAAAAAAACAGAAAAGCCGTTATTGATGGCTTCTCTACGGTGGACATCTCAGGGGTGCAGTAGTTGTAGCAGGAACTGTGGACTTTTAGCTGGGAACACTCAGAAGGAGTTCTGTGTAAATCTCAACTCACATCCAAATAGTCGTCCAAGCCCAGCTTGGTGAAGTCGTACTGTAGGTGAACTCTAAAGTTCATGTCCTCCACTGAGTGCACAACAATGTTGATGAACTGCATACATGCAACCTGAAGAACGTAAAGAGACAGCATTTTTTATTAGCAGAGATAAGTTAAAATTGAATACATATAATGCTACACAATTTGATTTATGCTCAATATTCTGATTTCCGGTGGAGGATTCTGGCAGCATAATAAAGCTGAGTGAAAGTAGCACACATGGTATTACACTTTCAAGACAAGTATGCCTAATATAATCTCATTGATGAAAATAAGAAAGCTACTATCATTCACATATTTTGACAAATTTTGTTGTGGTCCGTTAAATATGTATAAGGTTCTGAAAATAAATTCACACTTTATAACAGATACCGACTCTCCAAGGGAAAGAAAAAAGATTGTACTTTGCAGTTGAAAACATTTTTGGCATGCCTGTGTCAATACTTGTACAACCCCCATTTACCAATAAGAAAGTACTTTGCATTCTCCTATAACACTGTACAGGATAAGATGATACATTAATATGTCAACAGATCTACTGACAAATCATCTCTCTTGCAGATTCTTGCTGCTTTTTATTGCAAAAAGTCCATGAACTCCAACAAGTTTGGATGCAAATATTCTGTCCTATGATGCTGAAGTGGAACAGGTAAATAATACAATAATTATGTCAGTAAGAGATCAATCAATCGAAGATAAATAAATATGAACTGTGTGCAGCTTCCTATTCTGCTGTCATCATTTAGGTTAGTGACGCAACAACAAGTTCTACCAGCTGTGGTATTTCTGTAAGCGATGGAGACAAACTTGCCAGGGGTCTGGCAGACAGACACAACACTGACTGGTTTTCATTTCATCAGTCAGGCTGGACTCTTACAAATACAAAGACAGCTAAATGTTTATCTCAAAATTGTAAAGAAAGGTTTTTTTATCGTTCAATGTTTATTCAAAAGTTTAGTCTAACAAGAGGGTATCTGCAGAGTTGTTCAAAATGTTTAAATAGGTGTAGGTGTGAACATTTTTTTATTTTAATTACGTCAATATCTGTTCTCCTTATTGATTTTTGTGGACCAGTCTCCATGATATATGCATGACATTGGATTCACTAGACAGTTTTACATAAAAATAAATTAATCATATTTACAGGCTGTTATATTTTTGTTTATGGTTATCTAATACTTATGCATCTGCATAATAACGAGTTTATTTTAATTCACCATGAAGTCAATGTTGTTGTCTTCATTCTTGAAGTACTCCATAAGCTTCTCAAACCGCTGCGACTCCACGCATACCTGCAACACAAAAAAAGTGCATAAAATTAGTGACCTTATTATGAAACCATAATCATAAAAATAACTAAAAAGAGTAAAAAGTAAGAAGACTCAAAATTTCAGCAGTTGCTGCATCATATGAACCACCAGTATAGGTGGAAAATGCCTTTAAAACAAAATGTTTACTGCTGATCTAAATTATTCAAACACACCTGCTTTAATCCTATTTACAGCAAACACTGTATACTTTTTGAAAACTTCATCCCCGATATAAAGTGTTTTTGTGGCAAAAAGCCTATTTAAAATAGAACTTGACATCAAGAAAGATGTAAAAATGGGGTAGAGTGATGTTTGGCTGATCAGAAAGGTCACTAGGAGGGTAGAGAGGCAGACTGGGAGAGAGTATAATAAAGAATTCAGTAGAAATAGGAAGCATGATTATTTAAAAACCTCAAGCTTCTGCCTGCAGCCAGTTCTTTGTAGCAGCAAATCATTTACACTAAAGTAAAGCTAACTGTGCTGCCTAATTGTAAAAAAAAAATTAAAAAATCTTCCAAAATCTGTGACCCTGCTGCTGTGGTTTCACACCATCAGAAACATTTCTCAGCCTCCATCTCATTAGGTGAACTCTTCTTTCCCACTAATGCCACCGTCGCTGAAAGCGCCACACTCAATATTTAATTCAGAGGTGTAAATATTACATAAACTGTGCTCGCTCTATGCTCATAAGATGTTTGCTACAAAATGAGATTGTGGTTAGCCCCTAGTTCTCTCCCTGGCAGCCAGGATACCTCCCTTCAGACAGCCACAGGTCAGGAAGGCTATCTTGAACATCTGTCGCTGTGCTTTTCTGAGCTTTGATGCGTCTGACGAATCTTGTTAACACGCACAGAGTGGTTTTGTCTGATGGGTGCCTGTGGGTCATCCAGTGCTACCCAGACAAACCGGTATCTCTGAACCCTTTGAAGCAATGCCAAGGGGGAATCTGCTGGGGAAGCATTCCTCCAGGGCCATGATTGTTTGAAACGACACAGTTAGAATGAAAAGACTTAAGGGTCTCCCTAAAGAACACTCGTTTACCATTCTCTATGCTGGCCATACCTCCTTGAAGTTGTCAAAGGCAGAGAGAATAATTTCATGGCCTCCTCTCACGAGACAAACTGCCGCTAGAAGCTCCAACACCAGAGCTTTGGTTCTGTAAACCACAAAGAAAGTTATGGCATGAGAGGTTAGTAAATGGCATTTGCCAGCAGAGAAGCAAATATAAAACTTAAAGTGTAAAGTCAGTACCATTAACTAAATATCATAATAACCCCTCATCAACAACACTGCAGTGCCTTGCAAAGTACTATAAATTTTTTCCACACTCATGCTGCAACCACAAACCTGTTTTTATTCTGAATTTATAATATATAACAACACAAATTAGTGGATAAATTTGAATTGGAAGGATGTTTTTCTTTTTTATCTGCAAGTAAAAGTCTAACTTTAAAGCAGAGTTAAGAAAAAATACATTTTCTGAGAGTGGTAAGATTATATTACTCTGTGCGAAAAAACTATTGTACGTCACACTATATACACTATCCTAATCAAGAGCTATTGTCCAGTAAAACATTAATTATTTGACAATTTGTTCGACTGTGAAACTGTGGGGAAGCTTTTCTTCAACAAGAACAGGAAAATGGGTCAGAGTTGATGAGAAAACAGATGGGAGGCAAATGCAGAGCAATACTGGAAGAAAATCTGTAACAGACTGCATGAAGATGGCCGACTAAAGTGAAGGTTAAACCCTAAAACTACTTGTGGGGCAAAAAATAAGAACACAAAATTTAGAATATTGTGATGATATTGGTTTACAAAAACATTCTCGTCTTTCCTCAGTAGCAGGAATTTGGGTCAGTCGTCCATTAAAGAGCTTTCTGCATTTGGCCAAATTTAATGCATTTTTAAAAACTGATCTGCATCAACTACATGTGCTGCAGGGCAGATTTATATCATTTTTTAGTTGTAATCTGGGACTGAACAATATAATTCGGAGTGCTACAAATGGCCCTGGGCCGTACTCTGAGCACTTCAGGTTTAGCTCAAAGCATATTCATGACAATAACCTAAATTTAATCCAGAATCTGTGCAGGGAGACAATCATACTGAAATCAAGCTGTTTTGCAAAGAAGAATGGATAAAAATTACATATTCTACAGCTGTAATTGGAATGAATAATGTTTTTATACAGAATTGATTCAGGGAGGCTTAATACAAATTGGCGCCACACATTGTAGCCTTTCATTTGTAAAATAATAATCATTTCCCTTTCATCTCGAAAGTATGCTCTACCTGGCATTGCCATCACATAAAACCCCAATAAAATAAACATCGTGGTCGTAATGTGACAACGTGTTTAAGAGTTCAAAGTAGTGTTAATACTTTTGCAAGGCTATGTTGATTATACCAGAACCATCAAATCATCAACATGTCATTTGTTGACTTTCAATATGTTTGTGTTGTTTTCATTTTACTGATGCAAGATTTATTTGCCTGAAGGAAAGAATATGTGACATGTGATGCAAAGAGGTTTCACATAAACTTTTCAGGACATCCTGTAACCTTTGGGCATTGTTTGAGAACACATGCATCAATCCATCCACACACACACATGCAGGCACGCACACAGCAGAGGCTTTCCCGGAGTGATATCTTTATGCATCTGTCTGTGTAGAGGAGTTTGCTGGTAGAGCTTTTTATCTTCCTTCCTTCCTGATGGATGTGTCTCAGAGCAATAAATGCACTTGTACAAAGCGACACAGACAATACTCTGAAACTAGGGTTGTAATTTTACAAAAAAATGAAATTTAAACTGAGAATACTGCAGTAAGAAATTTAACTGCTTAAAAATAAACTAGCAGTCACAACAAAAATATTTGGAAGAAAAGAACAAATTTTATTCACTATTATTTTTAACTATCTGCAAGGTGTTGCCAACTTTCACTTTGATTAATCAACAACAATTACATTTTTATGACTTCTTCCTTGATCTTACCGTGGATTTTTATTGTTGAGACTTAGTGCAATTTCGTTCACAGCATGCGGGTGTGACATGACCATGTTGAAGCCATACTGCAACACAAATATAATGGAGACAAAGACAAATAACAGATTAAAAACAGGGCAGCCTTTAAATATTATTGTACATGATAAATAAGGTATGGAGGGACAGCAGGGGAGCAAATTGAATTTAGCTTCAAATAGATGGTTGTTCTTCAGCCTGAAAGGTCATGTAGTCCCTGTAGATAAAAGAAAGCTTACCTGATAGTTCATGATGGCACGTAGGCACATGATACAAACATGGACGTCGTCCTTTTTACAGACAAGTCTGGAGTTTTTCAGTGTTCTCCTGCTCGGCAGTGTGCTGCAGCTATAAAACAAACAAAAAGAAAAGACTGAAGAAAAATTGCTAAAAAAGGGAAAACAGTGCATGTGTTTCTAAACGGAGTGTCAAGTTGGTTTGTGTCTGAACACGTGTGAAAAGCCTGGATAAGCAAGAGAGCAGATGCTATTTGTTAGTGAGAACAGTAACCCAGCGATTTGTTCATATAGAGAGACTGTTAAAGTGCCAAGCCACTTTACAATACCACAAACAAAGGCTATATGATCTACTGCCACACACAGGGGCCACAAGATGGCTGCTTTGTTTTAGCTTGATGTCCTTCACTTATATATCAATCACAGCTAACATAATAGCAGCCAGTCATTTGCATGCAGCACGGTGACTGTGCAACTTTACGAGGACAAAAAACAAAAACAAGGCTGCGACGACGCAAGTCCTGATCCAGTTCAAGTAAAACTGTTTATTTGCAAACTTTACAATCACAAGTTTCAATTTCCAAGTCCAACTTCAGTAGAAAAACATTTCTTCAGGCGACAGTTAGACATGTTGATTCTTGTCAGACTCCCTGCCTGGAAGTGAAAATTATCGAGTCACAGCAGAGTTTTTTTAAGAAGGAGGCAGCAGATTTCGGAGGAAGATGGTTAATACGTCATCTTAAAGCCTGCTCTAACACATAAGCATTGTGTGTTAGAGTTGAGGAAAAAGTACCTTACAAAACCAAATAATCAAAATCACAGCTGCATATTGGACAAGTTACCCAAAATAATACAGAGGAATAAAAAAAAGAGGGAAAGTGGAACTAAGAACAAGGATAAATTCACAGGAAATGAATGTGCTTTGACATGTCCGAAAGAGTCTTTGTTCTCTGTTCTACTGAGCAAATTTATACCTGACAGAAAAGAATAAATAAAAAAGGGAATAACTGCACCAAAATAAAAACCAATTCAATTGGCTGTTGTGCTAACAGACTTCTGTTCATAATGAAGGTGAAAGCAGAGCACAGTCAAAACATTAGTAATTCATATTGAAGACATTCAAAGCCACGTACTAATCTCATAAAGCAGAACATCAACTTTGACAGTTGGTTTTAACTGGAATTGAACTGAAAGACGTAAGGAGGAAATTATGAATCATGTCAAAACAAGTGTGTAAAAGACATAACTGTATGTGTCGAATCCAATTGAGGTTTAGAAACAAACGATAAATCTATCCACTATATAGGTGACACATTGTTGGAACATAACCGCAGCTTTCTTACACCAGTTGACTCTGTGTTGGAGCAACATAGTAAAGTTGCACTGCACAATACTCCTGCTATGATAAAATATACGTTGCTCCCAAGAAAATGAGAGCGCTGGATCAGAAACGTAACTGCTGAGAGATCTAAGTGAAACGTCATCACAAAAATAATGTAGAAAATGTCAGATATAGAAATGGCATCACTTTACTTTAGACATGGCAACACAGTAGCTGTAAACTTCAATGTATTGAACTGAGATTCAATAAAGGCTTATATGCAAATGACTGAGAGCCAAAAAAATGACATGCGAACCAGACAAATTAATGAACGAGGTGAATGTGCTTTATGAAAAATCTGATTCATGTTCTGGAGAAGGACAAAAAAGTTTGAGCAGAAAAGATTTTTAGATTTTTGTGAGATCAAGTCAAAAATATTTGTATTTTCAACAATGTAGACTATATTGAGAAATAACAGTTTGATTTGTGCCACATGGAAAAGCCAAACACTAGAACTACACTACAAACTATAAGATACAGGGCTAAGATGTCTACATATTGCTAGCAATCACCTAACTCCTCGGACATACCGTCTCATCTGAGAACACTTTGGACAGTTCAACGAACCCGGCATCCTACAAGAGGCAATTTAAAGAAAGCAAAACTTAGTTTGGCTTTAATAAACCATCATTTTAATACTACCTAAAAAGCAAAGGCATATTCTCTTTCTTCATCAAAATACAGAAACAGTTCTAGAAGCGATCTATAGTAGCCATTTGAGAATCTAGGCTAAGTTCTGCACAGGAATGTCATTCAAGGAGTAACACAAGCAGCACACAAACAGACAATGAGCGCAGAACAAGCCATTTATTCCAAGAGAAGCAGAGCTCAGTCACAGGAGAATGAGGAGGATTAGGAGGAGGGAGCAGGTTGGGAGTACAAATAATTCACTTTCCTGACAGAAACAGCCGGTCAAATAAACCAGACAGCTCTAACAGGGAGGTAAAAAATACAATAAGGAAAGGGTTCTGTGTGTGGGGATGTATATGTGAGCGGCAGTCTGTGGACGCAGCATGTTGTGTGTTTATGTGTGCGTCTTAAGAGGGAACAGGAAAGTGGTGACCTGCCTGCTGTCGAAGAGTGGCGGACAAAAGAGCAGATGACTACTGATGAAGACGGGGACAAAAACAGAAGAGACAGTCAAGACAGCTGAAGACACTGACTATTTTCACATACTGAACATACTCCAAAGCAGTGACACAAAAGAACCAGCACCATTTACTTAACTGACTGGGACAAGAAAAATAAAGCACCAGAATGAAGTGGTGGAAGGTTTTGTAGGTAGCTGACCGAGATTCTAGCAATTGATATTTGAATTATGTCATGTTAAAAAGCAAACTTCACATTACTTCTTGCCAATGTTTTTTGTGACAGTCCAACAGAAAGCATAAGATAAATGTTTAAAAAGTCTGTCTCTGAATGTGCAATTCTGGTAGAAACTGTCACAAAAGACTTCAATGTATTTGCAGCAACAGATAATTTTACAACACATCTACTCATATCCAACATATCTAGAAGATAGAGTCCATACTTCATATTTTTACTAACTACTCTGTTGATCTATTACACAAATACCAGTAAAGTAGATTGTTTGTTGGATTAATATAAGAACATTTCAGGAAGTTTAAGGGGGGAAAACTTCTGCAAGGCAGAAGTTAGGCTCATCTTTGTCTAACAGACTTGAATTAATAGTTGTAATAAAGTGTGTAAAATATGCCTTATTATATATAAATATTACATATGTGCATGTCACACTGACACAAAACAATTCACTGTGCATTGCCTAAATATTCTTTTCGTGCAAAGGTCTCAAAAGTTCATGTGGCCCTTGACTCAGTAATGCTCTTTGTGTACGAAGTGCTCAGGTAAACCTCTTCAAATCAAGGATTAGAGGCAACAGACGTCAATACGACTTCTGTACTGAGAGAATAAAGCCATGGCAGCGAGATAAGAGAAATGATGCATAAACGAGTTGGATTTGTGCTCCAAAGTATATATTAGCCAGGACCATGTGAATAAACAGCAATGAAATCCTGTGTACTGAGGATTTGGAGTTAGTTTGGTGTTTATAAATATTGCCCCTGGAAGAAAAATGACCTACAAAAAGATTTAGTGTGTCGCCTGAAATATTGTCAGTCATGTGTCATAATCATGAGTCTGGCCAGCAAAAAACAAAAATCCAGACAAAAAGATTTTTTTCCCCTTCCATGTGTTTTAAGCCATTTAAAGACTTAGAGACCCCATGACTACACAAAGAGGCAGCTGAGGCGTCATAAGAAACGTGTGACTTTTCAAAATAATCACACTGCTTAAGCCAATTGCTGAAAACAGAAAATGGGGAAGGAACACAGTTGCAGGGTAACTTTATCACCAGGAGCTAAATGTAGAAACGCATAGTGATGTGTGTAGTACCGTAACGTGGAATGCCGCCCGCCCCGAGTGATGCCGTTCCCCGTGATGTGGGCTGGCAGGGTACCCCCTCCATGCAGGTCCTCTATAGACCGGCCCCAGGTCTTGGACTTGTCCATCATAACATCTGTATTGTTTTCCAAGCAGTCACCATCATAACTGGAAAAAGAGACAGAGTTGAGTCAACAAGCTGCACAAAACCTTTCCAATTGTGAAAAACACTTTATTTTGCAATTATTTAACTACAATTCAGGACCACCCAGAGACTTGCTATACTTTGGTTGAAGCAGCAGATTTATTCCCTAAATGTTACCAGATTTAGAAAAAAAAACACACACAAAAAAAACTGCTTTGTTCAATGTCAGTGCTGTTGCTGACTAGTTCAAAAGAAGTAAAAAGCTGTCAATGAAGCCAGTATTTTTCAGCAAAAAGTTTTACTATGCATATTTTTTGGTTATCTGTTGTTTTTAGAGCTGTAAACTCTGAATGGTGATCACTCAAGCATAACACTAGCAGCATCAGAGTCTTTTCTGTAGTATGTCTAATTTAATGGCTTTCATTTTATCTTCTTTTATCGTTCACATTTTCCCCTTTGGCATATTTGTTCTTCTTTTTTACTTTCCTTTTTAGTATCAGATAATTTTGATAGTGTAAAAGCTTGTGGCAAGAACTTTTGAAGGAAAACAGCATTCCAATAGTTTTAGTAAAACTATACGAACGCAGTCTTATTCTAACACCTATGATGCCTTTTGTCATTTTCCAATATCTTTGTGCCAAAAATTGACACACAGCAAAAAAAACTAAACTAAACAAAAAAAAAAAACATTATTGTACATCAGCATTTTTTCAGATTTTTGTTTTTCAGATTCATCTTATACTTCAGGCCTGATTAAAACTTCTGAGCAATCAATCACCTTTAGGATCTAAAACAATTTCACTGTGAGCTTTCAATTTTTGACAGAATGTTTGAAAGATCAGACATAAGCAACAAAACTGATTTGATTGCATTATGTATTATCTATTGACAAAAAGATCCTGTTTAAACTTTGAGTGCAAAATTCCCCTACTCACTTCCACTAAAATCTAGTTTTCCTCAACATAAAACTTATGAGACTATTTATTTGTTTTAAAAAGGTGAGATTTATGACCTTTTTAACTGTTTTAACCATCCATCCATTTTCTGAGCACCCTTCTCCCTAACAGGGTCGGGAGGTGCTGGTGCCTATCTCCAGCTGCGTTCCAGGCGAGAGGCGGGGTACACCCTGGACAGGTCGCCAGTCTGTCGCAGGGCTACACAGAGACAAACAGGACAAACAACCATGCACACACACACTCACACCTAGGGAGAATTTGGGAAGGCCAATTAACCTGACAGTCATGTTTTTGGACTGTGGGAGGAAGCCGGAGAGAACCCACGCACAGGGAGAACATGCAAACTCTGTGCAGAAAGACCCCAGGCCGGGCCGGGAATCGAACCCAGGACTTTCTTGCTCCAAGGCAACAGCACTACTCACTGCGCCACTGTGCAGCCACTTCTATTAGAGGGTAAATTAATATAAAATATAAATGAATGACAACACATAAAACAGTCAAGTTTAAAATGCTAATATATTTTGACAAGGGTAAAAAAAAAATTAAATGTTTGAATTGTCATGCATTGTGAGCTTAATGTTGAAAAGTCTGATCCAAACGCTGATAGTTGAGGTGTGGCAGCTGTCTGAATATGATGTAAAAAGTCTATTTTTTTTTATCAGTTGGGATTGCTAGTAATTTTATAATTTTATTATTTCAAACATTAAAGAAACATCTAAATTAAATTTCTACCAACTTGTTTTGACCAAAAAAAAAAAAAGTTAAAACGGCTTTTTTGTTTTTAAATCACTGGCTTCTGTTTAGAAAGTCCAATAACCAAAACATAAACACTTCATTAAGTTGTCATATAAACCATGACATGTCAAAGTCTAATGATTCAGCGGTGACGCCACTGCGGTTTTGTGCATTTAAACATGTGAAGCTAAACAAATGAAATGTTTTGTTGACGTTGGTAGCGGCTAAGGTATTTTATTCCACCAACCTTATGTGCTGCTCCAGCACTGTATAAATGTCATATTACAACCAACCTCTATAATGTGGACAAACCATAATCCCACATGCTGAAGTCAAGCGATGAATTTAAAATTTAACAAAAAAGGCAACGGGGTCTCAAACAGGTCGTCTAAGAGTGACTAACAATCCCCCTGTCAGTTCATGAATAGCAGCAGCATACGGCTGCTGTAATACACAATCTGTTAGTGACGGTTAGCGAGTGACTCTGTGTTTTTGACAGCAGAGACGGTGGAGCTGGCGCTGACTGGAGAGGCATCAGCGTCTGTAGAATAGCAGCGTTGTGCTGGTTGCTCTGAAACACTGTTGCCCACAGAGACTTACGTGACAGCATACTGCGCGAATGAAAGGTACTCCACCAGCACATCCAGCCCTTTGTTCTCTTCATTTAAGAACTCCCTCACCCACCTGAAAACAAACAAAAATAGAAGTTTATTGTAAAATAATTCTGCTAATAAACCGTTGTGACCATCAATTAAATTTTAACCAACATTTACAGAAATAAAAGTGTAAGAGATATTTTTGTACAATTACAGGAAAGTGAAACAAAATAACACTACTAGGAATTAAAAGCTGCTGTATTGTTTTCTTGTAGAACACTTCTGAGTTTTTTCTATTTGGAGACTTTCCAATCAGGCCTTGTTCTGGTTTTCTGATTTCATATGAGTTCTTAAGATCTTTAAATCATGAAAGAAAATGAACACATTAAAGTTTATCAAATTATTTAGTTGAGTTCCAACAGTGAAAATGTGAGTTCGTTTTAATGTATTTGATGAAGAAAAAGTTTCAGAAACCATATCACTGATTTGTTCATATGCAGCTTCTTCAAATTTCATGTTACCTATTATGCTGCCTACAACATACATAACTGAGCTAGCCTCTCTTTAAGCCCAAAAGACTTGCAGCTGTAACTGCATCAACAGTGTTTCTACAAAGTATTGTCTAAGGGGGGCTGATTACAAATACATGCCACACTTTTCAGATTTTAAGTTTTACATTTTATTATTCTTTTCTTTATACTGTGTATCATTTTTCTTTCCCTTCAAAATTATGCACTGCTTTCTGTTAGTCTGTCAAATTAAATTTGAATATAATGTAATGCAAATATAAAACTAACTGGAGAGAAGCGTCATGTCTTTATTTCTTTTGCCACAAAGGCTTTTGACTGATGCCACATTCATTAAGCTTGTTTAAAGATCATGTAGCTGGATCTCGATTGGCCCCCATGTGGTGTGACTGCATGGAGCTGGACAATCTAGTATGAGAGTCCGGTAAACCGGTGCCAGGCAGGGCCGTCGTCTTAACACGGATTGACGGGAGTGACTTCGTTGCCCATATGGTGGTCATTACAACAAGATGCTGACAACCCTCCCATTCTCCACATGTTGGTGACCACAGTGCAACATGTCGGACACAGGCAGGCAGGCGTGGAGCCAGAGTCAGCGTCAGCAGAGCACACTCAGGGACAATCCGCCCATTATGCGCAGCATGATTGATCAAACCTTCCGTTTCACCTCTGAAAAGAAGCAGCAATTATTCACTGTGTCAGTGGGTGACATTGTTGCTCAGTTTCAATCAGGAGCTCCTGACCTCTCCGTGTCCCTCACCCGCCTCCGTGGTTAGCTCCTCATTTGTCTAACAGAGACCGACTTCATGTAATCTCGTTTTTCAACACGTCTTTAAAAAGAGTTCATCCTTCTAAACAGTGGTTCAGCTGCTCTGCAACACGGGCATCATCTGCGGCTGGAGTTGTGTTTTGGTTTAAAGAGCAGAATCGGTGTGTAAACAGTCTGTAGGAGTGCCAGAGCCGCTGCTGTCAGACATATGAGATAATCTCAGAGTGTGGGTGAAACTGACAAATTGAAGAATATATATGTGTGTGGGAGGAAGGAAAAGAGAAAAACAGAGGGTTTAGGATACAGTTTAGACTGACAAGGGTTTTTGCTGTTTCAATAGTCTTTGGCCACCAAATGCTCTCTTGGCTGCATCCTTCAAGATCTGCTGTCCTTCTGCAGGCGCATCGAGCAGACCTACTTCGAAGACAAAAAGCTTATGAAGGACTAAACAAACACCGCTCTCTCTGCCGACTTGTCTTGTACATTCTGCGACTCCTTCTCTCATTCCCTGTGCCGTAGCAACTGCCACACCAGCGTCTGTGCTGCTTGCTTCTCCTCTTAGGTCCACGCTTGTACATTTGAAATACTCATCTGGTCTTTACCAGGTTCACTTAAGCCTAATTACAAGTCTCCAAAAACAAAGAACATATTCCAGGCTTGCAAAATTTATTAAGCAAACAAGAAACCAAAATGAAAAACTCATCAGTAAACCCAGTGATTCAGCACCAGCAGGTTTCAATGATATCTACAGCTAAGTGTAACTAAAACCTAACAAACCTGCAGAGTTCCAAAGTCAATGCAAAAGAAGAATATCTGCTCACATTATAGTTTCTCCAATGCTTTCCAAAGGCACTTTCTTAGCATTTCAATCAGGTTGACTGATTAAGAAGCTATTGTAAAATATTTTCCAGGACATTTTGTTAAAGATTTGCTGCTGTGTTTGAAATCAACAAATAGCCTCTAATTTGATACTTAAACAATCTGGAATTCAGAAAAGACCAAGGTCGACTCTGTGACTACAAGTTGCACAGGTCTTGTGCCTGTGAAGCAAGTGTAAATTATGAATTCTCCACCACTGAGCTCAATATGCTTTTGATCACTGCCAAACACATGGTTCTGTGCATTATGACCAAACATCTATCTTTGGGCTAATCTTCCAAAAGCATATCTCAGTGCCCGTCTTGTGGTTTATTCAGAGACAGCTCTGCAAACCTTCTAGAGACTTACTTCTCCTGTCTCATTCAAAGAAACAGAATTTATAAGATTGTTTTCAAATTTTACTGTCAAGAATTTAAAATCTGATGACCAAACAGAACCATACATTTGTGTAAAATGTGACTCTTAGAGGTTTTGTATTATCCAAGAATTACACACTCTAACCTTGCTTTGGTAGGGATTTTAATTGTTGGGAAGACCACCAACAGTCTCAATGTTTCCCAGTCGTGAAAATTATTTTTCATTTACTAATGATGAAGTTTGAAGAAGTTGAAAGTGGATTTGTAGCCTTTCACTGGTCAATGAGAAGAAACAATGGCTTGTTCAACAAAATTGATGACGTTATTTTATTTTGGTTTTCCGCATTGAGATTTGTATTATTTTTGACTTCATTTTTGCTTCATGAGTACTGACAACATAGTATGTGTTGTGTGTTTTTATGTTTGACGTTAGATTTAAAATTAGAAGTGCCTCTTCTATGTAAAATTTTAAAATTAGAAGTGTGTAATTTCTTTTTTCTAGAAATGTAATCTTCAGAGTCAATCACATATCCTTTGTTTACAAATGACTAAAACAAAGTCATATTTCTTCCTGAGTAAAATGACTCCCACATTGTGAGATATAAAATTGGAGAAAAAAACTTAATCTGAGATAAGATTAGAGAGCTCTGCTATAGGCTGCATTAAAAGGTTTACTTTCTGTTCTGGCAGTGTTTGTCTTGGTAATACTCATAGCTGTGGTTGCTAAGGACATTCTGCAATTTTTTAATGTAAAATACAATCTGACTTTTCCTGGCAGAACTTTTCAGACTCAATTGTCCTTCATTTTAAAGTATAAAATGAGACCTGAAAAAAAGAAATAAAGAAATGAAAGAAAACAGAGGAAACAAAGAATACAAGGAAGGAAAAAAATCTACCTGGAAAGACTTTGCATCAAGTTCCAGACTTCTTTTTTTTTTTATTTAGAACAAAAACAATAAAAAAAAAAACACAAATGCAGACATCCCTTGTGTCTGTAAAGCAGCATTTCTTTACAACTATAATTGGAATTTGGATTCAACGTATCCCATCATGCATTAGGCCTCATTAGTAATGCACTCATCACAGCCCATGGAGACGCAGATGTGTGATCTAAAGCATGAAAAAACACTGAGACTCTCTGTGAGATATTGATCTCTGCTCCAGGCTGACTGTACAGCTCTAAATCTGTATCTGCTGCCACAGGTTTAGACTTGTTATCTGGGAATACCTAACATAGCACATGAATGCCCCAGTGTTTCATGTGTTGTGAAATCATCATCTGTGTAGCAATATCCACATTAATATCTCATCATTGGAATCATGCACTGAAACGCCACAGTGGCACGGCCAAACTCCAGCAAAGAAAAAAATGTGTTTTCCTTCCAGAGGCTGCTCATGTGTCAGCTGCTCCGAAACAATCCTCCGATTCATCTTTTCTTCTCCGCCACATGGCTTTCGGTGTAATATTAGGTCACAGCACAGATAGGAATGATACAAGAGCGGGGGCTCTGCGTCTCCCAGTGTCTGGAATGCTAGACTTTTCCCCCTTAAATTGAACATAATCAGACACAAGACGCGTTTATACAACACAAGCTTCAGCACAGTCAGTGACTCACCCTATATGATTGGTCCGCAACGAAATTTCCAGTTCTCTCAGGACTTGGGTGGACTCCTGTACCCTCCGTCTGAATTTCTGAGGAAGGAAAATAAAATTGGGGGGGAGGTTAGATTTCATCATACCCTAATAAATCAACATGTGGTAGGAACATAGATCAGGGATGTTTTTTTGGCTGAGGGGAGCTTTTTTTTTCTAAAAAGAAAGGTCAGACAAACACAAATACAGATATTTTGAAGTGAGAGTGAGGAGGGAGTTCAGCATATAAAATCCAAGAATAAAAAATAGGGGCTGAGTCGTTCCTCAACATAAAAGTAGCTATTAACTAGGCTATTAAAGATGAAGAGCTGACTCACTGGAAAAAAGCTACAGTTTTCTTGTTTTCCTTCTTTTTACCTCAATTTTATAGCTCATACAGTCAAACCCTCAACTAAAGTCAACCCTGTAAAAAAAAGGTTTCTAACATCATAATAAACTATTTCAACACTTTGTCCACTTCTAACATGATGTATATCGTGCACAATTTTAAATACTAAGTTTGTCAAAGCACCTTTACAATCAGTTTGAATCAGATTTTCAAATATATTTATATGTATTGATGCTCTCATGGGATAAACGGTGGCGAAAATATTTTCAAGAAAAATTATGCTTTGGGATCTAATAAAATTGATCCCAAAGCATGATGCTGCCATCACCATCCTTCATTATGATCATTTCTTTCATAATAATCAAGTGTGAAAACACACCTTAATACTGTATGTCTATTAAATAGTGCTAGTTCAACTACAATAAGCCCAATCTTATTATCTAAGAGCAGTAGATTGCGTCTTTAAATAGCTTCAACATCCAGCAGCTACGTAAACAAACATAAATTCTCAGGTTTGTTACTCAGGCTACAGCTGCTATAAAAACTTGAAGACCACGGAAAGGTGAGACCCAGCTCCTGATCGAGACAGAAAAAAAGAAAAATGAATATGAGTGGACTCCTAAGTCCTTTTTCTCCCCCATTCTGACTCAACAGTTATCTGCAAAACTGTAGACAAGAGGCCGTTTAGTCTGTTACACAACCACAAGAACAAAACAAGCTGAGCGAATGACCCGTGGCGATCAAATGGGCTGTAACGTAATGAGGAGGGAAAAATCCCCACATGAGACAGACTGAAACCTCTTCATAATACAGAAGAAACCCTAATTGAACTTTCATAAAGAAAATGTTACATTGTGGGCTGTTATTTTTACAGGTAGCGATGCTTTTATAAGTTTGTCACTTACATTTTAGACAATCTGACAGGAGAAACAGGAAAACTGTAAAATACTATAGATAAGAGTTTAATTATACATTCAGTTCAGGATAGGGTAAGCTGTAAAAGCACAAAATCTTAGGTTTTTTTAAATCTAGTTTCCTGTTCAAATATATTTGTATACTTGAAGGCAAAACTAACTTACAAATAACTTTTCAGCAAGATACGGGAGATTGGTTTAAGTCAAAAATTCCATAATGTTGTTGAAAAATGGCAGATTATATCACTTATAACACAGGAAAAGTGTCTTATTATAAATGAAATAATATTCCAGTGGAAGATGTACTTTTTCAACAACACAAAAGTAAAAAAAAACAAGCTTCCATATGTTGCTGAAAAGTTACTTTTGTCTCATTTCAAGTGTACTAAAATATTTGTAAAAAAAAAAAAAATACACAGACAAGAGGTGATTTGGATCAACTGAGGAATGATGAATCCATTGGTTGATGGATGAATTTCCACTCCTCTTACTTTGAACTAGAAAATACCAAATTAAAGATATCCCTGATTTTTCCAGAGTATTCAGGAGCCCTGGGTAACAGCTGTCTTAAAATCATCAGTGGTCCAGTCCTCCATTCCTGCCTTGTATTAATTTCAGATTAGACTGGAGACCGAGACAAGAAAAGAACACTTGTGTGAATGGGTGAAGGATCAACACATTGTAAAACACTCTGTAAAACCTGGAGAAGGTTGAAGCGGTGCTATAAAAGTGTGGACAGAAAAGAAGAGACGAGACAAACCCTCCCAGTCTCTTTCCATGATGCGTTTATATCTGGGAGGAAGCAGAGCTCAGGCTTGTGTCAGCCTATTATTAACATCTACAGAGAAGAGAGCTGTTCCCACAGCTGATTCTCTCCAGTGGACGTCTCTGGTCCAGGGCGGTGTATGTTTGAGGAGATGAGAAACAGAGAATCCTTTTTTTTTGGGGGGGGAGGGGAGGAGTACTTAAAAAAAATAGGATATGGAAAGCAGAGAACACATTTCGGGGTACTGCGCAGGCTCTCTCAGCCCCCCACCAACCCTCACAAGTTTAAGTGCTACCAGCTGCATCACAGAGAGAGAGGCTGAGAGGAAAGGAGGGGGGAGAGATGAAGAGGAGACAGGAAGGAGAATGTAAAGGAGGGGAGAGTGGAAAAGTGAGGTGTGGGGAGGTGTTAGCACAGGAGGGGTCGTTCTGGAAGCAAATCAACGACTGATGCATTCTTGGGGACTAGCGAGACTGAGGCTCTTCCTCCTTGGCTGCCGATTGGCTGGGAGCTGCTCGGAGGAATGCACGGGAGCCTGCCTATGGAAAGCAGAGGCAATGACCTCCAGCTCTCTCACATTGGCACAAAGTGGCAATTGTTTGAGTTGGAAGAAAAGGGGGATGGAGCAGGAATGTAGAAAGAAGCCCATAACTCTCTCTTCCTCCATGCCCTCTTGTGCTTAGTTTTTTTGACTCTGTTGTCATCCGTCCATCTCTTAGCCCCTTCCCTCAATAAACTCTCTTTAATTCAGCACCTCTCCTTCCCTTTTGCTGCGCTCGCTTCAGTCTTTCTTCTTGTTCCTGTGTGTCTGCACACTTCAAGCTTTCAATCGAGGCACAGAAAAGGCGCCAGTCTCATGTCAGGCTAATTTTACACGACAAACGTGAGGCCACCCGAGATAAAAACAAGGTGGAAGAGAACTGAAGTGACATCTTCTTGGGACATCTTTTACAAAAGCTGATTACCTTTAAATGGAAAAAAATGGGGGGACGGTAGAGCAGCTCATATGATTGATCTTCAATGGCAATGCTAAATTTACGCTTAGAAAGGTTTCAACATGGTCACTGCCTCTGACAAGGAAACATTTAACATATTGGAAAATACTTGAGAGGATTAACAGATTATGTACCTATTCCAACGCTTGCTTAGTTTACAGTTAAACATACTCAAAACATGTACTGTAATAAGACCCAAATAGGAATGTTCTACTGAAAAGTACAGCACATTTACCGTACTGTATCTACACTCAAAACTTTTTGGGGGCTCCTTTTGCATAAATTACGATGCACTGGATAACAGTGCATCGTATTTTGCAGGAGGCTTTGAGGAAGCCCAGGTTGACCTTTAGCGTGTCTGTCTTTTGTCAAATTTTATGACCTTTGATTTCCAAACATAGATTCAAAAATTACTCCTGATAAGAAGACTGACTATCTAAAGACTGGGTCAGCCTGCAAATGTTCAGCCAAAACTTATATTTCCAAAACCCAACTCAAGAATCCAACAGCTGAAGTCCCAGGCCATGGATTTGTTGGCTTTTGAGGCACAAACTCCAGCTGGATGTCAGAATCTTTCTTCCCTCTCTTCTCTTCCTTTCCTCTTCCTTCCTTCTATTTTTTTTTACATTTTCATTTTTTTCTTATTATTGTATGTTGTGCTGCTTTGCTGGATATCTTTATAATGACTGTGTGAGTCTTAAGAAATAATTGATGTTTTAAAAGTTGTTTTTAATTTGACAAATTCACTGAAAAGTCCATTTTTGGTCTTTATTAGCTGTAAGTCATTATCAAAATTAATATTAATTAACAGTATTCTGGGTGTGATGAATCTATACAATATGAATTTTACATTTTTAACTGCTTGAATGAAAAATTAACTTTTCTTTAGTATGTAACTTACTTTGAGGGAAGCATCTGGCAGGTTAAAAGTTTCACATGGTTCACATAGTAACAGCAATACCCTTCATTATGGGTTGTAACTGTGGGATGAAGACTCAGTTCTCTATTTTTGGTTTCTGTGAGCTCAGATCTCAGAGATGTCCAAAAACAAAAAACAAAACAAAAAAAACAGACATCAGGAAGACTGAAGACGGTATGGGAAAATCTCTCCACCTCATTCTTTTGAGTCTTCAACTTCTGTCAGCAAAGAATAGGCTGGATTCAGAAATATAGTGATTTGAAAATCTTATGACTCACTATTGGTTTTGTAATGCTAGCCAAACTTATTACCATTAGATGCTTAAGACAATTTAACATATCAATACTCTGAAATCCTTCCATCTCTGTTCTAAAATTCCAGTAAACATTGTTTCGACATTTTTCACCATTAAATTCACTGGTGCTGTTTGCTTTTCTTTTAAGAAATCAAATTAAATTAAAATTGGTTTTGACACACCAACAATTCACAAAAAAGGAGCTCGGAAATTTGCCCCACACTCCGTTCAGTGCATTTCTAGTCTGAATCTTCTCACACTAAACCCGTTGTTGCAGAAAATATGATAATTTAACCTAGACACTGATAGGTCTATTATGCCTGAAACACTCTGCTGTCACATCTTTTCTGTATCAGATTCTCTAAATACATGACTCCTCAGGCAGTAGATATGCCGACCGTAGCACTGCAGGCCTGAACTCATCCGTATTAAAAAATTACCAGGCTAGCTTAGATTAACATGATTATTGAAAAGGAAACTTACATTTTCTTGCACATATGTTATCAATTATTTGTTGTATTGCTTTTTTTTCCAGTTTTCAATTTTTTTGTGAAGATTCCAAAATTTCCCACGTCAGAGAAGCTTTCAAAACAGCCTCATAAAAACTCAGCCGTTTCACTGGTTTTACAACCGTAATCACAGTTTTAGCTTGCTTTAGTTCTGTCATGCCGCTCTAGTCCTATCATTGTGGTTAAAACTTTTAGCCACAGCAGCTTCAGATTGAATTATTCAGTGATTTGTTCTTGTTTTGGCAGAGTTTGTTGCCTAATTTGATTATCACAGAGGCAGGTCCCCCGGCGTTTCTCGCTACAGCTTGCACATCCAAAGCCAAAAGACTTCATTTTGGCAAACAAGAGAGGTTTGGCTGATACTTGTCCACATGAAGCTCCTCCCTAGCCTCAAACTTTCTCCCTCTCATGCAGCCAAGCAACACATCCAAATGTGGGCTGCTAAAGCAACATAAAGGCATTTTTATCATATAGATAAGGAACTCCTGATTATTTCTTTCAGCAGCCTGCAAAGCTGCTCAATGCAGGAATATGTCTGTCTTTCCCCTGCTCATTGTTTACCACAGAGCAGCACTATTAAACTCTGACCAGGGGTTTCTCCAACCAGGGTGTTCCCAATAAACAACTGTCTGCTTTCTCACTAATCTGCAATGTTTTGCAACTTGAGTTCCCAAGCTGTCTCCCAGGGAACTCTTCAGTGCAATCTTTCCTCAGCTGTGGGGATATCTTGAACAAAAGTAAGAAGGTCAGGAGACTTTGGCTGGGAGGGGGTTGAAAGCTGCCAGGCCGCAAGAACAGGAAAGCAAGTTAGGCTGAAAACTCACCTTCCGTGTCACTGCAGGGTCTAGATAGCTCCTTAGCTTCTGGAGATAAGTGTGAGGCGGGTTTTTCACTTGAAATCGCTCCTGCCAAAGGGAGAAAAGAACATGAGATTTAGAAAGAAGAAGAGGAAAAGGCAAAAATAAAGAAAAAAAAGACTCCAGACAGACACATCTAGATTTTTTACGAGTTCAGTGATTTAGATGGTCACACACACAGTAAAACAAAAACACACTCATCTTATTTATTCTCAGCACAAAGGAAACTTTAACTCACAGTGAGCAAACCATCCATAGCTGGGAACTTAAGATTATCTTCCACTTCAAGAAGGAAAATAAAACAGTTCCTCCATTCATAAGTGGCTGCAAACATGACAAACACTCATATGACTCGTTTCATACTACATGAAATAAAATCAGTCACAGAAAGATGCCGTTTTCTATCAAGATTTTTACTCAGGTTTAACACTGCTTTACATTTTTTGTTAAATGAAAGGTTTTGGATTAGAATCAACTTTTATTTGCTTCTCGGTGGGAAAATCAAAGTTTAAACGTACACAGATGTACACAACTAATGTGGATTTCTACTAATGACACCGAAAGAGTTCTTTATTGCAGGTAATATATTACATGCCTTTAACCTCTTAACTTATCCTTAAAAATACTGAACTATCCCTTTAAGGGGAGGAGGTTTTTTAATACCTCATGGATTCAACAAAAACAATTACAAAAACAAATCCCAGGAGATCACGAGGCTTTGCTGTGAAAAACTATTTCACTGTAGATGTACAATAACCCACGTTGAACCAACCACCAGGTTTTAAGCCCGCACCATTGTGCTCTAAATATAAAAACAGGAGATTAGTCTAGGATTTGGATCAGTGTGTTGAGCGGGAAATTGTATTTGTTTCAGACTGAGAACAGCAGCACAGCAGTTTATCAATGGTGAAACTTCAACAAGTATGGCTAAATTGTTTATATATAAAAAACAAAGAAATAGGAAGACGTATGCCTCGAGGCAGACTGAGCAATTAGTTCTAGTTGGTGTTTGCAAACACAATTTTGGCACCTCTGCTTGTGCTGTAGAAGCCAGAGAAAAGCGAGGCAGCAGCGCAGTCAAAGAGACAGACTGCGGCTTATTCCAAAACAAAGACAATTAAATCCTGATTACATATTGTTCTGAGGTTGTTACGTTATGAGACACAGATGTACAAACAGTGATAAATGAAGAGGGAATAAGATTTATTGTGTCTGCAATATTCTATATTTCAGTTTGTTTGCTAAAGAGATTTATTCCCACACGCTGAAAAACAATCCAGAGTTATTTTATTTGTCCTTTTATACATTTAAATATATCTCGGATGAAGATGCCAAAGAGTGTTTCGACTACTTAGATTTTCTAAATGTGGTCCTCATATGAAACATGTGGCCATAAAGAAACTACGTACATTAGGAAATTACATTAGGAAGTCACATCCTTGAGCTAATCATCTCAAGGATGACAGTGCATCCAGTCCACACAGTCACCAATCCAAATCAAGGCCGGTTTGGTTGGATGAGAAAATACGTTACATTCGGAGAAAATAATTTGGCATTGTGGTGATGATGTCAAATTATACCTAAATGTTAATGTTTCCACAATTTTTTTTGTTTGTTTTTTTTATACTGTGGTTTTGTGGTGAATCTTTTAGCAATTAAAACGTCACAAAAGTATTTCTAAAATGTTGTGCCTAATATCCTACATAGAAAAACAGTGTGGCCAAAAGATTTGCCTGTCCAATGTAGAAGCATAGGTTACACTCCACACAAGTCATTTACCATTGTCGAGGCACAGCGAGTTTTTAAGACGGGTACAGCTTCAAAACCACAACATTCATACTGGTCCTGTGGTATAAAGTGTTTTAATGAGTAACCAGAGAAAGTCAGTTTTTCCTGGTTGTATGGAGCAATGAGTAATACAGCAATGTCTCCCAGCAATGTCTCCCTCCTCCTTTTAGCCAGCTGCATGGGCAGCTAGCTAAAAGAAGTACACCCTTCAACTTAAGAGTTTTGAGATTTGGGAAAATATCTGAGTGCAAATTTTAACTGTATCAAACAACACAGATCAATAAGAAAAGTTTTTCAGTTATTTAAGGAAAGTAACAACCAACAGAAAAAGTCCAACTCCAAGTATTTACTCAGAGAGTACTCAAAAAATCTGTCCAATGTAGACTCACGGAGGTCCAAAAAAAAAAAAAAGCAACTACACAGGTTTACATGCAAACATGACCAAGTTTGTAATAGATTATCTCCCATGACTACCTACTGTACCCAGAAAGTAAGATGAGATCAGCATCACTACATTTATCAGAGTCAGAAAAACAGGAAATTCAAGATGAGAGCAGAGACAGGAAAGAGTGGCTTTCTCAGAGGACAGCAACAGACAGACAAGACAATGAAGCAACTCTGCGAAAATACAAGTGGGCCGATTGCAGTTCAAGCATAAAATAAAATGTGAGTGAAGCAAAACAACCTTCAACACACAAGGTTCTTAGGAGCCTATATGAGTAAGGTTGTCTGGGTAACAGGTTGAAAATAAAAACAGTGTTTTTTGGGTTTGTTTTTTTTTTTCAAAGAGTCTGTAGAGTCTGTTCAAGTAAAAGAAGTCAATCAGTTGTTTACACATTGTAGTGAAAACTTTTGCATGTTTTCAAGAACATGATGTGACTGCAGAAGGATGAAACTGTCTGGAAAGTGCCTTGTTAGCAGGATAAAGGTCACAGAAACAGGATCTGGCTGTTGTCAGATTTTTTTTTTTTCAAACAGTTTTTGTTAAGAAAAAAGTCCTCACACTTGCAGCACCAGCTCAAAACTTCAGCCGAAAGGGAGATTGGTGGACAGACAGGGTCTACATTTTGTCATGGTTGCTTGGTTACTCTAAAGGATTCCCTGTAACTATGGACAAAGGATGCATCTTACTCCCAGAGCTGTGTGAGCTGTTACAGATATAGGTTGGTAGTGAAAGCAAGGGGAACAAAACATCAAGTAGCCGACCTACAAAGTAGCCGACCTTCTATCTTAAAAGGATGAATTTCATCAAGCCTTTGCTCATCCTTGTTAGGTAATTACTTAGAAACTCCTCCACTGGCAGTCTGAAAAGGTCCATAACCAGCTTCACTTTCAGCCTGAAAGGTTTCTGAAAAGTTTTCCACCCATGCTGGGGGAATCTTTGCTGGTCAGCAGCCCGATTCTCTTCAGGGTCACCAACTCTCGACATGGTTGTGATCTAGTCTATTCCTTTCTGGGCTGCTCGAGGAGGCAGAAAAACTCTGGCGCAGTGGCTGCCATCGGACCGCAGCTCAATGCTCAACATGTGCACTCTGTTATTTTCTACATGCAGCACTGACTCCAATAACAGGCTGGGAGTTTTTAACTGGATAACTGAGCTCTACACCCTGCTGTGCCACTTAACCCACTTGACCAAGAAAGTTAAGGCAATCTGTGCGCATTAGGAGGGGCTTGCAGGATGAAGGCAGGATAGCGGAGCATCTTGACACACATCAGGACAATATTCAATCTTTTCTTAACTTTCAAGAGGTATGAGTAATGCAAGGCACTGTATGCATCACTAGATTTGAAACAGAATGCTCAAGTTGTCAATATACCTTGTTACAAGTGTGTCACTCAGTTTGAGCCATACAGAAGCCACATTGTATTATACTGAGAAGAGATATTCACCTGATCGCAGATTAGTTCCCATTTCTTTTCATTATCATATTGTCGCAGCAGTCGAGCCTTGTCTGGAGGAAGGTTCATTGAGCTCTGAAAGAGAGAAAAAGGTCGCAGTTAATTACCTCAGTCTATTATTAATTATAGAGGCTGAATGAAAAGTGTGTTACCCTAGCTTAAAGACAGACTCATGTTTTGCAGCATCCACAAGCTGTAACTCAAGAATGCAATGTGAGTGTTTACTGAGTGCATTAAAAACAAAGAGTTGTAAAACTAATTCCAAAAGGAACTTTGTTGAATTGTGATAGTGGAATTTAGAAAAGTACAACTAAAACAGCAAAACACAAGTAAAAACTCTAGATATGAAACCAGGAGTCAAGCACCATCTATGACCACACTGTTTTAGAATAACACCAAAATCAAGTCAAATCAACAATTAAATTGAAAAAAAGCCTTTTTAATTTCAATTTTGGAATATGTTTGTCGTCATGTTACTTTGTTGATTGTTCTGAAGCCCTCGGTCCTCTGCCTATTTGGCTTGTTTTGAGTAGAATTAAACTGCAGCACAAAGTTTAATTTTCTGTTGTTTACGGGACATCACATCTGTGATTCCTACAATTTGAGGATAGTTTATTGGTCTTAAAGTCAGTATATTTGAGAATTAGTCCAAACCAAACAATAACATTGTGTTTTCTAAAACAGTCAAATGGAGCAAAGCTGTACATGTATTGCCTCAACTGACAGAACCAAAATGATGTACACCTCAACTTTTATTACACCTGGCAGGCTACTCAGGTCACGGCACCGAGCCGCCCAAGGAAGAATTGCTGTGCAGAGCAGAATAAGGCAATATTTTGCTTCTCAAATTCAAGACCAGTTTCTTAGGTGGGGAAACGCTGTACAGCGCAATGTAGTATCTTCTGATATAGAACCAGTTTAAACAAGATGAATCTATTCCTAAACATTTTTTGTAGCTAGCCAGATTTTGCAACACATTCCTAAATAAAAACTGTTCCTCTTTCCATACTGAACTGAAACATTAGACCTTCCTCTTCTAAAAATGATAGTATTTAAAAATACATTTTCTGTCCTTTAAAAAAAGCTATATGACTTGAGCTAAAAACCAAAGAGAAAAATGTCAAGCAAAAGAAAAGAACATCTCGTGCAAATGAGATGAATGTAATAGTGATGCAAAAGGGAGGGGTAGATATCCCTTTATTATCTGCCTATTACCTGATAGAAAAAGCATCATATTTTATACTAATCACTATGATGATGATGAGATGATGAAAACTAAGTCTTAATCTTTGAATGCATTCCATACAGAAGTTATGTTTTGCCAGTGTTACAAAGATAACTTTTTTTAAACAAATCCACAGCAACAAGTACTTGCTGAACAGCAGCACAACTAAAAATAACTGTTGCATAACGTCTTAACGTTATTAAGATCTGCTTCCAGCAAGAACACCTCTGCAGCTTCACAGAATCATGCTTCCTCAAAGACAACCCTCATGTGGATCAGAAAAGCTTAAAGAAATTTAACTCCTACTTGAGCCACCTCCTGCACAAAGTGTATTTTTAAGAAACTTTTCTATCGCCGAGAGAAAAAGCAAAAAAATACTGCTTAGTTTATTTCTTGTTCTGCATCATTTTACAAAGAAAACAGATTAGGAATACCCTCAGATCAAACCCGTTTACAGGAGGGAACACAAAGATGAAGTTGGACCCTAAAGGAAAAGTCTGAGCCCCAATTTGCTTTTCAGATTTGTGAAGCTGTAGTGTTTTATTTCTCTGCCTTGTATTTATAAAGTGGCAGTGTAAATGATCTTTACCAGCCATTTTTATTTTGAAAAGATGCATTTGATAAGGAAATCAAATGCATAGTGCTGCTAAGGAGGAATAAGAATTAGTCTGTCGTTACATCTTAGCAACAGCTGAAGGGAAGACAAAAAGACTAAACAGTATTACACATTATGTTCATGACATATGTTGACTTATCACAATGTTTTGTCATCTTTGCACTGGTTCTCCATTATTTGAAGGACCAAAATTAAGGGCCTTAAATTGACAAGTCCAAAAATATGCATGAGTCTTACAAAAACTTTTTCTTCCTTTATGTATTTTAGGTCATTACAGCAAAGTTTCCTGATGACCCCTTGTGGTTTCATCCCTGAGGATTGACCTTTCAAGTCAATTGCATTGACTTGACTTGCACCCATTTCAATGTTTGTATTAAATATACATTATTGACTCTTAAAATACAGATGATGACACAGTTTTATACAGCCAAACCTTCAGTTACATCAATAGCTAGTGTTTGCATCAATAGCTAGTGTTTGCCTCCATTGTTTATATTGGTAATTTATTAGTAAATATCACTTTCTGCTATTTGGATCACTTTAATTTGCAGTTTCTTTCATTGTTTTCTTTTTATTTGGGCGTTCTCCACGTGAAGAGTTGGCCCTGGCTTCTGGGTGATTTGTTGATTCACTTTGAGTAAGTCGAGCTGTGGGCTTCGTGCTTTAGTTGGTGAGCCTCCAACGAAAGCAAAGGAACATTTGTACCAGCTTTCTTTTCAGCTCAGTGCTAACGAGCAGTGACAGTCATTCAGCTTACTTAGGTTGGGTTACCTCCATGTCTACAACCACACCACCCATGTCTCTGTTATTAATAAGGGGAGGAAATAGAAGGGCGAAGGGCTCTTAAGGAGTAGCTTTTTATGTACACCTGATGGCAGACCACCCGGAAAAATACAGGCAGAATCACCTAAATGTGACCAATTAGCCTAAATCACCTAAATTCCAACAGCTATCAATCAAAATTACAGTTAAATTACTGATAATTGTACTTCAAGTACACTAATTAAAGCATGACTGTTCAATGAGTTAATGCTAACATACATATTTCCCAACTGCAATTTAAAACTTTGATAGTGCTACATAAAAAATGTTGACATATATGCACCAAGTGTGATTTACATTTTTTTACACATAGTGTAAAAAAAGTATAAAAGTGTTGAAATAAAAATTATTTTATTGCACTAATATAATCTAACTGGAAAAACTCTGAAATTGTCTAGCCTTGCAAAAAAACGCTTAGAATGACGAAAGGTATGCAAACCCGTTACTCGTGTAAGGCATGTGTGTTGACACAACACAAAATGGTTTCAAGAAAACAGATGCATGCCTAAATTTGCCCAATTTCCAAGTTAAGGAAAACAAGACTGGGCCCCAAGTTTATCACATTAACACACAGAGAAGGCAATAGTATGTGGATTAAACAGAAGAAAAATTCTTTAAAAGTCACTGAAGAACTGGTCATGTCATCATGCCACTGCAATTAAATATGGATTAATTAACTCTTGTACATCTTTAACCAGAGGTAACAATAAATGTGGAATGTGCTGCAACAGTTTCCAGTAACAAGTCTAGACACTTATTTTGAATAAGAACATGAATATGAACTGCAGACTTCTGGAAATAGATCTGTCATTTTGAAAACGGTTAAGACATGATTGTGCAGCATGCTTTAAAGAGAAGCAACATATAGCACTGCAACTATAGCACTTGTATTCCTACATGTTTTGTCCCACTAACATATGGGCTCATTTTTACAAAATGGGTCAATTAGTTTAAAAGCTGAGCTATTGGTACACACGTTATGACAAAAATAGACCTCTATATAACTTGAAGAGTATTTTTCATTTGAAGTCCCTCTGTAGGTGTGATAAGTGTAGCACTAAAAATAAAACATTATAGTTCCTGAGCAGTCTTAGACAAATGAAAAATTTTCATATTTAGCATGTTTTACAACACAGCAACTTTATGTGCTCGCTTACATATAGATTTCAAATCTTTTAAAAAGCCATGTTGAAGAAATTGTGAGACAAAAGTCATAGCATGCCTATGACTTATCTTGACTTTAATAGACTCCTCCAAAGCAAATCTTTTAAAAAAATAAAGACAAACAAGTATTTAGTTTTTGCATATTCAGATAAGCTACTCATTTCTTAAAAACATTTAACACAGTAAATAAAACACAGACTAGCTTTAGAGGCAGAAAAAGTATCTCCAGAAGAATCCCAAATCCTACAGTAATTCATTCATCAGCGGTAGCAATCACAATACACCAATCAAAATTAGTTTGTTTAGCAACAAACTTCTTTTTTTCCTTTTACCAATTTCTTCCTAAGCTTAACCCACATAGTCTCAATTTAAAAAATAAGTAGAAAATAGTGTTTACTAATCCTCTCATTAGCCAGCTGCAGTCATCAAAGTTGCAAAAATAGACTGTTCTGAAAGCACCCATTACTTTCCATGAGGTCTACGCATTTTGGCGTACAGATGGCTAGAATAGCAAACACATAGCCCACATGAAGGGCCAACTTCAGCTAACAACCGTGTGAAAAGATACAAACTATGAAGACAAAGCAAGAAAAAATACTCTTTGTTGGTGGTTGATCTATCAAAGTGTTTTACATGGCAAGATGTTCAAACAGATGCCTTTGTGCCAGAACTGATGGAAGAGCTTATTAGATCAAAAAATAACTCTAGACCAAATAATGAAAAAGCAATATGGCCCCAGCTGCAGCTCAGAAGAGACTTTTAAACATGTCACCAAGGACTTCCAAAAGCAAAGGACTTGCACCCTTTCAAGTCATGTAGAAGAAAACTATTTAGTGTGGGTAGAGTCAGAAGTCATACTCTTTAAAGTTATGTGACATATTGTTTGTAGGAGCTTTTATTATGATGCCTTGTCAGTCTCAGGCATTCATACCATCAATAAATTAGAATGTGGTTGATGAGGCTTGTTTATCAGACTAAAAAGACTTTCAGATTTTGACTCTGCAGGATTTTCTCCACAATGTCATCGGCATCGAAGCGGGTGTCGTTGACCCAGGTGGGCAGAAACTATTATTTGCTTTATAATAACATAATTTTCATTAAGCCTGCATCTTTGTGTTAAAATGTTTTAATTGATCTGATGTAATTGTTTTAAATTTAAATGTGCTTTCACTAGCTGGAAGAAGAAAATCAGAATTAACAGAAATAAACTATTCAACTTAACAACAGGTTTCACTGTGTCTCACAGCAAGATTGTGAAATTGTCAGTTGAATTTCTAAACCTGAGACCCCCCCACCTGACGACAAAAAAATTGTAAAAAAAAAAAACAATGTAATGTAGAAAATATTTATGTATTTACTGTTAATCTGTTAGTATGATTTGTTCTTTAACTGGGCACTTATTTTGGCTAATGCTATTATTTATTAAATATCCAAACTCAACATCCTAAGCAATAATAATAATCAAACAAAAAACACAATAAGAAATTGAATCAAAATGTTCTGCACCATATCAGAGGATGAAGAGATGCTGATTTCTGATTCTTTAGGTTCTGCGGTTTTTCTCCTGATCCATTCTGTCTGTTACACAGCACCAAACTGCGCCATGACGGACACTTTGTTTTGTCTTTATATTTACACAGCATCCATCCTCACTGAATTGTTCAGTGAATAATGCACGTCTTTTCACTCACGTGTGTATTTTACGGCGTTTTTTTCTTCTACGGATATGGAATCAGGCAGAGGACATTTTAAAAAGACGCAGGTTGATTGCAGCTCACTGCGGCTGCGCAATGTCCGCCTCTAGGCAACCGTGACGTTCAGAGTCGGTCCGTGGCGTTCAGGGGTCCTTCAGCTCCCGCCACGACAGTGTAGCTGACCTTAATATTGCCTGTGTTTTATTAGTCAAACTTAGTGTTGATGTTTATTATAGGCGTGTCTATCGGACAGTTATGTGTCGGTTCAATACGGGACGCACATTTAAGGGCCAAATACGGGACGACGCTGTATTTTACAGGATGGGTGGCAATCCTATTCAGGGGTGCTGACGTACAGTTTTAGGGATGGGCAAGATACGCCACTGCTTGACATTAACAAGGAGAGACAGATGATGTTCATCCGAGAAATTGTGAACTAAAACTTCCTGGACGTCAGACAACATCCTGGTCTCATTATGTGTCTCTGCTTATTTCCAGGCCCAAATAGCAACTTCATGTTAAGAAATAAGCCGAGAAAATGCACAACCCGCGACTTAAATAAATAAATAAATAAGCCTAAAATCACTTATAACAATCGGACTTGACAGAAACTCAAAAGAGTTCTTGACTGTCCAGCAACAAAATGCGCATCTCTCTCCTCCCTCCATTGTTTACGTTTCTGTTGCTGCTGACAACTGTTGAATAGAAATAGAAACGGCGATCGCTCCCCAAGACGCATAGAGGAAATAACATTACATTACAAAAGAAAATAGGGACGAACAGTGATTTGGATAAGTAACTTTAATCTGATTACTGCATTTGAAATAGTAACGCATTAGATTACTCGTTACTGAAAGAAGAGGTCCGTTAAGACAAAGTGCCGAGGTCGCACAGATCGTCAGAAGACTTGATTTGTCGGCCCATTACGTCACAGCGCTGCCTGTATTCTTGTGCTGAGACGTCATAGGTTGTGATGTCACATACTGCTTTGTTGTGTAACACTGGGTATAAATAACTCCAGTTGGTTCAAGACAGTTGTAGAAGAGTGAAGAGCAAGATCAGTTCAGCAACAATGGATTTAAGAAGAGAAATGAGATTTTTAGTCAATGTGCATGCTATCCCGGCAATTGAAGAATATATTTGTCAAATTCAAGAAGAGGCCTGGTTAGACCTTGACCATTTGTACCAGGACGAGGGAGTGACAGAGAGGACAAGGTACCTGGTCCAATATTTGACGGAGGTTTTCTCCAACTTGGTAAAGGACGTTTCTGAGAACCTGGCCTACGGATATGGTGATCTAAAAGTTATATTTGGTAGCCAGGTCTCTCAGGCCTTTGCCCGGGCGATGGGAGACGACACGGTCATCCACGGAGAGTGTGCTGCAGTGATCGACATGCTTTTCTTGAAGCATCTGATCACTGCAGCACACTCTCCGGTGGATGAAGAAGACCCCGTGTCTCTTCTTCGGCCGGGCTTAGGCCTCAGTTCCTTGGTGCGAGCTGTCATCAGTATCGTCCACGAACTGATGACAGCAAGACGCGCCAAGGGACTGAGGGCGTCCTTAGAGGAGCAGAGCAAGGACACAGTGCGACTTTTTGTTAAGTCGTTGCTGTGTCTAGGCATCAGGGAGTCCAAGACACGGAGGTGTTTTGATTCCCTGATGGAGGTACAGGAGCGAATGGTTAATAACATCTGCGCTGCCATCGAGGGCCATCCGGTAGAAATCCCGGTGGACTGGGTCCCTACACTCACAAAAAAGGTTTTTAGGGACCTCAGGAAAACCTCTGAATGTTCTGCCGGATGGGCTCTGGGCTTCATGGAGCACGAGGTCGTTGACGATATAATCGTCCACTGCCTTTTGAGCCAATTGGAGAAGCACCAGAAAAAAAGAGCCGGCTTTTTCACGAGACTTTTTTCTGGTGCACATAACATCTTTAAAAGGTATGTCACCAAGTGACGAACCTTTTAAATGTCACTTGGTGACATACCTTTTAAAGATGTTATGCGACTATTGATCTCGGCTCCATGACGCCCCCCTGTGCCTCGGCCTCTCTGCTCCTCAGTCGTTCCAGGTATCAAGTCGCCTCTCTGTTCCTCCATCGTCCTGGTATAGAGACGACACCCAGTTCCCCCGTCGATCTCTCCCCCGAGACAGCTCTCCATGCCTTCATCGGTCCCGACCCCAAGAAGCCTCCACGTCCGATTCTGGTAACAAGGTCCCTTGATTACTCTGCCATGTTTGGGTTTTTTACCTTGAACTAAATAATTGCCACAGCAATTATTTTCAATCATATTGAACTTTATCTTTAAATGTTCCTTAAAAATGGATGCACAGTTGGTAGCACTGTCGCCTTGCAGCAAGAAGGTCCAATTCTCGGCCCGGGGTCTTTCTGTATGGAGTTTTCATCATCTCCCTGTGCATGGTGGGTTCTCTCCGGGTACTCCGGCTTCCTCCCAGTTTAAAAAGATGACTGTTAAGTACCAGCACCACTTGTGACCCCTCTACGAATAAAAATGGATTTTACAAAATGATCTAGATTTTAAAAAATTGGAATATGTCACTTCGACTTCCAATTTAACACAGAGGGAGATGGCAGTCAAAAAATGACATTTTTATTATGAAATAATAAAAAAGTTGTCTTCTTTTATCTGCATGGGGGAAATAAAAGAAGTCAGCGACGACCAGCACGTAGACGACCCTGGGTTTGCTGTCAGAGCGCAGCGCACAGCAGCTCCACAACTCATATTGCTGCACAGATTTGTTACACTTATCTTAATCTTACAGATTATAATGGCGTTGAGTTGTGCGGCTTTACGGATGTGTTCATTCATGGCTGCTTTTCCGCTTATTGCGCTGCTCATATTGTTCTCGATGTTTGCAGTTTTCTGGAGCGCAACGCAAAACTTGATGCCGTTCACAGGTAAAATGAGTAGATATTTATATTTTTGTGGCCCGGGAAATACTTAGCCTCACAAGACACAATAACTGGAGTTCTTAATGTGCAGTGTATTTTATTCTTTTCAGTTGAGACAGATTAAACAAAGCCGTCTTGCTGCTTACTTGTGTTCAGCCATCAGAACATGCATGTATTGAACAGTAGCTAACTACTGATGGAGCGAGGCAATCTTCATAGTAACATAGGAAATCACAAAAAAAATAAAGTACAATAGATAAAAGACAAGTAAAGAAATATGGCAGTTGCCTCAGGCTGCACAAATAAAACAGAGAGCTGCATTACCACACACTGATTTAAAGCACATGGAATTGTGATTATTTGACCAACACTCACATTCTACAGATTTTACGACTTAATCGTAGTCATAGTGACTGCTTTCAGGCATAAACTGAAAGGAGAAATAAGCTCTACTCCAACTCTTTGCCATCCAAAGGAAGTTAACCCCCACTTATTAGCACAGTGTGGCTCTATAATCCTCCGCTTCTTTTTCGGGGGCACAGGTGTCCCCTGTCTGTACTTAGATTATCATTGTAATCCCCACGATCCCCGTTGACTCAACTACAGCTTTCCTGTTCGTGAAGTTGTTCACTGGAATGTTTTGAGAGCAAATGGGCAGATCAGATGGCCCTACCTCTGTTTTGCCCCCTCACTCTAATGGTCATCTATCCTTTTAGTTTTTGCCCTTTTATCCTTAAATGATGAGTTACATCACACTGAGCTGTCACAACCATTTACAAGAAACTACTCTAAAGAGCAGCTTTAGATTAGAGAAGCATTGCTTCTCAGAAAAAAAATATTAACAAAGTGCATACAGTTTATGCACTTGGAATACATCTCTCTTTATTTAAAGGTACTCTGTTATGAGTTTTTTTTTTAAATTGAATTCATGGAATAATTTAACTACATATATAGTCAACAAAATCAAAAAATCCAATAAAATAACTGTGAGGGAACAGAAACCCTAAATTAAGCAGCTGCAAATGGGTGGAATCACATTTTGCTTCCTCTGCGTACACTTCATCTCAGAGCCAAACTGATCCGACAGCTTTTTCCCTTCGCTCCTTAAGATATTACATTTATAAAACCTTCATTATTCATTTGTGTAGTGGCCAAATGAACATAATATCATAAGTTCGGTAAAATGCATATACTAAGGACAATAACAACTTTGGCCAAATAAGACAGCACGACCGCTTCGTGTCATCCAAACACCGGAAGAACGTTACAGGGATGGTTTGGAGCTGTGGGGCGCTGTCCAAATAAAACAAGAGATACATGGAGTCACAGAGGAGCAGACCAGATGTTGTGAGGTTGCGAAAGAGTCTGGACTGAGGTGGAGTCGAAGCACACTTTTCTGATGAATCAGAAAAGTTGTTTATCAAAAACAAAACTTTAAAAAAAAAGACAAGAATAATGTAGAAGTATGTACATAAGTCCAAGCTATATAAAGTATGTTTGGACCATATTCTTAGAGAAATATCATGTTCTTCTGACAAGCTTAAACTGTGGTAAACATTTTCAAATCTTTCAATCAGTATCATTTGTGTCATACTTTATACCAGCAGGTTTTAAAGTTTAAAATCAAACCTAAATGAGCTTTCACATTTAGAGACATAACACTTCACTGACTTTGGCCAGAGCTGGCATTTCAGTTTCTGTTTTGTTTTATTAAACCAAGTAACCTCACAACAACAGTGTTTCATTAACATTTAATAAGTATTTTTTGCCATTTACCTGAAAAAAGGTAACCTAAAAGGTAAATGGCAACAACAACAACAACAAAAAAACTAATCTAAAAATCCTTTTCAGATTAGGTTTTGGATCATACAAGTAACTTTTCAGCAAGGAATTGACTAGTTTCATGTCAATAATTCCTTAAAATGAATTGAAAAAAAAACACTATTTCCACTGTCAGATTTTTTACACTTAAAACAGCAGAACATGTTGTTATAAGTGAAAATGTCTGCCAGTGGATCTAGCACCTTATTCAAAATAATCAATCTCCTCTAGTGACGTTCACAAGTTGCTGTTTACAGTTGGTGACTAACCACTCTAACTTGGCTAATTGATCAAATAAAATCAATAACAAAAAGAACTAATCATTTTTTCTTTTTTTTCTAAATGTTAAATAAACTTAGTTTTGCAACTGCTCCTCAAATATGCATGTTTCTCTTTTGCTTCCAATACAAATAATGACAGCTTTAAGCATGAAGGCTGAAAAAAGTCAAATCTCTACAAAAAACAGAGATTAGAAAAATCAGCCATGACTTTAATCAGTGTGTCTCTAAAAGAAAAAAAAAAGTGCAGCAGCCTCTCTGGTAGACGGAATAGTTTTGATTCCTACAGGAAATAATGAGATTACAAGATTATCTCCATTCCCGCACCAAAGCACATGTCCCTAACCTTTATCTGATTCTGACTGACCCCAAAACAAAGTGCATTGATAAACCTGCTGTTTCTTACTGTGTTTACAAAGAAAATGAGTGGATTTAAGTGTTGACGCATTTAGCAAACAAAAATTTGATTTGTTTGTATTTGTTCTCTTTAATCATTGCTGGTCAAGGGAAACTTTCGTCATTCACACCACTGTGTATCTCCCATATTTGAAATGATCACATCTTAAAACTTCAACAATTCAGAGAAAAGTGGGGGCATTTATTCCAAACAGAAGACAATTGAGTTGCATGTAAAAGCAGCAGGACCTCCCATTCTGAACTGCAGATGATGATCCTACCAGTTTCCTGAAGGCATTACATTCACATGAGATTTCTATAACCAATAATGACTATACAAGCAAGTTGAAACATTTTTAAGATTATCCAACTGACTAAAATCAAACTGCAAACAAAACTAAACAAGCCAAGGTCTGTAAAGCACGCAAGAGAACAACCTTGGTTCTCAGATAACACCAGGCCTGATGCCACAACCTACTTATTTGTCACAATGACATGGATGTTTACAGATCTTGCTGAATCAGTTTTTAGATAAAAAATTTTAAAGCCCCAGTATTTCTACACATTTCTCATTTCAAACTTCCATACTTTTCAAAATTGTAGAGAAACTGTACCGTGCTCTGTTGTATGGCTTTATGGAACAGCAGGCACTCTGGACCCTGAACAAATCCTGACCATAATGCACTTCTCCTCAGAGTTGGGTCTCTGTTGCTCTTTTGTGTCAACTTGGACCAGTCCAGTTGGATAACACTGCCAATGGACTGACACCGAATAAAAGACCTAGACTGGTCTTTTCAAGGCTATGTAAGATTACACCTGCAGGGAGAAAAACACTGAAGCTGAGATAAAAAATGGCCAAGTCAAAACACAATGAGTGAGTGGAACTGATGTCAAATTTGCGAGGGTATTTCTGCTCATAGTTTCTTTATTATCGTCTAACGAGTGTTCTGGGAACCGGTTCATCATCAGCCAAATGAAGTTAGATAACCTCATGACTACATATCTTCAAACTAAAACCAACAGTGTCTTCAACCCACACAGGCAAAAACAAAAATGAAACCCAGAAAGGTGTCAAAAGTGAACTGAAAGTAATTACTTTTTCAGCTCAGCTGTGTCTGATTAAAGCAGACACTCAGGCCAATCAGAACACAGCACTTGACTCCAAGTATTGGGTTTCAATCACAAGTCTTTCTCTGAAGGCAGCTGAATATCACATCCACTCTAACTTTCAGAACATGAGTCCGATCTCACAGCTCCCCAAGCATTTCATGCTCAGCTCAGTTGTGGCTAATTGGAGGGTGAGCATCCGGCTGGTCCAACACAGCAGAAATCCACACACACATACGCACACGCACACAAGGGTGCGAGCGGTGGTCTTTCATAGGCTGCCGGGTCTGGGTCCAGTGCCAGGCTCCGTCTTGGGTACCCCAGGGAATAAAGAGCACCTCTGTTCTGTGGAGCTGACGCACGGGATTTCAGCCACCGCTCACCCTCTGCGCCTCAGACAACAACCATTGTTCTGCTTTTTAATGAAGAAGAGTCGACATGGAAAAATAATAAATAAAGGAGGTTAACTTATTCACTTCCTAGATTCTGTAAACGGGTAGCAAGACAGGCACACTGTAGGCCACAATTAACAGCAACCACAATATGAACGTGTAAAAAAGGAACATAAATTAATCCTTAATCCACAAGCAACATTTAACATTCCTGTAATGTCAGTACACTTATTCAGTGGAAAAATTTAACCAGTTATGCTGTCAATTCTTTCCACTCACCAAAAAAAAAGCATTTCCTCCGTCAACAGGGAACATGTTACGATCAACATGTTCCAGGAAGCTTATAGAGAGGATTTTTGACTATTCCTCCTTGCTCAATTCCTTTAGATCATCCTGAATCTTGGGTTTTCTCTTGCACCCTCTTGGGAGGATGTTTGATAGTGTTTGCTAATCCATTTCTGTGTAACCTTGGCAAAGTGTTCTGAATGATTATCATACTGAAAGATCCAGCGACAAACTACTTTTCTACATTTTGACAGAGAACACCATTTTACTCTGTATGATGAAATGCCCTTAAAAGTTTCCATGGCTTCAGGAAGAGAAACAGACCCACAGCATCATCAATCCGCCTCCATACTTAACAGCTGAGTAAAAGAGGTGCTTAAACATATTCCTCCTTGTTCTCTTAATTGAGAGTGCATTTTGCAGAAATAATATATATTATTCTCGTCTTACAAATGATCACTGCTTCAGCTGAAGAGTTGAGTTAACTCTGCTTGTTTAGGTTGGGAGGATTGAAAGGGCATTTTACGATTCCCTTCGCTGCCAAACAATCTCTTGGCATGTATGTGGCATCTAATGGTTGTTATAGAGACTTGGCGACCTCTTTGCAGCAGTGAGAAATTGAGTTTTTTTTCAGTCCCATTATGGTTCATCTCGCTGTGCGTGGTGGTAAGACAAATGAAGGTACTACTCGTGCCTATGTGGGCACAAATGACTATGCCAGTTGTAATTGTTTTACTATGTTTTTTTACTACATGAACAATTATTCTCCAGACAGAGTAAAAATATCCAAGTTAAGTTTGGATTTTTGTATATTATTCAGGGCAACATTGTGGATCTTAAATAAAAGATATATTTTCTTTAAGACATTTGTTTTTAATCAGTTCTCTTTATTGACTTGATGAAATATTTTGCTTCTCATTTGGTTTCTTGTTTTTGTCCAAACGCAAATTAATGCGAGACATCACTATTCATTTGGAAAGTTACAACATAGCATCTGTTGGTGCAACTTTAAGAGCATGAAATTTAAAACTGGTTTCATATCAGTTCTATGAAAGCTTAATTCAGCCAGGGATGGTGGAGGTTGAAGCAGAGCCCAGGTGACCAGCCAATTCATTCTACACCAGTCAGAGTGACAAACGAGGCTTCAGTCGAACATGAAAGGCCACTCTTGTGATTAATCCAGAGTAGATTTCAGACTCAGAACCCCACAATACAAATAACTCCTGGCACTTCAGCCGCCTTCAAACAAAGCAGCTTAGATGTAATCTGGACTATTGAGAGGAGCAGCAAGAACAACTGCAGTAGCTAAGCCTGTAGTCCCCCATATGGCACTTAAACATGTAACCTCTTTACATCACTGATAGCAGTAATGATATCACAACAGTAAAAGGAGTTTCTAAGTGCAATCGCATAATGCATGTGGGTGCGGCTTTATTTGACGTCAGCTTTGTGGTTAACTGAGGCCTGAGAACAGGCATCAAGCCTGGAGCTAGTTTTTCTCAAGCACAAATTTTTTACTTTAAGACTGTGAGAAACAAAACAACAGTAATGATATTAGAGGTTTAATTTGATGTAAAAGCTCACAGCACTACAGCATTAAAATATTTTTCATCTAATCCTCTTTAGCATGCTCATAGTTAAATGTTTGAATAATATTTTAATTGTTTGTGCTCCATTTCGGAGTACTTAACTGCAGTTCATCATGAATTTGTTTTGTAGCTTGTTTTGTACAGGCAGGCTGTAGACATGGACAAACCATAAATAGACAAACAGATGGCTGGACATGCTAATTGCTAAACACATTAAGTTGAAAATAAAGATTGTTTTTTTTCACTCATCTTACTCAGATCTTTGTCCAAATGTCAGGATTTTCTAGGTTTTTTCCAGAATAATTAGGAGCTCTGGCTTTGTTAAAATTTTAAAGTCAGAGTTTCAATCTCTAATTGTGTCTTGTATTCATTTGCCAGATCAGACTGGAGACATAAAAAAATGCTTGTGAGAAAAGATTAATGATCAACACATTGTAAAAAATAAAAATAAAAAAAAACTGCAAAAAAGAAGGCAAGAAGAACAAGGTAGGGAAGAAAGGAGCGAGAGAGAAGGAAGAAATAGGAAAGCAAGAACACAAAACTTAAGCACAATGAAATATCAATTAAAGTTGGGGAATAAACATTTTTCCAAGATTTCCAATTGTTTGTGCTCCAGAATTAGAAAACATAGAAATCCCATTCCAGATATTTTTATGCCTGTTGAGGAACCTTGTTTTGAGGTATTTCAAAGTCAAGAGAAAAATAACAGACTTATTTGTTTTTAACAATTATTCAAAGCTTCGAAATCTTGTAGGATTATGACATCATTAATAACCAAGAGGAAAACACGCTGCAGTGACACTCAGAGCCCAATATCGACTTCAGCCTAATGCTGTGAGTTAAATGTACCACTACACACTGTGTAGACATATATGATCTATAGAAACCAGAGGAGTTGCAGAATTCCAAGTTTATTCACAGATATTTACCCACTAGGGCCCATCCAGGCCCTAGTGGGTAAAAGGGAATAATGTCCTCTTTTAGGTTTGTGCTTTAGGGCTGCTGCCCTACTTTTCTTTTAACTTTTATTTGGTGCATTTTGAAACACGTGACTATTCTGAAAAATTACAGTAAATCCCATAAGGAGTGACTATTTTTCCAAATAAGATGCCGTCTTCTTTGGAAAGAAGACTTTTCTTCCACTATCTCTCTGCAATGTACCATAAGAAGCATAATAACCGCTGATAGTTTTGCATGCCTGAAACAATCAACCTTAAACTAAATCACCAGATCTCTTAGTGCAAACGAAGCCTTAAATGGAGCCATGCAAACTGCAAAATGCCCACTGTGTAATTTCAACAAGATACTATTTGGGTTAAACCTTCGACTAACTTCATGGCCAAGGTCGCATGTGAATGAAAAGCTCACGTCATGGCTGAGGAATTATAATACTATTAGTCTGTTTCAAACAGCAGGCAAAAACGCTAGGGATTCGTAAGACTGGATTCAAGGGAAGCTTTTCATTTGGAGGAATCTGCAGACTTAAACATCATCTTATCCAGGACAGGGTGGGTTAAAACTTAACCTACTGCAGCTTTGTAGTTTTCCTTTTAAGTTGTAACTCCACATAATCTGGAAATGCATTCACATGAAGGCTGGTAAATCCTTAAATTGCCTTCTAAAGAAATTGTAAAATTGTTAAACTCAACAGTAATAAAAAGATACAGACTCTTACTCCCTGGTATTGTCAAAAGTGACTTCATTTGTGTAAATATGGAAATAAAACTTGGCAAACAGCTCTGTTCAGCCTGTCAGACTTATTACCTTGAAGGTGTAATGTACTAAAGCAATCAACTGATGGAAAAAAAAACTAATGCAGTGTTAAACCTCCAGCTTAAGCTTTGAAATACAAATGCTTTTGAGAAATGGACTGGAACTTACCGGTTTTTAAATTTGTTAAAAAAACAAAAAAGATCTTGTTCTGGGTTAGAAACAAAAACATTTGACCTTTTTTGTGCTTATTGATCATACCAAATGCTAGTGGGTCATGGTATCAACACAACTCTTCATTGTAAAACTTGTTACAGAAAGAAGAAGATGGTTATTTTTAGGAATTGCAACATGTTGAAAATAGAGTCAGGAAGCACAAGGATGTAAGAAGTTTTTTAAATTCACTGTATTTTTCATAGAAGTGTAGGGGCCGTTTATTCACGTGGCCACAAAAGAGTGCAAGACTTTGGGAAATGACAGGAAGGCTTAGACCACAACAAAGTGACTGTTTAATCCTCCAGGTCTTTTCTCAAGCCAACAATGCATTTCTCTTTAAAGGATTACGGTAATGTGGGTGAAAGATACGACAGCATTTTTTTTCTAAACATTTGGTCATGTAGAGTGTGTTCAGAGACAAAAATATTTGACAGAGTATTCCAGAGGAAAACAAATATGTGGCTTTCTCCAGAGGAAAACAAATATGTGGCTTTCTTTTTTAAATCTGTTTCTTCATTTAGGTGAATCTGTCTCCTGATCTCATATTTTATGTGTTTCTGTCTCTCTTCACCTTTTCATCTTTATTTACTGTATATATCTCTCTCTCTCTCTAACTATCATGCTTGTATTTCCTTACCACGCTCAATCTTATTCAACCCGAGAGAATATTTCTCCACTGACAGGCAAGTCAGGTCAAAACCTATTATTCAGTGATGACTGGATTTTTCTGTGTGTCAAGGATAGGACATGAAGCACTTTGGTTATTTTGCATACTCTTCCTGCAGGAAAGTATCTGGTGCCATCAAAACAAAATTCAGCTCATTTAAAAAGTGCAGATATCCTTGCCTGCTCTGCTAGGTTTTGTGACAAGTGCACAAGACTCTGTGAAAGAGTATGAAAGGGGTATTTTCATCTAGCCTTTGTCAAGTTTGATGTTTCATTAAAAAAAATGTTAAAAAAATGTAGAGGAGCAATGATGTAGGACAGAAATAGCTCGTGACATAGTGTGTCATTGTTTAGCTAGACTGATAAGATTAATATTTCTTTCCAACATGAAAAGTAAAGAGAGAAAAAGAAACATCACAAACTGACAAATATTCTGTTAAATTAATGTTTTAAAAGTTTTTAAAATGTGGTGATCCTTAGAACTATTAGCTTAAAAAGTGGTATCGACTTTTTACCTTCGACTCGACCTTCAAACCCTGTGACCGTCTTTCTGACTACAGAAGTCAGAGATGTGAAGAGTTAATATTAGAGCTGAGGGCTTTCCACATCACACAGTGTGGAAATTCAAATTCAGCGTAGCCTAATGAGAAATTCAGCAGACCGCTTAAATGTGGTCACGTAGAGCCGAGGTCTTTAATCTCAGCAGCTCCCTGCTGTGATGCAAGGGTTTGCCAGTTGATCAGACCCATTATGACTGGCAAGTAAACAGTCCTGCACTACTCTTTGATCAACAGGTCCCACATATGAAGATTAGAGTACAACAAGACTGATGCAAGTGTAAATTAGTCAGATAGATTATTAATTGTGGGGGAGGTGTTACACAGGAAGTGATTAATGAGTGCCACTGAACAAGAGCCAAGTACAAATCTTGACTCATCAGTACTAAAAACCTCTTAGGAAACAAAAGCCTGAGAGGGATCATGCTTATCATCTGCTCCTTGGGTCAGAGTCACACAGAGCCACTCAAAAGAGCCACCCGACATCAGCAACAGCTGATACACATTAGAGTTTAAAGGGTGGTAACTCACACTAAATGCTCTGGTAATGGCACCAAATTCTTCTGATGCCGAAGGGCTTCCTTCTTGCCAAGAGATGAGGCATCATGCTGGCAGCAGAAAGAGAGAGACGGAGGGGAGGGGAGTTCCTTGACATGCTATATGAGGATCGGCTTTACTGTCAGTCAGTCCAGGAAATCTTCAGTTTAGACAGGTAGGTTTGTTTCTGGAAAGCAGCGTAACACGGGATTATCTAAAGTAAACTTTATGGATCCTCATCATTTTAAACCCACTAATTGGAGGAGGAAGATGAGTTGTTGACGTTCAAAACAACCAGTATGAATGATCCTTCAAAGGAACATGACGTCAAAGCTTTCCGACACTTCCTCTCCACCAAAAACCAAAAAAAAAAGAGGAAAGTCTGAAGCTGCCTCTGGCAATTAAAGGGACTCATCCATATCCAATGAGCAGCAATCACACCCTAACCACAGGCTTGTCTGTCAAACAGCAATCCCACTTCCATCTCTGAGGATTTTTTTCTTTTTTTGCAAAAGGAGTAATCTGTGCAATGCTATGCAATAATTCAATACTAACCAGAGAAGTACACCTTGCCTTGCAACTGAAACAAAACCAAAAGGCTAAAAGTAGTTTAAAAAATGCTTACTACAGTTAAATCTTTCTTCTAAACAGCTGATGTATGAGAACACCAGGCCAAGCAACAATCACGTCTGACCCACATTTTTCCAGCTCTCAGATTTCAACCTCACTATTCCTCTGCGCAAATCTATTCAGCACCGGGCTTGGGAAAAAAAAAAAAAAAAACAGAGAGAGAAAGAGACTACTTATCTACATCAGCAGCTTACCTAATTACACCTTGTAAAACGATTCCAAATAATACTTTTGATCCCAACTGCATTGGGAGCACATGCAGCCAATCCAAAGACTTGTTCTTGTCTTGGGCATACACAGCAGCTGGAAAAGTTTTCAAAGTCCATCTAACCTTGCAACATAATTGTTGACAGATCAACTGGAACTTTATGATGCGACAAGAGTTTTTGTAAAAAACTTGGCATGCTGGGCGCTTAAGACTTTAGCAGTGAGCCTGTGTCTGGACTCATAAAGTTGAAAGAAGAATGGGGCAATAAAGCCAATGACTTTCCATGTCGACGCTGCAGGTGCGTCCTACATTTTGAGTTTGGAAATGCACAGCCTAAAAATGTTGCGATATTCCAAACAGTGGACTTTATTTAGAGTGTCTTGGTTTTATTTTCAGATCAGATTAAGTAGAAAAATGGATGATGTGGATGGAACTTTAACTATACAATAGTGACATTATTTTAACGCTGAGCGTTTTATAACAAATTGAGTGCAAAGAAAACATTGTAAAGTACTTTATAATCTGACTTCTTGGCCAAAGTACTGGTACATTTTTGTATGCAAAGACATATTGGAAAAAAGTCCTATCCTACAGTAGCTGCATATATTCTTAGCATCTTCAAGTACTTGAGATCTTCAAGTTGACATCTCTTTATTGAGAGAATCCAGAACTTTTATTAAACTTTGTATAACTTTGTCTTACTTTGCGCTTTGAGGATAGAGTAATGTCCACAATAAACCAAGGACTGATTACTTTGTCTATCTGGAAATTGCTCTATTAAAACTCCAGTGGCTGGAGATTGCCATTCCTAAACTGAACAGTTTTGTTTCCTTAATTAAACTTAAATTATGACAGTCAAAGGTGTTAAAAAAATTTTAATTGAAGACTTCTTGGAAATAAAATTGATATTTGTAGATGACTGGATTTAAGTCCAATTTTAAATATATAGACAGCATAAATAAGTATTATTTTTGGTTGTGGAGAACTTTGCTTTGCTGTGTCGTATTAAAAAAAGAACTTAATAAAATATTTTTAACTGGCTAAGTGACTGAAAGGCAAAGCTAAAATATTCACAGTTCAGCAGTGAAATGTTTGATAACATTTAAAAGTCAAACAGAAAGTTTTTCTGAACGTTGCGTGCACTTTTAAACCAAGTTGTTTTTGTTCAAAACATGTTTTTTTGTTTTTTTGCCACAAACTGGCCAACAGATTTTTATCAGGCGTTCTGGACAAACAGAGGTCCACAGCTGTCCCGTCCCAGGACACCAAAGCGTGGAGAGAACAAAGAGGGGAGACACATGGACACAACTTTTCTTCTCTTACCAGAACGTGTGCGAACCTCTCCTCCAGCTCCCCCGACTCTGGCATGGGCAGTTTCAGGGGCATGTTGTGTCGGTGGTCGGTGTGCTGGTCAATGCTCCCTGCGTTTCCCATGTTTGCTCCTTTTTTATAATTAGAAAACAAACAGCAAGAGACCGCAACTTTTTTTTTCCTTCTTGTTAACTCTCGATGAAAATATTGGAAGTATATTCCACACGCCCTCAGGTTTTCTGCCTGTTTATGCGGCTCTTATCGGGCTTATCCAGGTCACAGTTTCTTCTTCTTCGTCGTCGTCTTGTTTAAACTAAAACACACGAGAGGTGGGCGGCATAATGCGACGGGTCCGAGCGGCAGCAGCGGAGTCCCCGAAGAGGCATTTTTTTCCACAAGGAAGAGACCTGGGAGCGTGACTCTTTCCACCTCTCCTCCTCCTCCTGGTATTATCCGTATCTTTCACAATTTCGGCTCCGCTCCCAGCCGACACAGATGACGACGGGCATGATTCACGCTTATTTCAATCCCCAGTGTGTCTGTAGTTACTGAGCGGAGCTGGCTTTCCTAATCCCTGCTCTGCTGACCAGCTAGTTAAGGAGGAGGAAGGAGGGGGCTCTCAGGGAGCCCTTTGACGGGGCCAAGCCTCTCACTTCATCTTGGGGCGTTGCTCCCAAACCCGTAGCTAGGAGACGATAGTTTACGGTGTTGCATTGTGGTAGTTGGAGTTCATTGAAAAAGCAACGTCAGAACCACAGGTCCTCCTTAGGAAGGAAGCGATTTATAGTGTTTTTTTTTAACATACAGGAAGCAATAAAACGTATCAAATGAACCACAAACCACAAGTACTAGAACTTCAAATTTCTGAAGTAGTTTGAATTAAAAAAAAATAAATCACTTTTTTTTTCTTGTGAAACATGTTTAATTATTCTATCTAGGCTATATGTGATTCAGTTAGTGACTCGAGTTACTGAAATAAATGAACTTTTCAATAATATTCTAATTTATGTACTGCAACAAATACCTATTTCATATGAAATATCCCTGGCTAAAATCTGATAGGCTTATTCCAAACCTATCAGACAAACCATACTAACATATTTTATTTAATCACAAATTTATTGTGAATTTTTTAAAGTTGGGTTGTCATATTTAGCCACGTCAGTTTTGAAGCACAAATGTTTAGTGTTGTGTTGGTACAAAACAAAATATTGCTTTATAAACATTGATCTGTGTTAAAGTAATTATTATAATTGCAACATTTATCTTTATAGGAATGTTTAGGGTAAACCCTTAGTTTATGTACATATCTGTATTCAAGGCAGTGACAGTGACAAAGTAAGGATTGCATTTTCCGTGGAACTCTGAAGACAGCCACTCCTCTTTTGTTTCTGTCTTCAAGATCATTCACATGCAATACAAAGAAATCGGATCTGTTGTTCAGGGTGGGGACTGGCTTCATGCTCTGCAAAGTGACATCAGCATGGAGAGATCTGGAGATAATCCAGAAGTTTTCCACAGGGACAGTGGTTTTATTCAGGCTGCTGGACTGATTCCACAGAGGAGGGAGTCACATCTGAGTTTAGCTCACTGAGGATGGGAAACATGCTGACTGACCTCATGAAATCATTGCATGTTCTCCGTCCGTATGATTTCTCCTGGCTGCAGTTCCTTCCCTGTGCGATGAGCAGGCCATACAACTAATGCTTAAAGTCCATAAAGGTTGTCAGTTTAATGGATTCAATTGACTTAGATGATGGTCTTTTAAAACATACTGTATAACGAAAATATATAATTTAACAGTAAACCTGAATCAACATTAAAATAGAACATATACTTTATTAAATATTTTCTTCAACTGTTGAATATAAGATTGTTAAATAGTTGGACTGTTGCAACTTAAATGTGTTAAAGAAATTTAAAGTTGTTGAAGAGATAACAATTAATTGAAACTGATATTTATTTCCTTTAAGTTTTTTGGAATATGGCAGTCATAATTTCTCATGGAGATATGATTAAAATTGTTCTTCCAATAAAATTCTACATTTTTGCCTTTTTTTCATCAGGGACAAGAATGCTGGACAGAACTTATCAGAAGATAAATATGCAATAATCCTGATAGAAAAACTACAATAGTCTGCAAACAATTTGAAACACAGGCCAAGGTTGACCTTCCAACAGGACAACAACCCTGAGCCTGTAAACGAGCCCAACAAAAGCCACAGTGTAATAATTTAGATCAAAATGGCCCAGTCAAAGTCTAGACCGAAATCCAATTGATAATCTATGGCAGGACTGGAATGTTACTCAGATACTTGGATTGAGATTTTATACTCTCAATACAATCTCAGCTTGAGATATTTGATAAGAAGAATGGGCAAAAAAATAAAATCAGTCTCTGAAATGAAATGAGCTGTGAAAGAATCAACCTAAGGCATAATCACGCCCTCTAATGCATCTTGTTTGTATTACACAGAAAAGGCCAAATCGATTTCATGGTGGACTTTTAAATGTTACATCCATTCGGTAAATAATAATTTTTATTAAGGTCCGAAATTACCATTACTGATATTTTCCCAAAATCAAAGCACTCCTACATTTTTTGTCTTTACAAAAAATATTCCAAGGCATTAAGTATTTAATAATGTGCAGTGGCATTTCCTCAAATGAGGTGTACATGCTTTATAATCCTTCAGTGGAAATGGATTTAAACATTTCTGCAATGAATGGGCAAAAAGCCCTATTCTTGTATATGATTAGTCATCACAAATGATTAATGGTATTTAGGTTTAGTTAAGAGTTAGTTTTTTCTGGTAGGACCAAGTTGTTCAAAATCCCCCTTTTAATATATGGAATGATTTGCAGTCTTTTATATTAAATCATATTTACTTTGATATAAAAATTATTTGAAACATTTAAGTGTGACAACAGAATAGTAAATATTGAAGGGGTCAAATACATTTTCACAGCAGTGTATAAAGATTTAAGGGTTAAGACACAAACACAGTGTAAAACTAAAGAGGGTCCTGGTGTGGCGGCTTCGTAACTCAAATTATACCCCAGTACAACCTGCACATAGGAATATTTAACTTTGTAAAATACCAATCTGCCCAGCAATGTCCCACTAATGAAGGTCAGGCATAAGCACAATTCAAGAGGTATCAAACTATATTTATTGTACACAGAACAGGGACAAATAATGTACAAATGATGAAAATCTAATGTCTCTACATGCTCTAAAAAGTTAAATTTAGAACACCGGAGGACATTCTTAAAGTAAGAAAAAAAAAAGAAAAAAAAAAATCCCAGTAATCAAACAATAAGCAGCTAACAAAAAAGATGTGATGAACTTTTTACAAACCTATTCAAAAATTGTCAAGACAGTTTGCATGACTTTGTATGTATACAAATGCACCTGTAATGGACCAAAAAGGTGAGCTGTTTTTCCGCTCTGAAAGTTTAGTTACATGTGACAAAGTCAATTTACAAGTGAAGGAAACAGATTTCCCTACGTACGACTAAGGAACCAACAATGTACAGTAGCTTATACATCTACAACCCTTAGAGATCCACATTTTTGGTCCTGCAAACCATACACTATTTAGATTGACTTTAAATATAATATGGATATTTAACTGTTTGTTGCACAAGATTTTCTCCTGTTTATGTTAAATATGATACATGGTTGTAAAAATGCTACCAGACATCAGAATCAGCCTCAAGCAGAGGAGAATTTCACACAATATCTTAACCAGTACGTCAATTAAAATATTTGAACCCGTTTTAAGTCTAAATGCTTATAACTTGCAAAACAGAATAAGGCTTATGATTCAAGAGTTTTTGAGCACATCTTATCACACAATCCCTCCTTTTACAAGATGTCCGATCTGAGGTAAGCCTCAGCTTCAGACAAATAGTTCATTTAGGAGAATAAAACACTTTTAAAAGGGCTCCCCTGCATTACTTCAGACTTAGGATTGCCCTACCCTCCATCCCCAAAAACATGAGCTTGGCATTAAGCCACGCATAGAAAAGGAAAAAAACAAACTAAAACAAAACAAAACAAAAAAAAACTTAACTTGTAGAAATAAACAATACAACATGAACAAAATCTGACATTACACCAATAGTCCAAATGCCACTTAGTAGACTCCTCCTGTTTGTTGCTGAAATACATCAATTGTGTCCTCATCTTCCATCTCCAGCTGCAACAAAAAGCATTCAGTCATAAAAACAAAGCATGCACAAGGACATACAAATCTGTTCAAATTAACAATTGTGAGGGAAGTTCAAATTCTCAGAATAGCTTAAATATACACAAACACATCCAGAACACTGCGTGTTTTATTCCAAAGTACAACTCAAAAAGAATAGCACCCCCCAGTTTCCACAGAAAACAAAGCAAAGATTTTCAAAAAAATAAATGAAATGGGTGTCTACATAATTCCTTTAAAAACTCAAAGATATAAAGGAACAATCTTGAAGTGAAATATTTTGCTGTATCAGTTCTTCTACTGGGAGACGCTTCATATATGACTTTAAGGGTCAATTGATTGATCAATCAATCAAGTGTATTTGTATCATACATTTCAGCAACAAGGCAGTTCAAAGTACTTCACATCATTAAAACACAGAATATACAATCATAGAAGACAGTCAACAACTGAAACATAACATTTGTCTGGTGGCAGTACTATACATCAGAATGTTTATCAATGTTTCATTTATAATGTTTCAAAAACAACTTTAATTTTAAATGTACATTTCTAACTATTAGAAGTGTTTTCACAGTAATCTTGTCTTTTAAACAACAACCAGTAGCCAAATCTGTTAACATAGCAGACATAATGCAAGCATACTTTAATAAAAAACTGGTTTTGCCATCAGCTTTACCATCAACAAATTACATTCAGTCTGCAATAATCCATTTAGCATATTTTACATATATTCCAACAAGCCGTGAGAAAACTGGTAAGTGTGATGAAACAGTAATGATGACACTAAATGTTTCTATTTCAATCTGGCTTTAATATGGCTTTTAAGATTAACTGCTGAACATCGACTGCACACCATTTTTGAGCCGGCGCAGAAAGAAGTGGAGGGTAGGAGTTTGCACTAAATTTTAGGCAAGACATACGTTAGATGAGCATACTGCATTGCCATTGTCAAGTAAGTGAAGGGACTGAAGGGTCAGTGGAGTGTTCCGGCCCTGTGTCCAGGGTCCACTCCAGTTCCACAGCAGAAATGAGGCCCTTGGCATCAGAGACCCCCTCACACCGACCGAATGAATAAAACTGTACCAAAATATCAAAAGGAGAAGCGCTAGCTTCTCAGCTCCCTGCCTCAAGGTGTCAAAATGCTGCCAACATAGTGTACTTCATATTGCACCATTATACTTTTGTTTTATCCTTGTAACAGAGAAATTCCTTCTTCTCTGGTTGTAGGCTATTAGCTGTACAACAATATAACAGTTTTACTAATTTAATTCTGAAGCAGAGCATTTTGAGTTTAGAAAATGCCTCTCTGACTGTAAAAAGTCAGTGAAGATGCACAAATCCAGGGTGTGTATCAGCAGTTTTTAGTTCAAAGCTCATTTACGTTTCCAGCAGTTAATGAATAACAATCAAACCTGATCGCTTCAAGGGTCCCCAGATTCCTGCTGACAAATGCTTTGCCTCCAGTTCAATAGAAACCCCTCTTCCTTATTTGCTTTATCATCATATCAACCAGCTGACTGGAAAGGAACGCACCCGAGAGCTCCATATCATTTAACTACCTAAATCTCTGCTTTAACATTATACCGACACTCAGGTTGTGTTTACTCAAAGTTAAATACATAATTATATAAAAATGCTTACATTTATTTGTCTTAGCATGACCATTAAAGATGCTTAGGATGGTTTGATTTGATATGAAAAATTTTGAAATTTGCTATCAAGACTTGGAGATTGACATAAAATAAAGAAAGCATAAGTATGAAAAACTAAATGTATCCTCACCTTATTTTTGGTTTCTCATTTTCTTAATTCTCCAAACCTAGTATTATTTATCTATTTTCTTGGGTCACTTCTCCCTTCTTGTCTCCGTTTCGCATTACTTACAGTTCAAGTAAAGTTCAAATAATTGTTTTCCTGTTTGCATCCTTAAAAAATCTCCCCTTACCGAATTCCTTTCATGTTTCCTTTAAAAGCTTACCGTTTTCTGGAACCATACATCATAAATTCGTAGGGAATTTCCACATTGTACATTTTAAAAATATATACAAAGAATGTGACTCACAACATTGGATTCTGTAACTGTAAAAATGGTTCCTCAAGACAAGAAATGGCAAAAATATTTCCCAGAGCTTCCCTACCCTTAAAGTTATTCTGTATGATTTCAAGAGCATTTAAGCATCTGGAGGCACTAAAGGCAAACTGAAAAATGGAGCCTTGCTTTCATCACAACGTGTGATGTTGGTGCTTTACGTACCTGTGCAGGTGTGTCTGTTTCATTGATCGGCTGTCCATCAAACCTAAACCTTATCTGACGAATTGAAAGCCCCTGTGAAAGACAAAAATACAACTCAAAATCAAAACTGAAACCAGCTGTTGTGATGTAAAGTCTGAAGTTGTAAGGGGGGGCTGAGCTTGCCTGTCTTTCGCAGTACGCCTTCATGAGTTTGCTGAGCGGAGTGTGCCTCTTGATCTTGAACTGGACCACTGATCCATCCTGACCTGCTACCTTCAGGTTGATGTGGTCGTTCTCCGTCTTCACTCCTTCCTGCAACGAAATCACTCATCCTCATCATCACGAACTCAAGAAGCAGACGAGCCGGGAGCGAGTAGCTGGAGCTCGTTTTTGTCAGATTTCGGCGCTGAGGGAAGGTTTCACTCATCTATGCCGCTTTCTGTTCATCCAGGGGGTTAGCTTAGCATGCTAGCCCATGCTGAAAACTGGCGCAGAGAGCCATAATGGCGCAAACGCTCAGGGAAAACGCAAACGATTTACTCCCTAACCATCGCGCATGCTAGTATTTAAGAATATAAATTATTTTAAACGCTGCCCAAAATGCGAAACTACAGCTAACTTATCAAAAAATATTATATTTGTGCGTAATGTGCGCACAAACCCAGAATATCCGCAAACCTTTGTTTTCCCCGTCTGCCCGCTTAAACACGGTTACCGCAGTCTTTAGCGCAAACTTACAGCGGTAATTATTAGCATTAAACACTGAACCAAGAGGCGGCTTTCCGCGGCAGAACCTCGGAACCAACCTTTGGCTTCTCCTCAGACATGCTGCTACTTTCTCCGGTGCCTGGAACAAACGTGGAGCCTGGTATCGGTGCTGCTGAGGCGGGTTGTTCTCACCTCCTACGGCCCGGCTATTTCGTCTGGAGCAAGAGCGCGCACCGGACAGAACTTCAAAACCTGATTCGACCAAACGGGATCACGTGTTCCCAAACTTCACGGGGCCGCGGATACGTGAACGCGTACAGAAATTTTGCGCACTCCCGTGAGAGAGCTGAGCCGGATATGACGAAATGCAAGACGTATCCCGTCTTAACAAAATAAAACTAGCTTCAGCCAGCAGCAGGGAGACTGCCTGGAAGGTGGCGGTAATTCACCTACAGAAACTGAATCATTAATCCAAATATGTAATATTGATTTAAATGTGTATGGCAAGCCTGCTCCAAATGTTAAGTTGACGTTTCACTTACTTAAGAATATATAATTTAAATAAAATGTATGTATAAAAATAATTATTTGGAGGAAAGTACAGGTAAAACCAAATGTTTTGTCACACAGTAAGTTACAGTTTTAATCTGTAACAAAACAAATTTTCTCATTGTCTGTTTTAGGTTAGTTATCTTTACCAAGGATGTTTTTATTTGCGAAATGCCAGAAATATTAAGTTTCCACTTTTTCAAACAGCATTTTTTTTAAATTACAAAACAACACATTTCCTGGATAGTATATTTTGACTCAAATAGATGTAAAAAATTTGTCATTCAAGAAATTATTTCAAAGTCAAATGTATTACTCTGCACTGCAGTACTGAGTAATTGACCTTAACTGATTGAATATTTTACAATGTTGTCACCAGCAAGACAAAAATGAAAAAGCTATGTGCAAATTCTGGTATTTTGTAAGGCCAAACTTAAAAACTTAGTACAAACTTGAAAAATTTGCATTCAGGTTGGAGTTATAGGGTTGGAAACGGGGCTGGAAAAGTCTGCAAAGCCATGTGCTAGTAAACTTTAGTATTTCTGATGACAAGTTTATGGAGATGATAATTTGATTTTCAGCAGGTCTTGACATCTATCCACACAGCCAAATGTAGAAATAGATATTTAAATGACCTAATTGTACGTGATCTCAGGTAAGCCAGGTAGAAAATCTGTGGAGTATCGTCATATCAAAGAATGAGAGAAACCAGAGCCAACAACAAAGGCATGCTGTTATGAAAGAAACCTGGACTTTCTTAATACCTCAGCAGTGCAACAGGTTGATCGCCTCCATGCTATGCTGCATTAATCCAGTAATTTGTGTGAAAGGAGGTCTGAATAACTATTAAGTGCATATACAGTACAGTGGATGGACATACTATTCAGAAGGTCACCATTTGTGGTTAAAAGAATCTTTTCTTATAACAGAGAAATTAACTTTAATGAATAAGTAGAAAAAAGCAGAGCAAGCAATTGTTTATTGTCTTTATTTTCAAATGTATTATTAGCTGCACAAAGATCTGATGAATCAAGTCATTAAAAGACTCTGATACATTTTAAGTCTAATCAAATAAAGTTTAAAATCAGACAAAATAAAAACCTGTTAGAGGCCCTTTACATCAGACCACAGTCGTTCTGATGCAGAATGAAAGCATAGCTGTTATAACACTGCAATATCTGTGAAATCCTTCAGTATCAATATTTTTAGCTTATCTTGAGTGACAACACTGTGTCATACAGCTTGTTTTACACATGGACAGAAAAGCTTATTAGTTGAACAATCCTTTTAAACAAAAATTAAGGGGCCTTTGTTTGTAAAACAAGTGTTAAGTAAAGACAAGGTTTCTATTTTTAGTTCGGATCACAGTGAAATTATTTTGGAAAATCACAGTTTATCAATAGGTACACGTATGACTGTATTTCATTGTTACTGGCATCAAAAAGATCCTCTTCACTGACATTCCCCCTAATGATCATCCATGCGGGCATAAGGATTTTCCTTCGCTATGCCTATTAAAAGACATAAACAAAGATTGAATTTAGGAAACTGTGCTAACTGCATTTTAAATAAATAATAAAGTTACTTTTAGCATTTAATAATGACAAATGGAAATTTTACGAAAGAGAAAGTTTCAATAACTGGAGAAGTCTAGTTCTGCCTTCATCCACTAGATGGAAACATTGACCAGTTGGAAAAAAAAAGATTTTTCTTTGTAATTTTCTTTTCATTATTGTTTGTTATTCTTCACTTTCTCTAACTATCTTTTCAAATATATTTTGCTGTGCTAGTCTTTCTTTTTTTAAAAACAGCACATTCACAATTTGTTATATCCTAAAATCCCTATCTGATATTTCCAAATTTCATCATCAAAAGAATAGGTCTCACCATATTTCTGTCTTATTTCATCATGCCTCAGCTGGATCTCTGTTTTCCTAAAAAGGGAAGAAAATCAAGGACAAACTGTTGAATGGCAGACAACTCGGACAGTTTGGATCTGTTTATTTTCACATCAAATTAATACGCAACTGAGTTAATGTGTAGAGAATATTTGAAACAAGAAACGTGTAATTGGTTGAAAACGATTTGAAATTCGATTTTGGCCACATGAAAATCTGGACAGAAAACAGGGATTGATCAGGTTCTTAGCAGACACCTACTCAACAGCCATTCACCTGGCTTTCTGACGGGCCTTCCTCGCTCGGGTCTGTCTCTCCACCCGCACGTCTTCTCTTTTGCTTCTAAAAAATGAGAAATAAATAAAAATGACTGTTTTGTCGATATGTTCAAAAATATTAAATGGTTTAAAGAAGATGTAAAATTCTTATGAGGTCCAGTGTCTTTTGAACTTTTTCATATTTTGTCAGCTTACATCCAAAAACTTTAATTAATGGGATTTTAAGCAATAGACCACACAAAATAATGTGTGTAATTTATCTCAATATAAATACAAATTTGTGAAAGTCACAGAACATTTATTCTGATGGGTGTTTTATGGGGCTAATATAAAACAGCACCATAAAACACAGCAGAAAGCTCCGCGGTGGGTTCGTGCTCCATTTGTTGAACGAAAAGACAAAACACAAAGCGTCTATGACATTTTTATCTGTTTGGGTAATGTGAAGTGGCCTGATGAGCTCTGATGAGCGGCCCTTACACTTTTAATATATCCTTGCTGCATAAACTTTTTCTGTTCAGGTGACAGGTTGGTGATAGAGCTTTGGAGAAGTATAAAGCGGTCGGTTGATAAAACAGGCTACAAACACAGATTTTATTTGTGAAAATAAATTACAATTATCTATACATTACTTTGCTTGTTGTAAATTCCCAAGTTTATTATTCAGTATGGTAAAATGTAATAAAGTTAAAATGTTTTGAATACTTTTCAAGGCACCATATTTCAGACGTTTTATTAGTGAGGAGTCGTCTGAATGAGTACTCTTGGCTCACAAAAGAGAAAATGATACTAATCCTATTAAGGAATGCTTCAGAAAAGGAGGCAGCTTATTGATTTTGACATTGAAAAAGTAATAAAATAAATAAAAAAGAAATCTAAGCAAATAAGCAAACTGTAGGGAAGTTCTTCTTTCATAACCCAAGCTTTAACAAGTGGTTGAGGTTTAAATGCAACAGTGAGGGAAAGCTCTTTGGAGATAGCGGTGTCAGCCCAGCCTCACAGAATAATAACCTATTGTGTCCCACTCACCACCACTCTGCCTCCTCCTTTGGTTATAAACCAGATTCCTCTGCCAGTGTGTTTCATGTGACCCACAGCTTACCCAATCCTCTCACACTTGCAGCAGCAGAGGCAGCAGACGAGAATGGCAATGATGATGACTCCAGCCAGTACTGACATCGTGATGATCAATATCTGGAAGTTGACTGTAAATTTTAAAAGGCGAAATGAAGAACGAAATGAATAAAATCCATCCATAAAAAAAACTTATAGCAATGTAAAAATGTGATCTCTGACTTGAGGGTTTATGATCACCTAGCAGGTTGTACTTCACTGATCTCAAAGATAAAATGTTTGATTTTAAATTTTTTGAAAAATAGTAGCAGCTCTTTGCAATGTTGCAAAATTTTAAACTTATTTTTCCAAAACTGCTGCTCTTAGGCTCAGATTTACACCAATAGCCAAATATTTCTGGAAATTGGTTGCTGACTGAAAATCTAGCCTCCATTTACACATGGGGCCCATATAGACAGTAACCTGGCTAAAAGCCCCGCCCCCAGACAGGATAATCTATGCCTGACATATTGATCCCAATTATTCTCTTTAATCTTTTTACATACATTTGTGAAATACCTTCTAAATCACTTTTTTATATGATGCATTGTGTATGGGAGTAACTTAAATCTAAAATGAAATATGGTTTGTGAAGTGATCAAGTTCAACAAGTGGTTGAATGTTAAAGGATTTCCATTACAAAGAAGACCAATCTTATATTATATTATAAAAGTCCACACCAAAATTGTGCTTAAGTTAAGTGTTAAAATTGAAGGAATCAGCAAATATAGAAATGTTGAAAGTTATATGGTCTACAAAACTCAAAGGAAACTTCTGCCAAGTAACATGCAGACACTTTTTGTATTTACATTCAAAGATAAAGATGATATAAAAAAACTGACAGAAATTATAAAAATTGAAACAGTAAAAACTGCATAAAAAATTTGACATTATTAACATGGAATATGAATCTTTGAGAAAGACGATACTGTTGGCAACTGGTTGAATTTGCTTTGTTGATATTTTTAAATAGTGAATTCAATTTATTTACCTTGTTGAGATATACCTGATGCTTTTTTTAATTTTATGGTCTTTGTTAATGCTTCAATTTAGCCTGTGTTTGAATTTCCAAAATGAATACATATGTGAAAATAAAATTACTATAATAAAATTGCACATACCTGATATTTACTCTATAATTCTTACTAAAAAAAGACATCACATGTACTTGCATAACATATGTCAAAACACAACAAACATATGCAAGGCTGACACACATCCCATTTTGCTGTCTTACCCCAGCACACCCCCCATCGTGCATCATTCAGGGGGCAAATACTGCTGGGGGGCAGGATGTTCTTCACTGGGTAGTCTACACATTGTTGGGTGGAAGAGCACCACAAGCACTGCAACAGCAAAAAAAAAACAACAACAACAAAAAAAAACACAAACATATTCATTGGTACATATGGGAGTGCAATGGATATTTGAGTGGGTATTGGTGCTATAAAACACACATAAAACAAAATAGAAGCAATTTTCCCCCTATTTGTGGTAAACAAAAAAAGTGGCAAATGTAAAAAATGTCTGATGTTTACATATATAAAAAAACATTGTCAAAAAAATACAAAAAAATAAACTCAAATCATTGTGTTTAAAAACTCAATCTCAGTCAAATTGAATTAGACTTGTACATATTTGTTTATTTCATACGTTTGGGTTAATTAACATTTGTTTTGTGGTTAAAAACACGAAGGATAACCCCTTTGAAGTGTGTGGTCGACACTGCGCCCCCTACAGTCAGAGTTCGCAGAATCAGGCGCAAGTCTGGGAATCTTAGTAAAAACGAATGATTTTTTTCCCCCTTATCTTTGGCTGGTGATCTTTTTTTTTTTAAAAATGATTTTGTTAAGAAAAAAGAGGGAGAAGTACAAACAAATTCAAATCGAACATCGCTGACTTCTGGTGAGAAATCGCAACTGCAAAAAGCACGCACTGACCACAGCAACACATCAAGACACTGGAAAACCCAGGGATGCAAAACTCACTGCCACATTCTGCAGACATTCATCACAACTGCTGTTGGATTTCAGGCTACAAGGAGCTGAAACAGAGAGAATGAAGCACAGTAAAACAGAGGCTCGTTGAGTGTTCAATCTCTGCACTGGGAGTTTAAAAACTCAGATTGAAAAAAAAAAAAACACGAGGTTTCACTGTTGAACGCAACAAAAGCCCTGTTTAAAAAACGTATGGGCCAAATCATTATCCAAGTCGCTGATCTTTATTTTTGCTCACTATAAATCTAATTTTCTGATGTCATGTGACAACCTCCTGACCGCGATGACCGCACATAAAAACACACACACACACAAAAAAAAACAATTCGCAACAGCTTGAAGAAAACTTACCCGGAGCCGCGGACGGTGTCTGCGCCTTTACTGCAGCGACAAAAACAATGATGACGCCGATGTTAAGAAATAAAGCAAAAGCAGAGGAGGAAAACCCGAACATGGTGCCACCAGTGGGAAGCTGTGGAGAAGTAAAAAGGCGTTTGTGAAAAGTGAAGGCTGGACGTCTGCTTTACGATGGTGGACGTCATAAGCAGCTGACGCTTCTGTGAAGAACCAGTGGCAGAGAGATAATAATGCTTCATAAGGTGGAAAAAAAAGCTTACTGTCTGGATTTGAACGAGCACGAGGAGTATTTTCCTCACTGGGTTTCAAACTAATAAAAACTTTATTGCACAAAATGAGAACTTTACCCATTTTAATGACATGGACCATAATGAACCAATTTTGGGTAAACCGTAGTGACAAAGCCCACACGTTTCCAGCTGTAAAAGCAATTAAATCATTCTGTTGTGTCTGCAGTTTTTAAATGCTTGAAGGCAAAATATTGGAGCATAATGAAAAACTTCAGTAAAAATGGTTAATTAACTATCTGAAGATGATTATGGTGTAACATAACCATTCTGTCCTTATATCTGTAGGCTCAGCAAGAGTTTGCATGAATAATATTGGCATGACTGAAATGTCCTCCTGTGGAGAAGCTACTTACATTTAGAGAAATATATTTGAATGTTTCAACTAATTTTGTAATGTTTTTTTGTAGAAGCGATGAGTTTAACTGCAGCTTTATAAATTATCAGTGTTTAAAACATTGGTGAACTACTGGCTCATCTGTTTAACTGGGTTTCTCTCCTAGAGGGGCACCTTGCTGCCGTTAACCCCTTATGGCTTGTTAAACTAAGAAAGTATTCCTGGATCAGTGACAAGAAGAGAATTTTACTTTCCATTGTCGCTACATGCATTGTCAGTGTGAGGGAAAGTCAACAGCACAATGCAATCGACTGTCCACTCGCTACATGCTCATCCAGAAGGAGTGAGGAGTCAATGACTCAATGCAATCTACTGGGTTTCCTTAGGGAGAAAACTTCTTGACCAATTTTAGTAATGAACTGAACTTGTTTCTGGGTTTTGGTTCCTAGGATCAAATGGAATGTAAGGACTGAATCTGTATGACTGAACTGAACTGATTTTTTTGTTTTTATTGTATAATGCTTTTAAATAATATGCGTTGTGATTTGGCACTGTATAAACAAACTACATTGAATATGCATGTGTCCGAATGTTTTCTTTTTATTGTTGTAACCTGTCCTTAACTTGCTTGGGACTAGTGGCAGAGCAAGACAATTTTTACTGGGATGGCCAACAACTGACCAGTACCAGAGCTAGCTTGGAGCACAACATTCATATTTTCCAAATCATTCACTAAAGACAGAACACATTTTCTTGAAGTGTTTAAAACAATAGTTAATTATTTATTCCAAGCTACAGAAAAAAGTGAGGGGATAAAAGATGAATCAATATTCAGTGCTTTGTTGTAATTTATTCATTTCTGATGTTTTCTGTTCAGACACATCCAACATTGTCTCAATCATATTGTAAAGGATGAAAACAACACAAAAACTATTTCAAATACAATAATTTATTAAAGCATTTTTAAATTCTTATATAAAACATTTTCAGGTTTTTTTTTTTTTGCCTCATCAAAACAATCAGAAGTCTCAAAAATACAGTCATCATCAACAGCAAGGTGGGTCGCTCTCTGGTGTGGCCGCCGGCAGCTGACCAGAGTGTCCACTGTTGGTGAAAATGAATGCGGTGTGATGGAGGACAGTCATCTAATGTGAGGTAAATACTAAGCTCATTATGTCGACATTATATTACTCTAACCAGGAACTATACTGCAGGTTGGTTGGCATTGACTCAATAATACAAATTTAACAGTCAGAGAAGCTCAGAAACAAAATGGAGACAATTCATCTGGTCCATCTCAACATCACTTTGTGTCCATACAAGCACAAATTAGACTAACAATTCATTTCAAGCGCATTTAGCTTTCTTGTCTCTCAAATCCATTGAGTGTTTTCAATAAATAAATACCACACCCTCACTTGATTGCTGACATGTCTAAAGGCAAAAACACACAAGCAAACTATGCTCACAAATGCAATGAAATGTTGTCATGCTTTCATTCTATAACACACATTTTGGCTGTTTTAAACATACATTCAGCTCATATTTATTCTTCTTCTGGAACAGAAGCACACATATTATGCTACTATGTCATTTTCAGTCTTGGTAGAAGAAAAGAGTTTTAGACTCTTAATTGGCTTATCTACTAACATCATGTTTGATCAGTTTTATTTCTTTTTTAACCTGTTAAGAGTATTAGTTTGGCCTCACATGTGTAAATAATCACAAACCAGTTTATATTTTGCTACTGCAAGGCCACATTTATGCTGTTAAGTAAGGCAGAATGAGGGGACTTAAATACCCTGAGGGGATCTCCATTTTGGAGAACATTCATTAGAAAAGGGATCAAAAACTCTTGGAAAAAAAGAAACACCAATCTAATAAATAAAGGTGCTAACTCTGTCAGTGTGCATTTGCCAGAAAAGTTGTGTGAAATGTTCTGATTTGGTAATTTAGACGTGGAGGTGATTCAAAATGTTTAAATAAAATCCATGAAAAATACACCTGATTTCAGCTTAAATAATAATAATGATGAAAAAAAAAACATGAACCAGTGTAACTCTTTGGAGATTACATGGAAGACTGTGAAGGTCCATTGGGATAAACATTCAGAATCTCTGCCCAAAAAGTATGAGAAGTATCATGTTTGGGTGTTATTGGGGGGATTTCTAAATGGTGTGTTAATGTCAACACACCATTTAGAAAATCTTTCTAAATGGTGTGTTAGAATCAAAATCGTTGTAGCAAAATCTTTTGCTCAAAATCTTTGTAGCAATATCGCAGGTGGTTCCTCGTCTCTCATCTCCATCTCTTCTCCATGCCGTTTATGCAGCTGAGTAGGTATGGTGTCGGTCTCCAGTAGATCACCGGATCCAGTTGGTTCCATAACTGGATACAGATTTGACACTGCAGCGCTTCTTCACGATCATGTTTATATATGCTTTCATGATCTTTGTGATCTCTCCGACCTGGCAGAAATGCAGCAAATTAAAAGGGAGTCAACAGCTATGAATGGTTAAAAAAATAAAGAAACAAAACTGCATCTGAAATGTCCAATGCCTTGCAAAATCAATAATATCCCTTGAACTAAATAAGGGAATGAATTATATTTCTGTATTTAGTTACATTTTAAAATGTAACTATAAACGGGAAACTCCTGAAGGAAAACGAATTTGTGACTGCAAAGGGAGGACAGGCTCATCTTGCAATTGGAAAATAGTAAAGATATAGCTGGAAAGACAAGGGAATGATTTAGATCAAATGATATTATTGTGTTAAAATTTCCATAGACCCAAATGGGAGTCTGTAGCAAGACTGAAGAATTACTGTTTAAAGATGGACAAAACCAAAATACCTGAGTTTGAGTTATTTTCTAAGAGGAATCAGCAGAAATTTCTGTGAGAGGCCAGTTGGAACATACTCCAACAGACAATATCAATCCATGTCCCGCTTTTCAGGTTTCATTCAAAAATCTGTGACTTTTTTTTTTAGAATATTCAATCAAATCCAATACAGAAAAGCTTGTGTTTGCAATGTGACAAAAAGTGAAAAGGATTACACAAGCCAATAAGAAGTTCCAATAAAAATTGTACCTCTGGTGTCTCAAAAAACATCTCCCTCTCATCCACAGTGATCTTGTAGGTGCAGGGCTGTGGCGCCCCAAAGAAGACAATGTGCTCGTACGGGAACGTCTCCAGAGGCTTTGGATCGCCTCTTTTGTACACGGACACATTCTCGGCGCTCACACTTAACCAGAGGTCATGTGGGAATCCTCCTTCTTTACACTATGAAGACCCCAACATAAGTAGAATCACAAAGACTGATATACATATGTCCCAATCTTTCCAGAAGTCATCTACTTTGATGTACATCAAAAATTACCTCAACATCAAACAGTGTGGATCCATATCCTGGCCATTCCTTTATTATGCTCATGTATTTGAGCATGGCCTGGTGCTGATCCAGACCCTGGATGTGGGACCACTTCTCCACAATGCTTGCCCTGGTGGCAGACATCTCCTCCTTTATCCACATCTCCAGCATCTGCTCCTCCTCCATGCGTTGCTTCTTCATGGAGCCCGTCTTCAGTCCACGACGCAGTGTGCCGTCCAGGAAGCTGGTCCTTCTTCGCTCCAGAGTCTGGCCCGACCCGGAGGCTCCACCCGCCTTGGTGAACTGCAGGATGCGGTTGCGCAGGCGACCCACAGGGTAGACGTTCTCCAGGTTCCATGCGATCCGGGTTTTGTCTCCGAAGAGGAACTGCAGGCGAAGAGCGGCGAGGTGTTGCAGTGTCTCTTCACGAGCAGGAAAGTGGCCACGAGTTAAACTCTCATGGGCCTGACAAAAACAAAGAAAAACATATTATAATTAACATAAATGTATTTTTTTTTTCTTTTCCCAATTTTATTAAAATTTAATTGAAATAATAAAAAAAAGAAACCTGCTCAAACATGAATGCAAACTCCACTCCTTCCTTTGGCATGCTTTCAACATCCAAGAAACAGTAGAGTTTAAAATACAGCCTCCACTGGCCCTCATCCCGAGCTTCCTCACTGCCAGCCAGTCTGGGGAGAGAAAGCCATAAACCTGTCACTCCCACATCTGGTTTTATCCTATTTTATTACCTCCTCTTCATATCACTGTCATACCCAGGACACAGATTTCTGTGCGTCTCTGATTAAAGATAATGTCTGGGGGAAAAAAGTTCCAGCATACCTTTCAAATTTAGCCAGAACATCAGCCACGAGCACCCTGCTTTCCACAGCTTTGTCCACAGTATTGTTGTGCTCAAAGAGTGCAAACATGTTTCTGCTGTCCTCCATAGCCAGACCTCTGATCAGCTTCTCCACCACCTGACAAAGAAAATAAATAGAGCCATTTGTTTAACAAAGCAGCTTCGCTCTTAGTGTCATCACTTGTAAAGATGTGCAAATGACCTTTTCTACATTTAGTACATTTGTTTAAAGTAGGAAAAATCACATTTTAAGATATAAAATGTAACAAAATTGCTGGTGATTAATACATTTTTTTCAACTTTAGCAGATCAGAGTCTAGGAACTTTACTTTAGTAATCTATAGCATCATACTTTCCTTGTGTATAAAGATGATGTGACCCAGGGCCTTAAAATAATCCATAAAGGGGAAATGTGGTTTAGTTTTTATTTTGCTGTTGATGGTGTTAAGGAGTCTATTGACTTTGTGAAATACCAGCAAAATGTAAATAAACATCTGGTGACTTCTAGCAGGAAACAACCACAACTTATCATTTGGGCTTTGATGAGAATATTGATGCAAAATATATGGTTAAATCAACACAGAAGTGGTTTAACAAACACAAAATTAACCTTCACCTCGGTCCCCAATCCTAATCCTTTTGGAAACCTTTGGGCAGAGTTTGAGAGAGAAAATGAAAAGGGAACCTAGGAGTCTGGATATCATATATATAATAAAAAAAGGAGTGGTCAAGGATTCCTCAATTGTATGTTCCAACCTTGAGCACTGAGTTTCAGGAGAAGATTAAGTACTGTTCAGCTGTGCTGTCTATTAACAATCTTCTAAAAATGACTTTTTAAAGTTGGATTTGTTTCGACACAAGAAAAACTAATCAATAAGCAGTGATTGTGGTCTACTTACCTCTCCAGCGGTGGTGTGAGAGTTGATGGAGATCTTGCAGGAGCCTCCTCCATGGCAGTAAACTGTGGTGGTCATTTCCTGCCTGGTAAGAAGTGCCACGATCTCCTCCTGGGATGGAATAAACTCTCTCGTCTTTGTCTTCTTTAGAGACTCCCCGATAAAATGGGCAAACATTTCGATCTCTGTCCTGGGAAACAACTCCTTAATCCTGAAGAAAATGCAGAGGTGCAAAAACAAACGTTCAGACCAGAGCTCAAACTTTTTAATTGCTTAGTGTCCAAGCAGAGCTTCACCTTTTCAGGTGAAACTTGAGGTAGCGCAGGATTCCTCGGCTGGGCAGAAAGGTACAGCTCATGCAGGTCAGGAGATGCCAGTGGGCTCGGTTGGCGGGGCTGTTGGGGTGCGGGACGTGATTGGTCTGTTTGATCAGCTGACAGTAAACTTCATCTCGTAACGGCCTCAAGTCTTGACAGGTTTGCAGGATTCCCTGAATGATTGGCACGGGGTCTGATACGGCCTCCATCTCCTGCAGTGAGTTGAAAATCTTCACGGCTTCGTCCTGCAGGCTGGTGTAGCCTTTTTCCTTTTGCACTAAGAGAGATGGAGGCGAGAACAGTTTGTTCAACCAGAGAAATTTATTTTCTTTTAGTCACACTCATTGAATACTTCAAACTACACCATGAAAAATACAAGATAAAGACTAGTTAATAGGACAGAATGGAGAAAGAAAAAGAGAAAACTTATGACATAAAAATTATTACATCAGGTGGATCATCTTTTAGCTGACACAAATCTTTGAATGCCCTCTCGAATGTTCTTAAAAAGATTTTTCTGTGCGCACAATTGGCCAACACAAATAATAATAAAAAAAAAACTGCATGAATGAACACTCACGGTGGACGCTAACATCTCCATAAGGTAGAGGTAGAAGGGGGGAGTGCAAAGGATGCTGGGTATATCTCAGGATGGGGTTCCTCCAGTACGTCTGCTCAACAGCCTCCACATTTAAACTACTCTCCTGTAAAAACAAAATCACAAATTTGTCATTTTATGCCTTATTAACTGACTCACAAAGCATGCTTCTCACAAAATTAAGATTGCTCTAAAGTCTTCAGGACTTCTTAAACACAGCTGGAATGAATAAAAATTCAATTTCATTGTGAGGGCATTTCATAAGGCTACTATGTGTTTAGCAACTGCCAAATGAATTTCTTGCGCTGCTCTTCCTACCGCAAAGACACAGCTGAGGAATCGCATCTGAATGAGGATTCTCAACACTTCTACCATCAGATAAATTGGCCTATTTTCTTAACAGTTTTCTGCACTCACGTTTCAGTCTTGCTGACTATGCAATAATTTTAACCACCATGCTGTCTGGAAGACTCATGTAGATGATAAAAAAAAAAACATCTTTGTATTGGTCACTGATTATAGTAAGCCAAACATAAATCAAGGCAAATTAGAATGAAGTTAAACTATAAGTCATTGTTTAACTATTCCAAAAATATATAATAAAACCTTGTGACTTAACATTTTCCTCTAATCCTTTTATCGTTTTTCATGGCTAATAATGACAATAAAGTTATAACTTTGGAAGCATAAGAACTATGTTTTTCATTTGATGTCATCCTGAAAACACTGTATTCAATCTCCCAGCAACCAGCTCAGCCAAGTCTGGACAGTTTTAATATATGTGCACTGGATGAGGCCAGTGCATACCAATTTCTATGACGTACAAGGAGTTTAAGTGTAGAGCAGCATTTGTTGCTGAAGACATTACACACTGCAGTACATAGCAACCACGGTGCCAAGAGTCTTACATTAATTTTCTTGGAGTACCTCCAGCTCAGTGTGGGTGTGATGAGGTTGTAGCCTTGGAGTAAGGCCTGCTTTAAATTTTCTGGTAATTAATCCACACCAGATAATTGCTGCCACTACATCACACACACTCTAGCCTGAGATGCTGCTACTCCCATAATAAACCAACACAACCTCTGCATGAAAGATTTATGCATGCTCAAAACAACCCAAATGCTACCACACAGAAAGGAACGTGAACTCCATTTGTAATAAGAATAAGAAGGCTTCACCAAGAACCGACGGAGACCTTCCAAGTTCAAAGTAATTTTAAGTATTGAAAATATGGTCTTGTGTAAATTAGGCCTAATACAAAGAAATTTATGGTAAGAAAGAACTGAAAGAATGATTACAGAGTTTAATGTCACAAAGTCTGGATGTATGGTAGGGAGAAAGTGTTGATGTTCTGGAAAAGCAAAACCACATGAACAGCACAGCACACAGTTCAGGTACCTCACTTTACAACCGTTTGTGTCCCTGCCAAAGGTTTGCTAAGCTAGAAAGAATGTTTGTCATTTTACTGAAATATTTGGAATGGTCAGTTCTGAGATAAATCATCAATCCCTGAAGTCGTCAGTTATCAGTGAATCAGGGCTGCATCACAACAAAAAGTCAAACTAAAAAGTTTATCACCTTGATGTCCCTGATGAGTTGCTGAGTTGGTGTTTCGATGGGAACTTTGTTGTCTATCACTCCCTGTATGGCGTTTGCCCACCGCATGGCTTCATTAAGCATTTTAGTATAAAGTCGGTAAGAATGTTTACGCCCATAAACAATGATATTCCAGTAACCTGCGAGGAATGGAGAAAAGACACACAGGATATATATGGGAGTGAGGTCAATATATGCAAAAAAGGGCAGAAATGATGGTGCTAATTGATGTTAAACCTACCAGAGTCCTTGAAGACTTTCTCATCTGGTTGCACCACAGAACAGAGGCTGTTCAAGACCAGTGTTCCCAGTTTAGTTGTGTTGCGCTCTGATGACTTGTAATAGTCGAGGGAGTTTGTGGTGAGAACAAACCAGCGCTTCTTCAGTTTCAGAGAGGTGCTCTTTGCTCCTGACTTCATTTCTTTATGCAGCCAGCCTGAGAATTAAAATGAACATGTTGTCATGGATTGCTACTTAGAATATTGATTACTTAAATTTAATCTTCTGTATGAAAATCTATGACTACACATGCATATGAATCCAGATCCAGGCTGACCTCTGACTAGGAACTCCTGCCCATCGACTTTTGTATCTCCTTTAGATTTTTGCAGCAGACCAATCCAGTGGTGCATTTCTTCAGGCGTGTCTGTGTTGCAGTGGATGACTCTGTTAGCAGTGATGATCACAAAGGAGTTTGGTCTAGAGAGAGAAAATATCACTTTGAAAATGTTTCTTTTAAAAAAATAAAAGGACTTTGCAAAAAGTGTTAAACTACATCTTAAGTTTGCATATTCTTCCAAGCAGCCAGACCTTCAGATATTTGAAATTGGTCTCATAAAAGAGACCAACTTTGGCTTTTCATCAAGTTGCCTTGAATTTATTTGGAGAAAATGTGTTACCTATAAATTATTCCAGCATAAAAATATCTTGCTTTCAAGAAATTTATTTTGTTTTAGATTAAGGCATTTTCAAATGATTGGTCTTAGGGTGCCAGACCAAACAAAGATTGCGATGTCTGTTGTTGTTCTATTCAGACTGACATATTCTTGTAACCCCAACAAGTAATGCAACCACATTTTAAATGGCCAGTTTTTTAAAAGATAACAAACCTATTTTAAAACCATGTCATAAATGCTGGCTTGTTGATCTGTCTGGATCATTCCTAGCAAGCAATCCTTGACAATAAAGCCACTGTATCGGTTTCACCTCCCTATTTGTTTCATTTTCCTAATTAGGAGACTATCAGAAATGTAACTTTTAGTCCAGTAACACTTCAATAAAATATTTGTTCTGTCAATAAAACAGGTAATTATTGCAGACTTGTAAACAAAATTGGAAATTGAGTGCAAAAAGGGACAAAATCACATTAAATAAAATGTAATGCGTATTGCACAAAAGTGGCATGGATTTTAATGACTCCTTGGCAACACCTTTCCATAAAGGAATTGCATCTGTAAAAGAAAACAGTCCAGGTAAAGACAGCCTTGCTTTCAGAGACTGTTTATCCACTATAATTGTTCCTTTGCCTTCTCTTTGTATACATTCTGCATTTGCAATGGGTCAACCAACCACAATGCAATCATGGAGAGATACCAGAACATGATAAAAAGGGACAGAGAGCAGTCAAAACCCAAAAGCAAAATTGTTGACCAAGACTAAATTAAATGTTTAAAGACATTCTGATTGCATAGAAGCAACTCACAAAGAAATTTAAGATGTTTAAAGATCATCTTTAACATTTAGAAACTTACCTGTCTGGGTTGTCTGATGCACAAACAGAATCAATCAAACCCACATCTAGTGTACCCTAGAAAGACAAAATGGTGGTGTGAATGAAAAGCTTTGCCTTTTAAATATTGTCTGTAGACATCAACTCCTGCTAATGGCTGCAAAAGAGTAGTTGTAGGTCAGATAAATTAACCTTACTATGGATCAGAGAGCTTCAGTTTCAAATACTTCAAGTAAAACCAAAGTTGTAATCTCACCTCAAAACTGGACTCGACCTTCATACTTTAGTGGAATCAGTTACATGTTTATTCACTTCTCAATGTACAATAAAAAAAATAAATAAATAAAATAACTGAGGCTGGAGCCGAGGCACTCACCACAGCATTCTTTGGGTTGGCCTGTTCGTGGTGCATCTCCAGGAGCTGCTCCGGGCTGGCGCTGTGGACCCGACTCAGCACATTGAACCAACCACTGAGTGGGTCAGAGGGAGTTCAGAAAGTACAAAGTCAGCAAACACATAATTGCAAATTAAACCGTGAACTTCCTTGGGCAACCACAAGGGGGAACTTAATTTCTATGCTTGTAGGTTGAGACAATTAAAAAAAGCAGCACTTGGCAGAGAGTAAGATGAATGGAAATAATGGGAATATAATTTACCTGGCATCTTCGGGGGACTCGGCATAGATCTGATAAGTTCTCTCCTCCGTGACAATATTCAGAGCATTTTCCTTCTCGTGGTTGTCCACAATCTCCCTTTAAAAGACACGCAGAGTTATTTTTGAAAATGATAAAATGATTACTACAATACCTTGCAAAAATTATTTATATCCTTCAAATCTTTTAACATTTGTCCTGCTATGGCCACAAATTTCAGTGAATCAAATTGGGATTTTATGCAACAAACCAACTTATAAGGTTATTTTCTGAAGGGAATTTGATTATCTCAAGATATTAGAATATTAGGGGGTCTGGATGTAAAAGCACAACACAATTTTCAGACTTGTAAGCAATTTTGAAGCCTGTTTATTATCTTCTTTCCATTTGAAAAATTAAACATATGTGATTGTATTGTGAAGAGATGGGGGAAAAAAACTGCTTCAAAATACTTGACACTGTATGACATTTATTCAAGGTTTCTTACTTGGCTGCACGGATGTCTATCGTTCCTTTTAGCTTCTCTTCGCTGTCGTTCTCGAAGTACATGAGTTTTGCCTCACGCAGGACAAACCATCGCATCTTCCAGTTGCGCCGAGACAAAGTGGACATCCCTCCACCTTTTTTGTAAAGCCAACCAGATTTGAGGGAATCCTGTTTGGCCCGGAACCACATGAAGGTCTCGTCTTTGAGGACACACCAGCGGCGACGCCATGGGATCATGAGTCCACCTGAGATGTTTATTGTATAATTTTAAAATGTGACAAGATATTTAATTTAAACTTCCCGTGACTACAATGCAAGGATATGAACCAGTCTGAAAGACCCATTGTCAACATATTGAAGCTGTGCTTAGCTGTGCATTAATCATTTGCATGCCTCCTGGGCAGTGGCTCGGTACTCACCCTTCATGTAGAGGTAGCCATGGAAATATGGAGGCCCACCGCCATTCAGCAAACTCACTCTCCCATTAGAAATCTCTTCATCTGTGTCCACGTAGCCATCATTCTCCTCATCACTGTCAATGAACTGAAACACAGCAGTATTGTGATGTTGCTTCACTCTGGGTGGATGTGAAATTTATAGAAATACTTTGCTAAACATGCATAAGGTAAAAAGAAAAATCCTTGAGCTGCAAATATAATTAATGACCACTTCGTTTAGATCTGCAAAAATTCTGCAATTTCATTTCTGATATTCTGTCTGGACTCGCTTACAGAAATCTTTAAAAGCAATCCCATCACACCGACACAGATGCACGTTTCTGCATGCCAACACATACAACATTTTTCTTTTCCTCTGACATTCTGCTGATGCCACAAAGTTCAGACCGAAGGCTCTGCTAAGCCAGCAGTATCTTGCATTTAGGCTCAAATGCAGCCACATCTGGGGAGCCAAAACAAATACTTTCAACTCAGCTTCATTGTTGTTTCCATGTGAGCTGGGCCTTAACAGCAGCAGGCAACACAGCAAAGGATCATGTGTGGAGAAGACATATGTTCAAGCAAAATAATAAACACCGGACATTCTTGGTGTTTAATGCATGTAAGAGCAACCTGAGTGCGCTCTCGTTTAGATTCAACTTTAATGATGCATATTTTGAGTTTCTTCACAACGGAATTTGCTCGTTTGGATTTTTATGTCTACTTGCAGATGTTACTTTCAGTGATTTGGATTATAAGATAGTGACTCGCAAAAGTTTTCACATCTCTTGAACACTTTCTGTCATGTCACAACTGCACACTTTTATGTGTCTTATTCTGATTTTATATATTTGACCAGCACAATGTAAAGTATAACTGTTTCAGGCATTTTCTTCTCTCATGCTACCCAATAATATCTAGTGCAACCAATTAATCGTCCTGCAGAAGTCACCTAATAAGGAAATCGAGCTCACACGTGTGCAACTTGATCTCGGTATAAATACAGCAGTTCTGTGAAGGCCTCAGAGGTTTGCAGAACATTAGAGAACAAACCACATGAAGACCAAGGAACACATCAGGCACATCAGGGCTAAAGCTGTAAAGAAGCTAAAAGCAGGGTTTGGTTATTACCCAGTATCAAAACCTTTGAACAGCTCACACAGCCCTGATCAAAAACACATCTCAAAATGGAAACCATATGGCACATCTCCAAACAACTTAAAATGTGGGGCAAAGAGAAGCATCCAATAGGCCGATGGTCAGTCCGGAGTAGCTTCCATAGTTGAGTTGGGAGAATCTCATGCTAGGACAACATTTAGGAATGTTTAGGAACCACAAATCGAGCCTTCAGGTGAAGAAGGAGGACAACCGTCCGAAGTCCTGTTTAAAGTTTGCTACAAGTCATGAAGGAAACACAACAAGGGAACCAGAACTGAACCTTTTAGCCTACATGGGGGAAAACCGATACTGGATATCCCAGAAGTAAATTATGATGTGGGAATACAAGGGAAGCTGGTGAAAGTTGATGGGATGATGGATGGAGTGAAAGACAGAGCAAACCTATTGAGAGTGGGGCTGGATAATTTAGTGAAATGTATCACAATATAAGGGTTTCATTTCAGTCAATATAGATAATTATTAATTCATTTTTTGCTTTACATACCTAAAACATGGCCAAGCTAACAAAGTGACCATTTTATCCACCATTTCCCCTCAAGCTGTTGTGCTCATTTTCTTCTTCCACTCCATGCCACGGTTTTTTATATTTAAGCAGTGAAAGAGAAACGTGAAACTGCTGCTGTACAAGTTGTTGCTGTTAGAGTAGCTGAAGCCCTCTGCCTACATCCACCAGAATCCTGGAGGATGTAGAGTTTAATGAAATTATTCAGCATTGTATAGAACACATCATTTATTTATATTGGTCACGTGCCTATCACTATTGTTATTGATCTATTGTCCAGCCATAGTAGAGAGGCTAGAAAAGACCATGCCAGAGGTTCACCTTTCAGATGGACAACAATCCAAACCCAGGTTGTTGGTCTATCACATGAAATTAAATACACACAGATGTGGGGGCACAATGTGGCAAGAAAGGTTTGATAGATAAATATTGAGCAGAAGCTGAACTTACTGAGTCTGAGCTGCCTCTGAAAGAATCCAGGCTGTTTTGGGTGCAGGAGGATTCTCGTAACACCTCCTCGTCTGTGATATGGCCATCATTGATGCTAGCACCAGAGCTCCCAAGGGCCTCCTCAAACTCTTCTTGATCATAGTCTGACTCTGCATCTGGCAGGCTTGACTGCAATGGCACGTCATTCAAAGGCACAAAATCCAAAGTCCTGGTAGTTCTCTGGCATGGCTGCATTTCTCCATTAGTCACTATAAGAGGACAAGCAGGAGGGGGACGGGCTGTAATAATGGGGGTGTGATTAAGTCCATTCGAGGTGGCAGGGGGGAGATTTTCTGGTGCAGAGTGAGGACCTGAGGACGAAGACACCATGACTCCTTCTGCAAAGGCAGGGGGAGGAGGAGGAATACTCTGAAACACGTCCGTATCAAGAGGAACCGCCGCAGGGGGAGGAAAGTCCGGCAAAGGAACACATTCGTCCTCTGTGGGGAAACCCTCGTCCACTTCCTCTTCCGCCAAAGGAGCTGCTGATTCATTCACTTCGTGGAGATTTTCCTCACTTGAGAGCGATGGCTCTAGCCCTCCGAAGTCCAGCAGCTCCAGGAACTCAGTTGCCACGCGAGACGCCTCCTTCTCCAGCCTGTAGATCTCAGCGTCCCTCATCTGACGCAGTTCCTCGCGGGAAACGTCCCCGAGGAGCGACACGCCATCCTCCTGCTGCTTCTGCAGACGCTCGATCTCCCTCTCGAGACGCAGGATCTCCTCCATCTGGCGGCTCTCCTCCTCAGATGTGTGATTGTAGGACGGAGTCTGGGTGAGATCCTGCTGTTGACCAGAACGGTTCAGAAAATTCAAACATCTGCTCACACAACATGTTTAGTTATTATTTTAGAAGCAGAAGATGAAATTGAGTTACCTTAGGGCAAGCACCATTCAGGGAGTTCCTACAGGAAAAATAAATATTGATATAATTAGAGCATAGAGTAAAGGAAGTTTCACAACAAACACAAAAACTACATTCTACCTTGTCGTTTCCCCTTTAGCTGCTAATTTCTGCTGTTCTTTCTCCTTCATCAGTCTCTGCTCCTCCTCCTCTGCCCTCCTTTTGCTCTCCTCTTCCTCCTTTAGTCTCTCCTCTTCTTTCCGTCTCTCCTCCTCCTCCATCCTTTTCCTCTCCTCCTCTAAACGCCTCCTCTCCTCTTCCTCTTCTCTCCTTTTCTTCTCCTCTTCCTCCTGCCTCCGCTTTTCCTCCCTAAGTTTGTGGCAGACGGATCGAGCGAGTTGTCCCCTGCGGTGTTTTTGCAGGACGACGGTAGCCAAGCGCAGGCGCAGGAAGGCGCGTCTCCAAAAGTGAGCCCGGTAGTTCTTCTGGATGGTAACGACGCTGTACAGGACCCTTTTGTATTGTTTCCTATAAACAGATATTTAAAAAAAATAAACAAGTCAAAAAGAACCGATGTTGACCTCAGACATCTTTGTTTGATATGCATCAAGAAATTGGTTTTTGAACAGAATGAGTGGTCAACTTTCTCAGTCTTTAGTGTGGAAGTTGTTACTGATAGAAAACTCTGCAATGTATTTTTAATGGGTTTAACAATGACAGTATAAGGAATGAACAAGTTTAATTTCAACTTCTTTTAAGAACTTCTTGAAGACTGAGTTAAAACATTTGATTTAGTATTTTTGAATTTAATGAATACATTTCTGTTATTCTGACGAGCAACAAAAGAGCAATACTTTCAGCAAACATAAAGGCTGAAAGTAACTCTAAGTTTGACAAGATTTCAGTCTTTGCCTGCTTTGAAACAGCCTGGACTTGAAAGTTCTGGCAAGATTTTGAAAATGTCAGATGTACCTTCAGATGTGAAAGTAAGTCACATCTGACATCTGACAGACAAGTCCAAGTCAAGTTTCAGGAAGAGAAGTGCACATCAAGTGTCAAGTTTCCATTGACTTAAGAAAACCCATTTTTGTAAGCAGAATTTGATTAATTTGCCATTAATTTAATGCATAAGCATGTACCTTTTTTAACTTTTTGAAGCATGTACATAAATTGTGCTGATTTGTATTTTTCTGGAATGTCATAAAGTGTGATATTTGTCTGATTTGAAATTTGAAATCTACTGAATGTATCAAACAAAGGCCTTTTTAGCTTGTCTTGACAATGACGTCATTAATAACTCAATTTCCAGACCAAGTGCCTAAGTCCAGTCTGCAGACTTTGTTCAATAAGCTCAAACCTCCAAGTAGAATCTAAATGCTATCACAACGTGCTAAAGATGCTAATAATTTGTTTTCCATTTTTACAGCAACGGCACTCATGTGTGCATGACGTCGCCTCTGATCCTACTACACCTAATTAATGACCCCTGACAGAACGACGGACAGTGTATAAATAACTTAAAGGAACAGGTTTTAAGATAAAAAAATAAATAAATCTGTTTCAGCAGGTCAAAGCTGTACAAAAACATACACAATTCTGATTGGCGCATCTTTATTTCAGCTTCTCTGTTTAAATAAACACCCTGAAAAGAAAAAGGCCTGTATGGCTGTGCCAATCCTCTTTGGGCCGTTGTGTTTAGCGTTGTGACTCAGCCCCAACACCCACACACAGCACATGCATTGGATGCATATAAACATGGAGCCATCCAAACAGCACATAACTTTCTGGGGACCACACACGCGCTCTGCTCTGACTCTGTGACCCCCAGTCTGACCTATCATCCACATTTATCACAGCATGTGCTTCCTCTGGTGTCAGGATGGCCTCTGAACTGATATAATGTTACGTGTAATAACACAAAGCCTGTACTTGTGTCTTTAGGGAACTTCCCGAGGCTCTGGCTTCAGCAAGAACGAGTTAGAGGGGAAGGAAACCCATAACCTGAATGCTGTCATCAGGCCCATTATACTCTCAGAGCTTTTCGCAGTACTGTATGTAACCTTATATATGTCTGCATGCAGGTGGAGTACAGTTAGATTAAATGCCTACGGGGGGTCTCTGCACATGCAGATGTTTAACAAGCATTGTGAATAAAAGAGAGTCGGGCTATGCAATTAGTCAAGTTTTGGTTAGATTCTTTTTAGTTTCTGCTCGAGAAGCATTTCAGCTTCCCTTTGATTTCCACCATGTTAAAACCCATTATAAAATTCGAACGACTAGAGGAATTTGTAAATATGCTGACGTGAGCTAAAGAAATCTGAGTTTCTTGAATGCTGTAAACGAGGTTTTACAGCATTTAAGCTGTCGTCACACTTTTCCTCTTTCACCATAGAACATACTGAAAAATGCAAGTTCTGTGGGTATACAAAAAATGCAAAAAGTGTTTTATGATACATCAGATCTATAAAATATACATGTCACTTCTGCTGTGCCTCCATTCTGTATAGTGCATGAAAACTGGTGGGTAAATAAATTCACATTGCTGTATAGTGTTGGGTTATAGTACTTCTTTCTTCAAAGTGATCACATAATAAATCAGAAAGTAGGTCAGGTTGTGAGTTGCACCCATTTTTACTAGTGAAAACTACATAACTTTTAAAAAGAAACCTAAGCATTGGTTGAAAGCAAGTCAGTTATGTATCCATTCATAATGTATTCCACTACTTATCAGAAAAATAGAATTAAATTCCAAAACTCCAGAGCTGCACAAAATGAAGAAAACACATCATTGTGATACTATGAATATTACTAAGCTGATATTAATCATCATTCTCCCACAATTTCCTGGTTTCTTTCTTTGTTAGTATTATCAGAAAGCCTCATAACTCTGGTTGAGCTTTAGCATCTCAGCCCCTGAAAAGTGCATCTATCATGGGGAACAAGACCCAAAAAAGTCCATAGAACAAGCCAAATATTTCATTCACATGCAGACTTTTCATAACTGCAACTAGAAGTTTTATAGGGTACCAAATATTTCATCCAAACACATTTTGGATAGATGGTTATTGTGATGTCACTGTGGATTTATGCAAAAGTTTGGTCCTTTTATCCATTCTTTGACAAATAGCTCAGAAAAGTTCAGTGGAGACCATTAGTGTATTAGTGTAGTGTAATTCCAGGATTTCTATCTTCCCATCAACTCGGACCAGCCTCCGCGAACAAAAGCATCCCCACAGCATGATGTTGCCACCACCATGCCAGAACATTATGTATGTTGTGATCAGGATGAGTTGCAGGCTTATGAACACTTTCGCAGAGCAATGTTTGTACGTAACAACTTTTTTTTTATTATCAACAAAATGTTTAGATCCACGATGCATTTTAGCAAATATGATTGTGCAATTATTCTAAATAAGAAGCATCTCAAACCAATTTCTCTCTTTTTGCTCCCTGAGACAGTAAAGCAAAACATTTTTTACTCCATTACATAAAATTAAGTGCTTCAGCTGTGGTTTATGCTAATAGAATAAAGAACACTAACAACCATGCTACGTCACCAGGCTCTTAAAGCTCCATTCCCTCTAACTTTATAATTTAATTGTAACTAAAAAGATCCCAAATGAAGGCTCTTGAGAGAAAAAAAGCCCAGATGTTCTGCAACAAAGACTGTCCAGTAACTGGGCCATGTACTGCTCAGCAAGTCCACATAGCACGCATGTACATACAAGGAAGAGATAACTGTGCCAAAGCCATGTATGAAAGCACCTAATCCCCTTCTACCTCCCCCATTTGTACACACACACACGCACGCACACACACTAACACATAAGCTGCATACCTCCACCACAAAACAAACACTGACAACTGCCGCTGCCACTCAGCAATTCAACCCCCCCGTCCAATCACTCACCTTGCCACATAGCTGAGGATGTGGGCGCGGATCACCATGCCAGCCCTGCGCCGCACCTCTTCCCTCTCCTTCTCCAGCCTCTGCTCCAGCGCCTCCTTCAAGAACACCTGCAGGACGGGCAGCGCCACGGCCAACGTGGGGGTGACAGACAGGCAGGATGGGGCAGGAGGGGTGACAGAGAGGATGGGTTAGTTCCTACGCTTGATAAGCTTGTAAATAATAATTAAAAAAAGAGACAGGGGCCCACAGAAGGGCCCCTGTTTTCTGTTGGTCACTGCAGGAGGAAGCTGTGGTGAAGCTGTAGCTACCATGCAAGCTGGTCTTCCTGACTGCAGAGCAGAACAGGCAGGAAAACTGACTGACAGACTGCAGCGTTTCTGCTGCTGCAGAGCCTCATTGTGTTTGGGGCGTCCTTCCTGAGCTTTCCTCTTCTGCTGCTACCGCTGCCTTGGTAGCTAGACTGACGTATGCAGGCAGAAAGGCACAGCAAAACAGGGAGGGGAGAGGTAGGCAGAGGGAGGGATGAAGGGATATGAGGGGGAGGGATGGTGGCTGCTGTCCAGATAGAAAGCCACACCTCTCCTTGGTCTCATGAGTGTAGGAGAAAGAGTTTGAATTAACCCTTTCCTCACTCCTGGAAACTTTTTTTTTTTTTTTTTTCACTTTTGATGTAAGAGATTGGAAACCCAGTAACTTTGTCTGAGCTAAAACAGAGCTTATGTGGCCACTTTATTCCCCAGAAGAAGAGTTTTGGGTGGAGACATTCAAGTGTTTGTGTGTTTGTTTCCCAGATGTTCGACTTATCAAAGGAGCCCACAGCTGCAGCTCTGCCCAACTCTGTGAAAGTCTGTGAGAGGAGGAAGCTTCCCCTTCGTCCACATCCTTCCCCCGTCTGTAAAACAAACGGCTCTCAAACACATGCGCGAGCCAACAAATATCAACCCTGGTCTCCTAATTCGGGGCACACCGCTTCCCCCTGGACACAATCAATGCGTACATAATCACACACAGCTGGTTCCACCAGAAGGAAACGTAGACCCTGAGCCTCGTTCCCACAAGCCACACAACATTACCCAGAAACCAGGAATAACATATTGCCACCAGAAACACAAACTTGTGAGCTGAGTAACGTTGTGTCATACAGTGACTTGCAAAGGTATTGAGCTCTTTCACATTTTTTTTTACTTCAAGACATTGCAATGAAACATAAAATGTAAGGAAGACATACACAGTGTATAGCTTTTTTCTCAAAGTCTTGTAGTTGAAATACTAAACCGCCTGCAGTTTGTCTGACTGTATCTATCATTCCCCAGCTCAAAGGTGAAGCTCCGCCCCAGGTTCAAGGCTTTTGTAGCCTCTAACAGGTTTCTTCGAGGATTAACCATTATTTAGTTCAATCTGACTTATCATGTTTTTCTGTGAAGTATTAGTTGTCCAATTTACAGCTATGTAGTACTTGGTGTTAGTCTATGACAAGTATCTGCAACCTTTACAACCTGAAGAGCCATTTTTACTCTCAGGCCTGTGAAATAAAACATAATTAGAACCAGAAATGTAACAAGACCTGTTAAAAAACAGAGTTTGTTATATTTAAATTTAGAAACTACAGCTTCCTGGTTCTTTACAACTTTTAGCCAAAGTTATTAAGAGTCTTTTTGGAAAGTCCAAAGAGCCATTTGCGGCTCTGGAGCCAAAGGTTGCAGACCCCTGGTTTATGAAAATACATTCTAATAAAACACACTGAAGGTTGTGTTTGGAACGAGTGAGTTCAAGTAGTATGAATACCTTAGCGAGGCAATGTTAACGTAAGGTTCAGCCACCTCCTCTGGGTGAGTGTGTGGGACATTTGATTTACACTGGCATCTGCACATAGGCGGTCATGCACCCGTTATTCAAAGCGAGCTGTACATATGGCTCGCATCATTTTTCATGTTTTGTTTTGGCCTGCCATGTGTGCAGGCTGACACTGTTCACAGCGTGTTAGCCAAATGGGATATTACAAGAAAAGTGTCCAAAAGGGAAACGGCAAATCTGAAAAGTCTCAGCCATGCAGGAACCACAACTGAGGGCAGGAAGGAACCGGGGGTCAGATGCGGGTTTAGCTGATTTCAAAAGAACTCCATAAAAGTTGTTTTCTTCAAAACTTCTCTTGGCTTTGTGCAGCCTGATTGAACGAGTTAGTTAAAGTCAATCTTTCTTTGAAATAAAGAGTCGAATGAGCTTCAGAATGCAGAACTATCAAAACTCTTCAAAAACAAGGGCACAAAGCATGTCGTGACTGTAAGTCTATCTCAATATTACTCACATGGACAGTTTTTTGTTTAATGCACAGCTCGGTGAGTGTGTCAAGGGGAAAACACCGCAGCTCCTACAGGATTGTCTCGTGATTACAGTAAGTCCTTGTCTGAGTTACAATTACCGACTCAGGATTTTCCTTTTAGGAGGAGGAAGTTGTCAACAAGACTCAGACAAATCTTTGGGACATGAGTCAGAGAGACAGTGGTGCCCATTAACAGTTTAGGAGTGACAAAAGGCTCAGCTTGGTCTCAAAGGTTTGCAAATTTTCTCAAAGATTCTTGATTTTTTTTTGCACGGGGGGGCAAAACATAGTTTGTTTATGCACTCAGTGTATAAAGAAGCCCTCTAACAAGGTGTTTGTCAAGTGAGTTGCTAACCGAATAGTATTCTATGACCTTCTGTGGTCTTAAAGAAAAACATGAACTGGCTTTCTAACATCTCCCTGAGACTATCCAGTTTAACTTTCCCATCCATATTTGAGAAACCAAAAACCTAGAAAGTTGATATTTTCATTCTTGGCTAAAGAGAAAATAATTTGAAACATTGAGCTGCTGTGTTGTTTGTGGCTACTAGAAGTACCCTGGGCATGAATCCAATAGAAGTCACTCCAACTTGACAAAAAAAAGAGAGAAAAAAACCCCAACAAGTCATGGCATGTTTTTATAAGTGTGTGTGTGGGAGCTGCACCTTTGTCTTCCCCAGCTGCCACTCTTTCTTGGTGTTATCATGAAGGTTGAGTACCTCCAAACAGCAAGACTTCTCTTCCACCGAGAGGTTTTTGTTTTTGTGAATCATTTTGTACCTGAAAAAACACAAAAACATGGAGACAATATTTTTCACTGTCTTTATTTTAAAATAAAATCCATTTTCTTTTTGAATGGTCTGGCTATACAATAAGATCAGAGTAAGTAAAAATAATGATAAAGTGACACAGTGTAGTAAAAATTTGATAAATTTTAAACAAAATTCAATGGAAACTTTTCAGGGTTAAACAGAAGTCATTCTTTCTAAAAAAAAAAAAAAAAGACATCTTACATTTATTATCCCAATTAAATTACAGCCTTATCCCAACCATGAAGCTTCTGTCTTTGATTGCTAGATACATTTTTATACTATGGTGTATAAATGATATTTTAAAGGACAATTTCAACTACAATAATTGTTGGCAGCCTCAAAAAGGATAGAATGTCTTTCTATCAGTCACAGGCCAACATCATCACAGATTCTTCAGCTGATACAAAGTACAAATACTGTTTTGTCTCAAATCCACCTGACAAGTTTGTTTTTAACAAAAAAAGGTTGCAATTAAAGTAACAGAAGTGTTTTGCAAATCTGACACATTTATATTTGTGTTATTTGTTTCATTTCTATAAGCAAATATAGCTGCACAGTCTGAGTAAGGCTTCCTTCTGGTTTTCCTACCTGCTGAAAAAGTCTTTAAATGTTCTGCGGACGGGGAATCCAGCCTTTCGAATCTTTACAGTTTCCAGCATCCCAGAATATCGCAGCTGGTTCAACACAACATCCGGGTCGAACTGATTAGCCTTCTGCCAGAGACAAACAAGCAAGAAGAGTGGCTTTTTTTATTCATGTCCAGTGATAGAAGCAGCAATAACTCTGTTTTATGATGTCATTTTAATAGAAAAGTGGTGAAGAGCAAATGCACAGCTGGTGTTTAAGCATGCAGACATGTCATCTTTTAAATATAACCTTCATCTCTGAGTGCAGCTAAAGAAAGTTATGACACAGCCAAACACTGCAGGCAACACCCACTCAAACAACCTCTCTGGTGAGTCAAACTTAACTTGAACTAGAAAGTAAATGACCACAGAGAGCTCTATCATTTAACATTAACAGTCGGGTTGCTGAAAGGAAACAAAAACACCGTCAGATGGGAAACCTGAGCTCTGTTAGGCAAGACCTTGTCTGCCTGGGGGGCCTTTTTTCTTCCTGGAATCCCAAACAGCGTTGTTACCAATAATCCTCAGGCCTGCTTGTCGCTGAGGATCTGCCATATCTGCTGCCTCTCTTTGGAGGCCAGCAGATCACTTGGGTCCACACGGAGGCCATTTGTCACACAGAGGGCCCACACAAGATCATAGCAATTCGTCTACATGTCAGTTTAATTACAGACTAACGCTTGTTAGCATGGAAATTTGCATCTGAAGTTCCTCATTGTTGCCCTTTGATTTCTTAACTTGTCTGCAGAGGATTAAGGGAGCTGAACGAAGCACATCACAATGATTTGAAAGCATGAAAAACGAGCCGAAGTGACAACGATTTTTTCCCAGCATGTAAATCACACAAACGCGCAGTTTCCATTTGTGGGTCTACATAAATTTGCATGCTTGTTATTCTGTCACAAGGCAGGATTAACAAATTGTCTGCCTGCTTCATCTTGACCACCCAGAGCAAAATAAGGCAACATGAGGCAGGGACAATGACAAGGAGGTGCGTTTCAGAGAGCAGAGAAGTGGACACTGAAAAAGAACGAGATGAAACAGGAAGAGAACATGCAGAAAGGTATGCAAGCCAGTCAGCAGATCATCAACTACAGCCGTCACCTCTGACATCTGGATAAAAAGACACAGAGGGAGGAATGTGTATTTGCACCAAAGAAGAAGTCGTATGTTAGTAGCGAATATCTACAGCTGAACAGTAACGCTACGATTGAGTGAGAAAATCTTATTTGTGGACAGAGCACAGAGGCTGAAGCACAAACATGAGCTCTGGGTGCAGGGCAGGGGGAGCTATGAATAGCACCAAGGAGGTTTAACTTCATATGCGACCTTCACAAGACCTGGCAGAGATTCAAACTTTTTTTTTTCCTGTCCAATGAAATTTGCATGACTTACCTTGTCCATGTTTGGTTTGATGCAGCGCACAAAAAAAGGATTAGAGGCACTCAATGTGGCCATCAGGGAATGGAGAGAGTCCTGAAAGACATCAGCGCAAAGACTGTAAAGAACAAAACATCTTTTGTAATATAACTTGTACTTTGAGGTCAATAGAGAAAAAACAAAAAACTCAGGGTAAAGTTAACACTTTTCTTCTTTTTCTACATTCTACACACAATTTTAGTTACAAATCACCTGGGAATTATTAAACTGTTTTACCAATGTATTCGAATTAAAAGTACAGTAAAACCTCCATGTAAGAAAGTTTTAAAAGAAGTACCGGCAGTTTCTCAAAAACCAGTATATGTATCCTTCAAAGTCTCAGTCTTTTGCATCTCTGTTTTCTTCATTCATTTCTTGTTCCTGCTATTTTAATGCAAAGGATATAGAAATCTAAGTATATGTAAGAAATAAAAAGATAAAAGCATTTTTATTTCACTTATCTATATCTAAATTTACTTTTTTTATTAGAGACACATGGAAAAATACACCCTCTGAGGTGCCTTGAACCACCCAGACTTTTCTCAGTACGGCAGACACTGGGTCTCCAGCAGCCGAGTGTGACTGGCCCTTGGTTGGCCCCTCTCTGCCCAGCCGTCAACCCTAATCCCTCGGATTTTTGGACCTGTATGCCAGGGAGACCTGCCAAATCCTCGCTTGCTCGCTGTAGTTAGGACGTGTTTAAACGGAGTCCTGTGTAGCATCCCCTCCTCCACATCAACAGCTTACAGCTCCAATTTTCCTTCCAATTCATCATCCATCATCCTCAGTTGATATTAAACAGATACCCTTCTCCTCCCTCTCTGTGTTTGCTTTACTTCTCCTTATTGTACAATAATAAAGAAGAGTTATGACCATCAGAGTTTTCAGGCCCATTTCATGTCTTGACCTGCCAGTAAAAATTTCAACTGAGTTAAATTTTTCTGTAAAAGCCCTAAATTGCAGAATTAAAACATGTTTTCTAGCCTATATTGTGAAACAGCATTTGCCTCCTTTTTCATATCCATCAACTAAATTGTGCAAAAAGCCTTTTTGAAAGGATAATTTTCTCCTTTTGCCAAATAAACTATACATAGCAACATCTGAAAAAGTAATTTCAAAGAAACATTGCCAAATGGGTACTTATTTTTGAAAAACTAATCATTCAAAAGTAAAAAAAAACAAACAAAAAAACCAAGTAAACACTACAGAAGTATGAAATGGTTGTGGAGTGAAATGCAGCAGCTAGAATAAACTGAAATGCTCACATGGCATTTACAACTTCGTTTTTAATTTCTTATTTGGACATGCTATGACTTTGTGTTTAAACACCCCAGTGGAAGTAACTGAGTCTTTTTCATTCAGCAACAACTTCCACATCAAAGATTGTTGTGGTTGGGGTGTTCTGGTCAAGCCAAGTCGAGTTTATTTGTATAGCGCATTTCAGCGACAAGGCAGTTCAAAGTGCTTTACCTCATAAAACATCATGCAGTCATCATGAAGCAAGCAATAACCATTACATTTTGTCATTTTTGATTATGGCATTTGGTCAAAAGCCACCATCAAAATAATCAAGTAAATACACATCAAATATGTTGATCAGTTTTCCAGTTACTGCAAACCAAAGGCCACTCTAAACATGGATTTTAAGCCTTGATTTTGGTTGTTTTGCAGTTTTCTGGAAGTTTGTTCCAGATTTTTGGTGCATAGAAGCTAAATGCTGTTTTTCCATTTTTGCTTCTGGTTCTTGGGATGCAGAGAAGACCAAACCAGAGCCAGAATACCATAGTGGTTTTGAAGGTAGATTCAATAACAACAGCTCTTTAAAGTTTTCTCTATGAGCTACAGGCAGACAGTGGAAGGACTTCATAACAGAGTAATGTGCTTTATCCTCATAGTTTTGGTGAAAACATGAGCAGCAGCGTTTTGTTTGGCTGCAGCTGTCTGATTTTTTCGGCAGACCTGTGAATACACTGTTGCAGTAATCGATGCAACTAAAGATATATGGTTGAATTGGATCTTTCTGTAACAATAGTCCTTTATTGCCGAAAATGTTCTTCTGGTAGGCTATAGAAGACTGACTTTGTAACTGTCTTTGTGTGATTCTGAAGCTTCAGTCCATCTAAATGTGGATTTCAGACCTGGTCACTAATTTCTAGTGTAATTAGTGATGACTCTGGATCGTTCCTCTTTGGCTCTAAAATTATAATTTAAGTTTTGTTTCTGTTCATCGGATCTCTGATCAGGTCCAGTCAAAATGAACATGAATTACTCCCAGTCACCACCCAAATTCTCGTCAATATGCTGAGTAAATACCACAGATATGAAAAGAGGAAAACAAATAGTTATCCTGTACCTTATCCAACTGTCTTACCCTAAATTGAGAGCTGACGGTGGGTTTCCGACGAGCTGTCCCCATCTTCAGAGTCTCGTCTCCACTTCTGCTGCCAACTCTTTCAAAGAGGTCATAGATGAAATCGAGCCTGAAGACGCAGCAGAAGACGACCGGTGGTCAAAGAAACTCGTTCATGCCAGCTAATTGCATTGGTGTACCAGTGTACAGGATACAAAAGAGGACATGTGCTCACCTGCTATCTTTGAGGATGAACAAAATGTCATCTCTGAAGGTGTCTCTATTCTTCTCCAAGATTCCCCGCACATCATACAGCACCTTCACAATGAAATAACAAAATATGGTAGGGATAGTGTCAGAAGCAACTCAAAAATATTATAATGACAATACATTTTCAATTGAGAAACACCAGATTTGTCCTGGTTCAGACAAATTTTGCAACAGAACATTACAAAGTCAGTAACTAAGCTGAATATACAAAAAAACAAACGAACAACAAAACATAAAGCTTTTAAAATTATAATAATAAAACTACTTGGCATCACAGTGTGGCGGGAGCTCGCATAGAGTTTGCATAATGTTCAGGGAAACTCTCGCAACCCTTGTGATAACTGCTTTTATGCAGAATTACCTTTTCTGACCAATAACTAAAGCACTGTCGTCATAAAAATGCATAAAATATATCTGCTTTTTAGAAGAGGATTCACATGTAGCCTCAGTCTAGCAGGTAAACACTAATAGTTTGAGTTGTGATTCACTGCAAGGTCTAGTGGAGTGCTGTGCAGCTCGCCACTGTTTGAGTCATTTTAACTTTCATTAAGACGTTCCAACACTCACCTTTCTCCATACCAACACACTTGGTATGCACTCTCTAGATACTTTGTTTGTTTACTAAAAATAAAGGTGCAATGATATGCAAAAAAGAGTAATGTGCTTTACTCATATGATATGCAAAAAATGTGGGTTATTTGCATATAATACATGCCTCATTTCTCTTCAGGTTAGTTTTCTTTGAGGGGAGGGAAGTGCATTTGCAAGCCTGGAGGGTCTAGCACATCCAAACATGATGAAACGTGTACACATAAATCACAGAGGCACTAATTTATTTCATATCCACTGCTGTTTAAAAGGGAAACATTAATAGATTTATGTTTTGTGTTGGTTCCAATATGTTCTTTGGCACGAATTTTACTATGAAACAGGTCACTGAAAGTAAAGCACAATTTAGTGAAAAAGAACTACTGGATCCTTTACAAAAATACATTTACATGTTTATTTGCAGAAAAGTATTTTCAAAGATGCAGTTTTGGTGTTTTACTAAAGCATTAACACTGTGTGTACTTGCTCTAATTCTGCCACATTGCAAGCACAAACTTTAATATATTTTTATGGGAATTTTTTTTTACTTGCTCAACAAGAATAGTAAAAATTATACTTGGATGTCAACTGGTGTACGTCTCTACTAATTTTGAAAATAGAGAAACTGCAACTTTTACTCATTCTGAAAAAAGATTAGTGGAATTGCCAGGAGAGCATCTCTGAAAAGAAGTTCATGGTTAGACTTTGACTGGACCATCTAATGACATTTAATGTTTTCATCCAACTATCCTACTGTTGCTCTGGCTGCATATTTAGAGGATTGTTGTCCTGGTGAAAGGTCAACCTAAATGTTAGTCTCTTGCAACATTTAATATGTTTTCTTTCAGGTTTGCTATTTGCCTATCTTTATTCATCTCTGCATCAATTCTAATCTTCTTTTGCTGCTAAGCAAAAAACAAATGCACAGTTTCATTTTGTAGATGATCAGTTTTGCGTGATGTGCAGGTGTTAGTTATCTGGCAAACAAAACATTTGGCCAATGAGGGTGCTCTGATCTTACCTGACCAGAACACCTTCATACACATGTTTGTTGAGTCGCAGTAGAGATAAACTGAAAACAAGACATCTCATTATTTACGTTTAATGCTTTTTTTCTTTATTTTTTGCCAGAAAAGCCAGATATGTGGCATTATAGTCAATAATTACCATTTGATACATTTGGTGCATTCCTGTGGATCTCTTAAGCTCCTCCATTGACTAAACTTTTTAGAAATAAGGTAATTTTTACAGCAAATTAGTTTCCCTGGAAGGTTTTTAAGGCCATCAGAATGAAGTTGCTTGGTGTACATTCAGATGTACACCAAATGTTCCATGTGTAATTTGTCTTATGATGATGCAAGTAAATGGTAAGGGCTATCATATAACATCCCAATAAAATATATTTTTACCTGTTTCACTATGTTGATAAAAGCACTGGAAACAACAGCCTAGTCTGGACTTTTGTATCTGAACTGGGTCACAACTAAGCCTGCCTATGCCTGGCTTCTGATCGTTTTGCACTGAAGAGATGCTGTCTGAGGCAGGAATCATAAAACCAGTCTTTAAAAAGCACAATCCTATCTAATCTCTGCATTTGTCCTGATCGTTCTCATCTTATTCCTCTTTTCTTCACTTTCACCAGGCGCATTGCCTGTTTCAATGCCAGCTCAGGAATAAGTTGATGACGGTGAAAGTTTTTATCCTGAATCAGGAAAAAAAAAGACAGCGAAGGAGGAGTGAGACACCGACATCCTGGAGAAGATTTTGGCAAAGAATCCAGCTCTGTTCATCCAGCAATTACCTCACTTCCACTAAACGTTGAATCCACAAAGAAAAAGACAGTGATGTGTGTCTTTGTGAGTTGGTGCAAGAGTCGTTAATCACCTCTCCTGCATAGTGCTTGATGCCAAACTGGTGGTCAGTCACTCTGGGCTTCACATAGTACGGGTTTGTCTGGGAAGAAAAGACAGGAAGACCACAGATTTCTTTTATCCATTAAGTCCATGTCTGTCTAACAAGCTGATTAGGAGAGACAGAACTCTGGGTTCTCCAAGAGTTCAGCAGACATTTTAATGAGCCAAAAGGATGCAGCCAACACAACTGGTTCACTGGGTTTTCTATTAACTATTTTTTCAATAATCTTTTACTGTGAAATGTTTTGAGCTTGATTTCTCAAATATCAGTTTTGTTCTCTTATACAAAGTTTGTTCATTTTTTAAAAAAAGAAATTAACAAACTTCCTGTCTGATTTAAAGTGCTGGTCAGAAGTTTACATACACTCCTCTAAATATTCGTTTTGCCACTATTATAAAACAGGTCCAGTCTTTTTTCTTCTCTGATCCTAAAACCTATCCAGCCACAATTTATCTCAGGTCCTGGTTGATGCCTATAAAGTGTGACAAACTAAAAAACATGGGTTATTGTGTGAACATATAACACATTAAAGTTGTTCACAAAATTCTTGATTTTAAAAAATGGCTGAAGATGTATGTTGTGTAATTACTCCTTCCTGAAAAAGACATTTTAAAATGAATCATTAAAGACCCCAAAAGAAATCAAGTTTGTCCTTTTTATGTGTGTTTAAACCTTCGACCAGGATTGTATCACATAATAATCTTGCACTTTAAATGTTTTTCTGGGTGAAAGGAAATTTTAAAAAGTCTAACAAAATTAAAACGCAGCACAGGGCTGAGACCTCAGGGAGAGTTCAGTTGGTCCTTACAGTTCTTTCCATTTAGTCACAAAAATGTTCTGAGAAAGGCCTTTTCTCTCCCTGCACACAAAGCTCATCAGAGCTGGAGAGTGGCTGATCAGATTTCAGCATTGTTGTGTGTAAAAGTGTGTAGGGAGGGGTTTGCACAAGGTGCAACAAAGACTTTTCAGCTCAGCAGGCGAATCACCGGCCAGGATGGAGGTTTAACCCCTTCAGGATGCCAAATAAATTTCCTTCAGCTTCCGTGGACAGAACAAGGTTGATCGTTTTGCTCTTCAGCTGGTTGAGTTCAGAGGTAAACTCTGATCTTGGCTGCATGGACTTACTGCATGTCGGCTGTGCAGTTTCTCCAGAAGGGTGTAGTCCGTGCCTTTGGGGAAGCGGCTCTCCTCGTTGATAAGAGCCAACATGCCCAGTTTCTAAAGCAGTCACAGACATAAGAAAGACAGTCATGATCAAACTAGTTGTAATCCTAGCATCTGGCAACTTGCATTATAGCAATACCAGAAGGAAACTGTTCTTTTTCTTCTCCCGTGGTTTGATTTATATTTTTATATGCACAAAATCGCACTAATACCACAGAAATAATATAAATGAAGCAACACAAATCCAAGGAATGTGCAGAAATAAAATAGCTACATTGTTCCCAACATTCAGTTTCAGCATAATTTCTATCTCTGGTGGTAAAATAACAATTGTTGTCGTGCTTTACCTCAACCCTACCTCCAACCACCGACTGGTGTGTATTACTGCAAAAACAACATGCAAACTGAGACTCCGTAATGATAGACTGGGAGAAGGGAGTCAGTGTATGTAAGCACAGAGTGGCGTCTGGGTCGGCCCGCACCGCCATGGCGGGCGGTTAGCGGTTGGTCCCCGCGGTGATTGCGCTTTCTCACGTTCAAACTGCTTTACCTTCTCTATGAGATCCAGACACTCGGCATTATCCATCCAGTCTATGGCTTCCCACTGGATCCCCTCCCTGTAAGAAATCACACACACAAATACAAAAGCAAAAGGACATGAAGGCTTTGTTATCCAGCATCACATGTGGTGAAATGAGCCATGTCCAGGCTGCTGGTCTTTTATACTAGAAAACAACTGACTGAGGAAGAAACTGAGCCTGTTCCAAAAGCCTGGTCGTTCACCCTGACGACACCCACCTTCAGTTTAACAAACGGCTCTGTCTCGCTCTTGTTTTATGTTCAAATGATGTGTATCTGTGCACTATGTTTTGACCTGTTGTACTCCAGCTGCTCCAGCGAGAAGATGTGCTTGTTGAAATACTCCTGGAGTTTCTCGTTGGCGTAGTTGATGTTAAACTGCTCGAATCGGTTCACCTGCCGGTCAGAAGAATCTCATTTGAAGCAAATCAGTTCAGATTCAGACCTGACCTGTCTGGTCTTCATTCAGCTGTTTGTTCATCAATGTTCTCTAGCAAGCATTGACAAATCACCTCACCTCAAAGTTCTCAAAGCCAAAGATGTCCAGGATGCCGATGGATTTGAAGTTGTCTTTCCCTTTGATCTTCTGGTTGATCCTCATTATGATCCAGGAGAAACACTGAGAATAAAGAGCCATGGCGACAGAGTCTCGCGAGTCCACGGCCTGTAGATGATACCACAGAGCGATAACAGATACAATGAACGCCACACAATCCATTTTTCACAGGAAAGAGACGACTTTGTAGACAGCGTCACAAAACAAGATGAAAATCAGCACGGAGAAGATGTTTAATTAGTTCTGTCAGATGGTGGTGGAGTAGATTAAAACAGTGATTTGTTAAACTGATGATGTGTGAGGCCTCTATGCTGTGGCCATAGAGCAAACAGACGTTTGGAGACAAAGGAGCGTTGTGGCAACGTTTGTCTGATGTCTGTTGTCATAACAGATACTGTTTATTGCCAACATATCTAAGAAGTGACACGCAGCAGGTATGTTCTACTATTAAAAAAAATAACTAACATATTCAGAAAAAATTCATTAGTAAGCTTTCATGATTTCCTTCAGTGATTTTTGTCTAACAAAAGTTGAACTCCTTCACAACTTTAACCCTTTAACACTGAACATTTTGCCTCCGAACAAAGGTTTGAATCCTTCACAGAGTAGCTGGATTTGAACTGAGATTAAATGACACAAAGCAGGACTTTCTTAATCATGAATCATCCAAAGATAAATGGCTTAAGTGAGTTTTATTTAGGAGAATCTTATAGAGTAATGAGGGCTGAATAGAAAATGCGAACAACATTTTTCAGGTTTGTTTTTGTAGCGGAATGTGAAAGCCACATATAGTTTTCCTTCCATATCACATGTATACACTACTTCACATTAAACTTTCACCGAGATTCCAAATAAAATACATTATAGTCGTGATGTTGCAAAATATGAAAAGGTAATATCGATAGAAATGCTCTTTGCACTTTAAAGCAACGCAAGAACTTGGTAGCGCACTTGCAAGCAATTCTCCCAAAAGGTTTTATATTTTCCATACCAGGCCTTTACCATTCCTGTTTTCTTTTTCCTAACCATAATATGGACTGTCATTGTAAAATGAAAAAAGGACAAAAAAGCAGACGAAAACAAAACAACCCCTAAATTAGATTAAACCCAACAGTCCAAAATCTGATTGTCCCCAGATTCATTGAACCTCTCAGTCAAACAAAAAGCTTGACCTTCCCACTTATACTTCCTGCACAGGTATTGTGCTGGAACTGAAAACAAAAACAAAACAGTAGTGGTGTGTACTGTACATGGAACGACAATGCCCCAGGACTTCTGAATAATCCATCAAGCTTTTTGCTGCTTATGGGTATGGAGAGGGCCCTGGTGGCTCCAGGATCTCCATCACAGGGGTGAGAAGAATGGCTGTTTGTGTATAATGGTGGGGACTGAAGAAGACGGGGGAGGGGAAGACCTCTGGCCGCTGTGAGAAGAAGTCCTTCTTGTAAAACTCCAGGACAAGAATAATGAGGTCTTTTAGGAGACAAGTAGCTTCAAAGGCCAGGCACAACGAGCACAACGGCCAGCGGCAGGGCGACACTACCAGCTCTTTGTCTGCTCATGAAAAGCTGTCTTGTGGCTTTCGTGTCCCTGTGATAATAGCAAAGGTCTGTGCTGCATATTCACTGACATTTATGAGCGTGAGTAGGCCGAGGACACTCGGCTCTGGCCAAAATATTTTTAAAAAACGTGGGCAGTGTCATGGGCCAAAATGTTCTTTTGGCATATGGTGAAAGGGATATCACACACAACTGATGACTCGAGACACGTTTGCATTAATTACAGGCGACAGCGTGGAAATTCAAAGCGTCAAGAAAGAAGTGGGTGAATTATGGTGCCAGCTTTTCGGTGCCCGGTTGCACTGCCTCCAGAGGAGAGGGCTCTCACTTCACCCCTCCTCAGCTTTTGGGTCTATTGTGCTTTTGACTGAGATCACTATCACGATGGCTTTATTGTGCCGGGAATCTGGCAGACAAAAAGCAGGAAATGGCTGAGAGTCACGCAAGGGATCTGGAGAGGCATGTGGTGCAGAGGGCAGCAGACTAAGGCTCAGTGTGCTGCTGTTTGAGTGTTGGGAGTGAGCAGAGGGACGACAAATACGCAGATTAACTACCATCCCGTCCTGAAAGCAGGCACCCAACAGGACAATGATGAAGTCAACCTTATAGGGACGTTTAGCGGATGGCGGGTTAGCCGCGTCGTTACCTGCTCCACGGTTAGGGGGGAGCAGATCTCCTCTCCTCTCAGGATCATGGAGCGTTGGGTCAACACCTCTGACAGCTGGAAGGAGTCCAGACCGAGCAGCTCGCTGACATTACTGACCACTGAAACACACACAGATGTTGTGTTGAATGTAGAATATAAGTAGTGCAGAACACAGGCGGTTCACACACATTGATGTTAAACAACAGATATGGATCACGATCCCACACTGTTCAGAGGAAACTCTACTCTGCAGCCAGGCCACCGCTGTAGTTTACAGGTTCCTCAGAAAAGAGGTCAGATGTAGCGAACAAAGCAGCCCTGAGGTCGTGTTACAGCCTGTTCAGGGATTTGTCTGCCTGTGCAAAGTCAATCAAACTCACGGGAAGACTGGTTCAGTGGTTCAACATTACTATAGGTTTTCTAAACACACTCCTGTATTTAGGAAAAGTATGAACTTTCTTGTCTGTATTTCCACAGACTTGTTTTTTTGGCGCAATATTTGTGGTATAACAAAGAATTGTAGCTTTAAAAGAAATAATCTAGAAACCATATAATACAGTGTTTTCTAGCCAATATGCTAGTTCATATGCTTGTCTATTTCTGAGGCAGTCCTGTAATGCCTAGAAAGCATCTTAGCAGTTTTCACTTATTGAAACAATTTATTTGATGTGTTGAGTCAGACACATGCTTAAAAATAGTTATGCACATTTTAAGTGATTTATTATCAAAACATTAGCCTTTAGTAGCATGCTTGGGCAGAATCAAAAGGCTATTCTGAACTTTCTAATATGACAAAATATCTGTCATTGTCAAAACAAACATGTAGTGAATTAAAGCTCTGGAGTTTTCAAACACAGACATACCAAAATCTACATTAACATTACCGCAAATAGTTTCAAATTAGTCATTTGTATCAACAAACTCCTATTTTAAATGCCTGATCAGCATCAGACAAAAAGAATGATCAGCATTTTATCCGTCAGTATTTTGGTTTGGAGTAACGATCAGAAAATAACAACTTTACAGAAGTGCTATCAAAGGCTAGATACTTAACTTTTACAGCAAAGCCTATAATTACTATTTTTATAAGAAAATAAAAATCACCTACAAATAAACTGGTGATCAAAATAAGATTATTTTCAATCTGATCTGGTCTCACCATGTCTAATTGATATTAAGTCATTCTGACCACAATACCTTGCAGTGTGGATGTTGTCACTGCAGGAAAAAGGTTCAAAATTACTTTTAGTGGCTATGAAATGCTTAAAAATAAGTCAAAGGAGGTTACAGAGATGAAAAAGCCATTGAATAGGAAAGAGTAGACATAAATGTTAACTCAGAGTTATACTTCTGCAGGTTCCACATACAGCACCTTTTAATTTTTATAATGATATATAAATATTATAATGCATGTAACAGTGTAGTAAATGTGTTTATATATTGCTGCCTCTGTGGTATTCTCCACCTCCATTTGAAGTGATCTGAGCTCCGCCGGCAGTCATGAATTCAATGTTTCCCATCTGGAGGACAGCAGACAGCAACTTGAACACGTCTCTGATCTCCTCCTCACTGAACTCCATCACTTTAAGAGCTTCCTGTAAAATAATACATCATGTTACAGTTCACAGTACCTGTGTCAAAACATCTGCTAAATTTGTCATTTCTTCAGAAGAATTACAGCACTTAATATTGACTGTATTTTGAAATGCTGATGAATAATCACCAGTGGAAGTACTTTCAGGTTTTCTTGCATGTTAGCGTTTCTATTTAACAGCAAGGTATATGGCGTCTCCTGGGGGTGGAATAAAGAACTGCAGTGAACAACTCACCATCACGCTGTTAAAGAGCTGCTTGTCATCCAGACTGCTGTCCTGAACACAGCCTGCTTGGCTCAGGTAGTGATATGACTCTGGACCTTCAGACAAAAGATACATGTCTGCAGCACAAGTGTGCAAACACAACATGCATATAAAATGAAAAATTAGCTTTAAAACCTTTCCAGGACTTTTTAAAAATGTAAAGTACAATTAGAGTTGTTCAGATGTTGTCTAGATGTGTCTTAAATTCAGGAGGAACCTACCTCTGTGGTCTCTGTCTGCTCCTGCCAGCAGGGCATAGAAGATGTGGTAATTCCTCTCGCCTGGATTTTGCCGGACCACGCGGTTCTAATAAAGAAAAGATGACATTTGTTTCAGTTATTCTAATTAATGCTTGTGATAATACAAAAGTAAAAAGGAAAACAAAAAAACTGTGTATGCCAAAATACTTTTACACACTGAAACTTCACCTTTTCAAGTAAATCTGGCGATTGGAAGTCAAGGGGAATAAAATCGAATGAATCTTTCAAGTTTTGGATAAATAGGGAAAACTTTTCAGAATGTACTAGTCATGTTTTCAAGGATACAATCAGTGATGCATCCTCCCTGAATGTTCCCGTTCAGTGAGAAGTGGAGCTGTATGAACTTCCCGAAGCGACTGGAGTTGTTGTTGTAAACGGTCTTTGCATTCCCAAAGGCTTCCATGATGGGGCTGCAGACAGAAAAACACAAAATAATGCAAATCAAACATTGCTGTGTATTTTCACTAACAAGATGGACTCCTCAGGAATGTAGACTTTGACTAGACGTAGTTGCCGAAATGGATCTAAATCTAGTTTCAGCGTAGCTTTATGATGAAGTCATTCAATCTATTTGTCTGTCTATTTATTGAGAACATGTATTTTAAATGTCAACCTGGGCAAAACATTTAACTCCAAATTTCCTCCTAATCTGTGTGAGTTAGTGAATTAAGGATAGGTGAATGTGGAACTAGTGTAAAGATCTTTTCCGAAAATATCTTCAGACTATTTTCTTATTCAAATGTTCTTAATATTCTATTCATAATTTCTTTTTCTTATTCTATTTTCTTATTCAAAGGTGTTCCTAACGGTTTGTCTTGACTCATGTTTAGCATTTAATGATTCAAATGGGAGTCAGGATCCTGACATTATAAAGAATTGAACTGAGCCACAATATTTTAAACAGTTACAAAAATGCAAGCAACTTGAAATGCATTTCTACGAGGTTCATTCTAATCACTAATTGCTTTGGATGAATCTGTGCATATCAGTTCAAAGATTTATGGGTTGTTGGGGAGGGGGTTGTTTCGTCAGTACCTGCTCTGGACAAGTGCCTGCTCCACCCGGGTGGTCCGCTCCGACAGAGGAGTACCAGACGAGTTCTGACTCATCACTGAGAGGAACTTCAACAGCAGCTTGGTGCTCTCTGTTTTCCCAGCACCACTCTCTCCGCTGAAGATAAGTGGACAGAACATGTTTTCGCCTCATAATCTTTCTCATCACACACACAGCTTTGACGGAAAGCCCTCCAGATGAGTTGCTTATTTCACAGGGTGGTCCTCACTGACCTGATGAGAACACACTGACTGTCGTGTCTCTTCCACAGGCAGCGGTAACACTCGTTGGCCACAGCAAAGATGTGAGGAGGCAGCTCCCCCATCTGGTGCTTGCTGTACAAGTCGACCGCAGTGGAGTCGTACAAACCTGGTATCTGTTGATAAGGGTTTACTGCTGCCAAAATCGAACCTATGTTGGTCTACAGGAAAGTGAAAGGAGAAAGCAGAAAGAAATTAATTACTTTCTTGTAGTGTAAGAGAAAATGCTCAGCATTTGGAAAATTTTGTAGCTCCTAGTACTTGGCCAACGGTTGTGCTTTAGTACCATTAACTTGCTCCATTAGATCTGCACATAACATTTCCTCTGATACAACTCCCAAAGTCAGGGAGACTTTTCTGCTATCCATTGTGGCCTATTTTGTTCGGCTGCTAATATTTCAGGATCTACCGGTCTTGCTCTTCTAATGCGCTTTGGGGAAAGTGCCTCTTCAAAGTGTGTTTCTGGGTCATCATGCCACAATGCTGACATTCTGCAGGACATACTGGCTAGACGCTCTGAGATGAGATTAGAAGATAGGAAACAACAAAACAATGAAAATGCACCATGTGATTATTTTTAATAAACTCTGCAGTGTTTCTGCAGAATCTCAGAGTTTGGCTGTAAAATCAGTCTTGACATTTAGAGCAGATAAGACAAACAAACAACGAATTCAGTTATAAATATCCCAATTACATAATTTCATTTTCATATAACTACTGTGAGCTACAAGCCTGATCAAAGCTGAAGAGCAAAGATCCGAAAAATTGTGATTTATGTCCATTAAGCGAGTTTGAGCAGTAACTTTCCGTCGGTGCAATTCAGTTTTTCACGTTGAATCAATTTACAGAGTTAGATGGCCTTCTTCCACCAGCGCATTTTATACTGACTCGAGTCCACCCGTATATGTCTTCCCTCCTGATGTAAAAACACAAGTGGCCTCACTGGTTGAAACTCACATAGATGTTGTCTTTCTGGTAGCGCAGGAAGAGGTTGTGCATGATGGCAGCTTCATGCAGCTCTGCAAGTGTGGACATGTCCTCGACTCCATTGATGCTGCTGGGGTGCATTGGGTACACCGTGTCTCTGTTCAGCTCCTCTCTCTGCAGACAGATCACCTGCGTTGGCACATAAGCAAAAATGCATTTAGCTTTAGAAAAACAAGAAACTATTGCATATTGACAATGTTTATTGTTCAAACCATTGCAGCTCCAAAAGCTGGCATTTCATGTTTTTCATCTCCAGTGTTAATCTACATTGATCTTAATTTTAGATCTAAGAAGAAACTGCACTGTGTGAATTGAATTATTTTTACATTAACCTCAATTATAAACATGTTTTGCTCCAAAATACAGAGAAATATAGTCAAATACATATTGAAACAAAAACTTACAACTTCTGATAAAAATAAAAAACACTGCTGTGCTGAGTAATCTGAAAAAGTGACCATAAATTACATCTGAAATGTAACAAAGCTGTACTGTAAAAGCCCATTAAGAACATGTTATACACAGGCATTTTTTTTATCTAGTTTCAGTTCTTCAAAACAAATACAATACAATATAAACCAAAGTAAACACTAGGAAATGTTTATGCATCCATCTCTTTCAAACTATTAGGCAAGTTTACTCCAGTATATTCAGAAAAAAAAGAAACCAAAAAGCTAATCCCCATCTCTGGATTTGTTGTTTTCCTCAGTTGACCTCTAAGTTGATGATTTCAGCGACCCCATGTGGTTGAATTGAGACCTATCTGGTACATTCATCATATAAACCAGTAGCAGCTGATTCAAAAGGCAGCTACTGTCTGTCATATTGCAGCATAACGTCTGCTCATCACTTACAGGTTTTATGCATAAATAATATATCTGTAAGTTTCTCATGAATAAAAAACTATGAATGAAGAATTGTGTCATCAATAGCCACCACAGGTGAACAAACAATTTGTTCAGTTCTTGCAGAATATGAACAGGCTTTTAAGCAAAATAAAGCTTTTGTGACTGAAACTAGCAACACTGCAATACAAAGATATCCCTGCCTTCCAATAATTATTGCATCATACAAATTCGGAACAGTACAAAGAAAGTGCATCCTCTGTCAATGCGCATGCTGCATGGTAGAGCATGAACTTCTGCTGCAGAAGAGTCTCCAAAACCACGCACCCTGGTATTTAAGGTCTTCAACAGAATGGAGGTTCTTTGATTGAAAAATTGAAAATCCAACAAAAGCCACGCAGGCAAGAACATGCAGGTTCCACACACAGAAAAGGCCCGATGAACTGAGATTCAACCCTCCTGCTTGAAGAAGACAACATTGTTCGGCAACAAACTAATATGAAATTACACACCCTGTTAAACAATAGATAACTTTGAGAAATTATGTCAGAGTTGAAGAAATACACCCAAAAACATTATCATTGAGATTGATGCTGGCAGAAAAGATGCAACTGTTTATAATTTTTTCTGGTTTCACCTCCACATTCGTTTGCCCATATCGATGACACGCCGGTACACAAGCTCAAACAGGAGTGACTGAAGTGAAATGAAGACGATGCATGTACAGCTTGTCTGTACCTGCTGACATAATTTACCTTTCATTTACCTTTTAGATTCTCCATTGAGTCTCTGTTGAGCAAATCTTACACCATGTGACTGATGTTACATATCAAAGGAGGTGGAGCAGTGAAATTCACTTTTTAATGTGCGACGGATGAAGAACGGAGGGATTTCTTACTGTTGCCACTGAATTCTCCACAAGTTTAGAGGAACATCCGCATCAACCCACAGATATCCACAAAGAGTCTTGTGGACTTTGTGGCTAACAGCACTAATGTCCCAGAGATCAGATAAAAGGATAGACAGACCATGGCTGCCTTGGCCACTTGATGGAAAGATGGGTCCAGATCGATACTGATGGTACTTGAGACTGGGATTGTTGTGTTCCAGAGCATTACTGCATATTCAAGTGTCTTCCAATTGGGGGGAGGCATTTCAGAGAACTGCTGAGGCAGCCAGCAAGGATTGGCTGCTGAAGAGCTGATGAGCGTTTCAGTCAGTTGATTTGCTCAAGACAAGATGAAAAGATATGTGTTTTAGCAACTATTCTGTAATGGATTAATTATGTTTGAATTTGATTCGGGAAGACCACAATTTAGCACAAACGTGTATCAAAACATGTTGAACCACAAGAAGGAAGAAGAAGAAGAAGTGCCAGTGGACACATAATAAATTCAAGTCTTGTAAAATCAATTTGATTCACCAGGCATGGAGCAGTTCATTTCCAGACAGCCAATAAATGTCTGGTTTTGACTTCCGTTTATGCTTTTAATTGGCATTCACAACCAGAATAAGCTAAAAAAAAGTCCAGCTGTAGTTTGCTGCTTGAATGGGTGCACACATTAAATTTACTAAAAAATACATAACCGCTTAGTGGTGCTAAAATCTTATTAAGTTGTAGAAAACATAAGACTAAATTTAAAAGGACAACAAAAACAACAAAGGTATCAGATAAAATCATCAAAATGGTACAAACATCAAGACAAAAAAATAATTTTTATACTATTGTTATACATTGTTTCGCATTTCTTATTGACAAATTCAGATTAGCTGGTATTAGCTGGCCAAAAATGCAAGAATGTTGTGAAACGGCAACATCTCTTCCCCAGAATGTTGCTGTTTGAAAACTGGCAAACATAAAGACTTTTTCACTTTTTCTCACTTGCAAAGCAGATAAATTTGTCTCTTTGTAAATTTTCTGAGTTGCAAAAAATTCCATCTCCTATAAGGCACCTGACTGTAAGTTGGCTACTTAAGCAGATAGTTCATCCAATTATTCATCTGGACCTGATTATTTTATTTATTACTCAATAAAAACAAAATGACAAAGGGTTTTTGTGTGGTAAGCACTTGAACACTGACAAATCTAAGTCAGTTTTCAAGCAAAAATAATATACAAATGCTATAAGGAGACATCTCTAAAACTGCAATAATTTGAATGTTACATTATCATCAGCAAATAGTCTTAGTTTTATGTTTTGAATTAGAGCAATGAGGTCAGTTTATATGTTTGTAATTTAAATACTTCTGTAAATTTGTCAAACCTTCTACCAACAAAATACCATTTCAGGTCCTGTTGAAATTTTATCCTAATATATATTTTAATTCATCTAAAGGAACAAATTATAGCTATAATTCCATGAAAAGATATAGATCTGTGTAATGAATTTTAAAAGTTATTCAAAGTAATAAAAAATATACATCCATTGGAGAACGAATGTGAGCTGATGAGAAATAATCACAACATCAATATCATGAGTTGCTCAATTTGTTTGTTATTAACACGGTTTCAGAAAATGGTGAAAAATGTGGCCTGTGGGAGTGATCTCATTTATCCAGCATAAACTGGGAGATCTCCAGCAAACATCTCCGTCCACAATCTGATCCAACTCCACGCCCTCAAAAATGGCCCAGAATCACAGCAGCACCCAAGTGACTAATAAAAACAAATGCCTGGAAGAATAGTTGTAAGACAAAAACATGTTTTGATTTAATTGTATTTTTGCAATCCAAGCCCCATAAGACAAATAAAGCTCAAGTGCTGCTATAAAAACCTATGCTGTAACATGATTTGGCATTAATGAAATATTAGGATCACAGTGTTGAAGTCTGAGGATGAAGGATGCTCTTTTCAACAAAATTTTAACAGAACAAATGCTGCGGCTAAAAGTAGCATTTACTGTATAAAAGCATGTGCTGGTCATTTTAATATTTTGTTTTGGTCTCTTTTTAACCCGACTCATACAAAAAGATCTGTTTGCTACGGGTGTTTCTTATGAACCACATGTCAAATTGTACTACCACTGGGTAAGTTTACACTTGCTCAGATCATTCTAAGGTATTTTCTATAATCTACTAGGATTCTGAGAGTAGACTGAAGGACTAAGAAATTATGTGACTCCAATAAACAACTATTAGTCGGTGCTCAGAGATGTTTTGGTTTGATCTGGAGTCATAAATTGTAACTCATTAAAGCAAAGGAAATGTTGTGAAACATGAAATGTTCACAAAATAACAAGTAAATACAACACATTCATGTGAGATTTGAGTATCTGTAGCTAAAGTTAAACTTATTAATAGAAAAAATAATTTTCTGTCAACCAAGAAATTAATAAGTAAAAATGAAATCTTGGTAGTTGAGGTAGGAATTTAGATAGAGTCAAAGAGACTTGGAGTGACATATTTTCTGTTAACATTAACTGGATTCGGATATAAACTGGGAATGGTTCAGCAGCAGAAATCTGAATGAGTTTCTTTTAATGCATAAATCCTTCTGCTGCTCATAAATGCAGCCATTCACCAACATCTCTCAATTCCTTACTTGAGAATGAAAATTACTTACACATAAAACTGTGTGCTTTTCTTTAGAATGATGTCATTCATTGGATTAAATCATCATTATCCTGGGCTGCTTTGTTAACATAAAAAGGAGCATAATTACATTGTTTTTATCCATTTATGTGGGATGAAATGGCAACAGAACCAAGATTTTAATTTGCTTCTTCTTAACCCAACACAGTATCAAACGAAGCACATGGACTTTATGATACTTCCACTGTCTGTCAGCATTTCTTAGTATAAAGTGGCATTAGGGTCACGCGCATAAAGATGAGAATAGAAAACACTATATTCTAAGTTTCCTCTTAGTTTCAGCTCAAGTTTCAGGAATAAGTAGCAGAGGCTCAAATGATTCCTGAATATTTCTCTACACTCACAACAACTTTGCTTATATATTAAGCTTATTGCCTCATAAAACTGGCTGTCAGGAAGACAAATTAACAGAAAACAGCCATGAAGCGCTGGAATATGCTCTACTCTTTCATTCATAAGGGAGGAACAATAGCTTGTTAAAGTATACTCACCCCATGAACTTGTCCACATTTTCTTCATTAAAACAAAACATTTTAATAGAATTGTATGCAATATTCCAAGACAAAGAGGGGCTTATTTGTGGAGTGAAAGAAAAATGATACACTGCTTTAATTTCTTTTTAAATGAAAATCTGAAAAGTGTGGCACAGTCCCCTTTACTATAATGCCTTTAGATAAAGTCCAGGACATCTAATTGCCTTAGGAAATTATATATTTCGAAATAAGAATCCACTTGTATGTTTAATTTTCATTAAACTGTAATGAAAATTTTGAGCAGACTTTTAAAATGTCTCAAAAAAAAGAAAAAAGAAAATGTGAATTAGGCTTGTTTCCATCTACTGGTAGAAAATTAGAAGTTGAAAAACTAAAGACTGGGAAAGCAATTAACCATTGAAATGAGCAATGACCCTTAATGTATGGCATGAGCCATGTAAGGGTTTAGATCAAAGCCTTTTCATGTGTAGGAATGGTCCAGTCAAAGTCCAGACCTCAATCCCACTGAGAGTCAGTGGTACAACTTGTGGACTGATATTCTCAGAAGCTGCTGATCTAATCTGAAAAATAAGAATGAACAGAAAGATGTGCAAAGCTGGAGACAAACCTCAAAAGACAAAATCATTGACTCCTGGGTGATGAATGCAAATGCGCACCACACTTTTCAGATTTTTATCGGTAAATACTATTTCCTTCCAAGTTTATGTGTTGCTTTGTGTTAGTATATCACATAAAATCCTAATAAAATACATTGACAGCGGTGGTGGACATGCAAAAAAATGTAAAAAAAAAAGGTTCAAGACATTCAAATGTTTTAGTAAAAACAACTGATTTCTAGCCTAAATTCTTTAAAAAAAAAGAATACAGGCTGATGTTTGTGGTTGAAGTTGAATATTTTATATCCAGCTTTTATAAGAGACAGTGCGCATTGTGTGTGAAAATGCCTGTAGACCTAAATAACCTCACTGTTCAGATTTCACAGTGTGACCCCTCAGGGACTGTTACATCTCCAAAACATCAAGGATAACGTTCATGGAAAGTTGAGCTGGAATTTCCAAGATCAAAAGGGTTTCATTTTTCTCTGTTTTGCCCTAGAGGGGTCTTACTGTGTTTCACTGTGGGTTATACCACAGTGAGATGGGTTACTGAACTCAGTTACTGTAGATTGTTAATAGTTCTTCTTCATCTTAATACAGTTCACTGAAAATATCACATTTATTGAACAGGACGGGATCTTTTAAATTGTAATTTTCTACAAGCTTATGATGTGACAATGTTTCGTTAGAACCATAATAACCAGTTCTACCAGCAATTTACAAACAAATACATGGGCAGCCCAAATCCAACTGTGAAAAAATAAATAACATTGGCTGTATGACGTGCCACAAATCAGAGTTGGAGTAGTATCACCCAGAGATTACTTCAGGCCATTTACAACTACATGTGATTTAGGATTGAGTGGTGAAGTTGTTTATTGCACTGTTCGATTCTTTCCAAACTGTGTTGACACTGGAAAGCTGGAAACCTCTGCTGCAGATCACATGGCTGAACACATGACATAAAATAACATGTTTGTAAAGTAGCACATTTTCAGCAGGAGGCCAAGTCAAAGTGCTTTACATGAAATTAAAGAAAATACAAACACAATAACAAAAAAAGGAAAGAGCAAAAGAAAGTTTATATCCAAAGTATATGAAATAGTTGTTCCTTGTAAGTAAGTAAGTAAATAACTTCTGGTCTAATTCATTTTCTGGATTGGAAGAATAGGAATCTAAAAAGTTGTTGCTGAGGTAGTTTTTCTGTATTCTAAGTTTGTTCTAATCCCTAACAGACTCAGGGTTGGTTTGTGTTGATCAAAATTAGCATTTAAACATTCAAAAACCAATATGGCACAGCCACCAAAGAGATAATTATTTAAAAGTGGAGAAAAATTCAGCATCTACTATGAACTGCATAAATATTTATTCATAGATATATGAATAAATATATAAATAAATGAATATATACATTTATTCATAAATACATCTATTTATACATAAATTAGCACATTTATTTTTAGTTATTTCTTCTATGTTCTATTACCTTCAGCATCTTGTGCTTAATATCTGATTAATAGCATTTAGCAGTTTAGTCATCTTTTTTTGTTGTTATTGGTTTGATTTTCTACAACATACATTTCCCGAACCAGTTAAAATACAATAAACTGTGCAAAAATCTACAGCTGTTCTTCAATAAAAACAAAATTCTTATTGTAGGAGCTTCTAGTGCATTTAAACTTTTTTGGAGACGATGATGTTTTTGTCCTTTTGTTCGCTCTTCTCTGAAGCCCCACCCTGCTGCTGCTGCTTTGTTCACCCAGCCTCACTTAATATTCACACATACTGTAGATGGAGTCAGGCTCTTCTGCTCAGACATGCTTCCTATAAATTCGGGCCTTTAGGAGAGACACGTGGAACAAATACAAACAAAGCATCTCACAGCAAAAGATTTCAGCGTTGACTTTAACAGACACAAACAGTCTTTCTTTGTTTGTCTTCGTTTTTGATTTTTAAAAGTGTTTCTGACTGCTCTCTGTCTTACAGTGAATCCATCTGCTGCAAAGGTGATCCCACCCCGACCCCAGAGGAAAATGAAAAGATGGAGAGTGTGTAAGCAAGAAATAATGACAGTAAAAGATACAGTAAAAACTGCCTCAGAAAACATTTTGTTTAAATTTTACCGACAAATTTAGAAAGACAGATGCAAGAAATAATTGTGTTGCTTTAGTCATGAATGGACATAAAGACTCAGAGTGATTAAGGCAATGATCCATTTTAACCATACCAGCTGTGTGCAAGGGGACTATGGAAATTTTTTTTACACAAAATTAAAATGAAAGCATCCAGGCATCTTCAATTGATACCAAATATGATGCAAATGACATATAATTAGAATTATATTCTGGTTTTACACATGAAAAAGCAATTATTATTATTATTGTTTAGGGTAATCAGAGGATATAACTTTTATGACAAAGAGATAAAACAGGACATCACCAACGATAGCTCTTTAGTTTAGGCGACTTATTTGATTTTTCTTTTCTAAATGCACTCTACTTTGAGAATAATACACACACTGTTAATCCAGCTGGGTAAAAGACATAGTGCCATCTGGCCTCACAAGACATGCATGGTAATTGAAAGGGGTTAGGTCAGTTTCTAAAGGCACAGGCCTCTATCTTCATGCTCACAAACCCCTTTGAATTAACACTTGGACAAAAAAAACCCCACCTCTGATATGGTTCAAAGAAGTTCCTCACAAACATCCAGACTTACAGTACACGATGTCAGGACTTCACTGAGAGCATTGGTTCTATAGAACTCTGGTTTCCAAAGTGCTGATAAAGCTCTGATAAATGCCACATAAGGAACAGAGGATCATATGAGGTCAGTGGAGGATCTTGAAGATGGAGACAAGCTGTTGCTCAGTCTTGCATTCCTCTCATTCTCGCGACAGAATCTTTTCACTTGGAAGCAGCAGAGGAGCCCATATGTTTGGCCTGATAACCAAAATGCTCCGCTTAGATGTTGCAATCTCACGAAACACTCCAGTATCAGGTCAGATTCAAAAGTCCCCCCCACACCGCCCCCACTTCCTGTCATAGAAACATCAACATTAACCCACAGTTAGAGTTTAGGGGTCCTAATTCAGGGTTTTGAAAGTCTTTTCGACTGTGTCCACTCACACTCCTGATATTTTCACCACTTACCACTTCATAAAGCATCCCAGAATGCCGCACGGATGAATAAGTTTACTCTGGTTCGCTAACCATTTTATTTTCAAAACTGACTGGACACCCTAGGCTCAGAATGCAGCACATTACCACAACTATTTGCTTGGAAGCTCATTAGTCATGTATTTACAGTACATGACTAATGAGCTTCCAAGCATGCATGCTTCAGTTTATACCAGCAGAATAATGATTTGTTTGTGTACAGACGAGTGAGAATTTGAGCCACTTGAGATCAATGGGTTGCCTCCTAAGAATAAAATAATAACGTCTTGTTCAGATATTCTCCGCAACTAATGTTCACTCAAAGCATCTCACAGCAAAAAAATTCTGTGTTGACTTTAAACTCTGAAAAGAGAGCAAGTATGTTGGGAGAAAAAATTTGTGTTTGGTAATATGTTTTTTGTTTACAATACATCATGTTAAGTGTCACTCATGGCCAGAAAAAAGGCACAGATGGTGTCTCTTATTTACATTGTTAAAGCTCATTTGCCTGAACAAAACCACAGGAAATACAGAGTTAGTATAGTTTTACAAGTGACTGCAATTAAACATGTGTTCCGAATGAACCACTTTTGCCTTCAGACTAAAACAACTTTACCATATGTGAATGAGAGCAGCTGTTTTAGATATTCAGGCATTGTAAGCTACAGGTTATGTGATCGAGAACATTAGGGAAGAACAAAACAAACTTAAAGTAGGTATAAATGTTAGATGATAATGTTTTTAGTATGCAAACTGGGTCTCCAGGTAGAGTTTTCTTCTATTTAAAAGGAGGCAGTGATGGACCACATCTACTGTCGAAGGTAGGCTATACAAGACCTATGTTTGGAAACTTCTGGGATTTTCAGATATTGATTGCATCAACTGTTTAGATGAGCCCACCTAGAAATCTTGAATCCTCTGGAGTCGTCATGCCTGGGCACTATATGGCGCTGTGATTTTGGCAAAAAATGAATGCACTGAATAGGGTAAGTAGCTCACAACGCTATCCACATTTTATTACTCTGCCAATGCATGTGTCGAAGAAAGACTGCAGCCATGTGTTCTGCAGTAGAGTACTTCACACCTTCACTGAGGTTATTTCAAAAACAGTTAATCATCAAGTTCATGAAAACTTCTACTTTAGTCTTGGACAAAAGATGTTATGTGTTCTGGCAAATGGTGCTACGAAAGCCCGGTTTTTGGGTACTGATACTTTCAGTACCCAAAGCAAAGAGCTGTATGTGCCATTTCTGTAACCAGATCTAAGTTGTCTCGGAGCTATGATATAACCAAAGATAAAGTTGGGAGTATATAGTCAGAATTGATGTTTCCTGAGATCCAGAGTGAAATTCCTGTTCCCGTTTCCTGGCCAGATACCAAACCTTCCTTTGTATAGTGCTGATCTATTGTTGTCCAGGATTAGCCCCAACACTGGGATGTCATCCACGGGCTCGATGGCGGTTTAAAAGTCATTAACAACTTTGTTTGTGTCCCACTAAAGAGACTGGAATGTGTTATTCAGGAAGTTCAGTGTCCAACGTTTGCCAGCTTCCAAAAGGCAAACATCTTGGACTGAATAAACAGAACTCCCACGTGGTTTTTAAAGCAAAATGTTGTGGCTGTTTTTTTTTAAAGTAATATGAATGCACTGAACAAACAGAGATGGGTCAAAATGTGGATGATAATCAGACATTGTGTCAGTATTGGATGACAATGGAGAGGAAGTTGTTGAAGCTCAACACACCACAATTCCCTGGCATGGCATGAAGGTTAATGTTTAATAGCATGTTGAGGCAACAGTCTGGGTCAGTGACACGCTGAATATTAATTTAATAGAGGAAAAGTATTGTGCGGTGCATGAGGGTGTGAATTTCTTTGCTAAATATCCCTCCCAAAAAATCAACAATGTACTTCCCAAAGTTAGGAGTAAGACCCCACTTACTCCAAATCAGTACTTCAAAATATACTAGAAAATGTCAGCTGTTAATAGTGATCATAATACTCCCATTTAACTCAGTTTCTAGTACTTCTTATCTACTTGAATAGCACATAACAGCAGCATTTCGTGCCACAGCTCTCTAAAAAAGGCTCTGCGATCACCATGTATTGGTGGTCATATGGCATAAAAATAAATGTCGCTATAATGCATTATGACACAGACAAGTCTTTTTTTGTTTTATTTCATTCTTTTTTTTTTCTCAGTTGTATTCAACCAACTCTGAATGATTGCCTAATGTTGTTCTGTGAGTTTGCCAACTTATTCAGCCTATCTTCAAAGTATTTCTTTTAATCTGAAGCTCCACTGAAAATGGATAAAAGTGATGATAATTTTACGTGAATTTGTCACGGCATGAACAAATTTTACTGATCTGAATTACTTTTTTGGGATAGTGGGTGGAGGGGGATGCATTTCTTGTGAACCAGTGCTATATAAATAACATTAACTGGACTAATGTGAACCCATTGCTGCAAGAATATCTATGCCCGTAGTTGTATTTCCACACATTGTTTCTTGATACTTCAAACTTTCCCACCATCTTTCACAGGACTTTTTCTATCACTTTAGAAATAGTGAAAGAAGGAATAATAGTCGGCCCAGGACAATTATTAGCATGATGGCCATTTTGTACTCCTGTAGGTCTAAGTCCTGTGAACAGAAGTCATTTTAACCTGAGTCTGAAAACTCATAGACTATTATGCTTTTTTAAAAATTATATTTCCTTTATTCAACCAGGTAAACCCCATTGAGATCTAGATCTCGTTTTCAAGAGGGACCTGTGCATTTAATAGCACTTTGCACAAAAAAAACCCTCTGCAAACTTGTCATTGAATTCTTCTGATTTGCAGCATCTGACATACAGACTTCTCTCTATGTGTCATCGTCTCAAGCAGGATTTCCTCCAGACACAAAGACTACTGCACACTGCCAGGCAGATAAGCTCAGCTCAATGACTTGTCAGTGGGACTTCATTCCTGTCATTCTTACTTACAAAAGGTGTTGATCGCACTGCAGAGCCATCAAATGGAACACATACAGTAAAACAATCAGCTCAGTAAGCACACATGTACAATGGGTAATTTCCTCCGCACATTTTAACAAAACTGAGCGGAAAGGCTCCCTTGACACAATGCTTTGAAGCTGCAGCTTAGTCGTTAAGCTGCATTTTTGCTTTATGATTGACTTGAAATAACTTCTTGCAAGTCATGTTGCAAGTGGACCAGGTCATTAAGCAGCAAGATATGAAGGGGGGGAAACAAAAATCATTTCACCTTTCCGTAGTCAGATGTCAGAACCAGGGACAAGTCATCAGAAGAGCTGACAGTGGAGGGAAGGAGCTGCTCCTTATGTCTCACCCAGACACGGGCTCCCTGAAACACAAGAAACAACATAATATACTTAACATATACACACAGCGTCTGACCTTAAAGTTTTTGGGATTTTGCATAAAATTATGTTTAGAATAATAGCTTCTGATTGTACTTTTTCTATTCCTACACTTACGCAAGAAATATCTGACACATCGAAAGGTGTTTAAGGAAAAATTTACTTCAACTTTAGGCTGAACAACTTCTAAGCTTCGGCTTTGATTTAATGTCTATGGATATTGTCAGTTTGGACTTAGCTTGTGCCATTTTACAGAGAAGAAATTGAAAGCATTATGTCTAGATGTGGAAAGTTGGTTCACACACACTGTAAAACTCTTCTTTTTATATGGCCCTATGAATCCCTTTGTAAAAATAAGCGAATAACATTCTGGAAACAAAGAACAAAAAAAATAAATTCATATTAAAATGTTTTTTCCAACTGGTCAAGGAACTGACAGAATGTGAGAAAAAAATCAGCACTCAAAATCTATAAACCAAAACTTCAATAAATCCTGAAAATATGTTGCTCAAGTCAGATTTAGAAGATCACCTGAAAGTAAGACTCCTCGGAGTTAGAGTGAGTTACGCCCTCACTCCTTGCAGAATGCAGTATCAGTTTATGAGTACGGTTTTAGCTGAACACCTATGTCAGAGTGAGACCGCCCTCACAAAAAGCTTGTCTCTAACCAATCATCAATCATCAGAAGTGCTGCCGATGAGGCGGTCAGGGGTGCGTGGAGCGTAAATGAATTGTGTGTCCAACAGAGCATAAAAACTGAAAAAAATCAATATGTATGCCTGGATTCCAGTAGGAAACCCTAGACGAGGTCACCACTTCCAGACATCAATCCTCATTAACAATTAACAACAGGCTGCCGTGGCAGCATACACTCTCATCCATGGAGCGTCTGAGAGGAACTACCAGAACGGTTCTTCATGATATGATTTGATGTGTTAGGTACAATTGCTGCTTCTGGAGTTATTCTGTTACAAACTCCAAGAAATGCATTTCCTTAATAGTTCAAATAAAAGTTTGGTCTTGCATCTTTTTTTTTACATTTCAAATTTACTTCTATTTAGAAAAGCACTGATGTTTTCAAGCAGCCCTCTTTCATTAAGCCTCTTTTTTTTTTTTTTTTTTTTTTGCTTACATCCGGCTAATGAAGCAGAGCTAAAAGTGGCCATCAGGCCTCAGGGGACGGCAGCCAGTGGGACGAAGAGGGTCCTATAAATTAAGAGGCGGGTGAGGTAGGGGGGAAGAGATTGGGGGAAAAGGAAGGGTGTGGGCAGCTGATAATGTCCCGCCTCCTATTGTGTTGAAAAGGAGACAAACACATGTGTAATGGAGGTGCTCCACAACACGTGGCCTCACATTGACACACAAGTTCAGTTTTTTTTTCATTACATGATTAGTGAGCTCCACATCAGGGGGCAACGGTGTCGTCCTGGTACCGTCTCGCTGTGCGAAGCTGGAACCTTTAAAAGCTGCTTCATGTGAGACAAGCGAGGTGATTAGTCGAGCTCCCTGTGAGGATTTGAAGTAAATCTTTTGCTGTTATATAACTGTGGAGAGGAGGAGTTTAAACCAAGCCTTAAATGATTTAACTTTCTATCTTGCTCAGGTTCTTTGCGTCAATTATTCTGGTTACAAAGATGACAAAGAGGCCAAAGATGAAAATATGTTGTAACATTGGATATTACAAGACAAGCAGACAACAGCCATGGGCAAGTAGTAACTTGGAAAGCTTTGGGATGGCTCATGGATTTGTGATTTTCCACTCAGCAAATCCAGTGTTGCATCAGTAGAAAATTTCAATCATGCAGACATTTGGGGGGAAAAAAAAATAAATAAAAATTGTGGGTTTTAGGCGGCTCAGTTGCTGAGACAGACCCAGATGTTTTCCGTTCATCTGGTGTTTGTTTTGCCCGCTACATCTCATAAATACTTTCAAAATTCATTCATGACAGGAACAGTTGTCAAGTCTGCAAGTGTTGTCTTGTTGAGAAAATAATTAGGACAAAAGGGGCAAATTATTTTACTTTCAGTACCTTCCAAATAACCAATATCTTTTGATTTTGCCATATTTTTATGCTACAACCTTTATTTTTGTGTCACACAGAAATGAATAATAGGGAAAAAACCTGAAAAGTGACGTAGAACCACATTTTATTAAACATACAGCTTCAAGTCATTTTGCCACCAAATTTGCACAAGTGACTGAAAATTTAGCAAACTTTTCTTTGCAAAACTCAGTTAGAGCATCTGAATAATTTAACCCTTGCCCCAGATTTTGAACTGATTGACTGGACCTTGAGTGGACCATCCTAACACATCAGTGTACTGTGGCTATATTGTTGTACTATCAACAGTGTCATCATTAGAAAAGCTTCAGTGAGAGTGTGAGTTCAGGCTGAGGCGCAGTGTTTGATTTTCACTAAACATGATTGAAAACTTGAGTCTCTTTTGCTGCATTTCAACAGAGATGAAACGTTCCAAGTCACATAATATTGATCAAAACTAAAAACTAATCTTAAATCTCAGTTGAGTTTTAAGTCTTTTGCAGCTTCTAACAAGATATTCAATCAAAATAATTTAAGATAAATTTAAATATTTTCAAGTAACAAGTAGCACTTGTTGCGTTTTTTTTTTCATCTATCAGTCTTTGTATCTCTGAATGTGTGTGTGTGGAGTCTGAGAAAGGAGGGTTTAAAGTCAAGACAAATTGTCTCAGCAACAGCAGCAGATGGTTCACACAAAACTTCCCCCCACACTCATCTCTCCATCCTCAGGAGCTCCGTCACTAAGTTGGGACAAAGGCTGCTCCGTCTAACTCCACGTTCGGAAGTTACCCAGGCGGAAATATCTCAAACAAAGGCCAGCTGGGACACAAAGGGGGCACGGGTATCAGCTCGTGTTTTAAAGTCCCGGAGACTTGAATTACCTGCTGCTGCATGGTCAACCGTTCTATAAAAACAGTGAACTGGCCACTTCTCGCATGATAATCCCTGGAAAGTACAGCGCACATTTGATAATGAGGCAATTGCCTCTGGGTTTAATTACCGGGCGTCATCTGACTCCACTTCTGTGTTTCTTCTGACCAGATGTTTTTAATGGCTGCATTGAAGAAAACGAAGATGAACTGCCGCCACTTTGCTTTCAGCTGAATCTCGTTACAGATTTCTGATGCTGTGTGTCACCGACCACGTGCAGCAGCGGTGCTGAGGCTGACCCAATGACAACAGTAACTTGTCATTGTTACTGTTGCAACAAGCCTCGCAGAAACGTCCCATCGTGCTTCCTGACACAGAAACCACTCTGCCTGAAAGACGTGATGCCACAGCTCAGGGCTTCAGTTTCCACGGCTTGTATGATGACATCCAGCTCAGAGATTTTCTAATGAATGGCACTTAAATATTTAAGGACATACACAGCACAAGGTGCCACTGCTCTTTCTCTCTCTATTCTTGTCTCTCTCCTTCTCTCTCTCTCTCTCAGCCTGCCATGGCATGAGTTCAGACAGTATCAGGTGATCAGATGAGCCGCAACAAAGGAAAGCTAATTAACTCACCTGAGCTGGACATGCTTGAACAATTACTTATGACAGGCTAATTTCTTGGATCACAGTGTGGATTCAGGGAAGTGATGAATGAGTCCCCTGTTTAGTGAACACCATTCAGCAGCTGTGGGTGCTCCAGGGTGAAGCCTGAGTGCACACAGCTGGTTTCCTGAAAAGTATTTTAATTGTAGAGCTTAGATGCAGGTGATCTGCTTCAAATGTGTCTTTTAGGGATATTTGTGTGTTATGTTTTTCCTGCTACTGAAGAGAGGAAATGTTACAGTCATGCAGCACTCCTTCACAGCAGTTCTGGACACGCCTTTTTGAGGTCTAGCTCCATAGCCTTCTGACCCTAAATTACAAATTATTACACATTTAAAATTAGCCTTAGCTACTTGGTAATTTAAAAGCCCAACTTGAGACAAGAGCTAAAAATAGCTTCAAGCTCTGTGTGCAGTGTGCATGTGTTGAAACTACATGCACACTGTGTCATAGTATTTTTAATATTTTATTATTTCTAAATCTAATTTAAATTTATTGTATCATACACCTAATATATATAAAACACATGCGGTGTGATGGGGGATGCAAACCGATTTCTCTTGATCCAGACAAACCAACCAAAATCTTTTTTACTGTTCACCTCAACATCTCTTAAATAATTCTAACAAACATATATGATGCAACAGACTGGTGACCTGTCCAGGGTGTATCCCGCCTCTCAGCCGGAGATAGGAACCAGCACCCCTCGGGGCCCCACTGATACATAAAAATTTGCAATTTGATCCGACCATTTGTAAGACAATTTATTTGAAATTTATTGATTTAATTCTCACATCACCTTCTAACAAAGTCAGTGTTGATATTTTATGGTGAAGTAGAATATTTCTAGGACTAGTTATCAAAAAGCAACCCAAAAATAAGAAATGTTATAGGGATAGAGTCTCATTTTTAACTTTCCAAAGCCAAACAAAGAGAGTCGGTCTAATATGCAACTCTCTTCCTTTTAACAGCAGCTAGCTGTATTGCAGAGAGGACACTCACACTGCAAGACCCAGACAAAACACTCTGCTTGCTTCATTACAAAGAGAAACATTTAAAGCCCTTTACGGACCCTCCATTAGAATGGCTGATCAGGATGTAAGTAGATGAGCCTTACAGTGACCATTCACACCTGGCATTTAAATCTGTCCAGAGAGATTAGACCACAGTTACCCACTCTACATCTTTAAAGATTTTGCCAAGTCACAGAGTGGGATGCCAGCTAAGCAGCAAATCATCGGGTCGACTAATGTTTCTGTTGCATCTCATACATGCAATCAGTTCATAGAACAATTAAAATGTATCTGAGTCACTTTATTGTTGAGTTATTTAAGCTACAAACTCTTTAGAAGCTTAACTGTTTCACCCAAAAGAGCAAGAAAAATGACATTTAAAAAAAACATACTTTAAACAGATTAGCATCACCGCCCAGAAACTAAAGACTTTATAATAAACTATCAGCAGATTAAAACAGCTGACTTGCATTCACCTTTACCTTACACACACTCTCTGCTTCATAAAAGTTAAGTTAAAAGTCCAAACATAGAGAGATTTTGTGTTTTTGTGGGTCACTTTCTGCCACAGTGACCTGATTTAAGCAACTCCTGAAAGGATAAAGATAAACTGCGCAACTAGTAACCTGAACTCATTGGTGCAGCTATTAGAGATGTCCTACTTTGACTGGTTTCACAATTCATCCACACATTGTCTACACTCACTTGTCCGTGCATGAATGTAACTCAGATTAAACTATTTTCTCAGAAGAGTTGTTGTAGAAGCTGATGGCTGCGGGCAGGAAGGATCTCCAGTAGTAGTCTGTTTTACAGTGATTCTGAAAAAGCCTCTGACTGAAGATACTGTAGTTAATACAATGTCATGATTGTATGAAATGTGCCAAGTAGCTGGTGAGAACATCACGGACATGATTGTTGTCCGTGATGTTCTTGATCTTATGAAGAATCGTTATTTGCACAGTAATTTCCAGATGTGGAAATTAACCAAGATTCTTAATAAATTTTAGTTAATTACCAGTAAGAATTAAATAATATTAATTTCTTAATTAATCATTTTAATAAAGAAATTCAAATGACTGAAAATATTCATTAAACTTTAACAGCATCATATGCTGCTTTTTTTAATATCAGTATATTTTGCGTGAGTTTCTTAATTAAAATAATCTTAAAAACTACTTTTAGATTGTTGGACTTTTTTTCTATATATATTGGAGCTGCATTTTATATACCCCCTATTTACATGTTATGGTCAGATGAATAAACATACGTTATATCCTGAATCAAACATTATGGACAAACTGAATTTTAACATGAATCGGGAGAAAACACATAAAAATCATTGAGAGCTTTCAGGATGAATTGGAGAAAGAAATTCAGCTCATTGTCTCAACGGGAGTAAGTTTGTAGAGACAGAAATCTGATCCTTTTACAAAAGTATGAACCAAACTTCATTAAACTGATGGCTGTACATTAGCATGTGAAGTCATCGGTGTGTGTGGATGTGTGCAGAGGAGTGTATGCGTGCACTGCGGTGGTGTGGAGCCACACACCATCTCTATTAAAGAAGGAAGGCTCTTGCAACATGAGGCTGAGAACCAACATTTAAAGGACAGTTCTTTGAAATGGTTGCTAATTTGCAATTTGTTTTACCCCCAATTCTTCAGTTTAAAAAAAGCAGTTAAGAAAGTACACTCACGATTTTTTTCTGAGTTGGAGAGGCATACAGAAAAAGTTTTTATTTTTACATTTTTATTTTTGCTTTATGCGTATGCTTTAAATTGGAAACAAGAGCAGGGAGAATAATGGAGGGATAGTAAGGGCATCTCCTGAAAGATGTGAGAGTGGAACGAGCAGAAATGTGCCAAGTAGCTGGTGAGATTAATTAAGCAGGCTGAATTAGGCTAAGAGGGGAATCTGGGCAAAGGTCCCACTGGATTTAGGATCTCCGGTAGGTTGAGAGCTATATGTTCTACAAAAAGCAAAACCTCATTGAATTTTCTTGACATCACAAAAATCCTAGCTCTTCCGGTAACTTCAAATAATTAGGCATCATTTTCAAACGTGCTGATTATCCTTTAGATTTTCTCATTTCGCTGTTTCTACCTCCTGAAAGTGGCACAGCTAACACTTTAAAGCTAGAACGTCAAAGTGGAGGCGGTGGGGGGGATGTCGGTGATAGAGGAGGAACATCAGATGATTAAAGGCAACCTCTAACATCTGTGCAGGGAGGACGTATGAATTAATAATGGAGTGAGCAGCTGATCAGAAAATTTGCTAATGGAGTAGGAGGAGTCCCCACGGGGAACAGGGAGGGCTTCCCCCAGTTTGTGTCTGGGAGAAAAATCCTCAATTGTTTCTCATACTGCTGCGCAGCTCGAGGCCCCACGCTGAGGAGACTGTACACATGCTTAGAGGAGGACTGCCGTTCTTATTTAACACTGACACAAACTGATGGGCACAAACTGTTTTTGTTTCGACAGAAGGGCAAAAACCTATCAATAAAAGTGTCACATGCTGGAAGACAATCAAACGTATTCAGCAGCGTTTTTTTCCATCTGTATTTAGATTGCATTAGATGTCTGTCTTTCTGTGTGGGTGTGTGTGTGTGTGTATGTGACAGTCAGGGAGCAGACCCACCCCGTCTCCAGAGGATGAAAAGGGTTAAAGCGCTCCACCCCCATCATCATCCAGTGGAGCTAATCCACTGTGTGGTTAATAAGTCTATTGAAGATCATTTGCATTACAAACCATGTCTTTAGGAGCATGACAGAAATAAGTGGAGCACTTGACTCTCTGCCAGGCTCCCGACTCGAGGTGCTATTATCGTTTGCGAACATACATTCATCCTATACGGATCATAATGTTAAACTGTATTTATTTATAAAAAAGATGTCTGCAGGAATGGGTAAAGCGGCCAGATATGATGTGATTATTATGCATTTGAGTGGATATTCAGCTAAGCTTTGTGAGTTCACTCTATCTACAGAGCCACCTGGTTGACCCCCCTTCCTGTCTGTCTTCTGCATGTCTGACCTCTCCTGGACCCACCTGACTTTTATAGAGGGGTCACACAGCAGGGATCCTGGGGGTATCCCAGGAATGCCACTCAGCCAGAACTGTCAGGGACTTTGGGTGTGTTAGCTTGACTGTGGAAGACATTTGGGGCACGATCAGTGGGACAGTGGGAGGTGTCAGTGACTCCATATTGGGATGTTATTCTGTCTATGACATGTCTATGACTAAAGTGCTGCTGTTGTTTATTTTCAATCAGCTTTCCAAACTGATTGATTAAACAACTTATCTATTATCAGTTAGCTTGTTGAATACATATATATATAAATTGCCTTGCAACAATATTTGCATTTGGTCGTATTACAACTATCACCTTCAACATATTTCTAAGGGATTTCATCTGAAAGACCAACACAGGGTTCGCCATATTTGTGAAGTAGGTGGAAATTTTTTAAATATCATTCACTGTAATTACAGTGGCAACTTTAACCAGGTATGTCAGTGAGTTTTCAAAGGTCTGGGCATTAACCAGAATAAAAATCTGGTCTTTTCATTTCTGAAAAAAAAAAAAGAAACAGCTCAAGTTTTCTCACATTGGAAGGAGAGCATGGGTGAAATCATTCATCTCACATTCTTAATTGGATCTACTTCTGGACTTTGACTGGACCATTGTAACACATGAGCGTTCCTTAATCCAAACAGTCCTATTCTATCTGGAAGGTGAACATCATTCAAGTTTCAAGACATTTGCAGATGTTTCGTTCCAGGTTTGCCATGCATTTACCTCCACTCATCATCCATCAACTCTGATGAAGAAACGCATTCCCGCAGCATGAAGCTGCCACCACAGCATTTCACTGGAGAGATTTGTACGTTCTGGATGTTGTGAAAAAATAGTTCTCTCTAGGATGAAGCATTCAATAGCTGTCTCATCTTGTCACATGCTCTCATACAACTACAATTAAAGACATTTCATCTAATGGGCATATATTAATTATAATATTGATTATTTTGTTTCAAATGCAGAAAAGGCACCAAGCTGGAGGATCAAAAAACATAAAAGAGACACTTCAATCGTTCGATGTGTATGGATAAAATATGTGAGTGTTAAACATGCAATTATCACCTGTAATGTTTTCCTAAGCAGAGGATGATTCGTTCTTAATGGATGATGTTGCAGTGAAACGAAAAGGGAAACTTGGCGTCCACAGACAGACCAGATATTCACTCAGCACTGTGTTAGTGGTTCACTTTAAATTACAATGTAGACTTTAATAATTTAACGAGCTGAAAGGAAACACAAACAAGCTGCCAGTTCACGCATTAGTCCAAGTACCCAGCTATAGACATGGCTCTTTTTAATTTTTTATGATTAAGAGAAAGCAGAAGTAATGAAATGTGAAGCAGTAGAGCTATAACAATATTGTTGCTATATATTCCACTTCATGTAATAACTACATTCACTCTCATTCTCTGCCCTCTTCTCTCTTCTTTTTTTTACCATTATGATGTTTCCATCCATCTACTGCAGCATGGATCTTTACCAGGCCCAGACATCAAGGAGCACAAAATACCATCCAACTGGTGAAAATATGTTATTGCCATTTGGAGAATTGATACACGTCACTCTGAATGTTAAAAAAAAAAACGGACTGCAGATTAAACTCTGCAGCCGAGGATCCCTCAGTGAGTGATGCTTACTTCAGCCTTAATGAATGTTTGCTTCACCGCTTAGATCTGAAACTGCAGCTTTGGAAGTAATCTCATCATAGGACGCAATGCTTACAAATGTTTTTTCCAACAGAGGCTGTATTTCCATGTAGTTAACCTGCACTCATGGGATAGTGTAAGTTGGAGACACACATGTCCCATCCTATAATAAGCTCCCGATCCACTGACAGTAATCATAGGAGGTTAAATACGGAAAGTTAACATCTGGGCAGGAAGCAGTAATCACAGGTCGGCTGTTATTAAGCTGCCTGACGGGACTTCTGAACCAGAGGATTTAAGAGACTGGTTACTGTCGCACAGCTCCCGCATGTCTGTGCGTACCAGACAGCCAATGGGATGGCCAGCAATTTACTTTTTTTCTTCTGTTAGGCAAATATACAGGACATATATTTCTGTGGGTAGAATTGCCATCTTGTGATCAGAAGGTTGTACGTTCGATTCTAGCTTCCTTTTGCCACATGTTGACCTGCCCTTGAGCAAGACATTTAACCCCAAATTGCCTACCAAGCTGTGTATCAATGTATGAATGGGTGTGTGACTGTAGTGGAAAGCGCTTTGAGTTATCAAAATGATTGGAAAACCATTTTCCAATCATGAAAATAATAAGTTCAGTCCATTGTCTATTTAACACCACCTACTTCTCTAAATATAATAGTCAGTGCAGCTGGTCACCTAATCCTGAGTCGTCTATCAACTATCATAAAACTATCACAACTGCAAATAAAAGAAATGTTTATTTCTAAATTGTTTAACTAAGTCTCTAGAAATAACCAAACAAAGGTGGTCAATGCAACAATGATGACCAATTCTGACTCATAAACATTTAAAGCAAAACTTATTTTGTAGAAAAATAAAGTTCTAGTCGTAAAGCTGAAATGTGCCTTTAAAAGCTTAACTTTTATCATAAAACTCTGATCCGTCTACCATTTTTTTCCAGGTGGATCAGCAGATGTGACTAAGAGAGACTCTGCACAGCAATTGTTTTCCCATCATCATGACCCCGCAGACAGGAAGCCACGTGTCTGCGTTCTGCTATTTGTTACTTCTGAAAACCTGTTGAAAGAGAGGCGCATACATTTTCCTCTGATGAGCACAAGCACAGACGGCTTTGTATGAGGAGCTTAGAGACGTAGCTGTTAGAGCTAAAGTCAACAGCTTGGTGTCAGCAGGAGGTTATCATAGCACTGATCTCCCAACATGAAGCTGAGCTCACTGATACATGGGGGGGAGGTCAGGTTACTGATACAGTTATATCAAATACAAGCTGCTCTGCTGAAATCTATCACATTATAGTTGGAAAGCAGAGTTAAACAAACTCTCATGAGCTACACCAGCTCACCTGACTCAGGGAGGATAATCCATGTTTTCTGGCTCACGGTTAGACAAATATCTGTTGCTAATTAGCCTCTGCACTGCTGTGACAGATTATCCAAACACTGGACTGAAGCAAAGCTGCAGGATTCCTACTGACGCACACACAAACCACCGCCTTCATAATAATGCCTTCCACTCTTTAATCCTGAACAGTCAGTGCTGTAAATTAACCACAGTTTCAACAGCAGTTTGACAATCCGCTAATTAGGCCCAATAATGCTCACAATAACCAATTCATGAGTAATTGTGAATTAGGAGAGCTGCTTAAAGAAGATTTACAGGAATGCAAACCTCTTTTTTTTTTACCTCTCTTTCCTTCCTTCACCACATCCGAACTTTACTTCCTGACAGTTTTCCTCACTTCAAGGACCATCTGGATGGAAGTCTAGTCAAGATTATTTGTACAGTACAATTCATACAAAAGGTAATCCAAAGTGCTTTATATAATAAAAGTACAATCTAAAGACCACATGATTAGAAAGAAACCATGATTTAAATGTATCTAAAATGATTGGTTAAATGATGGTAACATCCTTATGAAAACAGTAAGTGTTTACGGTACACTTGCTTCTGCAATATAATATATTTAACTGGTATTGGTCAGGACTCTGACAACAAGATTGACCTGTCAAAGCATACACCACAAAGCATACAGCTTTGTGGAACACCATCACATCTATTCTTGTTGTGATAGAAATTGTGGAAAAGTGGGCAGTTTTGACCTGATTGGAATTGGTAGGAACCTTTTGAAAGCAGATCAGCAGCTGAATCAGTCTGAGTTCTGATATTTAACAATACATTATTTGGAATAATCAATTGAAGAAATAACATTGTACATCAGTAGTTTATGTATAAGCTTAGATATATCTAAAATTGTCATTTAGAAATCAAATAAAAGTGACCCACAAATAGAGCTTTGAGGAACCCCATTTGTGATCTTTCTTTACCCCCAATTTATAATTATTACATGAGACAATGTAGCATCCAAAATAAGATTATTTTCATTTAATACCATCACCCATGCAGCCTCAGTGCTGTAATGTGGTTGAAAATGTATCTGGAAAGAACCAAAGAGTGTTTTTCTTAATCAAGAAGCAATAAATTTGTCGATTACCTTCCTTTGCGATAGTTTTTGCAACAAAAGTGCTCAAGAGTTGGGAGCAGCAACCTCTGACTCTCGACTCTTTAAAGTAGGAGATGAATGATGTGACAACCGAACAGAAAGGCCGTTGACATTGCAAGAGGAAAATAGCCTGGAGACTCCAAAGCAGGTTTTTCACAATGTCCATGTAATGACAGAATTTTTTTACCAAGCTGGTAGATCCATTGCTCCGACTAAATGGAGCCAGACATAAACAGCTCATCGCGTTCCAAGGGATGCTTAAAGTGTGTGAGCCTATATCTGTGTGTAGAAGGGTGAAGGTGTGAAACCTAAAGCCTTGCCACTACAGCAATACAACGACGGGATGACAGGAAGCCTTGACCTGGAATTTGCAAGGTCAGGGTTGGGAATTTGGGATTCCCTCTGTCAGAGTATATATAAGAGGAAGGAATTTGCAATGTAATGTAAGGAAGGAGTTAATGGGTGTGGTGAACTCCTCGTGTGGCTCTACAGAGCGCAGCTGCTGCCGCTGCTATAGAGGAATCATCGACCACGTTTACAAAATATCTGAAATTCTACTTCATCAGCTGGATGTTTCACAGAGGACTTTAATTTGTGAGGAGACATCTCAACTGTAAAGGGTTAAAAGTGACAATAAAGAAGCTCTAATGAAATCTAATGAAGTGAGATATATATGTTGCTACCAGCAGCTGGTGGGCTTTAAAATGGGGTCACATTCACTCAGCGGACGGATTGGGCGTGGAGTCACAGCGCTGAGGTTTTCATGGTGGTGTGTCGGCTCCTGAGAGCCTTCGCTGATGGACAGGATGGGCGTTCAGGATGAGATCTTAGCGTACACGCCCTCGTAGTCGCCACTCCTCTTGACAGGCTGCCATGATTGTAACTATCTTCCCAGACATAAATATCAGCATTCAAAGCACAATTCAGGCATGTGAGGTGTCATCGGGGCACTTTTTGTGTAAAAAGATCATTCACAATTCTGTCGCACTGGACAATTTATTGGGCAGAATACAGCAAAACTTGTACTCAAGAAAGAGTAGTGCCACTTGAACATAAATTTATTCAAGCAAAAGTAATAAGTAGGGTCAGGGCACCTCTGGAGGAGCTGCAGAAGACACAAGAAATATGTGAAAGTCCAGCATACAGAGTTTTATGCATGGCAAAAAAGTAACACTAGACATCATCCTGAACATGTCCTCACCACAGTGAAACATGGTGGAGGCAGAATCATACTCTGAGGTTGTTTTTCTTCAGCAAGGAATCTGTTCAGAGCTGATAAGAAAGATGAATTTAGCTAAATCCAAGGGTGTCCTGAAAGAGAACATGTTAGGCGATAGGAAAGATTGTGGCAGAAGCTTGGAAACGAATATATTACAACTTTGTTCCTTTTAGATATCTAGATCCCCATTAATGAATTGTGCTAAGGGTTTATCCTGTTGCCCTCAGTTTCACAGGGTTGAACTTAAGCTCTCTTCTTGCATCCAGAACTCTTGCTTAATTAAATCCAAATGGTTACTCTGCAGAATTTAAGAAACTGGCTTTCTTCCATGACACAAAAGGTCACTTAAAGAACCAGGGCAGTTCAGTCGATTTATATCCAACACAGTTTTTGCATTTTATTACGGGGTATAATCACGTATACCCCGTAACAAAATAAAGTCAAAGATTTCTATTAAGTTTAAACACCCAGAATATTACCAAATACAATTATATTTTCATGTAACTGAATATAACTGAAATTTAATTTTGGAAAAACAGTAAAAAAAAAAAAAAAAAACTTTGTTGTTATCCCATAATTTTACATTTTGTCTTATTTTTATAAAATAACAATCATAAAAAAATAACAAAACAAAATCAGTTTGTTGTTAGTCTGTAGCTGAATTGTTGTTTTAAAGTAAATATTGTTGCAACATCTTCGCAACAATTGGCTAGCATGGAACATTGCGGATCTACATTTATCATATCAGACATGGCATCATGTAAATACAGATTTTCATCGCTTAGAAATGCAGATATGCAAATATAAATAAATAAATAAGAAAAAAACAGAAATAGAAATAGACAAGCAGTTTGGTTGAAATGAAATTTGAAAAAATCCACAAGATAGGTAAATTACAGATGATCCTAAATATTAATCTTCTCCTGCATAGGATATCACTCTGATAAACTCAGATTATGTAGCATAATCCAGCTCAGCATTATCTGAGACAGCTGAATCCACATCTTTTTCCCATCTGAACATATTAGCAAGTAAAAAGAAAACCGTGTTTGAAAGGCATAAGAGATCAATTGATGACTTTTCACATTTTATTCATCTAGAATTGTGAACTCCAGTGTATTTAATTAAGATTTTGTGTAATTTAATCTCAGTATAAATCCAGATGTTCTGTGAAAACCTCAAAGGTTTGATAAAAAAACATTTATGGGAAATCAGTTGTAGCAAGACCAACAAACACAGCAGAGAAATGAAAAGGTTATATAAAAAGAGCCTCAACTATAGCATCTTACAGAGCACAGTTCAATCTATTTCTTGAAAATTCAGTCTACAATACAACTACAACCCTAACTTGGAAAGGCTTTCCACCGTAGCTAACAGATTAGATAATCAACCAAAGAGCCCAGCACTAAATCTGTAGGTGCAGCAGGTGGGAACATTTTCTAAAAGAACAACTGTCCCACAAATCATGTCTTTGTAAAAGAATGGAAAGTGGAAAGCTATGCTGAAATAAAGCCATAAGAAGTCTTGCATCTATTATCACAAGCCATTTAGCACACCAAGCATGTGGACATGTAAACTTTTGCTCCAAAGACTCACTGAGTCAGGTTGCCCTGTTTATATTCATGTTAAGACTGAAGGCAAATGCATGCCACACTTTTTGGATTTTTACTCCTATTCTTTATCTTCCTCTCTGCCCAACTTTGTGTTAGTCCAACAGCACAAATCACAGTAAAATACTATGAAGTCGTGAAGTGACAAATGAGTAAAATTACAAGGAATGGGAATAGTTTTAGTTGGTACTGTGCATGAAAAAAAACGTATTCAAATGGTTTACATCCTGACTCTGAAACCAAAAACTTCCGAAGTTAATAAAAGTATAAGAAGAACCTCTAGTGAGTTTTAGGCCAAAATGTGAAATAATCTTTTTTTGCTTGAGAAGCATGATCCATGAGTCTCATGTTGAGTCAGATCACGGAGGGGCGAGGCTGGTGCCGCCAACAGGAGGTACAAGAAGTGAATCCTACCAGCACCAACACACAGTCTCTCTGTCAGAATCTGTGCCCTCCTCTGAGTCACAGGGGGATGACAAATCAGACCTGCAGCCATGATTTCCCTTCAACCCTGACTCATGACACATCCAGCCAGCATGGAGCATGGTCAGCTTTTACAGGTAAGTAGGGCAACAATGATTTATATATATATATATATATATATATATAATATATATATATATATATATATATATATATATATATATATTATAAAGTCCTTTAAATGAGGCTCTGATAATGGAACTGAGTCAGTTTGTCCTGTTATTGTTTATTCTCCAGTTTGATGATAGTAATGGTTTTTTTCATTAGAGGCTTTTAAGTTTCCATTAAGAGTTCAGCTCAGAGGAACCAACATTGTTGTAAGATATAAAAATGAATGAAAAAACGTCAAAAGAACAAAAAAAATAATAATACATAAGTTACTAAAAAACCCTTATAGGTAAAAAGTAAATGCGTCCGAAAAACAGACGGCCCCGCACTACAGAACCAAACAAAGAGCGTGAGGGGTCCCACAGTCACTGCGGGTTGCACTAAAAGTAAGCAGCTCCTAAAACTGCGCTCAATGCGAAGAAAACTGACCCGACTTACTTCTGCAAAGAAGAAATCCATCTCCACCACAGCCCGACCTCTCTTCTCTTTGTAATCTGACGTTAGGGTACCACAGCTGAGGAGGAGAAAAAAACCAAACCCCAAAGAACTCCCATCCGCTTCCTGGAGGCGAATGAAACTTATTTCTCTGTCGCTGATGCGGCTCGCTCAAAGGTCTCTCTGTGGGTTAAATGCAGCCCATTTCCCAGGCCCGGCTCTCGGCCACTTTAGGCTGCTTCCCCTCGCCGGTTCGCCAGTGTCCCGACTCGCCGCTGAGAGTCTGTTTTTCTGCTGTCTAGTCATTTCAATGAGGCAGCCGGCACATTATGCAGAGAGGAGGAGTCTGCAGGAGGAGCGCGCCTCCCCTCGGCATACGCCCTCTTTGTTTCTGCCCGACACGGAGTTCTGTTATTGTGCAAAGATGAACGCAATCAATTCAACAGAACCGCATTTATTCATAGGAAATGAAATCAGAAACGACTTCAGATCACAGTATGGAAAATGATCAGTATTAACTCTTCCCATGATTAAGATTTAAAGAGACGGAAGAAGAAGAAGAAGGAAAAAAAATGCTGTTGCTTTTTATTTATTTCAATAACTCAATTCACTCAGTGAAAACCCTCATAAAGAATAATTACACCAAGATGATTAGAAATGTGGGCTTAATGAAAAACATCTGTAACTGATTTCAGGTTATTTTCAAAAGGCACTTTTCACCTGACAAAAGAGCCTCAGCATGCATAATCTAATTTATTGAATATGACTTTAACATTTAATTAGGCTCGTTTTCTTCATTTTCTGCAAGTCTTTTCTTGCATTAATTATTATTGTTGTTGTTGTTGTTTTCAGTTCAACAACAAACACATGCTTTAGTTAGTCATGCTTATTCAGCAGCCAGTCATCTGATTTTTTTCCCCATGTTATCTTTAATAAACAAAAGGAATTAACGCCTTGACTTTGACACCCCACACATGAAATCAGGAAGCCTCCTCACATCGCATTATTATCCCACTGGTTGAGAACACAACTCTAATTAAATTAATGAAAGGCTCTCATGAGGTTTAATGAATGTTGACCCTTTACAAACAAATTGTTCATTTTCTCTGTGATAATAAAATATACTAGTTTTGTCTCTTTGTTAAATGTTTCCCACAATGTTGACTGTATAACTGTGTTAAATAAATAAGACATTGCAGAATTCATCCATTGATCCAGTAAAAAAAATCTGAGTGTTGAAGCTCTTCCATTTTCCCCTTAAATCCTGGCTGATATTTCTTAGCAGTTTGACTAAATCAGCTTCGAAGTTTAGCCATAATTTTTAGCTTTCTTCTTATGGCGCTGTTAAATTATAATCAATTTCTTTTTAAGCATGAGACTGGAAACGCTTCTTGTGGTACATTTCTAATTGCTGCTTTCAAGGTTACAGTAAATCAGCTTTTGAGTGAACAGTCCAGCTACTGTTTTGTGTTTCTGTAAGGATTAATGCTGGATCAATTCCTGCAGTGCCAAAAGTAGTCTCTGCTGAGAGGGCTGCTGACTGGTAGTGATGACAAATAACCTGATCCTCTGCAGAATAGAAACTTCTGCCTGATTATTTACCTTATATTTCTAGTGCTATTATAGGGACAATAGATATTGGAAAATTAATGCCTTCTAAACTTTTCTCCAAATATCTCAACAAATATAATTTCTGGTGGTGACTAAATAAGGACACCCTCACATTTAATCTATTTAAAATGGCTAAAATCACACAACCGTATGACAAAAAGTGCACACAACTGAAACATCATTACTTGCATCATCATTTTCAAAGAGGTTTGAATCTGAGATATTTATTTTAGTGTGTTTGTTACTGTTGAAGAGAGATTGAACACCTTGGCTGTGCAATAAATAAAACATGGTTATTTTTAGTGTTTACCTGCAAAGCATGTTGACATGTCTTTGGAAAGACCTGGGTTTTAAGTTAGCTGAGAACATGGTGCAGGTAAGCTAAGTGCAAAGACTGATAATAAGTCTTCCTGTAGACTTAATTTAGACTTGTTATCAGAAAAAAATATTTGATTTTGCTGCATTTTGCTGCAGTTATTCTCTATTGTTGGCATAAATGCGTTTTATAAAACCCATCAATGAATATGAAATGTGAGAAGTTGAAATCTCACATCAGCTTGATCATCAAGGTTTAAAGACTAAAACTAAGAACCTTTGATTGTTTGCACAAATAGTTTGAATGTCTGAGAAATGTCTGAAGCCTGTCTCACTGTGAAAGACTAATTACATTTCTTTCCTATTAGTGAATCATAATCACTGAGTGCAGTGTTGTTCCTTTGTTCTTTTGTGGGCTCCTGGATGAGTCATTAAATTAATTTTGGAATAATTTAGGTAGGCTGGACACCCCTAAAGGAGATGATCTCTTGTTGATTTCTTGATTCTTCAGGTCAGGCTGTAATCAGTCATGTGCGTGGTTAGTAAATGTGAATTCAGCTTTCCGAACAAATTGGTTAATCCCAGTCAGTTCATTGTTAAACATGAAAAATGATTTGATTTTCACACGAAGCCAGGTTGGTTTGAATAGCCTTTTCTCAGTTAGTAAGAGAAATCATTAACTGAAAACTGTTTGGCTTTTTTTTCAATGTATATTTGTCTCATATTTGCATTTGTTTGATGATCTGAAACAAAAGAAGTCTGTTAGGTACCAAGTACGTTAGTTTTCAGAGCACTGTTAGGTACCAAGTACGTTAGTTTTCAGAGCACTGTACACCATTATACAATATTCATTAAAGGCGGCTTCCGAGGTCATTGGGGCAAGAGTCTGCAACCCCCCTACCCACATAATAGTGAGCCCAAGGCAAAGTCATTCAAGTTGGACCTCTTTGATAGCTCATGATACATAATTGTTAAGTCTGACCTTTTGACATGAGACTCACTGAGAGTCAGTGGTTAGTATCTCTAAATCCTTAGTCACAGCCAAACCATAATATTGGTCTGCTGGAGATAGTTTGGTTACGTAAAGCCTCTCTCCCCACCCATCCATATTTTCTGCCTAAACAGTAGATGCTATTGATCCGAACTGAGTTATGTCATCACAGCAGCTGCCATTTGTTGTAATTTATGGCTCAGGTCAAGGGAGACGCTCTCAAATTTGAGTACTTTCATTTCACATACAGAAAAAACACGTATTGATCACTTCTGAATGAAATATTACATAAGAGTATCATTTATGCATAGACTGCAGACTCTGAAGGTCCTCAACAAAAGAGCAAGCTCAAATAATATAGTGAGCAAATAAAATATTTGTGGATTTTTTATGTAAAGTATTACAAAGATGATATATGGTGTTGAAGTGACTGATGAGTGAATTCACACAGAAGTAAACGTACATATGTAATGATTTTTGCTGACTAATTTCACTAATGAAAGTGATGTGCCATTTGCTTGTTAATTTCTCACAAGATCCCCAGAGTCAGGGGAGCAGTGGATTAAACTATTGGACAAAACAAACAGGGGAAAGGTGGCAAGAAGGTTAAAATTGATTGAATCTCACATAATTCGACAAAGATAGACGAGGGAAAAAAGCGCAGACACCTTGAAATATAAACACAATCCCTAACAGAAGTGATTCAATATTTATTGGATCACTCCAGCAGGCGGTAACACATTAAGGTGTGAATACGGTCGATGATAAATCCGTCTGCAGTGTTTATTAAATTACCTGGAACATGGCAGAGCCAGCTGGTCTCCAATAGAAGGCATTACTCAAACCTATATCAAGAATCTTTCTTGGTGTTAAGAGATAGCAGATCTTTAATGAAGGGACATAAATATTGTGTGAGTGAAAACTATCAGATTATATATCTAAAAGTATTGCTATATATAATATCAGGCTTTTGCTGCCTTCTTTTTTGCTGCCATTATGATGCACATATTAGCAATAAGACCTTTGATAATCAGAATCCTATAGGCTGTTTACTGCGTACTGTAGGCTGATGTCTTGTTGCAACATTTCTGAAACGCTACCCTCTACCTTTAGGGATTTAGATGACTTGGACACATTTTAAATCAAATTGACCAAGTCTTGGGTTTCATATCCATACAAATCTAAGACATTTGTTCAATTTATTTTCCTCCTCAAGGCGGTTTTGTTTTTGTTTTGGTTTTACGCATAAGTTCTCATGAGTAACTTATGAGAACTTATGAGGTAATATTTTAGTATGGCTGTTGAGTAGATTTTTTTTTTTCGCAAAAAGCCATTCAGTCAGTCGAATGACTAATGACATAAAGCATTCAGGCATCTACTTGTAGCAAAGATGGAGATGAAAAATTGTATAATTAAATTTGAACATGAATTGTTGATGGCGCCAGATGAGCTATAATTGCTGAAATTGTTGATATACTGGGGTTTTTGCACTCTATCCTCTCTTGGGTTTCTTGAAAGTGGTCTGATCAGGAGAGAGGGAAATTTGCTGAGCATCAGTTGTGTGAACAGCAATGGCTTTTTGATGTCAGAGGTCAAAGGAGACAGTAGTTCAATTAACCTCTGGTTAGTAATAGTGTGAAGAATGGCTTGAACACCACTGCTCATCTAAATATTGTTGCTTGCCATATCCATCCCTTTATGACCATAGTGCCCTCCAATGGCCTCCATATTCATGAGATCTCTGTCTGGTAGTGCAGATTTTCATCATGGAGCAGCAGCTGACAAATGTCAATAGGGACCAAAATCTCAGATAAATATTTTCAGCACCTTCTTGAACACACACCATGAAGAATTAAGGCAACTCTGAACCCAAAGCGGGTTCTTAATAGGTAAAACCAAATCATATCTAACAACTAAGAGGAGTGTCATATTTCAGCCAGAGTATCTTATTTCTGGCCTGAACGTTGCTGTCCATTTTTTATTTGTTTTACTTTTTCATGTTTAATCATCAACTGACCATTTTGGGCTGAATGTTTAGGGCTTTTACACAGAATGTGTGGTTCTTAAAATTGTCAGATAATCATTAGCTGATGTAATCAGAAAGTACATCAAGATTAAATGATCAATTTTGTTTTGTTTACCTAATTTGGTTCACCAGATCCTGACTGGTTTTTGAAAATGAAAGAGGAAATTTTAAAACAGACATCATTTGATTCATTTAGGCAGTAGAAGGGATTTTTATGTGCTATGATTAATCTCCAACCATATGCCATAATATAGAGGACATTTTCTGCCCAAAATTTCTCCATAATATTCTCCATACAACCACAGTTCTCTTGAGACAAGAATGCGCCCTGAGGACATGCCATACCTTCCTTAAGACTGAGGAATGAGAGCCAACTCACACTCTTCCCATGCTCCCCTACAAGTTCGGCTTCCTGTTTATTTGTAACGTCTTGTGTTTTTAAAACTCCCACACAGAGATTGCTTTCTGTTCCTAATCTGTTAGTATTTATGGCCTAATTACTCCAAGAAACTCAGAAAATGATGGCTGATCTGCAAACGTAATATAATGCGCCCACATAGCAGGAGGTTTTGTTATTTGGTCTGGTATGTTTTTTTGTTTATTGTTCAGTTTCTCAGAGCTGATTCCTCTCAGATTCCAGAGTATTAGCCCGGCAGTGACTCAGGGGCCTTTCAGGGCCTGAGAACACAGTGAAGGTACATTCCTGGCTGTATCCTGAGCTCAGCACTAGACTTTTTAAGAAATTCCCCAGTTTTATCACCCAGTATGTGACTCAACTTCCTGATGATCACTTATCAATGAATGTTACCTTTTATGTTTATATGCTTAAAAATAATCATCTGTTGTTCTGTTAAATTAGAATGGGAATTGGTATTTCTAAATTAGAATTGGTAGAAATAGGTTTCATCCTGGGTGTGCAATAAATACTGAGATATACATATAATTTGTCATGATTATATGACAAATTACATATTTGTCATATAATTTGTCAAACATAAATTGACAAAATATATGTTTCACAATAAATTTGTCAAAATACATTTATTGTGTTCGCCACTAAATTTTTTTAATGATAAAATAAAATAAAATGTAATTTTTTTAATATAATAAAATGTCAACATTTTATTTTAAAATAAAATTTTAATTATAAAGTTAAAATATATATATATATATATATATATATATTTTTAAATGAATTAAAAATACAAAGCAATCTTTTATTTCAATCTGATCATCTCAATAAGAGAAAAAAGTGAAGTTCCAAACTTCAATTTGAGTATATATGTTTGGGTAGAAAATAATATGACATCTAATGGAAATAGATAATTATGCTTAATAAAATCACAGCTGTCCTGGTTATTGCCATCTAATAATTTCAGGACTTTTTAAATTAAAAATCAGGTGATTCCTGTGAGAAAACTGAGAAGGATTTTTGATAGTCATTTCAGCAGTGCATGCACAGTATAATATTAAGCAGGTAAAATACATAATTCACAATATTCATTTATATAACTCTATAATTATTTTGAAAAAAACATTTTTTTAAAATGTTTTTTTTCTAGCTGCAAGTACTTTTGGCTTGAACATTTTTGCCAAAGTCACATGAAGTTTGGCTGTCACTGAGATAAAGACCAGTGAATGCTACAGCACATAACTTACAAAAATGTGTTTGTTACACAGTTGTCAATACTGTGAACATGTTGTGACAATATGAGACAATCTGTGAAAAGAGCAAAGTTCTCCCCCTCATCTCAGTGCATTTAGTCAGAAACCACCAATCAAAGCCAGGAGTATCTTAATGCTGCCAATTTTACATACTGAACAAGGAGTAGGTCCACAAAGCAGTTCTCTAAAAAGAACAGAGAACCTTGGTGCTGCTTTAAAAACTCTGTGGTTTTGGTTTATTTACATTTTCCCTCTATTTGTGGGACCAAGTAGGGAAAATATGTATGTATAGATTTTTTTTTTAACCTATTTCTCAAGGTAATAAAAAACAATGCAGTAAATATGTTGTGTTACAGCAATATATATTTTTTAATATGATTAGAGCTCACTGGTTGTTATTATGACATGTAAAGTGGTATTTTCATACAAAAGTGGTGGTCTCTTTGAACATCAGCTGCCCCCAATGAGTTAGACTGTACATATGGGAGTTGGGGGCTGAACGTTTGTGAATACACCTGCTTCCAGCAGAAACAACAAAGAGGGCCTCATTTTGGGGGTTGTGGCACAGAGGGGAGGGTCCAATCCAATTACAGACTCTGGGGAAATGACTTCATGGAGGTGACGCCCAACCCTGGGGTCAGTGTTTTTGTGCTTCTCCTAGCAGTAGTAGCAAGAAACTGGACTGCAATGTTTACGTTGGGAAATATATATTTTTGTTCTTAATCAACTCTTTTAGCCATTCCACTTCCACTTCTTCCCCAGTGGTTCAGTAAGTGATAAACACTCTCAGTGCATTAGGATCTTCAGTGTTTTTGTGGTTTGAGCGTCCATCAGGGCTTCTTCAAATGCAGACATATCTCTCAGCAAGCACCATCTCGCTAATGACCAGATTACAGAGCGTCATGCTTTGGTCCTCTCATTCACAGGACAATAACCTGCTTCCAACAGGGAGCTAATGAGCCACAAAGCCAGAACATTTGTCCTATCTGCACTCTAGATCTTGTAGTTAGCCATTAGAGGGCACACCAATTGAATTCTTTTAGTACTGAGCGTAATGAATGAAGAGACAGGAAATGGGTTTAGAGTTTAAAAATGTTACTGAGAAAAATGGTGATGATGATCAAACTGCCACAGAAAGAGTAAAAGCCTCAATTATTATATGTATAAATACAATGAATCTGGGTGATGCAGTCATTACTCCCTAATTATTCTAGGTCACACTGAGATAAACAAGTGTTCTTGTTGCACATTAGCACAGTGGCCAATTTACTGCCACCCTTTGTTACCACAATGGTGAGATCATGAGTCTGAAAAGCAAGTTGGATTTATTTTATTGAGATTAATCACCTTATTTAGAAAATAAATAAATATGGACAAAAAGAGAAAAGTGCAAACGCAACTGATGGTGGTTGAAATAAGACACTTTGAAGCATCCAGATGGCCATTTTCAGGGACTAAGGCGCCATCTAGTGTTGGCCGAAGAGCTTAAAGATGGCTCCTAATAAATATGGTTGGTAGCGCTTCATTAAATATCACCACAGCCTTTTATGCTTTTTAAGGCAAATTTACATATATTGATGAGCACAAAAGCTAAAAAAATAAATCTTTTGCTAAGTGACAGTCATTCAAAAACCCTTAAAAGGACGTTCAGGAAGAAACAAAAACAGCCCCTGAAGCTAAAATAAAGCAAGCTGTTCCTGAACTGGCTGCTTTGTCATTTTGCCATGCTGAACATAAAGGCAATTGTCCACCACCGACATACAGCATAACATGACAGCAGAGTGGGAGAGCAGTCATACACCAACTGAGGGGTCTCTTCATCCACACATTTCACTTATTTAGCTTCAACCATCTGTTTAAGATAGAACAACAAATTCTTGTATGCTTTTAATGGTTTTAGTTGAAGGAGAAGGGAAAGATAGTTTAATAATTTTTACTAATAAAAGTCCCAAATGTCTGGTGGCCTTTGTATGTCAGTATCCTTTACTCTGATACCTCTAAATAAAATCAAATAGAACCAATTCTACAGAAGTCACATAATTAGTGGGAAGATTCCACCTATGTGTGATTTGATAAAAGCAGTGAAGGCACCTAAAGTTTGTAAGCAAACAACATTAGATCAATAAATGCACCAGAGAGGTCAGGGATAACAGGAGTATTAATAATTTATAATATGGTTATTCTAACAGGGTTAAAAACAATAACTTGAGGGAGGTTTCTTTTACATTTCATGATTACATCAATCTTCTAAAGATATAAAGAGCATGTCACAACATCAGACCTATCAAAATATGGGCAGAGGTGGGCAGTAGCTAACTACATTTACTCTGTAACATTTACTTCAGTAATTATTTGTTATTAAAAAAGAAAACAGAGATGTAGATTTACTGTATCATCCTATTTAATTTTTAATAGTTTGGGAAATGTTACTTATTCTCAGTTTATCATTTGAAATACCAAAATTTACACATGTGCTTTTGTCTATCTGACTACCTAATTTTGAATGAATTACAGCACATTAGAGACGTGGTTCCTAATGACATGTGCAAAGTTGATAGAGAGACAAAACCTGAAGCACAGTGAAAAATGACCTCACAAAATACTGACTGAATAGACAAGTGTAAAAACACAACAAAAACTGCCATGCATTTCTGTCCACATGGCTTAATTGGGGCTAAATGACGGGCTCTAGGACCTTGCAGCGAGAGAAAATAAACGTCACATGACAGTGGTTGTGAAGCGGGCTGGATGTGGACTAAAATGTTGCTTCTTCAATAAGCATTCGTGCAGAAGAAACGCAGAACACCAATTCTGTGCAAAGAGGGCGATACACGGAGTGATGTCTGTGTTTTAGGTGACGCTGATCCGAGGAGGCGGCGGACATGGCTGCTGCTGCTTCGCTCCTCTTTGCAGTTTGCACGGCGCTTTCAGCTCTTTCTGGAAGTTTGGTAAGAAGGAAACTAACATGCCTCCTTACATTCCTCTGGGTGTTTTTGTTTTCTAGAACAGTTCAGATAAAGTTCATGTTATGCTCTTTGACTGCAATCGTGTTTTTACCTACCAGCAAAGATTTAACGCAGTGATCTTTCTGCTTCCTTGTTGATGAAAATGACAATCAGATGTGTCAGTGTGCAGAACTTCCCATCACGTTGCATGCCACGGTTCTTCTCGCAGGTCACTGGAACGAGATCCTTTTCCATAGACTACAAGAACCACTGCTTCCTGAAAGATGGAAAGACTTTTCAGTACATCTCAGGGAGCATCCACTACTCCAGAATCCCGCAGTATTACTGGAAGGACCGCCTGGTGAAGATGTACATGACTGGACTCAATGCCATCCAAGTGTGAGCAAAACACATCCTACTTCATACTGTAAACACAGATCGCTTTGCATACCCTTTTCCACATCTTGTCCAGTTCCAGCCACTGACTTCAGTAGATTGTATTGGAATGTCATACAACAGACCAACGTAAACAGTGCGTAATTGTGATGAAATAAAAAAGGATACATGGTGTTTTTGTTTTGTATTAAAATAAAGTAAGAGAGAAATAGGCCGTGCACACTCACCTCCTGATTATGCCCCGTGAGAAAATCCTGTCCACAGCATCATATTGCCATCACCGTGCTTCACTGTGGGGATGGTATGTTCAGGGTATTGTGATGTATTCAGTTCCTGCAAAACATGGAGGCCAGAAAGGTATTTTTTTTGTTCATGTGTGCCCTATTTGTTACAAGACTGCAAACAATTCTTTTTATTACTTCCTTTGCTGCCATCTGTGCTTATAGGTGAGATTTGTAGAGGGACAGGGCACAAATAAGGCAGTTATTTATTATGTAAATTTTAATGAAAGGTATCAAAGTAAAGAAAGGCAACTAAGACTACACTACATATTTTTAATTGTAAGAAGAAAAAGCAATAAAATATCTTACTTACTTCCATGGTAATACACTGGTTAGTCTGTCATGTAGGATCCCAAGAATTGTTGCTTTAAAAAGAGTTAAAAGTTCTGAGGATATTAATACTCTTACAAAACACCACACACACATATATATATATATATATATATATATAAGAGAGAGAGAGAGATAACCTATTTATTCCCACCTTGTGTTGTCAGATATGTTCCCTGGAACTTCCATGAAGCAGTTCAGGGAGTCCACAACTTCACAGGAGACAGAGATTTGGAGCATTTTCTGAATCTGGCCAACCAAACAGGCCTCCTGGTCATCCTGCGTCCAGGACCGTACATCTGTGCAGAATGGGAAATGGTAATTTAAGTAACTTTGGTCATGTACTATATTTAGTTTTTGACATCACAGGCTAAAAAAGGAGCAAATCAATTGCACAACAAGACCTTAATTACACAAATAATACAATGTGACAAACATTTAAAGCAGCATTGTGAAAGTGACAATGTCAAAGAAAAACAAGACAATCCTTATGTCAAGTTATTGTTTTAACCAACAAACCATATCAAAACTGTGAATGTATGTCTTTCACTCCAAGAGCCTGTTAAAAAAGGGAAAAAAACACAAAAGGGAGAACAAAAATAACCTGCAGCTTGTGTCACAGTACAGCGTGACAAGCCTGGATAATAGAAGATGTCATTTATGTAAAAAAAAAAAAAAGAATAAAAAATCAAATGTACAAAGATTTAACTTTATGACAGTGACAAACTGCTATTTTAATTTATTTTGTACGTCCCGCTAGTTTAAACATATTTAAGATGTACCAGTTTATAACAACTGTAATCTCAAAGATGTTTACCAGACAAATAGGCATAAATGTATGTCCTTCTGGTGTTATCATTCTATTACATTCAAAAAAATATTGCATTAACTTTTGAGAAATCCAATCTGTAATTTGAGAGTATTTATTGTTTCACAAGAAGAAAAAAAACTATTAAAAATGTCCATAATGTTACAGATTCTCTATTGCACTCAGAAGTAGAGACTGAATAAATAGATTACATTTAAAATTGGTAATAAACAGTAAGTAAGGGTGGAAATTCAACATAACATAAACATAATAAAAGACAACAAAAGAGTTGTATCAGGTGAAGTCTATGTAGAAGTTCAAAACCAGAGAGGAACGTTGAGCAGCAGCCAATCAGAAATGCAATCAGAGCATTTACAAGAATAGAAGCATTGTTAACTGCAACATGAAGTTATGAAAACTTGACTGACCTGCTTTTCAAATTATTATGTGCTATCAAAACAAGACATGCAAGTTCTTGGGAAGAGCGGTTAGAGAATAGTTAACAAGCTCATCCTAAACAAATGTGTTACCAGATTACCTTGATTTATTTTCACATAGCCACCACATAAGTGAGCAAGATGGGAGAGTGGAATTAGATTTTGTAGATCAACATGTTATCAGTACATGTATGAAAAATGTGTACCTTGTTTCTTAAAAATGAGACCACAGTCAGGATATAGAGAATACAGAGAAAAGGGTTTACAACAGATCTCTGAGGAACGCCACTGCGTACAGGTGAAGATTGTGATCTGATCTGTGATCCAGAAATAATTTCCCAAAAACTAAATGTCTTTACTAAACCTATGTTCCAGGGTGGGTTACCAGCATGGCTTCTTCAAAAACCAAACATCATACTTCGCTCAGCAGACGCAGGTAATCAGACACCAATACACCAGAATGCCGTTTTCACAAATATATTTATGCACAATTAATATGCTTTCTTCTGTACCAGATTACTTGGAGGCAGTCAGCAGTTGGTTTGCTGTCCTCCTCCCCAAAATTAAACCTTGGCTCTACATCAATGGTGGCAACATTATCACTGTCCAGGTAAAATGACTCGGTAATACCAATAATCTCTAGCACATGATTGCAGGCAACAATGAATGAACTTTAATGGCAGGTTGAGAATGAATATGGAAGCTACTTCGCCTGTGACTACAACTACATGCGTCACCTGCGGACGCTGTTCCGCTTCTTTCTCGGCGAGGACGTCATTCTCTTCACCACTGATGGAAACACAGACAAGGAGATGACATGTGGATCATTGGATGGGTTGTATGCCACGGTGGACTTTGGCACAGGTTGGTGGTATTTGACTGTGTAACGGAAATTGCAGCTTCATCATTCATTGTTTACCTGATTTCCCTCAGACACCAACATAACTGTAGCCTTCAAGCGCCAGAGAAGATTCGAGCCTCAAGGACCCCTGGTTTGTTGCACACCAGCCCATCCATCGTCATCTTCTGACCTGGTGATGTTTTATGGATGTAACCGTTTTAGATGTCTTCCAGGTGAACTCAGAGTTCTACACAGGCTGGTTGGATCACTGGGGAGATCAGCATGCAGTGGTTGGAGCTCAGATGGTCAGCAGAGTGCTTGAAGAAATGCTAACCATGGGGGCCAGCGTCAACATGTATGTCTCCTTGAACTCCCAGGCTTCCAGCTTTCCTTCTCTCCACACATATTTGATAAGTTAGCAGACCAGGGCATTGACTTCAAGTAGAGAGCCCAGGCCAATTATGTACTTTTGGGTATTTGATTTACATACTTCAGGGCATAGAGTTTTAGAAAATAATGAGAAAAGCTAATTTTCAGCTAGAAGAACATATCTGGATGTGATGATGTATTGTTAAACTATTCCCAGTGACTATCTCCTTTGCTTCCAACTACTAAAACTTTGTTATCTAAGTGTCATTAATCAACACTTCTCCAGGCTTTCTGAGGATATCAAAACATTTGTTTTTTGCTACTTTCCTACTTATTTCCTGGAGTCTTTGTACCAGGTCTTCATGGTAAAGCTTTTTTTTTTAAATCTACTGAAATGCAAAGAAGCTGAGTAAAATTGATTCCTTGAACAATTTGTATGTCCCTGGGGAAATGTTTAATGCTTGAATGCTGCTCATCTTCCACCAACCTGAGTTAAGATCTGTACAAAGATAGAGACAGAACCTCACAGCTTTTACTAAAGATATCTTTCTCGGAACTCATGTTCTCTACCCTTCTTTCCTCTCAGGTACATGTTTGAAGGAGGGACTAACTTTGGCTACTGGAACGGTAAGTACCTTTTATTTTTATGGTTTTTAACATTAGTGTGGAGATCTCCTAATAGGCTCTCTCCTCTTTCAAAGGTGCTGATCATGACAGCAGGTTCCGCTCTGTGGTGACAAGCTACGATTACGATGCCCCGCTGACTGAGGCAGGAGACCCCACAGAGAAGCTGTTGGCCATCAGAGATGTCATAAAGCAGGTAACGGTGATGGAATAACTAAACAAGTTACAAGTAATTCCCAATAATTACATAATCAAAAGGTTTATTTATTTATCTCAAAACGTAAAACTCTTATTTAGTTAATTGCACACTAATAAATTTCAGTCATTAACTAACCCTTATGATAACTTACAGTTCATGAAAACCCAACACTCGCTGTCAAGATTTTGAATATTACATTATGCCAATAAAAAAGGATTTTTAATAGTGTCTTGTACTCTTGAGTACATGAGCATAGAGTCCTTTTGCATGAAATACTGAATCACTATTTAACATGCTGTGCTTCACAAACCTCTTAAGGCTTACTCAACATTTGTTTTTTATCTTCCACAAAACATTTCCATTGATATACATAATTATATTGCTGTGTGTATAGAACATGTCTTTAGAAGTGATCTTTTGAGACTTACCCTCCAAATAGAGGTTGTCAATAACTGTCTGCTGTAAAAATGTAAAGTCAGCAGCTTTCCCATGATTGTATAATTTGTGTAATATTCTAATGTATGTATGGAAAGCAAAATTTTTACTTTAAGCCATTGTCATCGAAATGAATAGGAATAAACTCTTACTGTACTTTTTGAGTGTTAGTTTTTGAACTGAATTACTTGAATAAACCCGCTTTTAAGTGATATTCTAATTTGTTGAGATGTCCTGATTAATTTTGGTAAAAGTAACAAATCATTATTTATCATTAGTTTAGAGACATCCCCGCTGGTCCCATGCCGCCAGCAACTCCCAAGTTTGCCTATGGCTTCGTTACGCTGGAAAAGGTAGTAAAATTTAAACAAGATTTTGGGCAAACACATTTTAAAATGTTTGAGTGACTCATTATGATCCATCTTTACAGATTGGAAACATTAGCAGTTTGCTAGAGACAATTTCTCCTCTTGGGCCAGTCCAATCCAAGTATCCTCTGACGTTTGAAGAGATGAAACAGGTACGGTGCTATTCTGAAGTCAACAACAGAGAAAAGGCTAGCAGCACAGAGACAGTAGACCTCTTGAAATAGAGAAAACTAGATTGTTGTGTCTGCAACCTGTCATGTCCATTGTGTCCAGTACTATGGGTACATGCTGTACCGGACCACGCTGCCCCACGACCTCACAGAGCCCACGCCACTTATATCACCGCTGAATGGGGTTCATGACCGTGCTTATGTGTCAGTCAATGGGGTAAGAGCTTTCTGTGAACTTTTGTTTGTCTAGCCATCTAGGTTTCCGGGTCAGTGCGGAAAATATAGATTAACATTATAAATCTAAGTATAGTGTTGTCCTTTTGGAAGCTAATGTAAATGTGTTCAAACAGGTTTTCCAGGGGTTGTTGCAGAGAGATACCGCACTCGTGATGAATGTTACAGGAAAACAGGGGGACACGTTGGATATTCTAGTTGAAAACATGGGCAGAATTAACTTTGGCAGCAAGATCAACGACTATAAGGCAAGGCAACATTAAATATGACCAACATCAGTCAAACTGTACACACAGAAACTATGGTTCTCTTGCTAACAGTATTTCTGTGTTTTAGGGCTTGGTGAGCAACTTGATCTTGGGTAAAGATGTACTGACAGACTGGAAGATCTACCCGTTGGACATTGACGCAGCCATTTCAAGAGGATGGCCTCATTCAAACAGTCGGAAGTCCGACCCATCCCCACAAAGAGAACCTTCAGCTGGACCCACCTTTTACATGGGGACCTTACAACCCAACCAGCTAGCATGGGACACTTTTCTCAAGCTCATTGAATGGACAAAGGTAATTTATCATCTTATTCCTACACACATATTGGCTCCTCTGGTACAGACATGTAGAAAGCTTTGAAATAGCCTCATTGCTGAAAATCTGGAGATATTTCCCTTTGGTGCTGATTATGTTGCCATTGCACTACTTTTTAGCTGACTCGATAAAAATGCTTTTATGCCCAACCAAGAGTTGAGGTCATTGGCATCCTACATTTTTTATTTTGTGGGGCAGAAGCTTGAAAATTTGGGAATGAGTCTTAGGAGAACTGCAGCTAAGAAAGGCATACTGGAGTCAGAAAGTCTCCATAAACTTCTAAACATCTAATTTAGATGTCAACCTGTTGTTAGAGAGGCATGACAGGGTTAGGCTTTTTCTGTTCTACCATCACAGAATATAAACGTTACGATTTTTAAATGTTACGTGTTCTTTGGGCAAATCAGACAAAGACTGAGCTTTTCAGCAACAGATGGACCAATCTGACATGAAACAAGTTATGAATGTGGAAAGTCTTCTCATGGCTACTGCAAAGCAAGATGCTTTGGGCCAGTTTCTCTTCTAAAGATCCAAATGTCTGCAAGCTCTCCAATATGCAGACATTTGAAATACAGATGTGGCAGATTTTTTGGGTTGGATTTTTTTTTTCAGTGTAAGATAATGCTACTGCAATAAAAAGAAATTTATTTTAAGGCTTTTTCCGCATCTCTACCAGGGCTTCCAATAAGTGTGGAGGGAGAAATGAGTGCTTTTATAGGCTTTTCTTGTGAGAATAATAAATTGTTTGTTTCTAATCAGGGCCAGGTTTGGATTAATGGAGTGAATTTGGGACGATACTGGCCAGGGAGGGGCCCCCAGCAGACTTTGTACGTCCCCGGGCCCCTGCTCAGCACCAGTCTTCCCAATAACATCACGTTGCTGGAGCTGGAGGGAGCCCCAGCACACCTGCGGATTGTTTTTATGGACCGGCCTCAGCTCAACGCCACTGCTGGGAATTCCTGACTAATAACATGAGCAAATAATTCTTGCTTTACTGCTCAGACAAAGACTGAGCTTTTCAGCAACAAACACTGCAGATGGACCAATTTGACGTGAAACGAGCTATGAATGTGGAAAATCTTGTCATGCTTACTGTAAAGCAAGATACTTTGGACCAGTTTCTCTTCGAAAAACCCTGGCATCACAAGCAAATTCTTTATTCGCTCCCCTCTCTGGTTCTTTAACTTTGGTCATATTTAATAAATCAGCTTTATGACCATCCTACAGACATTCTTAGCAACATATTATGTAAATACTTTGTATAATAATTAGATTTTTTTTAAAGTGTGTTTATTAAATTATCTTGAATAATTTTACAAAATCTAAATTTTTGTTTTTACCAAAAATAAAAAGGAGGAAAAGAAACTTGAGAAGCATTTTACTTTTTAACTTTCTATCATCTAGATTAATTTTTCCCCAATATGCTTTAGGACTTGTTTGGAGGAGCATTTGCTTTCCGATGAGCTTGCACGCATCGTGGGGTGCAGAATGTATACTCCAGGTAGTTAAACGGGATTTTCCCGAGCAGAGATTCTCCACATGACCAGCACCTCCTGTTGAAGAGAAGAAAATGTCAAATATCAGAAAACTCTGACTATACACCCATCAAAACCTGTAAATCTTCATCTTTAAGGGACTCACTGGACATTAGAGAAGTTGACCCCTGATGCAACCGCTTGTTCTGCCAACCTTTTCTCTGCTGCCAGTGCTCTCTATGATCAAAGAGCAAAACAATGACACATCCATAGTGCTTTTGCTAAGATTCCAGCGTAACGGCGTGTTTTCTCACCTTTTCCCGATCTGTCAGAGATGCAAACCTTTTCTTCTCCTCTGCTTCCAACTCTTGTTTCCTCTTTTCCTCCTTCTGCTCTTTCTCCCGCTGCTTTTTCTGAGCTCTTTGGGCCTTTTTCTTCTCCACCTTTTTGGATTCAGTCTCTGCCGTTAGAGGCCCAGGGACCTGGAGTTGCACAGCGGGAAAACCGTAAGCTTCAACGCTTCCATTTGATGAAATTCAATCAGGCGGTTCATGCTCACCTGTGCCTTGCTGTAATCATACTTATCAGGGTTCTCACCCATGTATTTACGAAAGACGTTCCTAGTGTCTTTGTCGGGCGCGACAATATATGGCGTCTGACCTTTGTTATCCCTGTGAAGAGATATTGCAAAGTTAGTGAATGGGCTACAACCATAAACTCCAATATATTTGATCAGACTTCCTGTGGAGACTTGAAAAGCCTGAAATGTTCTTTCAGATTCTGAGAATTTGGGTTTATTACTCCAGGAAAAGAGATTGAGTTTTCAAATTTTCAATTTTACTCCATTATTTAAAAGACAAAAATTTGAATTTCTAGAGAGACATTTCTACAGTGTCTGATACCTGCATGCAGGATCTGCTCCTGCACGTAGGAGCAGCCTGATGACGGCCTTCTGTGCAGCTGCTGAAGCGACATGCAGCAAAGAAAACCCTGATGAGTCAATGGGTTTATTCAGGAGGCTTAAAGGGGCTGTAGAGATATTTTCCTCTGTCTTTTCAGGATGGTCCATCGTTTCCTGAGGTAGCTGAAGGAGACTGCAGAGAGCACCTACATCTCCAACTTTGCATGCAGTAAACAGAGCGTCCCTGAGGCCGTAATCAACTGACTCATCAACAGCTTCTAGAGAGATAAAACAGCAGATTTAACGACCTCTTCAGAGCACTGCAGTGCTGAAGAAATGATGTCATAACAGACAAATTTATACATCTGTGCTCACCATCTAGTTGTTTTTCCTTCTGTGGTTTCTTCTTCCTTGTTTTTTCAGATTGTTCCTGGTGAGGGGTCTTCTCCTCTTCTTCTGCAGGCATAGCCTCGGGTACCACATCTTCTCGCTCACTTGCTCCAGCATTCATGCTTCCTGTTTCTGTTGAAGACGGGGTTTATGTCGGCCATGTTATGAATGTTTCTCTGGTACTTGGACTGAACTAGACCAACCTTGATAATGAAGTTTGCCTTGCTCCTTTTTTCTCCTCCTCTTCCTCCGCCTGGAGGGATGCATTTCATGCTCTCTGAGGTCCAGAGTTCCTATCGTGAGCTCCACCATCTCTAGCTGGATTTCCTCTCCGTCTTCATCTGAGCTTTCATTATTTTCTTCTCCTGGTGCCAGCAATATATCTGTGATAAACAAATTAAATATTATTGTTCAGCATAGTAACACAGTTCCCTCAGAGAGGCTTTCAGGATTAAAACGTGCCTTTCTGTTCACCCGTGATTTTCTGTGCTGCAGCTTTGGACTTCTTCTTCCATGCCGTCTTAGACAGACTAAAAACAGCAGACATGTCCGCGTCTTTCCCTGCATAGTCATAGTTAAGATTATTCAATAATTACCCCCTGGATTTACAGAAATAGACAACATGCTACTGCTATAAACATGTATTTAAACACACCATACACCTGGACAGTAGAGAGGACCTCATGCACCCGCTGTACTTCCCGAAACGTCGCCCTGCGCGTGGCGATGGGAAGTGAGCGGACCCGGGGGTCATTTTTTTGGAGGGGACCCCCGCAGCCTCCAAAGAAGATGGTCTTGTTGTAGCTGGGAGCTCGAACAAATATGGCAGAGGCCCTGCTCAAGTGTTCAGCCCAGGTTAGTAGAAGATCCTGAATGTCCTGCAGAGAGTCAGGGAAGCTCTGAATAATCTCTTAAAAACTAAAACTCATTTAGGTTCATTACAAACAGAGCAATACATTCGAAAGCTTAATTTGGTGATTATGGACTACAGTCATTATGTCTCCTTAATAAGTACATATGGCCAATAAAAAAGGATTTTAAAAAAGAATGCCTTCAGAATTATAGGAAAGGCTGCTGCTTGAGCAGATCATTCAGCAGACAGTCACCAGCAGTTTCAACGAGAAGAAAAAAACCCAAAACGTCATAGCTAAAGGAGCAGCCTTTTATGTTTACAGAGTGTTGCATCAAAGTATTTTAAAGCAAAGTTAGGCAGAGGGAAAAAATTAGGTAGAAAAACATGCAGAAGCAACAGGGATAACAGCTGCTTCAAAAGATGTAGCCTGGATAATGTTCAGATTCAAGTTGAGTTATTTTAACACGGTTTAACAAAAAAATTTACTCTACATTAAAAATATCAGGATATGTTCCCCCTGTAAAACAAATATGTCTGAACAAAAACAGTAAATACCTAAGATTTTGTCAATTTGAATGGGGAAGATTTAAATACAAAGTTAGTGATAGAGAATTATCTAAACGTGAGCTAAAAGGTAAAATAAAAACTGTTTGTTATTGTGATGGTTAAGAGCCATCAGCTTAATAACTTTGCTTTGTTACTCTAAAGGCAAAATTATGGGGCAGATGAATGCTCTGTAACCTTGCCTTAACGAGCGCTGCCTCATTGTATCTCCTCAGAGTCGCTCCTGCAGATCTCGCCATGTGGCTGCGGTTCTGGGAATCTCGCAGTCCTTGGGCAGTGCCTCTCTTTGCTCGAACCGTGTATCGATGGAAAGTCTTATGATTGAGAACTTGTTTTCTAAAACACAAATGCGTTGTGATAATTTAACGACAATGGACAGCTTAGCTCTTTATTGTAATTACGGTGATCTGAAAGACGAACAAACCCTTCGAAGACAGCTCCAGCAAAATGTCCGCCGCCCGTCATGAGTATGACCCAGACAGTTTTCTGATTCACAGTCTTCAGAGAGGAAACTATGTCGTGCTCATCAGAATCTCCCTGAAATATGCAACTAGAATAAATAAACAGAAGTAGTAAGAGGAATCCCAACATGAGGTCTACCTGCTGAGCTTCACCTTTCCCATAAGCGCACAGCGATAGATGGACAGATATTCTCCTGCAGAGTTCTGAAACACCACCTTACTGCAGAGCCGGCCAGTTGTCGCATTAGGCTCAGCTGAACTCTCATTGTCTGTTCCGGTAACATTACTCCCGGTTCCTCTGCCGTCACTATCCGTGTCCTCTTCATCAGAGTCAGACTCAGACCCTGAGATACTCGACAGGTCTCCTGCAAAATCACAGAAACAATTACATTTCCTCTTTCCTTTTAAGAACTTTCACACTAAGGGAAGCTGATTGTGTAAATAGTAGACATCATTTATATTTTTCTGCTCAAGCTAGACAGTTGATCTTGCATATAAAACCAGACTTGACTGGACTGCTTTTTTTCTTAGTGAATAAATTCATAATTTTAAATATTTTTGAATTTAATTTGCTTATCAAAAGCAATAACAGAAGAAATCTGTAAGGTGGCAAAGAAGATTTAGGTCACTGTTAGTCCACTAACAGTGTTGACTACTTGAAACTTTTTCAGCGATACGAGTAAACTAGTGCAACTAAAAAAGGTGGACTGAGGTGTGCACGAGTTGACTAGTAATGGTTATTATGGACATATTAATGGACACTAAAAATATCAGCTAGTAAAATAGTTCATATTTCAGCATATAACGTTATGCAAAAGAAAAAAAAAGCCAGCTAATCTACCATTTTTGTGCATTAGACACTTTTAGTTACTCTAGTTCACGAGAATAGTGGGGAAAAAATACAAACGTAAAACCTATTTTTATACTTTACTAGTCAACTTTGAAATTCTCAGTTAAAACTACTTAGCTTGTGTGCTACTAAACTAGCATGCAGAATATGTATTGACCACTTAAGATGCTAAGGTTAAAGTTTGTAAAGCCAGCTAGTTAACTAGTACATCAGTCATTGAATTGTTCAGCTTAGTTATAAACCTACGTCAAAAACTTGTTGACTGCTATACTTTTGTGGTACTAGTGTCGCACTTTGACTATTAAGACATCTACTCCTAACAGTTGGAAAATGTGTTAATAATAGTGTTTTTGAAATGGTAGAGTAATTTTTTAGATATGTGTTGAGTGTTTTTGAGAGCTCGTCGGTGAAAATGACATTTGACATAAAGGATTTCTAATATTTACACAAACAGCTTTCCATCAGAGCACCATCGATTCCCCACCGGCTCTGGTTTTCTTCTCAAACTCTTCTGCTGTGATGGGAGGCAATCCTGCCATCTTTTGTCTTAAATTAAACCGATGCCAGTCAAGCTTGTAATGCTCCCTCTGCAAAACAAACACAACCCACTATAAACTGTGTTCCTCAAACACACACACATCTGTTTCATAGAGTGTTTAACCGGATGGGGTCACCTGTTCCTCTCTGTTATCAAAGGAACATTTGCAGGCGGAGCAGGCCATTTTGTCTGACACCTCTCTCTTCCAGTCTTCATCTGGACCTTTAATTTTCACACCTGCAAAGTGACATGAACTAGAAATTAAAAGAACAAGAAAATTCTCATTGTCATAATGTACAAGATGCAGAGTATATCAATAAAATACAATGTTATTGGGATTCTATTATTTTAATAGTTCAATTCATAAAGCATAAAGTGTCATGTGATTTGGAACCTCCATATTATCACTGACTATGAAAATTTTACACTCGTTCTCAAGCAGGATTATGAGCCTCTCCACTTTTCCTCCAGACTTTGGGACTTTGATTTCTAAACAAAATGTAACATTTTGTAAATCTGAAAAGAGGATTTTGGACCACTGAGCAACAGTCCAATAATTTTCCTCCTTAGTCCAAAAAAGAAGCTTCTGGCAAGCTACAATCCAGGGCTTGTTGACCTCAATTCTCTCAAAAAGTAAACATCTTCCTTCAACTCAACTTTCTATTTAATGTGTTTGCTATAACCTTCTTTGGCACTGACCTATTGTGGCTCACCCTCCTTGTGAAGGCAACAGTCAAGTCAGCAGTTTCCTCTTTGCTTGTGATGTCAGGACTATAACATTTCTTCAAAAAAAAACAAACAAAAAAAAAACTCCTGCATACTGGTCTAATTTTCTGAGCAACTTAGTTTTGGCTTCTCATTAAACTACAGTCTTCAAATATATGTCCTTTAAATATACTGCTTTGTGAAAGAATGAATGAAAATTTGATATTTGTCAGTTTTACTGTTTTAATTATATGACTGTAAATCAGCTCTTTGCTGGTATTTTGACTTACAGAGCTTCACTTGTACAGCTCATACTTACTGTCTGTGGATGATCCAGTCTCCTTCAGGGCAGAGTTTACCTCCCTCAGCTTAAAAGATTCTTCATTTGAGCACAAATCGAAGATGGAGCGGAGGTCGGTACAAGTTGTCATTGTTCATACATTTATATAAATATTCTGTTCTGATTAAAAAAAAAAATACAATACAATATAAACCAGGTTAGTCTTTTAAAAATACAGTACACAGATGCAGAGATAGCTTACCATAGCCATAACCATTCGATGCAGTGATAAGAACATGCACTCTACGATCCGAAATCAAAGCATAAACCAATCTTTTAACTGTGTTTTTTAAGCTGCCGTTTCAACTATTTGACAGTGTCCTGCTGACGACACGTGTAGACATATCAGCTGGTTTGTTCTCTTCAAAATAAAACACAACTTCTGAACAGTTTTAACTCTTCCAGCGAAGCTTTAGCGCCTACAGAAGTAATTAATAAAAATGACCTAAAAATAAATAGTAACTCACCATAAAAGGAAGGCGGTCAGAAAACGTTGCGCTTCCTCCAACCTACTACGGAAGCTCAAGAGTGTCAATTAAGCGGCGCGGCGGCAGCTGTGCTGGTATCTGCGGGGCAAAGGTTGCTGAAAAACAGGAGGGAACACTCTGTGCATTATATGCCTCATAATTAAATATTTAAGCATATAATCGTATTAACAAAAAAGTTCGGATTTAAGTTTCAATACATTTTACATATATACGCGACTTCCTGTATGTGTTACCAGTAATGCTTCGGTATTACTCAAAACACTTAAACCTAACTGAGCTTAAAATTAGACAGAACTCCTGAAAATAGGCCCAAACAGAACCAGTGCAAAATTCTGAGGCCTTAACAGAAGTACACTTCAGGGCCCTATTATAGCTAAGAATAATAAGAATAACACTTATGAAAGAGACTTGGATATAATGTAATGTTAGTGTCTAAACAAGCATTAATAGCCAATGCACATTGACTTCCTTATCACAGCTTTTAGGGGTACAGCCAATGAGCTCCAAGAAAAATTAGTGGCAGACCTGAATTGACTGCTTTGCAAGCACCAACTATAGCCTTTGAAGTAGCATTGCACTTTGATATTTCAGCTTTGCAGTTTGCATTTTTTAGCATTTAATTTAGTTATGATATGTACAAAAATAATCCAGATACATTTTACTTCTTTATTTTACTTGGACTTATTCTAAAATAATACTTCTTAATGATGTGGTGCAAGGTTTTTGCTGGCACTATGTCTATGTGGTATTTCGCTGCCATCTGCCATTTGATAATGACTGGCTCCCACCTGGCCACACAACCATAAAGCCCTTATTGGAGGTCTGTGACCTACAATTTCTTTGACTTTAGGTTTGGTTTCTGCTCTGTCAACTGCAAAACTTTACACAGGTTTTATGTTTTGTTTTAAGGTTTAATAAAATTATCAAGTTGTAAATCACAAGGATTATTAGCGGAAATAAAATGCACCCAAACTCAGTTTATGCATCAGGGAAAATGAGTGAAAACTCTGGTAGGTTTGCATTTCTTTCGCTTTCACAAATTGTGAAAACACTTTCCACCTTGTCATGTGCTTTTGTGAGGGGAAAACTGGGCAATTTCACACAAATCAGTTTTAGAATTAACTTGTTAGTACGAATAAGTGGACAAATATGAATTTCTGTCAATGTTTTTTTTTTTTTAAATGTGCAAAACATTCCCCTCTGCTTTCGTAAACTCTGTGGGCTTGCCACACTTTAAATCTGGATTTAGCGTGGAATAAAAAAGCAGCTTTGGTGGAAATAAGGATTTTATTGGTTTTATTTCTTTCAAAAAAAGACAGAAAATTACTGAGTACAATTAAAAGACAATAACTCTCTCTGGAAACAATTTACTTTTTTCTTGGTTTTCTTTTTGACTTTCTGGTTGCCACAGCTTGTTCTGTCAACAAAAAAAAGGGATTACATTTATTATTAGATTTATTCAGAAGCAGAAAAAAAACAGCTTGAAACCTTCTAATACCTGCATCACCACAAGCTTTGAGCTCTGCCAAGCGCTCTTCCACCTCCAGGATTTTAGCAGCAAGACTTTGGATCCTACTTGAGGCACTCTTGAGCTGCTTCTCCAAAATATCAATGTTATTTCTGAAAATATAAACATGGTGTGCCTTTGTTACTTAAGAGTTTTTTCTTTAAGCAAACAGCATGTCGAGCTACCTATACGAGGTAGCCCGTTGATCCAGATGTTCTGAGAGATATTTTTCCTTTGACAGCAGCTTGCCGAGTTGTTGCAGTGCAACACCTATTGCACCATTTTCCATCATCAACTCCCTTCTCTGCTCATTTTCTTTCTTGCTGCAGATGAGAACAGAGAACAAAACCCAAGTGAGCATGAGTAATCAGACAAAGACTGAAAATGTTTGAAGCCAGGAAATCAGGACCCTGCTCTGTTTCAACAACTGCGTTTTACTGATCTTATCCCACTTTTGTGGATTTTAAGGTCACCTCATAATGTAGCGATCACTTTAGTAGGTAGATTTTGTTACAGTCGGCCAGCCAAAGAGCAAGCAAAAAATAGTGTCGGGGGTGGAAAAAAAGCACAAGGAAAACAAAATTGTTCTATTGATAAAAAAAAGTAAAATTACAACTCTACTAAAATATACTGATACCATAGAAATGCCAGAGCATTTTTGTGCCTAGGGATCACATCCAGAGTTCATACATTTTGTGACCCTGACCATCCTCTTCCTGAGACTGTCTTAAGGGGGTTTTCTTTCCCATAGCATCACAAGAACTCTGGAGAATTTTGAATTAATACAAGTTACGACAACATTTAATTTCAGTAACGCATTTTTGAATTTGAACTGAATTTGAAGTGCATTGTGTTTCAGATGAACTTTTTCTGTCTTATGTCCCATGCAATAAAAAAAAATTGTCTTTTAAAAACAACTAGCTGGATAGAAACGAAAGCTGCCGATTCAAACCATAGTTTTATTTCTTTCCATTAACTTGCCACCAACAATATGGGTGATAAGCTGACGTATTGTTCATGGACGTCTGGCATGCAACCTTTAGCAATGACATCATCAAGGCAGCTGTCTGTATGAATACTTTTAAGAAGATGAATTTAAACGCGAATGTCGCGGTGCACAAAGTCAATACCAGCGAGCGGTCTCCTCCTCAACACGCAGTCTTTCCTGCGTGTGGATAAGAATATGTTAAATCCTCCAGTTTCTGAGTGGTTTCATTGATAGCACGCTCCAGGTCCTTAATTTGTTTCTACAAGAAAAAAAAAATTGTTTTTTTTTCCCTCAAACAATTTTCGTGTTGAACGCCTTATCAACGTTGAATTCTATACCAAGTCGACTTACAGATGTGCTTTTCTCTTGGAAAAATGTAAGGTCAGAAAATGCTGTCATTATTGTCGAGGTGTTATTTCACAACAGTAAAACGTCTGTCGACACGTGACGTATGGTTCTGCGTTATGAAGGATGCTTCCGCCTCCGGAATGTAGAGCCCGGATAGCTCAGTCGGTAGAGCATCAGACTTTTAATCTGAGGGTCCAGGGTTCAAGTCCCTGTTCGGGCGCTCATTTTTTTCTGTTTGCTTCCAAAATTGGTTGCAGCTGTGTCCAATTTTTGCTTTAAACAGCTGTTGAAATCACGCCTTTCCTCGTTGTGACTGTAGTTTCACCGCGTTTCAAACAATAAAATGCAAATAAATGACACACAGACAGTATAACCTGAATGAGAATGCAAATCTGAATTTGAAAAACTGCATAAAAACAAATATGTACAAATTACTTAACATCTCATACAAATTGCAAAAAGTAAATTAATCAGTTTTAAAAAAAAGTGAAATTGCTGAAATGCAATTTGGTTCAAACTGATTAGAAATGCATCAGCCAGTCAGCTAGAAGACAAATTTACCAATTTTCTCTGAAATAAAGTATTCCCTTTATTTATTAAATGCATATCAAACTTAAATCATTGTTTTAAATGATTTTTAATGATTGATTTGAAACAATTCTCAAATATTTTCTAATTAAATACCTAATTCAAGTGGCAATTTGAGAACTAATTCTTATTGTCTTTGTGATACCCATCCTTTAGGCTGTGCTAATATTCACTATTTGTCATTCATAATGTTGAGCTGAAATTCTTGTTCTTTAGGGTGCAAAATGTATCACTTTGGATTTATTGAGACAAACAAACCTACTATTTCAAAGAAATCAACTCTAGAATGAGCAAAAAGTTACATTAAAAGTTATAAGAAAAGCATGGGGTAAATAATTTAAACAGAATTTTATTAAAATAGGCATGGTATCTTTTCATAAATTTTAATGAGCAAGGTAAAGTTATTCTGCAAAGAAGAATTAACAAAAAAAGGGAGAAAATTATTTGCAGGTCTAACGGCAGAAATAGGTGATTTTACAAACTCTTATTCGTCAAAACAAATTGAAAACCATTCTTTGATTTTTACATCTCGCAATTACGCCCCACTTGTGTTGATTTGTTGCACACAATTCTAAGAAAACATGCTTAAGTTTTGTAATGCGACACTGAATTAAAAAGCAACAGTTTCTCAAATGCTGAACAAAAATGGTTTTACAGCAAATTTTTGTGATTTTTGTGATTTTGTGAAAGTAGCAAAATACAACAACATTGTCCTAATCTCCACATATACAGATGAACCCAAACTCTAATCAGGAATTATATTTTGTATGCATAGGAGTCTATATACACAGTAATCCTGGTTGTATGAAAGCATACTTATTACTGCAGAAAGATTTGGTTTCAGAGGCATTCAAGCGTGTGGATAAGAATATGTTAGAATGTGAAATCAGCAGCATAACATAGCATGTGAACTATGAGTAAGCTTAGTTTTAGTAAAATGGAAAACAGTAGTCCTGGTGAACATGCACACCATCTAAATCCTAAAATTGTACTGATCCAGTGCCAAACATTAGACCGTTTAATTTAAATTGCAGTCGAGCTGTTATTAAACTGTAGGACCTCACATTATGCTCCTGTTGAAGATGTTGTTTTTGAAAAAAAAAGTCAAACTAATTAGGGGATTAAACTCACTGACAAACAAATAACAGCAGCCCAGTAATTTACCTGGGATAATCATGGGTATTATCTCTGGACAGCGGCCTATAAAACTGGGTGTTAGTGCAGGTCAAATGGCAACACTGAAGAAGGATCTGTCAGGAAAAGATGGGGCAGATTATCCTGCTGTGTGCGCTCTCAGCTTGTCTCTCGGCTGTGAATGCTCAGGTAAACATGCAGAGGAATGGAAGAAAGAGTGGAAGTTTTACATGTAGAAATCTGCTTACTGCTCGGTTCTTCTTTTTTTTTCTTGCAGAAATTTTTACTCAGTCCCAAATGGGTACCTGTTGGTTTCAAAGGTAATTTTTGTTTAATAAAAAAAACAAAACATTGTGAATATAGTTGAAATGATGGCAGAACCTATGCTGACTAACTCTTCTTTTCTAGAGCCTGAAGGAAAACAAGAGGGCACTGCAATGGATAAAATAATTAAAGCCAATGAGTTTCATGGTTAGTATTTTATAATTATTGAGAGATTTTTTAACATATTTTGAAATTTTGACTATTTCTTATTTTGTCATGAATCATTTCTACTTCAGCTTCCCACGTCATTGACGGTTCCACCACCCTCAGAGAGGGAGATATCGCTGTGTCCACTGGAAGGCGCTCAAAGATCTGCTTCGCCCGGAGCTGCCTCTGGTCCAAATCTGTGGATGGACACGTCTATGTTGCCTACACACTCTCACCTGATTACTGTAAGTTAAGGGTTTGGTAAACCCACCAACACTGTAGAACGTTTTTACAGAATATTCTTCAGTAATATTTCTTACTCCTGTGTACATCCTTTAAATAAATAAACAGCTGACGTCGAGACAAAGCTGATAAAGGAGGGAATGGACAACATAGAAGACAGCACTTGCATCCGTTTTGTTCCACGAACTCACCAAAGAGACTACATCGACATCCAGCCAAAGTCAGGGTGAGTTATGACCAGAAAATCCATATATCACAACATACAATTATTTTAATAAAATAGAAATTTTTTCGCAAAACATATACATCACATATACATCAAAGAGTGTTGTTTTTCTATGTTTTTATTTGTAAATGAAGATGTTGGTCCTACCTTGGCTCTCGTGGAGGAAAACAGATCCTGTCACTCCAGAATCCCGACTGCATGCATATTGGAGTGATTTCCCATGAGTTCATGCATTCCCTAGGCTTCGTGCATGAGCAGTCCCGCATTGACCGTGACAACTACGTCACCATCATGTGGCCGAACATTTGGAGAGGTAATATCAAAACACACTGGTGACCTTTAACACACACATCAAGCAAATACAATAAATGAAAAAACGCAATGCATTTTTTTCTCCAACAGATCGGCTAAGAAACTTTGAGAAGTTTAAAACAGAAAATCTGGACCTGCCATATGACTTTGGCTCAATTATGCACTTTGGGATGTAAGTCTTATTTTTTATGTGTAAAACTGCATTTAATTCTAATCTTGAGGTGAATCTCAGTGAATTAGAAAACATAAAAATATTTTTTATTTTATAAATTTATGAAATTCAGTAAATTTAAAATGTGAAACTCATAAAATAAATAGAATAATCACACATTCAGGTTCTCAGAAAAATGTAATGTAAGACCAAAAACAATGCTTCTAATCACTAAAATGTTCTTGTCTCTGACAGCTTACAGCAAACATTTTAAAGATGTAAATGGAAAGTTTAGTGGAAGGAATATATGTGGTACAGAAGCAAAGCACGTTGCAGAATTGGGGATAGATACATAAATGTTAGACTGCAGGTAGAAACAGTGCTTCCACACACAAACAAATTCAAGACAACGGCTTGCGCTGTCACTTTGAACACATCACACCTGAAGCAAAGCCCATGTGAGAAATGTCTTACCTGGTACTGTTCTCTGTTATCAGCATTTGCATATTTCTATGTTAAGGTATGCCTATTCAATGGCTGGAGAACCAACCATCGTCCCAAAGAACGGCAGGAACGTTAAGCTCGGCCAGGCGTCATCTCTAAGTCATGTTGACAAGCTGAAAATCAACAGGCTTTATCAATGCGGTTCGTACAGAAAAAACATTTAACAGCATATATTTCAGAGCTACTATATCAATTGGTAAATAAGCTAAATACTGCTTCATTTTGTCTCTTTCTGCAGCCGTGAATGATGATTAGAAACCGAACCAAGACAAGGTGAAGCAGGAATCCTCTGAAAGCAGATGTGATAAATTGCTGCTGAAACATCTTCATACAATCTCATAATATTTTAGGCCTTGTTCTGTGTAGCTGAACTTGTATTTTTTTTTGAGTGAGACATGTAACTTTATATTTAATGTTTTAGTAGACAGAATTGACTTATATCTTTGTACAGTGAAAGATGAAAGGAAAGTTATTGCCTTGTTTTAAGTAGTCACATAATATCCCTGTTCACTTCCTGCAATAAAGATGTTAAAGAATAAAAAAAACTAATTGCATCATTTTTATTGCAATATGTTGAGGTGGGTGAAGATTTTGGGTGATGATATTAAATAAAGAAAAAGTTGCAGTTCATTTGATTATAGAAATCAAATAGAAATACTGGCAAATAGAAAGCCAATCTGGTTTATATTAAAATAATTCTTCCTGGCCTTATTTTCCTACCATTTTTGTGATATGATAACCATAAGTGGCAGATTTCACTGTTACCGCACACCACTCGCCCTTTAAGTGTTTACCCCTCAAAATTGCCCCTTAATAAAAATAGGAACGATGTTTGGGGAGGGATTTATTCCTGTTGATATATGTTTACCTGAGCTGTCGTTATCATCTGATAGTATATCACTAAATCACTGGTTACCATTACAGTCAGACTCAAATTGCTGGTCTTGCGGGACTGGGTGGAGATTTATTCCTCTGAAAGCAACTGCTTTGATAGCAAAACACCTCTAAGTGTCTCATTTCAGAAAGTGCTGAATAATGAAGGCCAGCAGCGGGACCACCTGTTGCGGATCAGTAGTGGACTTGAGTAAATTACACCCGCTGGATGATGAGAGGTCTCAGCCCACACTCTCATCACAGGAGTGGAGCCCAATCAGTACAGAGCAGTGGAGGAGAAGTGGGTATATAGATCCATTGAAGGTGGGACTTTGCTGAGCAGTGATCTGAAACTGGGGAAACCTGAAAAAGCAAATATGGCTTCTAGAGTTGTGCTTCTCGGCATCTTGTTTGGCGTGCTCATCCCGGTGGATATGGTCCCCGTTAAGGTCAGTACCAAGAGAAAATGCTTTTATATAGAGAAGTAGATTTATTGTACTCTACAGTTAAATAATTTATCGCTCATATTATACATCTATTCACAACATTACTGACAGAATTCCACTGGCGTACATGAGGGCAAACTGAGACTGAAGAGGAAATACTCTGGAGAGCTCTTTGAAGAAGGTATTTACATACAGCTGCATCTCAGTATGAACATGATCAATTCAAGAAGTGAAACTCATATAGAGTCATTCCATGCAGAGTGGCATATTTCAAGTGTTTATTTTTGTTTATTTAAACATCATATTAGATCAATAAAGAACTAGACAGTGCCCTACAAATAAAACTATGTCCTCCTCGGTTGAGGCTCCTTTTGCCATGATTAATCTGCGTTAGTGCAACTTTTTTTTGGAGGCAATTGTTTGTGACTCTGTTAATTGCTGTAATGGTGGCCTGCAGCTTTTAAGTCTTGTTGGAAAATTAAATCAGCATAGGTTTTTTATGATACTTTTTCCTTTAACTAACTTTCCATTAATATGTTGTCATGCAGCACACTGTGAACAACCAGTTTCTTCAGCAAAGGTCTTTTGTGGCCTACACTCCTTCTGCAGGGTGTTAGTAACTGTATTCTGGGAAACTGTCTAGTTGGCAGTTTTTCCTAGCTATAGTCTCTAATATCGCACAAAATAGCCTATCTATATTAAAAATCATTTGCCTGGTCAAATGTAATATTCCAAATTTTTAAGAAACAAAATTCTGGGTTCTTTAATATCCATTGATTCATAAGCCCTAGTTGTAAAAGTTAATGGGAAAAACATTTAAAATTTTTCAATAAAACTAATTCCACTTTTTTAATTTAATTACCTTTTAATGATATTCTAGTTTACTGAGATGCACACTTACATGCAGTGATATTTAACATTTGAAACACAAATATTTACAAAACCGACAAGAATTACTATGTTTTTGTGTTAAGATGAACTCATCGAACGAGAAGAAATGACTGCAATGGATCAGATCCTAGAAGTCAACAGCAGTAAGTGCAATGTAAATTGAAATAAACTATGTCGATTCACTCTTTGTAAGTTTTGTTAAATGTGGCACTTCAGGGCTGCGAGCGCCCAGAGGAATGTCATTCAGAGAAGGAGATATTGCGTATTCATACGTGCGCAGTGCCATAAACTGCCCTGGGAATGCCTGTCTGTGGCCTAAATCAATTGATGGATTTGTTTACGTTCCCTACCTCCTCTCTCCTGTATACGGTAGGAATCCATTTTAAAGAGGTTTACAGATCGACACACTTTGGTCTATTTGAATTAAATAGTCTTTTTTTTTTATCTGTAGATGATATGGACAGAATTACGATAGAAACAGGAATGCAAGAAATTTCCTCTGGAACCTGCATCAAATTTATTCCTCGCACTCATGAGGCCAGCTTCCTCGACATCCAGCCTAGATACGGGTGAGACGGACTCCTTACTTCATGTAACTCTGCTTTGTGTGAGGAAGCACTTTAAGGTTTACTCTGTGCTCCCCCAGTTGCTGGTCGTTTCTGGGGCAGACTGGGGGAAGCCAGACCCTGTCACTGCAGACTCCTGGATGCATGTGGTCAGGGATTGCTGCTCACGAATTCATGCACGCCCTCGGCTTTGTGCATGAGCAATCCCGCTCTGACCGAGACCACTATGTCACCATTGTGTGGAAGAACATCTTGCCAGGTTTGGATGATTGGCTGCGTCCCAATACATTTGAACTAAATAAGACTAATGTCCCTTTTTCCGTGTGACAGAACAAATACACAACTTCAGGAAACAGGCGACGAACAATCTGAACAGCCCATACGACTACAGTTCTGTCATGCATTATGGACGGTGAGATGCTGCTTAAGGCAAAATGTGCCTTCTGTGTTTGCTTTATACGTCATTTATGTAAAAAGCGAATTTGTTTTATATTAAAACAAATTTAATATAAAATAAAGATGAGTAAGTATATGCAAAAGGGGATCTTTAAAATATTACTTGAATAATCCAAACCAGCCTGGCCTCGTGTGAAAAAGTAATTGTTGATTCATGCATTAATTCTTTTTTTTTAGAATATTGTAGAGACTGATGAGAAAAAAGTTAAACTTTTCAGATTATGATGTGTCCAGTTGCATTTGTGATGAAATTATTATACGAGGTGATCAGAGTCAGCTTTTCCACTTCAGTAAATGGACGAGTTATTGTAACTAATTAAACCATGCAGTCCAGCCATCAGGTTTATGATGTTGCAGCAGGATATTGATGCAAAGTATGAAAATAAGTCCAAATGTGAATGGCTAAAGACCAAACTAGAATTACGGTTTTGAAGTGCCCTCATCAAAATCCAGACTGGGATGCAGTTGAGATACCATAGCATTGCAGTTCATGCTAAAAAATCCTGTAAGGTGGAAGAATTAAAACTATTCTGCAAAGAAGAGTGGGCCAAAATTCCTAAGGAGCGATGTAAAACACTCATTGCCACCAGCAAAATTTCTGATGGCAATTGTTACTAGCAAAAGCAATATAAAGTGTTAAAGTTTAGAGAATTGTTTTTTTCATGTGGGTCCATATGTTTCCATAGCACGTGTCCCTAATGAACTAACTTATTATACAATAACTAAACATTTTATTTACTGAAGTAATCTTATGAGTAAGATATTTGATGATCTGAAACATTTAACAATGATTAAAAAAAAACTGACAAAAACAGAAGAAATTTGATTAAGGACAAATACTTTTCAGAATCAATTTAAAAATGAACTCTTTGCATTGATGAATGCTGGAGTAACCTTAAATCTCTGCTTCAGATATGCCTTCTCTGAAGAAGGTGGACCAACAATCATCCCCAAACCAGACCCTTACATTCCTATTGGCCAGCGAGATGGACCAAGTGCACTTGACCTGCATAAAATAAATCTTCTTTATAGCTGTGGTATGTAAAATGACACACATACATATCCAAAAAAAAAGGAAAAAAAAGGAATTTAAAATAACTTTTAATCTGCTTGATTGTTTTTTTCTCACTTACAGGTGCTAATGAGTAATGAATTTCAATATCTCAACAGTACTGTCCTGCTGTATGTGTGAAGTACATATTCTCGAGTAAACGATGCAGAACTCTAGATAAATTATTTTTGCAGTAGATGTGCTTTTATTATTAAGAGGTTTAATTTTTTTTCAATTGTGTTTTTTGTTTTTTAGTGCAAGGCCATTGAATTGCTAAAAGATCAGCCATAAATAAACATACTCAGTGCTGAAGCTTCTAGATAATTGTTTCAAGTGTCTTAGAAATAATCCTGTATCATCCTTTCTGTCATTCCCACTATTCTGTCCGCTTAAATAAAGAAAATGCAACAGAAAATCTTGTGGCCAGTTTCACAATTTGTGTACTTATCAGAGATGGGTTAATAAAGCTGATCCTCTTATAAACAAGGCGACATCACAGCAGTAATAACATGACCTTGACTGACAGCACTGAAAACATCGAGCGCCTCACACGTGTTCCCGCAAAATGATGACTACCTGAACTGGAGATAAAAAAAAAATTTTTAATTATAAAAATAAATTAAATAGAATTCACCAGTAATTGTCAAATTTGTTGCACTCCTGTTTAAAATGTGCAATATGTTTTAAAAATGAAAAAAAAGCTCTCCAATGAATATATTTCAACTTTATCAAATGACGTACGTTTCTACGTTGTTAGGTCACGTGGTTGTGAGAACAGTCGAGGAAGGGAGGAACTACAGTTTTATATTACCACACACACACACGCGCGTACACACACACCACCACAGTCGTTAGCCTCGCATATTAGTATCAGGTAGACTTATTTCCCCGTGTAGCTTATTCTCTAGCCCTAAAAATGAGCGACAATGATAAAGGCCGGGTACGTATGAACTCTGATGCAATTTTGTTTTTTTATTTCCTGTGGTGCATGAACAGCAACAAAAAAGCCATTTGATGAGAAAACTGTCATATTAACGGTTTTTGTTATTTATCAACTGACACCACAGACCAAATGCTCACCTTGGTGGCTTAAAATTTCAGTTGTAGCCTTATATGCGTATTTCTCTAACGCATTAAAGACGCTGATGTGATTCTCATAGATAGACTGTGTATAATAACTTGCTGTAAAAAACGTATGTCGCTAACTTTAGCTGCCTGGCTAATGCTAGCATTTCGGTGTTAACTAGGCCTTAAAGCTGACGGTGAAGAAGCTGGCTTCCGATTCGTAGCCAGTGATTAGCCACCAGCTCGGTTACAACATATATATTTTTAGCAACACGTTAAATTAGATCCGGTGCTAAAACGATAAAAGTCCCACTCATGAAGTTTAAGATTATTTATCGTGTATTAAATTTCTGGGCTACAGAAGGTTGTAGAGTATTAAAATGACCGCTTTTATCTTTTAGCACCTCGAATTGATTTAAAAATATTTATACGACATACGACACATGTGAACCGTTTATACATTTAAACATGCACTGAGATTTTCTTTTACATGAAGATGGCTGTCTTGTGAATTCATAAATAGGAACTTACAAATCGAAGCCTATCTTTATTGTTAATTTTATCTCCTTTCGATTTAGCAACCTTTCGTTAAATTAACGCTTGAAACAACAAGAAGACGGAGACGTTGCAAGTTAGGCAAACCAAAGTCTTGTAAATGTAAATATTTTAAGCATAGAAATTTCATTTTCCATGTCCTTTGATGGAATATTCTAGAACGTCGAGGTGACGCCGTTTTGTCCCTCACGAAATGACATCGTTCATTAAGTTATATGCGTTTCGTTTGGCTCATTTTTGGGTGGGTTTTATACTTATTTGAAATATGCACTTTATTTAGTCATGTTGGCTGAACAGCAGCATGGGGTTTCCTTCCTTGTGTTTTTTTTTTTTTGGCGCGCCTAACCCGCGCCATTAAGTCGACACGGAAGAATAAAAATAATTTGCTGCTTTAAATCAAACGGCCTCAAGATTCTTCATTCATTTCACCCCGTCATGCAGGTCGTGATATTCGCTGTTTTAAGCAGGCGCTTCAATGAATTGCTCGGCTGAGTAGACAATGGAGCACGATGCTGAAGTTGGTGTCCGATTCACAGCTGCAGATTCTTTAAAAGGGCTATTTCACAAAATTCGACGAATGCAGTCTTTGTTCCGCTTTGGTTTGAAATCTAAAATACAAATATCTTTCAAATTTGAAGCTGGATCATTTTATGCATATTAAGAAATGCAATTTGTGACATATCTTAATTGTGGAAAATGTACAACGACGCTTCTTTTTGTACAAACATGTTTTTGAGTCTGTCATTAACCCATACACATGTCTTTAGGTTTATCTGGGATTGAGCAGTGTTTGAGGTGATCCTATTATCAGCCATTACCAGTTGGTTTTAATCCTATAAAAGCTTTTATTTTTTTAGAAACTGAATGTTTATGAAACACCTGCCTATGAAACAATATCATTAAAAAGCCCTTTTTTCATAGAATAAAGCGTGAGTTTCCAATCAGACGCAAACTTCAGGAACAGCATTGTAGCTTGTTCATCTTTCCTTCTGCTGAAGTATGAACTTGACTTTGATTTAGCAAGCAATGTCCTAACTTGGGAACACCTCAAATATTTATCTTCAATCATCTTGTGACTCGTTGAACGCCTGCTTAACCAGTTAACAGTATGCCAAAGGGTAGGGCAGATCTGGTTTTTCAGTAAAGATAATGACACATCGGCATTTACAGCGTGGTCGCTGCTTTTTTTGATAAAGGTGAATACAAATGAGCTGTAACTTTGACTTGATGTTGTTTTTGTTAACCTAGATTTACTTTATTTTTGGGTATAAGGGGAGACAATGGGGTGGGTTTAATTCTGATTATGCCCTTTTCATTTACAGTGGTTTTATATTCACTATGATAGGAATGCAATTTAACGGGAACTATTTGAACAAGACTGCTTATATTTTTTGTAAGTAAAAAGGAAAAGTGTGTTTAAAATTAGGAACAAATAGATGTACTGTGTGCAATTTCCTTTTTGTGTTCAAAATCCCTGGGTTTCCACCAGGGAAAAAACAAAACAGGGTTGACCAATTGGCTCCAATGCTCATTGAGCAACAATTTACAGAACTATTGCATCTTCCCTTTTATTGCAATCTTATTAAGACACAGTAGTGCATGTGGAACCACTGAAAGTGAAACGAATTGAACTAACACTGAGCATTTGTAAACTTAATCCTGATGAAAATTTGAATGAGCGTGCCGTTTTAATTGTAGTCATAAATTCTTCATCCTTTTCTTTTCCATTAAGGTTAAGGTTCGACGAAGAAAATGCAGAAGAAGTCTCATGTCCACTTTATTTTCAGTAATATGAAGCTCAGATGTGTGAAGCTGAATTGTTGAATGCATGCTAAACATGAGGAGGGAAGAACTTTGAGCAGTGTGTGAGAAGGGGAAGTCAGAAGATGTAAGAAAATTGAAGAAAGAAGAATAATGTGAAGTAATGAAGTTACAGAAATGAAGTTAAGGAAGTAATCTGGATAAGGTCGCTGCGCTAAGTAATTTTCTGGTCTATTTATCCAATGCGTGCATGTCATTGTTATTGAATACATCACACTTTAATTTATGTTATTGCTATTTTATTTTTGTAATCTTAATTACCTAATTATATTTGCTGATGTAATCCTAGTGATACCATACTTCCACTGGTTAGATAAAATTGCTTTAACCTGCATTCATAATTGCCAATTTCTACATCTTGTGTATTTATTTTTTCCTTCAAATTTTCCAGGATAGTTTTAAATCTCAACGACAGAGTTGTTGTAGCACATTCATTCATATTTATCACTTCTTCTGTGATAACGTGCTTGTGTGTGTGTGTGTGTGGTTCGTTCAGGAGTCTCGCTCCGCTTCCAGGAGCGCGAGTCCCCGTGCCCCGGGGAAGTCGGCGAGCCGCTCTCCAGCTCATTCAAAAGATGGATCCCACCATTCCCGTTCTAAGTCCTGGTCCCGCTCCAGGTCCAGATCAGGGTGAGTTTTTTTTTTTTTTTAAGAGCAAATAGTGGCACAGAAATCAGATCCTTCAAGCAGTGTTTTGGATAAATGTTAAAAGTTTGTCTCTGCCGTTTCAGCTCCCATTCTAACCATGGCTCTCATAAGCACTACAGCCATTCCCGGTCGCGCTCCAGGTCCGGCCGGCGCCGGTCCCGCAGCCGCTCCTACAGCGGAGAGCGCCGACGCAGGAGCCTCAGTCATTCCCCCATGTCTAATCGCCGCAGGCACATCGGCAATCGGGTGTGTTGTTCTGGCACATGTATTCATTCATTATATTTATGGAGTAGCACAATATAAGAAAAAACAAATAGCAACATAATTGGTAATTATAATGATGCTATCCATTGTGAGTAACCCATGTTTCTTTTTTTCCATGTTTTGATCTAACATTACCAGCCTGGAAATAAATATGCATATTTTTGTGTAATTAATTTCTGTATAGTCAAATGTTTACCTTTAATTTTCCTAAAACTACAGGCTAATCCAGATCCAAATGCTTGCCTGGGAGTGTTTGGCCTGAGCCTGTACACCACAGAGAGGGATCTGAGGGACGTCTTCTCTAAATACGGGCCACTGGCAGATGTTTGCATCGTGTATGACCAGCAGTCCAGGCGCTCCAGGGGCTTTGCTTTTGTTTACTTTGAGAACACAGCTGATGCTAAAGAGGTAGAACATTTTATCTAAACAATTATTATTTTAAAAAAAGTCTAAATAGAAACCCTGCTTGGGATTTTATATTAAAACACACTTTGTTTGCCATCAGGCAAAGGACCGAGCGAATGGCATGGAGTTGGACGGTCGTAGAATTCGGGTGGATTTCTCAATCACAAAAAGACCTCACACCCCGACCCCGGGAATCTACATGGGACGTCCAACATAGTACGTCAGCTACACCAAATTGACAGTGTGGGAATAACTCCTGTGCTTTAAAAAGCTGGTTATTACCCCCCTTTACATTATTGTTTTTTGTTTTCAATTTAAAATCTCTAATTGGCAAACATTTCTTTGTGAATTTATTTGTAAGATTAAAACTGGTGCCTGACTGTGGAGTGGTTTTGTTGGTTACTGTCTTCAACAATAACACTCCTCGTCAGATGGTGGAGCCAAGCTCAAAACAGATATAAAAATGGTTCAGATCACATGCAAAGGAAAGGATTAAAATCTTTCCTTTGCATTTATATAGCTAGCAGAGCCACACTCCAAAAACGAGTATGCAGCCGTAATTGCAGTGAAAGGCTATTATATATAGTATTATCTCTGGGGGCTGAATGTGTGTATGAACAGTTTCATGTTTGAAAGTAGAGTTTAAGAATCAAATCAGTCCACTTCAAAATTATGCATAACAATTTTTTTTGGACCTACCGCATTAAATCCCCTCCCAGAAAAATGCATTTAAGTTGTTAGTCGTGATGTGAAAAAGTTGGAAATTGTTTCATGAAGCTTTGTAGGTGTTTTGAAATGTAAGCTCTGATATGCCTGGCTGCCTGTAATGAAGCTCCTGGTGAGATGCTGATCATAAAAAACCTCTTGTTTTAAAATTAAACAGGATTATGTTACTTGTGTGCATTACAGTTTTACATCTGACTGTTTCTTATCAGTGGCGGCGGCGGTGGCGGCGGTCCTGGTGGTCCCCGGCGCTATTCACGCGACTACGACCGCGGATATGACCGTGGATATGATAGAGGCGGCTATGATCGCTATGATGACAGGGACTACTACAGGTCATACAGGTAACACTCCCAGTTTGTGTTTTACTGATTGTCACTAAAGAATTGAACCTTGGTTCTCTTTGTCCTGTTTCTTGTTTTAACTCTGAATGTTATTGGTAAGATAGTTTTTAATTATTATTTTAGACGAAGATCTCCATCACCATACTACAGAGGAGCGTACAGATCTCGGTCAAGATCCCGGTCTTATTCTCCTCGTAAGTCCAAATATTACCCAGAGTTGTTTTAAAATGTCGGCTTGTTCGTTTGTAACTTGAAGGGTTTTAACTAACAGCTGCTTTCTTTCACAGGTCGATATTGAGCAGTTCATTTATTTCCATGGACAGATGAGGAGTTTCCCCTAAAGATTTGTTTGACTTTCTTGTAGATATCATATACTTAAGATGATATATGGCTTTCTTTAATGTGGAGTTTCATGGGAAAATTTTGTACAAGTACTGAAAGAGCAGAACACCAGCAGTGTAAGCTTAGCAATGTACTGATGTGAAAAGGGTTGGCAGAAAACCTTTTCACCTGTTTCTGTGGTAGTTATCCTTCTGCACAATGTGAAACTTGGAAGATGCCCATCTGCTTATTTCTCAGCTGGGTAGTTTATTGTGTGATTTGGAGCTTAAAAATGTCAAACTTGTATAAATCTTTGCAATTTATTCGGCACTGTCATTCTCCAGACAGTCACTGTTCCTATCAGGAGATACTTTTTTTTTTTTTTTACTTCAGAGAACATTCGATGTTTGGTCACGACAAACAACATACTCCTATTTATCAGACAAATTTCTCATTCAACTCCACACTAAAGAAACCAAGCAGATGACGATGATGATCAACACTCTTCCTCTTGCTTATCAATAATCAATGAAAATGGAAAAACACATTTGAAGCCGTGTGCCCTTGTTTTAAATTTTAAATGTACAGGCCAGTGTTGTTCTACCTGGCATGTTAATTTATGGGCTTTTGTTGTGTACAAACTGAGTGAGAATTCAGCAAAATTGAAGCAAATAAAAAGGGAATCGTTTCTTTTCCATCAAGACTCGTGTCATTTTTGAAGACTGGCCTTCTTTCACTCTATGCTAAAAACCTTTTTTTTATGATTATGCTTTAGATATTTAATTTACATATAACATAGTCTGCATTTGTTAACTTTTCACTTAGAAATAGTTTAAATGGTGACAAATTCGAGCTTTTGTTTTTGACATGTTTGGATTTTTGCACAATTAACTGATAAACTATGCAAATGAGTTTTAATCAGAATTTATGCAGTTTGTAAAACTCGTGAAACAATTTGACATTTTGGCTTTGCTTTAAAATACAATTAAGACCTTCCACACAAGGTTGACTTTCTATTCTCATTCCCTCCTGGTTCATGGAAATCATGATATTTTTGTGTGATTTGGCTAGAAAGTTGGCATTTCAATAGTTTGATAAACAGTAACTTATGAAGCTTGATATACTATTTAGCAAAAAAATAAATTCTAAATGTATATAGCTGAAAACACCTGTTTTGTTACGTTTAATTATTTATGGAAAGTCCTGATTCTTTGAACATGATTAATAACTGCTCACAAAAACTATTTTTTAAGAGTTTTTGCCTAAAGGCAGAATTTAATCTTGTGAAACTGGGAAAGAAAAATTTCATCCTTGTGAGACATGATGTATTTGCTCACTAAACAAATTGCAGGTAAATTCACCTTCACAGCGTCGAGATCAAGTTATTTTCCTTAGCCAGTTCAAACGGATGTTCGCTGCTCCTCACATGAAGAAAAACGAGCTTCACCAATCAACAGGAAACTGAAGTTCAACAACTACCCCTGCTGGTCACTGAACCTCTGAAAAGTCATCAGAAGGGTGTTGAAATGGATTACCCAAAGATTAATTTTACCAAGATGAGGTACAAATGATCAGTTTTGTTGTAGTTCATATCTATGAGACATGTTTTGTAGCAGATTAGGTGAATTGACTCTATTTTGGTGTAAATATGTACCTTTTAAATGAAACCAACAATCAAATTAAGGAAGAGTAGTTTGGTTTCATTTTACAGAAAAGTGGGCAGACACCATATTTAAACTGACACACCAGGAGGAAGTAGTGTTGAGAAAGCGTTATTTCCTTCAAGACCTTAGTCAATATCCAAATAGTTGTTTTATATGTTAGTTGTTTTATATTTGTGTGAAGTTCAGTTTTTGTTTTAGCTCCAATTTTGGACGATTAAGCTGGTGGTAAAAAAGCTGTTTAAAAAAAAGAACTACATGTTAACAAAAGCTGCTGCAAGTTTTAAACCCATCACTATAATATTCAGTGTTCTGAATGTGTGTAATATAAGCAGGCATTGCAGAAGTGAGGAGACAGAAACCACTCGTTGCACTGCTGACCACACCTTGGAAATTAATTTCCATGTTCCACCACAAGTCCACACGTATGTGTGTCTCCACGTTCCTCCAAATGTCACATGCATTTCCATTCAAGGTGGAAATAATTTGCACAATCTGAAAGCCCAGTGACCCAATTTTCAGAAAACTGCCTAAAAGCAGAAATTTGTGTTTTGGGGATTTATTGGGGGTTTGGAGCTTGCTCACTCCATTTTTAACTGATTTGTTGACTGGCAGCAAAAAGAAAAAGAAAAGGCCCCACAATAACTGAGTGTGTGTGCATATGCCATCAGGAAAGTAACTAAAGAGCTGTTTTGTAAATAGGCCACAGTTTGGACATTCCTCTGTTCATACACTGAAGTAAACAAGGCAAGAGAGAAGGAGCTGGTCACTCCTGCTGCTGGCACTTTCTGCTCTACAGTGGGGTGGCAGTAATGCTCCGAAAGCTCAAGGAGAAGAAGTCACATGTAAAGAGAAAAGAATTAGGCTCCTCCCCTTGGGTAACTAGGTACAAGACTACACATCCATGCATGAGCACAGCTGCCACAGCCTCGCAAAGCTTTTGTTTGCAGTCCGCCTTAAAACATGCTTCCCTCCCAAACACACCCATTTGCAAACACTTACACAACCGCCATGGCAAATAAAAGGATTCATGTGTACAGCTCAGAGTGGCTCCTTCAAGTATCCCCTTCTGTTCTTATCAGCATTTGGCTGTTCCACCATTTAGGTTGTGCTCAAGAAGGGATTTAGAGACTCCAAGCTATAAATCTAGTTTTGTTTTGTTTTTTTAATCATTATTTCTCCAAGAACAATATGTACAAGGACAGCAGTGTTTTCGCTTTCTTTATTGCTTTTTTTTTTGCTCGTGTGTCTGTTCAATGCTTCAAAAGCACTGAATGAATGCTTTTGCCTGTATTTCAATGTAAATTCTACAGAAATCAAATGTTTCTCAAACAGGTGCTGACTGCAGTGAAAGGATCCCGGAAATCCATATTTCTGGCTCCCTCATAAATAATTAAAAGCCTCAACTGAGGGAGGGATCATTGGTTTACTGGTTTAAGTCGACAACAATTTGAATTTTCCACACAGCAGCTCCTATTTACTTCCTCCTTTCTCCACTGGCGCAAGGGGAGGGACTGACAAAGATCCCCTGCTCTGTCCCTTTAAAGACTTCAGAGTTGGACACTACAGAATTTAATCTCATTGAATGTACTGCAATAAAAGTTCCTTGGAATGAGTATATTCATAAATCTTAACATGTCTTCTGCTAATATCTTGGCATTAAAAACTATATTATGGCCATGAACTTTGCTGAGGTGCAGCATTAATTTACTTGTCCTCCATTGACCCCTCCCCCTTTTTTGGGGGGCCTTCAAATGAAATCAGGACTACGCATTTATTGAAAAGAAAAAAATACTGAACTCAGTTTCAGTATTTTAAAGTGACAGACTGTACAAGTTGCATGGACTTTAAACAGCATGTACTAATGTTAAAAAAAATCAATTAATAAATAAAAGAAGCTAATTATTGGAACACGCACACTTGAAAACATCCACTTACATTATAAAATGTAAAGAAATAAAGATGAACAACTTAAACATAAAAAAGATAAATGCCACCATAAACCAGATAAAGTTTGTGTCAGGTTCATCTTGTCTGAATTTGCTGTAAAACCTTCAAATTATTAGTCGTCCCCCCCACCCCCCCGTATAGCCGCCCTTTCAAGACTTTCTGGAAACGGCCCTGCACTTCCCTTCTCTTCTCGCTCCAAACCAAGCCAAGCCCCTTACTCCCATACAACCTGGAGGCCCTTATTATGATTTGATGAAATAACCCCCCTCTGCCTCCTTTAAGCCCATCCCTTTCGCAGAACACAGCACAGTCATCACCATGCCCCTCTGCGCGCCGGACGAGCGGCACATGCACCTCCAAACATTTTTTCTTGTGATTTTTAAGGGAGATTTTGTTTAGAGGCGGCGCTTGTTGGCTCCGGAGTAATAGCGTCGTAACGGCACTTTTTTTTCTTCTTCTTTTTTTTTTTTTTTTTCTGCCTCACCTCGCCACCCCCCCCAACAGTCCCTGTTGAAAGAGTTTGACCAGGGCTGGAGTTGGTCGGTAACTGGGGGGTCGCTCATTTAGCTCCCTATTATCCTGGAGGACGATTCTCCCCCCCCCCCCCCCACCCCCAAATTACATTTTGTTTCTTTTTTTTATTTTTATTTTTTTTATTTAATTTGTCAAAAATTGTTTTCTCCTGCTCTCAATATCGTCTCACTCTTGATATCTGGCAAAGCCTTTCGAGATTTCCCCCCCTTCCCCAGCTCTTCAGATCATGAACAAACTATATGTTGGGAATTTAAGTCCTTCGGTCACAGTCGAGGACTTGGAGCAGCTCTTCGGGGAGAGGGAGCTGCCAGCGCCCGAGCAGGTCCTGCTGAAATCCGGCTATGCTTTCGTGGACTTCCCCGACCAGAACTCGGCCATAAAGGCTATAGAGACTCTCTCTGGTAAGTGTGTGGATTTTGATATTTGCGCTGAGTGATGCTGCTCGCTTGCTGACAGGGGAAATCGCACTCCAGGAGGTTCAAAGTGAAAACGTGCGATATTTATTATTTTGGTTTCTTTACGCAAATGAGACAAAGCAACAACAAATCCGTGTTTTGCACGGGAAGGTGTTTGTGATTAGAGTTGGAGATATTGGATAAAATGATCGATCCCACGCAGGACACACTCGAAAGATACACATCTCTTTTTTTTCTGAGAGGAAAACACGCGCGGTCTTAACGCACATTTCCACGCGCAAGAATCACCTTTTAATTCCTCCTTTTATTTTAAGGAGATTCCTATAGTGCATGGCGCTACTTTCTTTTTCCTTTTTTTTTCTTCTTTTTTTTCTTTCTTCGCGATCAGCCGCTGGAATGTATATGGGATGGTCTCTGACTGACTGACTGACTGGGTTCGGGTAGGCATAATTATTTTTCACTTATTTTTCGTCCTGATTTTATTGAGGAGCGCAGCGCGGCGCCAGCGCGGAAAACTTGTCGGATCCCTGTTCCCCTGGTGTCCGGCTATGTTTTTACGAGGTGTCTTGGAGGTGGGTCACGGGGGTCCAGAGGAAAAAGGGCTCATAAACAGGTAGCTGAGTGCTGGAGGAGGGGGGTGGAGAGAGAGGGAGGTGGGGGGAGGAGGAGGAGGAGGAGGACGAGGTGAGGCGCTAATTCCGTGCTGCGCCAGGCCACTCGCTCCTTCTGTTTGCGCGTGATAGTAACCCTCCCCCCCAAAAAAATAAAAATAAGAAACAACAACAATCACAGTGGAAGCACCTACCTAACATCTGCTTGGTGTTGTATTCTTTACAGGAGAAACGTATATCCCCCCTCAGTGCAATGCTTGTGGGAGTGGAAAGCATGGCTGCCCGTTCCCCTCACCTCCCCACCAACCCCACGCATACACTACTACTATATAAGCTCATTAAGCTTCGTTATGGCGCACAAAATGCCCTTCCAACGTGGTTGGAATAACGCTAATGTGTGCGCCACGATGCGCCCCGAGTACTTTCTTTGAAAATATGAATGGGGACGCACCTACTTGATGAAGTGTTGGCGTGCATTGTTGCAGACACATGACTTACACTGTCCATTCTCGCCCCTGCAGGTAAAGTTGAATTGTACGGAAAGCTGATAGAGGTAGACTACTCTGTTCCCAAAAAGCTACGGTAGGCGCTTACACTCACACTCACACCCACACACCTATACTGTGCTCTTACCCCATGTCTGAGTGAGTGAGTGAGTGAGTGAGTGAATGTGTGTGTGCGTGTGTGTGTGTGTGTGTGTGCCTGCGTGTGTGACCTGTAGGCTTCCGCTGTGAAATATAGTAAGGCACATTTCCCTGTTTTTCTCGTGAGATTTCTGCCAGCCTGTTGTTGCTGTAGTTGCTGCTGTTGTTGTTGCTTGGCGATGAAAGCTCCTAATTGTGCGTGTGGCCAAACAAACAAAAGAAAGAAAAGCGACAAAAAAAAAAAATACACAGTTTAGTCCCAACATCCGCAGAACAAGAGCCGTGGCTGCTGCCATGTTGCGTGATCTGCAAGCGAGGACCATATCCCACAGGCAAACACTCACACACGCCTGCAAACATGGCACGTTTTGGGTCCTGATTGGGTTTATTCTGCTTCATGTGATGTGATCCAACTTGAATATGCATTTCTATGTATGTAGGCGATGAGATTAAGTTTCATTATGTGCTGGAACTCTATTCGTACAATGAGTTGCAGTCACTCGACCTTCTTTTCTGGATACTATGTAATCTATGGACTTGCTGCATTTGTGGCCTCAAAAGCATATAAAACCTTAAAGTTTTTTTAAAAAAAAAATGTTTAGAAAACACAATCTGTAGGTGCGTGGCGCCGTTTTTACGTAGCCAAATTAAATCCATGCAATCATAATTGTTTATCTTTAAGGGGAAAAAAGTACATTGCGTGACATAAAAGGTAAATATTCAACCCCCTTTGTGCAAGAACACGTGACCCCTACTTCATGTGAGTCCTCCCCCTTTTTTAGTGCAAAGCCACACGTTCCTGTATTAGAGCCCATTTTCTTCGCCCCGCAGCCCCTTCATAGAGCGTTATTTACGTTTAGATTGCACTACAGTCGAGGAAAGCGTGCAGTTTCCCCGCTTTACGGCTCGATCTGCGAGGCGCAAACATGGTGTCAAAGCCTGCGCCACTCCCCTGAGTTAATGTGCACGTAGGCCGTGGAAAAGCTTGGAGGAGCACCTCCTATAATGGCTGCCATGATGATGGCCCTGTGCTCTGCTGCTGCCTGCACGGCTATAGGCGGACGCCAGCACGCAGCAAACTGTCCATACAGTGCATGTGACTGGCCGCATGTGTCCAATCGGCGGTGTGTATGTGCAGCTGCCGGACGCGCGGAGCGTGTTTCCCCGCAAGAAGGGAAATAAAGGGGGCCTTAGAGCGAAAGCTTCGCCATGTCTGCGAGGTCCATGAGCGGGGCAGCGGGTGATGCGTACAGGTGTTCATTTTGAAAACACAGAGTCAACTGGATGAACTGGAGCGTTCACAACTTTTAATGAAATCAAATGCAATACTGAAAAAACACACATCATGCGAAAGGTTCTAAATCACCCTCTGAATTTGTGGATGTGCTTTTAACAACAGAGCTCTGAAAAAACGCGTAATTAATGTTGCAAATTTTGAAATATATTTTAATACAGTTGCATTAAGTGTGATCACAAAACGTGAAGGATATGTGCCGAACGTTGTTTAAATTGTCTAATTTTCTAACATGTGATCAGCTTTAGGTTTAATTGTAAAAAAAGCACAACTTAACGTGTATTTAGTTTTGCACGTGAAAGCGGAAACCAGACTGATCATTACTTTTCTGCAATTATATTTTCAGATTAGTTTGTGTGCAGTGTGTAACTTTGGAACAAGTAATTGCATTTTAACTGTGCTTAAATAATAGAAAATGATGTCTGATTGAACCTATTTTTTTTAATCTAAAGTAAAACTTTAGATTGTCAGTTTACTTTAAGTATTTTTACACATTAGTGTACTTAAAGGATACTTTCTTGGAATCACTAAGAATGTTTTAGTTTAACTCAAATTGCAGAAAAACAAAGCTTGAGTTGCATTTAAAATAACTTTCTGTAGTCACCTACTAAATTGTATATAGATACTGCTATTTTGAATACATCAATAGTATGATGCAAATCTGCTTCTTCCTATAAATTCATTTAAAATGTAGTGTGGGTGCACATTTTATTTTTAAGCAGCATGCTCCTGACATATTTTTATTTGTTCAATTTAATTTAAATAGTTTAAATTGTTGTCGTATCAAGGTCATCTGTTTGTTTTTACAAGAAAAAAAACAGGTCTAGTTCATGCCCAGTTATACAGAAATACACAATAAATCAAATCCAGGACAACATGGATTCAGTGACACAATCCCATCTGTTTCTGTATAAAATTTATAATAATAACTGGTTATCAGTTGTATGGAAAACATTTGATCTTTTTGACCTTCAGACCATTCCAACTAAAATACATTTGCCCTTCAGTATTTTTTTTTACTTTTGACATTAAGTACATCTATGTATATACTTATGTATGAAGAATAAGATGAACTTCAAAAATGACATTTAATTGCGCTATTTAGGGACCGAAATTCATATTTATACATTGCAGGTGAGGACTCGGTTAATGTGATGTATGCAGGTTTTCTTTTTAAGTTAAAATTTTTTAGAATTCTAAATTTATGTTGTTCTTAAGCTTGTTTTTGACAAATCCTGTATTTAAATAAATGTAAAAATATTGTAACTTTCAACCTACCGCACATGTCATGAACATATTTGGAGGGATGAGGAATCTCAAATCCTGTTTGCTCCCTGATTTTTTTAAATTTATGCTTGCTGTAGTATGAGCTGCTGTTTGCTGTTTTTACTGCTGGGTTGTTTTGTTTTGACATTTAATATTTACCACGTGAAAAAAGGTGTATTTACATTACAAAACAAATTAAGTATAACATAAGAAAAATTGTAAAATTGTTGTTAAAAAAAGAGAGGCAACCCTAAATGAGACTGGTTGAGGAGACGATGTGTTTGTGGTAACATTTACTGATCATGTGAGGAAACGGGCCTTTTTCTAAAATGTGGTTTTGGGGTGTGACATCAGGAGGATTTCACATCTGATTTATTAATAAAATGTTTTGCAATTTGGTGCTTTCAAATCAATTCTGAGAAACCAGCCAAGTATTATAAATCACAAAATATTTTTTAACATTTAAACAATAACTTCTCAGACTTACATTTAAGAGAAAATAGAGTAATTTGATACAAAACAGTTGCAACATTATAAAAACTTTTAGCTTTAAATTCCTTGAGCATTTTAATGATTTTGGCACTATTTTATTAATGTTATTAATTAATCTAACAACACAGAAATTACTTCATATAAAAAGCACAATTAAAACATGTTGTATGTTATTGTCAGATTGCGTTAATCTACAAGTGTAGTTTTAAAATACACCATTTGTGTAAATAAATGTTCCAGCAGAACTCATTAAGTAACAGGAAAAATATACAAGATTGTTGTGATAATTTTAGAGGTATGAAACATTTTTTAAAATTATTTATCGAATACCTTTATTATTAGAAAAAAGTAAAGTAAAGTTTGTTTGCTGTAATATATAAATATTTTTTTGTATTTTCTTCATGTTTACTTAATTGCAGTTTTCTCAAGGAGCAAATCAGAGGAAGAAGAAACTGTTTTTTGAATAGCCTTAAATTGATCCGGGTGTGACCTGCATGATATACGGCTTATGGATAAAAGGCTCCAGCTGTGAGCTTGATCAATAGTCAGTTATCAATATTCAGCTAGATGCAGTTGTTCAGTGATCAGAATGGCTGCTGGCCTGAGCTAAAATGTTTGTGATTACTTATCTGATGCATCCTTTATAAGCTTACATATGGCAAGTGATAAACTTCAGACTGATTGCTGACTCTTGAGTTGAGGCGGAATGAGAATAATGATTTCTTTTATGTGTTCATTTAAAAAATATATATATATTGCACCCCGACACCCCTTTATTTTCTGGGAGTAAACATCTGCATTGCACCTCGGCGCTTGCCCCTCGTCCACATCTGTGTGTTTGGGCTGTCAAAGACTGCACTCTGAGTCTAAACAGTGAAACACGATAGTCATCAGTTAATCCACTTTGAATTCAATGATACTCCCCGGTTGATCCCGGTGGGAGGAGGGGGGAGAAGCGCTCCTGGTTTGGGCTCCGGTTTTGATACACATTTGCGCTCACCTGGCTGCAGGAGGAAGATCTGGGATGCTTGAAGATGCTTGGAGACGGCAGGCTTAAGGAGCTCTTCAATATGTTTAACATTGAAGTCATAGGAAACAGGGTAGCGCTTCGTAAGTGTACACATAAAAATAAATTAGTCACGAATGAGCTCGAAGCATTTAGTTTTAGTGCTGCATTTAAAATCTGCCTCTTTCATGTGCTACACAATTTGTACAGCAATTATTTACTTTTTCCTGTAAGTTTAAAAAATAAAATTTATCCTCCGCTCTCCTGAAGTGAAAACTGGCTTTCTAGTGCGTCAGAGCACATATAGCTAAAGGCAGGAGCAAGGCTCAGAAGTGAAAGAATGGTAAATTCATAGTGTGCCTATCAGATCTGTGAGATCGTTGTCTAAACTCCCTGAGAGTTGGAAGCTCTCTAATATTTTTATCCGACCCTTCCACGTGTTTCACTCCAGCATCTGTAGAGACCCACTTCTCACTAAGCTTTTTTTTTTTTGTTGCTTCTTCTTGCTGTACAACCTGTTGCATGACTAATTCGTCACTATAGCATTACAGTCATTAAAAGCAGGATTTAAAGCAACTGTGGACAGCAGCATGCGGTGATGAGGAGGTGTGGAAGGTGTGGCTGGGATGAGGAGGATCTCTCTGAGATGATGACTTAGCCTGTGACTAAGCTAAAGAAACATACAACGATTGAAAGCAGAAAGTTTCCACCTCAGGGGAAATCACATGATGACTGACAGCTTCAGCCGCACGAGCTGTGGGTCTTTTTATTTAATCTCTGAGTGGTTATATTAATGTGGATACAGCCTGTCATGGACACAAAGTAAACCATTCATTGATTAGGGATGAGTGTCATAAAGCCTCCTGGAGCAGAGCTACTTCAGCCATTTTCCCTCAAACAGCCTGCGTGAAAATCTGTCCTTGATGATTTATTCTTATTGGCTTGTGGAGGTCAGCTGTTTGAGGAGAAGAAAAGAGAAATGTTAATTTTGGCTGCACATGGACCAGTTACTTGTGTCAAGGTTTGCTATGGGCTAGAAAATAAAAATGTTCTGTCTCACTCTTCCTACAATTTAATGTACTTTTATTGAGACGTAAAAGAAGGTGCCGGAGTGGCCAGAGTCTCCTTTGGCTGCGTGTTGCATTAAGTAATGCAGTGCTGCCCCTCCCCCACCTGTTCCCGCACACTGCTCGTCAGCTTACTGAAAGAAGAGCTGACGTTGAAACCAGGCATCTCTCAGTGCGAAAACGTGTCAACTTTATTTTCTCCCTGTCTGACATTAAATAAAATTTAAATTTTCTTAATTTTAGGTTTATTAGAATCATCAAAATAATTTCTGTTTTGCTAAATGATAAATTAATAAGAGAGATAATTTATTAAAACCATTTTGCTACCATCCTCAGATTAACAAATTTACATAAACTAAGTCTGAAAGCCTTCTAAGAATTTGGGAAATGCCCTGTTGATGATATCGTGACTTTATTCTGACACATTAATGTACAACATTTGAGTTAAACACCTCAAACACTCAGTTTCCTTGTGTGACATGATAGAAAAATGAAAACATCATCCAAGTCTTAAGGAAGAGAAACATGGATGAACTAAGTGTGTTTCCTCTATGGGTCCAGCCATTACACTTTCAGGAAATGGAATAGATTCTGTGTCTCAGAGATGAGTGTTTTCCTGTGAAATATGTGAAAAGCAAAAGAAAGTTGTGAAAGTTACATGTGAAAAGAAAAAGGTTTTATCAGTTTTAACTGGCTGAAGCTAATAAAAAGAGTCATTATCCACAGAGAAGCAAGTGGTTGGGCTGAAAGACTGCTCAGGAATGAGGAAGTCATTATTCCAAAAGGAACATAAAAGCCAGATAGAGAGATTAAGGTGTTCATTTTTGGAGACATGGGATGAAATTTACCGTATTGATTTGCCATATTGCCTGACAAGTCTGACAACCTGACTGCTCTCAGTCAGGTTGCCAGACTGAGCATTGTCTGAATGGTGAAATATGTGCGTGCCAGTATAATGCTATTTGAGTGTTTTTTGGTTTAAGTGGGACTTGTACATTTTACAAAATGGATGGCATCATGAGGAAATAACGTTATGTTGAAATATTGAAGCAACATATAAAGACATCAGCCAGGAAGTTAAAGCTTAACTAGAAAAAGGCCTTTTTTTTCTTTTCTTTTTTTTTTTTTTTAACCACCTAATTAGTTAGAAAATGGCCTCAGGACAACAAAGTCAGTGTTTTTTAGTGGCCCTTACAAAGTCCAGTCTTAATCACATAGAAAATTCATGGAGAAGAGTTAAAAAGGTGAGTGTGAGCAAGGCGACCTACAAACCTGTCTCAGTTACCCCTTTTTGCCAATTCAGAAGGAATTGGGAAAAGTCTCGACAAACTTCTTCCAAATACAAGGATAATGTCTGCAAACTTCCAAATTTTAAGAAAATTTTAATACATCTCTTCTTATTGTTGAATTCAGAAACTCGAATTCTGTTTGGTAATTCTAAGTGCTCTAAAAGTTTAGCTTGGTTTAATTTTAGACCATGTGGAAAAACAAAAGTCATGCAGTTTTTTTTTATACTGTGTTTGAAAATTCTGGTTTCAAGCAACTTTACAACTCAGTAGTATCCTAAAGTGCAGTACATAGGATACAAAGAAACAATGGGAAAGTTTGATAAAAGTAACACATAAAGTTATTATTAATTTAAACATGTTTCATAGCAGCTTCATTGTAAATAGCAGTTTGGGGCAGAGCCTGTGGAATAAAATATTTTATCTCCATTTAATGGTTGGATGAAAATCTTTTTCTTGGTCAGAGTGTGATAGGTGTATGCATGTAGGTGTACAAAGTCAGCTTTCTGAGCAAAATCTCACACTGGCCCAGCAATAGTTGTCTATTTAAATAAAGAAAGGGAAAAGTGGGGCTGCCCTCATCTCATTTAGACACTGATGTGAGCAGATGTTCGAGCTATAGCCACTAATCAGGCTTTTATGAATCGCTGGCATCCTTGAATTTGTTGGATGTGATTTAATGAGGTATAAATCAGGATTACGGGTCTGTTCTCAAGTTCTTTTACTGGAGACAAAATAAAATTCAAAGATGCAAGGTCCCTCCTTTGTCTTCAGCGACCCCCCACCCCCACCTCTTGGTTGCTGGGTTTTTGTCCGTGTTCAGCATAGGAACAGAGAAGTCACGGAGAAATGACAGAGCAGAGGCAGAAATGTTGACTGCTTCATTTTGGATATAAAGCTGAGCACTTCCAGGCTTTCAGTGAAGCTGGTTGTCACAGCGGGCCGACGAGGGCGTGGTGGTCTGAGAGGGTGGGCAGCTGAGGCGTGCAGCAGGTGGCATTTCTCACACTGGCAGAACACCCCCTCCTCCGTGCCTGTGCCGTATCATCACCATATAAAACTGCTTCGCTGGTACAACTTAAGACCCCTGATGGTTTTTGGACAGGTGAAGCATCTAAAGGAGCCAATCAGGTTTGAGTCGGAGCTGAGACTTAAATTCTCAGAGGGAACGTTGTCGACCCACAGCTGATCATATAGAAGGCTTGATTTGAGATTTTTGGTCTTTAAAAATTTCTATCTCTCCAGAATGAATTGACATCGGATCCAAAGATGGAACAGATTCCTCTTGAAATTCGTCTTGTGAAATCTAATTAAAGGCTAATTGGCATCACAGACTGATTGCATAGTGCAATGGGATAGAGTCTGAAATATAAAATAGATAGGTACTAAAGTTAGTAGGAGAGTGACTATCTATCCTTTTTGTGACCGTACATATTTGCAAACAGCCAAATTTCTCTTTCATGTAAGTAAGGAAAGGGTGTAGAAAATTGTCAGCTAGCCAACTGGCAGTACACAACACATGCTGGAGCTTAATGTTGCGTGTCACACTGTCTTGAAAATTAGAAAAAAATACAGTAACTCGTGCTGCATGATCTAAGGAAATTAAATAATTGAGATATAGATGTTGATAGTTGGAATGGTTATAGTGAGTACTTTTTTGAAACTCTTCACCCTGTTTTCTACTTTTCTTCCTTCTGTGAGCTTATCAGGTTGGAGTATCAGGTTGTAAACTATTTCCACTAGTTCTCAACCGGGACAAGAATCCATTCTAATGGTCAGATTCATTATTTTCATGGAACGCATTAAGGTTTCTACCTGGATCAACGTTGCCATTATTCTGACCAAGCATTCCTTAGCGATTGAGATCATGCACATTGATAATGTGACGCAATATATTGTGCAAGTCCACAACTAACCCTGAAAAACACAAAAGTTCCACCGTAGTTGCTAAATATTTTCTTACATGCCATTTAAAGACAAAAAAATGGCATAAAAATAAATCTTCACAATCATAAACAGATGTCTGAAGCTTGATTTTCTTATTGCTATTTGGCTGTTATCACTCATTTTTCTCTGAGCCTCTCAGAACTTTAGACTGTGTCTGAATTTACAATTTGCGTGGAATTTTATTCAGGATTCGAGAACCCTGCATTTTGCTCCCAGCAGAAGTAAACAGACTTAATAGTAGAGCCCAAAGCTGCACTTAAAAGATTGAGAAATGGTGGCTTTTGGGTACAAGAAAAAACAACTATTTGCAACCTCTTTTTGCACGTCATATTGCTACTTGTAACATTTAGTATTACACGACGATAAAAAGTAATGATGCATTCTCAGCTGTTCAGCAACAAAGTGCTTTTGGAAAGATGGAGCAGTTTCAAGTGACGAGTAAGGCAACAATGAAAAAAAAGATCATTGATGCACTCTGTAAATTGTGCAGAATTTATACGTGTCCATGCTTGTAAAGCAAAGTTTGCATCAGACTCAGTAAAAAAAACAAAAAAAAAAAACTTTAAATGAGCATCAGCACTCAGTTCAGGGTATACAGGCAGAAGCAGCTCCTCTTACAGAGAGCTCTCGAAGAACAGTTTCCTGGCAAGTGAAAAATCAAGTCTACATGCCAAAATCCATCACACAATATCATGGCGCTCGCTGAAGTGAAGATGCCACCTACACTATTCAAATCAAGCTTTCTTCTTTAGAGGAAAATGACATCCACGGAAAGTGTTGTTAAGGCTTTAAATTGTGAAAAAAAACAGACAATGTTTTCCATGCGTGAAAGATTTCAGTGCACATTTATGATGTGACAAAAATAGAAGATATTAGTGCTACAATCTGAGTTCTTTTACACCACAAAGGTGAAACTGCAAAAGGTGTTTTTATGGTTATTATTTTGTTATTAACACATTTTCAGAATGACACAAATACTTCAAAATCAAGTAGTATGCATTGTAAGTTGGCTTGGACAATTATGAGATTCTTATGGTAACTGCAAAAAAATGCTTTGCAGAATTAAATTGCTTTTATCTAGAACATAAAAACAGCAAATACTCAAACTTCTACTGACACCATAATGTGTTTATTTTTGGTAAAGTAATACTATGTATAACTTTTGATTTTGCATTTTGGACTTGCACAAGCATAAAAAGCTTATTTTAGTTCATTAATTTGTCATAACTTCTGCTTTCTTAGTAATCAGAGTCAGTTTTGTTAGTGATTGTGAGCAGAGACCAGGAATTTGACTTCATCTTTAAGTTCTCACGTTGTACAGACATGAAATGTAAATATGTAAACTTTAGATGAAAGGAAATGAAGATAAGGGAACAATATGTGCAAAGAGTGTTAAATTAATAAAAGTGATGGTGGACATTCTTTGGTTTCCAGTCCATGATCCTTGTTTTTTGAACCAGACACATCTTTCATACGTGTAAGCAAATGAAAGTGTGGTCGTCTTCGTTCAGCCAGCTGATGTGCAGTGCACAGCAAAAATTGGGTGCGAAAATCTCAGCTGGAGAAAATTTTGGTGATTTTGGCCGTTTGTCTTGTATCTCATTATGAACAATTGCAAAGATGCACAGAGCAAGTGGCCAGTGGCTGGAATCTGCAGATTCTCAGTTTCACCGACCTTGACTGTTGGGCAGCAGGACAGGAACTCAAAAGTCCTGTCTTATTCTGACACATCGAAATACCATCACTACCAGCAACGCCCCTCCTCAGTGCGTAAGTTATCACTGACTGATGAAGACCTAAATAGGAGTTATTTTCTGTAACAGCGACATGCTTGTAAATGCAGTGAAAGAGCAGAATCTGTATTACAGGAAACTGAATGTGTTTGTGGACGACTTTAAATAAATAACAACAAAGCTGAAACTGTAGCAGCAGTTTAAGCTTTCAACCTCTGTCTGTCATTAAACATGCTGTGTTTTGAAATCTTGGCAGGCTTTTCGGAATCTCAGAGTCAAAGTACAGACCGACATGTACACTGAATTAATGATGCTAGCTGTGCTAACTTCACCAACTGCTTGTATGGGACGCTAAAATGTCAACAAAAAGTGCAGAAACTTTCCTTTAGCGAGCAGACTAGCTGTGTATAGTAGGAGCAGCTATTCTCTATTTAGGTAGAAGATTTAAAACCTCAAGAAGGGCGTGACAGAAACCTTTTGAAACCTTTGATACGTTTTCATACCAGTAATTAGCCAATGTCTGAGAACTAGTTTTGCTGCATTATTCAGGAATTTCTAACCGTCAAATTGGTCTCATCTAGGTGAGCTGTGAAAGAGCAGTATCATGCAATTTTTTTGTGCAATCTTTCCATGCAGCTCCAGCGTATTCTCCTGATATCAGAGTCTTTTCTGACTCATCCTTCAACTAAAATGTTGAAGGATGGTGAGGCGGCAGTCTTCTGACATTTACAACATGATGTGCGCTCAAAAGTGCAACCATTGAGCTCCTGCGTGTGTGTCTACTTCCATGTGTGTGTATTCACTTCCGACTGTTACAGATTAGGTTCTCCGCTTTGCCATGGGAACCGGTTTTGAGTGGTTGGTTGAGTTAAAGAAAGAAAGGTTGAAGGATGGAGGCCTTTTTTTTTCTTTTTTTTAGGAAAATAGATCCAGAGCTCAAGGAGGTTAGTTAAGCTTTGAAAACACTGCTTCGGTTGTGTTAGGATTGTGATTTCCTTCCCTGCCCAGGTGGACGGATCAGTGCCGTGATTTTACATGTCAGTGAATATATGAGTTAGGAAGATGCCTGTGTAGACCTCTGTGGTCACAGTCACAATCCCTCTGTGACCCTTCTGTATTAACTTCCATCCTTTTCCATATGTATGCGACGGAGCTGCCGCCTGCCCTAACAGAACCTCCACACACAGCCGGGCCGCCAGCACAACCTTTCAGCACAGTCTGACCATTGTACTTCCTCTGTCTGATTTAAAAGGAAGACGGGGGGGAAAGGACTTCCGAGGACAAGATCAACACATGCGCATGCTTCTCTCCCCCACCCCCGTCTCGGGCTAGATTGTGTGTTTCTGCTCCTGTGTGGGGAGGAGTGAGCGCTGCTGATAGAGGGCAGCATTTCTTCTCCCACTGCTCAGGCTCTCCTGCCTCTACAGGATTACAGGATGTGTGGAAGTTTTTAAATTCTGCTTTAGGGTGTATTTGTAAATTATGCGCAATCCCATATCAGTCCGTCGCCATCCTTGACAGCTACCAGCTCAAACGCATCTGACCTTCAGCATCCAGATTGACGTGTATGAAAATACAAGCAGAAAATGAAAATACAGCAGCTTTACACTGAGCAGGTTATATATTTTGAGAACGCTGCTTCTCTCTTTTCACCTTGAACAGGAAGTTGGGATTTGAAACTCCATCCTCGATCTGAAGCTTTTTGTTCTCCAGATTTAGTTGTCCTTTTTGTTTGAGGGAAACTCTTTAGATTTTAGATGCCATTCAGCTCCCAGATTATGAGAGCTGCTCTGTATTCTGGATGTTTGCAATGTTTTTAGAATCAGTAGAGATGCATCCCCCGGGATCTTCTGACTAATATAGATTTCTGATTTTCTGAAATTTTATCTAAGGACTACGACACTCAAAAATAGAGAGAAAAAAATGTGCTGGATGTTTTTTTTGTGGAGCTAGTAATTGTAATTCCAATAGCAAATGAATGAGTAACAAGATAATATCCTTTTATACACTTAAGCACATCCCTATTAACTTTGTCAGATTTTATTAAACTCAAAGAAGTGAATCATAGCGCAGTGTTCTGTGTATTTTTGCATTAGTCATGATGAAAATAGACTTTCCAGTATCAGAAAAGAGCAAATAAAGAAGAAAATGATCATCTCTATTGATCATTTTAGAAACAAAACAAAAATAGAATAGGAACAAACAAAACAGAAATCACACACATACACAACACCCAAAACCCTGAAAAACACACCAAAAATGTAATTAAAAAATGCTGCAATTATATACCAGAAACTATTTTCTTCTTCACATACTTTTATATTTTTTTAATAATAATTTTACAAATGCAAGGGCGACTTTTTTGTTTCTACAATTGTGTGTTTAAGGATTGGGTTATGGGGTATTTTTTTTAGATATTTGCAGCTTTTTAATTTGCTCATTCTGTAATGCGATTGTGTATTTATTTTTTTCTTAAGTCCATTTAATTGAGTGGATTTTTGTGAAATGTCCTTTCCTTGTGTTTTATGAGATGCTATTTTCATTTCCAAAACTACATTGTTTGAATGTTTATACCTAAAACAAATTCCCAAAACAATACAAATAGACAAAAAAAATATGAAGCGACAAAATTATAAAGTAACAAATGTTGCTGCAAATATTTGCAGTAAGATTTGTTACACCACGGCTTGTTGTGCCAGTAATATCTTTTATTTTTGCTGTGTTTTCTCTAATGTTGCTGTATTTTGTCACATGTTTGGTCTGTAGCTCAGCTCAGGGCCACCATATTTGCAACATTCCTGCGTGTTCCAGTGCCGCGGGGCTCTCCTGTAGTCTCAGCAGAAGTGCTGTTTTGTATTTGGCTGTTGTGATACACCATGAAGCCTGTTGTTTTACGCAGCTGTGCCTGATCCCGCCTCTGATTTGCTGAGGCCAGAGATGAGCTGGGTAATGTGGGCCAGGCAGGTGCTGCAGAGTAGGACGACTCCATCTGTCTTCCTGCCAAGTGGCCCAGTCCGTCACTTTGGGGGAGAAGGACAGAGCATGCTCTGTGCGAGCAAGAGGGACGGCGAGGAAGAAGCGGGTGGACAGAGAACAAGAACAGGAAGTTGCTGGGTGAAAGGGTGACTTTGAAGGTCCTCTTATTTTTTTTTCACAACAGAATCTGTTTGCCGGAGGAGTGGTGGATTATTATTGTTATGGAAGAGGTGAAGAAGTGCATTATTAAATGGGAACATTGACGGTGTTGTCTGCTACTGAACTCGCTGCTATTTCCCAGAATACACCCGGAATATTTTTCTGAATATGGAAGGATTCAGGAAGACTAACAGCTCTGATCTGGCACCTGCCTGTTTATGCTTCTATGTGTTTGATAACCTTAAACAAGAATACCACCCATCTTTGGAAATAACATATAAAACTATTATTATGTCTAAAGACATATCTCATGCAGGCAAAAATTCTTACTGTATGAAAACCTTGAGTACAAATACCACAGTTTCATAGTGTTTGAGATAAAAATTTAAAACCAAAATGTGCTACTCTAAACTTTTCAGGGGTCAACTCTTATGTGATTTTTACTACTGGAAAACTTTTAAAAGACCACCATTGTCTTTTGGACACTATAAGCAGCTGACTGACAGTTTGCAGCAACAGGTGAGGGAGGGAGTAGCCCCACTAAAAGCAAGTTGTAGCCTGATCGTATGTCATTTTAGCTATTGGAAATTTTTCACATGATCACACTTGTGTTTCATGGTTTGGATGTGACACACAACTGGCTGACAGCTCGCAGCACCATGTGAGGAAGGGGGGAGGAATACTTTCTCTGCAGATGAAAAAAAAAAACTTGGAGAAAAACATATAGAAATATTTCTTGTTTCTGCTCGAAAAGGCTTTAAAGTTTAAACCAGGGGTCTCAAACTGATTTTTATGAACATCCCCAAAATATATATGCCTTCTGTTATTTTTTTAATATTAAATAAAAATACTTATCAACAAATTATTAAAACATTATTGCTACCGTGGATTAGATTTTGCCCCCAGGCCTTCAGTTTGACACATGTGCTCTAAATGGTTTAATGCTAAATATTATTGACTTTGACGTTATGCCTTTTTTGAGACTTTGCTACACATTTTTTTAAACTGCCCTTTTATCAGTCCACACACAGACATTGTCAGTGACTGAAACAACACATGCAAACCTTTCTGAACATACGGGATCATCACCGACTTCTGCTGATTGATCCCGAGCGGCTGCGATCCGCCCCGCTTCGTCTTCTAGCTGTGTTGTTTTTAAACGGCGTTATGATGTGACCCGATGGGTGTCCTTTCCGTGCCAGGGTAAATCAAGCGCACCCCGACACTTACCCAGTTAAAGCTGAAGACTGTGTCCTATAGTTCAGTCTTCAAGATAAAACTGTGAGTGTTAAAATAAAATAAAATAAAATAGTGGGCATCCTCAGCTCACCAGGCTGGTAAATATTTGATGGCAGGGCAGCCATGCATACTTTCTTGCAGAGAAGGCAGGTTGGGGATGTTATTGCGGTTGCTGCTATTCAAATAATGTTGCTGAAGTTGCCTTTTCCTCCCTCAGGACCTCAAATTTTGATTACCATCAACACCTATATTGTCATGATATCATCATGTGTAACTTTATGTATAATTGGAAAATATATCTCTACACCATATAACATAATTCATAAATTTAAGTATAAAAATGTGGCAATGGTGGAATAATACTAGGGCACTGACAATGAAATGTATCGTTCACTAAAGACAAAATGAATGTTTACTCTGTATATGCATATGTACATGATTTGGTATATAATATAAGCGCATTGTATCGTATATGTACAAGTATCAAAATGATTGTAATTTCTGTCAGGATTGTATATTTATTACATTATAACAGCTAATATCTTACGAATCTCACACAGTAGCAGCCACATAATTTAGCGAAGACGTTTGCCTTCTTTCCATTACCTTTGGAGCTAAACTTATTGTTACTCATGTATAAATACAGATCGGATCAAATATCATTGAAAAGATGAACTAGATAATTACTTTTTATGTTTTATTGGATTACTGTATACATTGTATGTATGTACATGCATTCTTCTTGATTCCCTTTACCATGTAAGGGGTGCAGCATGTATTTTCTTCTATTTCTATGGCTGAAGTGAATCAACAAATGAAATTACATTGTGAGTGTTTAAATCGTTTTTGTTCTTATTCAGTCTGAACAAAAGAAATGTACCTAGACTCCACTACCATTCTTCTGCAGCACTCCCTTCCTCCATCCTCCTTCCTCCTCCTCACATATGCATGTGTTGTGTCAGCATACCACCTAGATAGATGGCGTGTAATATTGTCTCTCGCTTCCTCCCTCCAGCTCTCAACGTCACCACTCCTCCGGCACACACGCAGCGGAACGGCAGCGCATGCATACGGGGTGTAACCAGTGTACAACTGTATGTTACGTACTGTAAGCTGAATGTGAGCCGTCCTATCAGACAGTGTAACTGAGACAGGCAGGTTATTCTTAGTGGAGTTGTGGTTACCGCTATTCAGATTCCTCAACAGTACAGTAGATGCCTGTGTGTGTGTGTGTGTGTGTGTGTGTATGCGTGTGTGTGTGCCATTGGTATCCTACCGAAGTGGGAAGAAGGAAGTCCGTTTCTGAGACGATTTTGTTTCAAGTGGTGTGGGGACTAACTCCAGGCGACTTGGTTTCCGCTAGTTTGACGTCGAGGGGCGATAAATTACAGAGATGTAAAATGACAAGCTTCAAAGGCGGGTTTGATGTCCGATAGGCAGCGGTGGAGATGTGGAGCCGCCGAAGTCATGCATCAGATGTGCTGCACTTTAGGAAAACAAAGGAGTCTGATCAAGCTGGATTTAGGATTGTTTTTCCAGTGTTTTTTCAGGCGTATTTGGTGCACCCTTTTGATGGATGTACGCCACCTCAGGCATTTGTTCATTTGTTGAGCGCTTACAGCACGTTGCAAAAGATGCGATCTCGCAGGTTCTCACTCAAACTTCCAAACACAGATGGGCTTTTTTTTTGTTAACAAATATCAGCACTCAAAAAACCATACCCACCAGCTCCCACCAGTTCTGGCTTGCTTTTATTTTCTCTTTGACCTTAGATTTTTCTTGAACAGGTGAAACCAGGTAGTATTTACATACATTGTACTATTTTTTTTTCCCTCTCTCTTTTTTCCTTGTCATATTGTTAAATCTGACTAGCCCATCCCAGTTTAAGGTCACTTAGTTGCACAAAAATTATTTCCGCTGGCTAAAAACAAGAGAGAGAGGGAGAGAAAGAGAGAGCAAGCGAGAGAGAGAGAGAGCTAAACTTGGGTCAGATGTTTTCTTTCCACAAGTTTCTGGGGTTGATTTGCATGTTTCACAGCTAAACATGTTCATATCTGGCGCACAGAAGTCGACTCCTTTCTTGAACGGTGTGATAGCAGGAAATCCCCCATGCTGTTTATACTCATGTATAAATGTTTGAACAGATGAACGTTGCACCTCCTGGACAAATAGCGCCTAAGGATAAACTAATATTGTTAATGTACACAATTCAGATGCTCCTTTATTTCATTCAACTGTTGTGAGTTAACCTGTCTGACATGATGCCTTGGGTTTTGTGAAAAAATATATTTTTATAATGTATCTTTTGTCATTCTGTAATTACAAACAGAAATAACTGTAGAAATAAAATGGAAAAAAAAGTTTATTGTGATTCAATGCTAGACAAAAATAAACAATTGCGTTTTTTTTATACATTGAAATGCATCAATTTTTCAAATCTGGATGGTCACAAAAGACAGTGACCCGAATGCATAGTGTGTTTCTGTCACGCTCCGGTGTCAGTTCTGCTTTGAGAACGGACTTCCTGGTTTGTCAACGCTGCCCTCTCTCCTAATGAGCCCCGTCTTTAACTTCAGGAGGCAAACCAGCCTCACGTGTATTCTGCCAGGAAAGATGAAAGCAGCCCGCCTTTAAATGTTTGCAGATTTGTTTTGGTTTTTCTGTGTGGAGGAGGAGTGTCGTAAGATCAAGCAGAGCTACAAATATTTGTGAAATTAGCTGAATAAACCCTGGAAGGTGCTTTCTTGTGAATCACAAACTACCCAACTGACCCCCTGGTGCAATTAATGATTTGATTGCAATTCAGGTGGCACTTTTCAATGTTCACGTTGAGATAGAAGGTTATTTTTAACTCCTGTTTGTCCTTCAGCTAAATAACGCTGTGTGTTTCCTTGAGGTTTTGTTGTGCTTGAAACATGAAGCTGAGATTTCTTTGTGAGACTTGTTTGTCACAAAACTATGGCAGTTTGCCGTCTTTTCATTATTTTACCTGCCGAACCTTACCCTCACACCTGCCTGAAATGTCAATTTATTGCATGTGGATTTTATGTCAAAAACCAACAGAAAATAGTGCAGGACAGTAAAATGGAAAGAAAATGATGAATGGTTAGATTCTCGATTTGATTTAGAGCTGGACTTTAACTCAGCTGTTTTGACACATGACTGTGTTTAAATTTAAACAGTTCTCTGGTAGCTCTAGCTGCAAATTTAAGCTTCATCTGCTGGATGGTGAATCTGTGTTCAGGTTTCAAGTCATTTAGTTGTTTGTCAGATTCACACATCTGAGCTGAGGATCTCTTACTATTGGTCCCTTGACTGCTTCTCCAGCTAATGCTTTAATTTCTCATCTTGTCAGTTTCTAATGATAGTTTTATAGATATTCCAAGCTTGGGAGCCTTTTTTATTCACTTAACTTAACTTAACTTTAACTCCAGGCGTTCTTTGATTGTTATGATAATGATTTTCTCTAATATTCTCCAACAAGCCTGCTTAGAATATCTGGATGTCCCAATAAAGTACAAAGTGACAAAATTTAAGAAATACTTAGATGATGAATATTTTTGCAAGACACTGTTGTGCTCATGTTTCTGCTAACTTACCTTTGGCTCACAATGTCAGGCTCTTATAATGAAATCCCAGTGTCAACTCCAGATATTTAGTGATGTATTTATTATTTATTGATCTGTTGTATGTTAGATAATTGACGACTAAAAGGCATCATTGCTGAAATAATCCCCCGCGCACGCGAACATGTCCAGATTTAAAGATACAGGATTACAATCTGACAGGGATAATAATTCCACTTGTGAGTCACATGACACAAGAAGATCGAAGGTTTTCTGAAGAGAAGCCCTACAATGTAATTAATGCAGTGAACACTTTTTTCTGCATTTAGAGAGGTTTGTAGAAACAGCACAACATGAAGGAGCAGAACCAGAACTGCCTGTTGCTGCATTTCAGAGTTCAAATCTTTAATTTCTCACCACCCTACCTGCATAAATCCTGCCTCTATGCATAATCCTATCCCTTCTTAATCTCTGGGTGTCTTATCAGGCTTCATTTACTTTACTGGACTTCCACTCACTTGTGTGAGAGGGTTTTTTGTCTGGACTCCTCATTCTAGCTGGGTCTCCTTTCATTCTCAGGCGTTTTCTTCCTGAAAAAACACAAAAGGTTCTTTTTTTTATTTTGATTTCCTATAAATCCAATTACTTTTAACGGTTTTGTTAGATATAAGTGTGAAGTAATTTGTTGTTCCCATATGGTGCCCTTCATTGTGATTACCACCATGGTACAGTTATGCAAATGCTTTAAAATGAACGGATGTTTTGTAGCTGAAGTGTGATGTTTTGACAGAAAATGATAAGTTCTTGAACTGTGAACTTTAGAGAGCCTTTTAAAACTCCCTTACAAGCTTCTTCACTGTGCTTAGTGGCAAGATAAACATCAATCCAGCCTTGTTTGTCATAGCTGCAATGTTGTTAATATTTTTTTCTATTTCTTATTGCTCTGACTGTAGATATTAGAGGGGTAACTGTGCATAAAAAAATTATATGGTGTGGATTATTCAACAATAAAATATGATCTTGAATCTTTCTTGACTTAGTAAAAACTAAGCATATAAAAATAATCATCAACGTTCATAGTTAGGAAATGTACTTTATCTGACTATAAGTGTTTTTTATTCAGATTTGCAGCTTTCTTGTAGGCCTGTTTGCACAAAGCAAACTAATAAAAAATACAAATTAAGAAAACTAACTGCAAATTATATAAAAAAAATATTTATGACAAATTGAACTTAGCCAAACCAAGTTCAATTTGTTTCTCTATCAACTGTATTTGGCTCAAAACTCACAAAGTTCCAAAAGAAATAAAAAAGTAGTGTGCACATTTTAAATAACAATTTATTGGTTAGATACACATGCCTGCCAAACTCAAAGGTTCATTCTAATCATTTTCAGTTTGAACTGTTACATACCAAAAAAATAAAAGCAAGCTTACATTAGCAGCACTTTTCCTCAAACTGTTTGCTGACATTAAGATCAAAATATTTGCCTGAAGGGATTTTTCTTGTCCTTTCTATTTTAACAGATGGCTAAAAAAATTGATTTCTATAATACAGTAAGTTGTGGGTCAGAGATTAATAGTTAATCAGCAGTCTGGCCAACTTTTAGGAAGCAAAAATATTTGACATCTTTAACCCCTATTTAAAAAAAAAAATTAAAACAAAAATCTAATTAAAAAAATTTATTTATTAAAAGGCCTGCAGTTGTAATTTTGTAAAAACTCATATTTTATTATATTATTTTAAAAAAATGCAAAATGTAAAATTATTCTAGATAATTGCTGCAGTACTCCAATATAAGACATTTATAAACATATTTATCCTGGGCATTAATACAAATTGATAGCATGGGATTTTAGCACAAATGATTGCAGCTGTTTTTATTCTTAGTTGATTTGTTAATTAGATTTCAATAACAGATGTAATTTATATTTGAACAACCCTCAACTGGTCTGAGATTATTGGAATTACCTGAATTGGATTGTGTGTAACTGGATTTAAACTGTGCCTGTTCGCTTTTGCATAAAGTGTCCTGAGAGGACTTTTAACCTGTTATAAATATACTGTGCTGAAATTATTTAATCTTAATTCTAAACCTTTAAAGAGTATTTAGTTTTTATGTTTAAATAAAGGTATTTATATGTTATTTGCACAAACATCTTTATCTTTCACGTGATTGCAGATGTGATTCAGTTAAAAAGCAAAAAAAACAATCAAACACATTTTTCCAAAAATGATTCAAAACAAAAGTGAAACCGGATTGCGTAACGGTCTTTCTTTAGAACAAATCTACATGGCGGTGTTTGGACAGTCAGGACTTCTCTGTCACAGCGACTCCCAACTCACAGACAAGTTTTTTCTTTTTTTTATTACATTTTGCTTCAGGTTCTCAGGATGAACATACACTCGCCTCCAACTGGTTACAGAGCACATTTTCACTCTGTAAGAGTAGCTGCCCTGCAGAAAGGGGGAGGGGAGACATCAGAGGAGATGTGGTGTGTGAACTAGTGTGTAAAGCTGGCTGACTCCAGGGGGAGCAGGAGGAAGAAGTGAGGCGGGCAGAGAGAGGGACGATGAGAGACGACACACAGACAAAGCAGAGTACAGCAGAGCGGGCGGGCAAACAGTTCGAGGGCTTGTTGATTGGTGTGTGTGCATGCTGTAAGTTGACCCCACTGGGACGTGCACCTATGGGCTCAGCCCTCCAGCCCCGGTGTAATACCTCATGGTTGACAGATTAAAGGATGAGATCTGAGGAGCAAGCCGCACGGCTCGGCACAAAGCAGCTGAAGCAGCCATGAGGAGCAGCCAGCAGCGGGTCCTCACCGTGCCACAGCAGCATGACATGGTGTCCACCTGTCAGTAACTCCGAACACTGAGGTGTGTGAGACAGCCAATGGGTCTGAGAAGGCAGCAGGCGGCTGGCTATAGGTTAGGGTGTGTGTTTTGGGCTGTGTCCCTGTAGGTTGGGGCTGTGGCTCTGTGGTCTGTCAGTGGCTTTGCTGACTGCGTGCTTTGTGGAGGGAACTCAGAGTGGAGCGGAGGATCCGACGGGCATTTGATGTCCACAGAATGGGACATGACATGACACTGGATGTCCATTTGAATCACTTCTCCGTGTGTGTTTTCTTTCAGCCGTCGCCCAGCCGTCCTGCATGTTTTGCACGCCTGTTGCTCTAATATGCTTGATTCAAAGGTGTGAAACACCTCAATGGCTCATCGTCAAGCTCAGCAAAAGTCAGTTAGATACTCATCAGAGACCGTCAGTAAAAGCATTGGATCTCCTTAAACATGCAGGACGGTGTTGCTTTGACTCTGGGAAATACTGCTAGGTGATTCCAGTAGCAACGGAAGAACTCTTCAGACCTCACCCATGAATAGGCCTGCATGGCTTTTTTACTTCATGCAAAACTTGTGAGCAAGATGCAACATGATTTAGAAATGAGAATGATCTAGTGTTACAGATTTGCTGTGTTGGAATTTTAACTGTGTTTTTGTGAAAAATGATCGGGAGTTAGTGTAAATAGTCGCATTTACCCTTTGATTGTTGCTCTAAATGAGCCTTCAGCAACATAATTGTGCCTTATTTTAAGTCTCCTGCTGACTGTGCTGACTGATGCACACTTTGAAGACTGAACTGGAGTTGTGCTGTTTTAAAAAGTCCAAGCAAGTAAAGCTGGTAGAAAGTTTGCATTTGAAGACATCAAACATGGACCAAAGACACATGATGTGTCAGAATTTCTTCTTGTTGTGGATGAAATAATTTAGCAACATGACAAATATATTCGTTAAGTGATGTATGTGTATGTAACGCTGACAGAATGACTGCAAAAAATGTCAATGAACTCATAAGAGGGACTAAATACGAGCAAATTTGACTTGTCAAGACATTTTCGTTATTAATAGTAAAGACATTTAGATATAATAATAATAAGCTATATATGTAATAATCTATAAGATATACATAGAAATTATTTATTTAGTTTCTACACTCAAATATATTTGTAATTCCTTTTAAATTTTAATATTTTAATTTCCCAAAATAGTTAAAATACACAATCTTACTAATTCTAATTATGTGATTTCTTCTTTTTATAATCTGCATTTGAGTAATTTATATATATATATATGTTTTCTATTGTATGTTAAAGAAACAGGCCACAGAAAAATATTTTACAGTAAAATAACACAGAGATAAAATATGTTTTGTGTTACCAGAGCATCATGCCACTTTCACAGCAAATCTAGTTAAAAATAAGGCCTAGACCCACACCATTCCTGTGGTTTAAAGTAATTTTTATATGATGCTGGAGAAACTTCTGGAGTGACTGGAGTTTCTCTTGCTGTATTTAACCTTATTTTAGCAGTGCTGGTATTTATCTTTAAATTTCCCTTTAAATAAAAGCTTTTAGGCCATTTTTAACTCAAAGTTATTTGGTGAGATTCTCTTAAAACTGAAATGTAAATTAAATCTAAATGACTGTAATGTTTTTGGACAAAAAAAAAATCATCATTATGTAGTTTAAACATTCAAGTTTTTGTCATGAAACATAAAATAACTAATATGTGCAGTTCTGTACTGGAGGATTAACTGCTTAAATATATTCAGAAAATATAAAATAATGTTCTCTAAAGTGCAATGCACTATATCAGACGCAAGTCATCACTCTTGGTCAAGTAACAAAACAAAAAACAAAACACTGCTTAGCATTTCTGTATTTACATTTTTTTTCTTAGTCACCTGAGCAAGTGAGGACAGCAAGAGGAGACATATGTCAACAGGAAGACTGCGGCTCACATTAGAGAAGCATGCGTTTCCCTGCTGAGCAGCCACATCGCACACTCGTGAAGTAAGAGACGGGCAGGTGAACCTGCTGAATCCTGATGAGCCCTCGCCCACTGAGGTCTGGGAGTGAAACAGAAACAGGCACCTCTTCACTACAAGCTGTGATAAAACGTTTAGCAACGCCACGTAGCAGCAGCAGCTTTGTTCACTCTGCAGTACGGAGTGTGAAATGTGTAAGATGTGGTTAGGGAAGGAGAGCAGATTCACTGTGTGTTTTCCAATGGGCTCGTGAAGATGTTTTTTTTTTACATTAACAGCTGGAAGGACAAAAAATATTTATTCAATTTCAATATCATTAATATTTTTTATGAAAAAACTAGGGGCTGCAATGTAAATAGATGTTCTCATATATTGACAAAAGTAATTTTTTTGCCATGAAAAATCAATTCTTAATTTCCTAACCAACATAAAACTTTGTATAACAACCTGGCTTGAATTTTAAGTCTTTTAATCACAATATTAAATATTTATTTTAAACTAAATTTATTATTTTCCAAAACAGAATAGCAAAATTCCTTCTTGCTGTTACTAGAATAGTCTAAATATGGATTGTTACAGCTATGTCAATGCTATCTATAACATTTATTGGTAATTTCATTTTGACAAAGTCTAAAGCAGACAAATAAATAAACAGAAAAACCCAAGTCTCACCAAAAGCAGAGCCCCGTGTTCAGACACAAAATACTCTTTCTGAAACGGACCCTGGCTCTCCATCCACTGATAATCTTAAGCAAACAGGTTGTATATTTTTCTTGGATGCACTTGGTTCTGCTAAACTGAAGTTTGTCTCTTGTTGGACTCAACCAGCCCTTGATGGAAATTCCTGCAGATTCTTCAGTGTTGCTATCTGCCTCTCAGCAAGACCAATTTCTGCCTTGTTTATGTTTCTCTATTTGGGATCACAAATGAAGGATTTAAAATGCAGTAATGTGAAAGCTAATAATAAGCAGCTTTGAAGGAAGACCACTATAGGGTTCTGTCAGAGTTGATGGGGTGACAGTGCAGCAGAGGGAGGAGTTACGCAAAACGTTGATGCTTGGGTAGGAGATGCTGGGGCTTCAAAAATGTCTTGAAGGAAGATGGGGACATCCATGTTTTGGTAACTTAGTAGGTCATTTCACATTTGTTGAATAACACATCATCTTGTCTTTTTTTATATGTATATAATTTTTGATTAATTTCCCATTTTTACCATCACTTTTGTCCCATACTTTGTCCAAGTATGACTGTCTTTATTGAGCTGTGATTTATAAATAGACCTATAGAAAGTTTTACACCTTTGACATCTGCATTTATACAATGAGATCTTGGTGTTCCTTTGGAACTACTGTGCTTAGCAAATAATGGCTTTTGCCACAAGATTCAAACGAGCAAAGGTCAGGAAAATTCAATCAGGATAGCTGAACTGATGGGAGATGTGATCAAAAAAAGACTAGCCGCTTTGACAAAGTATGCTCACCTTTATACAAATAGATTTGTTTGTTTTTCAGTGCAGTTGTACAGGATTTATATAAAATCATACACATAAAATTATACTGTATTTTATTCGAAGCGAAATGGCAATTTAACAATAAGCTTTAACAAGGCTGTGGACATTTTTTATGACTATTGTAGGATACTATAAACAATTTTTACAACTTTGATTTGCTGTGATAGCATAATATTTTTGAACAATGTTTTCATTCAGTTTGAATTAAATACCAGCTCAAACCGGCCTATAAAACTAATCCCTAGATCCTAGACCAGGGGTGGGCAACCCTGGTCCTCGAGGGCCAGTGTCCTGCAGTTCTTAGATGTGTCCCTGGTCCAACATATTTCAATGAAATAACAGAATCACCTCCTAAGTACAATCAACTTCTCCAGAGTACTGCTAATGACCTCATTATTTGACTCAGTTGTGTCAAACATCTAAAAGTTGCAGGACATCGGCCCTCCCGGCCTGAAGCCCAGCCTGTTCTAGACATTCAAACTATGGGTCATGTTTGGACCCATAGTCCAATTAGTCATTCTTATTCTTATTCTCAGAATCACAAGAATGATAATTAATTTGCAAACTGAATGATTATATTGAAATATATTCTCTAATAGAATCAAAAAATATCTTATGAGTAACTCCAATATTTGACGGGCTTTATTATACCGTAACAGCGTGAAGGAAAGTGATTATTACTACCTATTTAAAGATTTAACTTTAAAGAAATCCCCCCTCTTACTGAAGGGTAAGCACAGAGCTTTGAGGATTAATTGGATTCACAAAGCTCTGACTATTTGAAAGAGAGGAAAGAAATTAATTCAGAGGAATGAAGGTGTTTTAACGCAAATAAAAAAGTCTCACTTTTGACCCAGGTCTTGTTTCTGTCCTCTTTCGAGAAAGCAAAACACTTCATTCCCCAAAGTACAATTCAGCAGCAAAATCAGTGCAGCATTTTTTGGTTTTTATTACTTCCTGAAAAAATCTCAGGTTCTATGTGTCAAGATAAAAAATGTTGACAGCCATGTGCAGAATCGAAAGAAATTCCCACACTGTGTTTGTTATTTGTTCCCCACTGCATCAGAATTTTGTTTCTCGTTGTGCTGCAACACATCTCAGGAGCTGAAGGACGACATTTAAGCACTTCCCTCATACAAATCCTTTTATCTCTGCTCCACAACAACTGCCCAGGTCTCAGAGAAGCACTTAATAGTGCTGCCCGGAAAGGGACCGTCCTCAGACTTAATCCGGAGAGGAGAAGGGGTTCAGGGTGGGAGAGCCACCAGAGACTGAGACCAGGGTATGCAGGATGTCCTCTGCAGTGAAGGGGTCTCCTCCTAAATATTGTTGACTTGTTGCTGCCTCTTTGAGATTTCAGAGCGGTTAGACGCTTAAGAGCTTAAGGGCCAAACCAGAAATTGGGTTAATTGAGATTAGACGATTCTGTTGTCGGCGTAAAAGGACCACTGCCTTATTTTCCCGGAGCTACCTGAGTTGTATCGTGTTCAACGTTACACTTGCCTTGATAGATTGAGCCACACAAAAGACATATGAGAGACGTTAGCTCACATACATGCAGTAGTAGCTGTAAATGCAGCTGGTCATTAAGATTATCACATTATGTTGCACTTAGGACTGCACTACAGTTATAAAAGGAGCAGAAAAATTAGTGTTGCTTACTCTGTACTCAGACGGCATTGGTAATACGATCATGAAATAGGTGCGTAATCACATCCCCCCACCCCCTATGATTTATGACCGCAGTTGTGTTCACTTATGATTTATCTGTATAATATTACTTATGGTGGACAGCTTACATTCCACTCAGTTCAGTTCATTTTTTTTTTCTGGGACTGGCGAGAGTTGAGTTCACGGCCAGTCCACATTTCAGATGAAAATGAAAAAAAAAACAAAACAACTTATTTTATTCAAATTTAATCTCTTTAAGTATTAAGCAGCACATTTGCTTTTATATGGGTGTGAAACAATGGTTAGTCTTTTGTAATTTAAGTTGATCACAGCGAAAAGCAACACATCCGAGTGCTGACAGCCAAATGGAGGCCGGAGAGAAGAAATGACAGGTAAATGGAGGAAAACAGGCTTTATCACTCAAGTGAATTAGGCGGGAGCTTTCTGGCTGTGGGCATGAAATGTTTGTAGAGTTTTTACTCTGTAAGAGCTTGACTGAAAGGCCATTTGGGAAGGCCTTTCAGTCAACAACAGAGCGGTTCCCCTGCTGTGTGCAGACTGGCATGCCTTACGAGGCGTCTCTGACGTCCAGACACAAGAGCAGGGCCAAACAGAGCTGCTAAAGGCCTCGTTAGGTTTAATGATGAGTGCATTGGAGAAACTTTAATTGCTTTCTTCGGCAGCAACTTCTGTCGCTGTATTGTTATGTAACAGGGAGTTTTTAATGACAGGAGACCGTTAGAAGCATATCAGGTATGACTTTCACACAGTAAGGCGGCAAAAACACACACACAAAAAACACAGTTTCACTCCATTAAGATATCTGAATAAACATTTTAAACAAACGTGTAAAATAATGAATCATTTTTGAACAGTTATTCCAATTTATGCTTGTTCCAACCTGCAACTTGTAGGCAGCAGTGAAGTCAATGTGAGTTGAGTTCATATTGACTTCAACATTGATTCAATGTTGGTGAATCATTTGAGAATTATCAGAGAGGCAAATCAGCACCACAGTCACCTGTGTTGCATTTGATTAAATGTAAAGCTACAAAAAAAATCAAAGCAGTTTGGTTGAATTCTGTTTATTATTTTTACATAGAAACACTTTTGCATCATTGCAAATGACTTGCCATTGATTGTTTTTAAAGACCAAGATTTTTCATCCATTGTGATTTCTTTTGTGCGCAACACTGCAATGTAAAACTTTACTTCTGCACCTGGTTGTGCAGATGGTAATATTTTAAATTTTTGGAGGTCATCTGTAGTGCAACAATCCCCCTCACCAGGAATTTTTATTTAAACCAGTTTTTTTGTTTGTTTGTTTATTTGTTGTTGCTGTTATCTTGGGATTTCTCTGTTTTTGGTTTCACCTGTGGGCTGCTGTAGCTGTTATGTACGTGGTATTACCTGCACAGAGACAATTTTATGAGAGGCTTGAGCAATTAGAGGGAATGAAAAAAAAAATATCTAGGCACCATACAATTATCTACAGAGGGACTGGGTCTTTAGGCAGCAAAAGATGATGAAATTAATGACATGGTCAGTGGGAGAAGCATACAGGAAAGACTGGGCAGTATGCCAGACAAAACTGATGCAGAAAGGCCCTTAAAGTAAAAATCCACAAGAAAAGAAGAAAAGAAAAACACATTTTCCTTCTTCAGTCTATTTTCATATGCCTTTATACCAAGCCTTCTTAGTATCGGTATAATGTTTTGCTTTCAGTGGCCTTAATGTGCTGTCCAAATGTGTATGAATTTTCAAACAATAACCGTAATGTGCAAACTATCACATATTTTGCTGGTATGCTAATATAATCAGAGCAGATCTTTTACACTTTACTTCCATTCACATTGTAGGTTTCGGTGCCTCAAGTACGTTGGCTAAATTTACTTTACCTTCTTTGGAGCAAATAATATTTCAAATGCTTTGATTGTGAATTAATGAGTGCTGTCAAGATGCTGGTGACACTAATTGGTGAGACCTAATTGATGGAAATGCATCACTTTTGAATAAGCAAGAACAAAAGTTTACTTTAGTGATGCCAATTGATGGATCAATTCACTGTTTTTTTTATTTTTAAGGTCGTCATAGTTTAAACAGTAGTCAGACTTTCTTTAAGATATTGTAGAAAGAGAGAGAAAGGGAGTGGGTGTGTCAAACAGAATAAAAACTTACCCAGAAATTTAATTCAGATGAAATCTGAACATAAATCCACGGGAATAACAAGGCTGGTGAAACAGGAGAGGAGCTAAAGGAGCAAGATGGACAATGTGAATAGAAGACCTGACAAAAGGAGAGGGAAAGATGAGGTTTTCCACACAAAGGCTGACTTGATGATGATTCACACAACTAAACTAAGAAGACGTAATCAAGACAGGGTTCCTTACACTTTTGAGACAATACATATTTGGGAGGCAGGCATGTAGAGTCTAGCCCATCTAATGTCACCATAAAAGTGAAAAATACACTTGAAATGAAGTTATTGTCAGATGTAATCAAGACTCCTGGCAAACACTCGCTTTACTAGTTTGTCAATGTTTTGACTCCTGTCTAGAGTGATGAAGTCTGGATGATGACAGAAAGAACAGCATCCTTCATAAAGCAACTAAAATGAGCTATCCCTGTAGGACGGCTGGGGTCAGCCTCAGAGATACCGGAGAAGAGATGGTTCTCCTCTCCATGTGACAGAGTCGTCTAGGGTGGTTCGGGTAGATCATGTCTCTTTGGAGGTTTTCTGGACAAGTCCTACTAAGAGGAGACTCAATAATTGACGGGCCATATGTCCCATTTGGCCTGGGAGAAACTTTGACTCCTCTAGAAGGAATTGAAGTGTGAAGTCTTGGATTCCTGTCTTTGCAGCAGATGAAAATGAGATAATGGGTAATTCTGTGAGAGCCATCTGTAGATTGTACTGATGCTAATATATTTGTACTTTCTCCTCTGTCTGCCTGCTCAGAGATTAAAAGGATAGTTAATTTTTTTTAAAAGTTCTAATAAAATATTAGAAAAATAAAATATCTTACTGGCTGTAAAAAAAAAACAAAAACAAAAAAACATTTTATTATCTATATTAGATCATTAAATATAACTCTATATTGGTGAGCCCAGAAATATTTTTATTGGCATTTTTGAAAAACCAAATATCAGATTTTGTTTTCACAAATTAAGTAAAACTTTTTACAAACCACAAACAGTGTTTTAAAGATTTTAATCAGTTTTAAACAACTGGTGTTTGTGCTTAATCAGGCCATATATTGAAGTATTTGTTCTTATTCTCCCAAATATGCCTGTTCTAGTATTTTCACACTTAGAATAAAGCTTTCATCAAACCTGAACTGTGGTTTTAAGAAATTCCTGTTCACTTTACAGTAAATGTGTCCAGCTTAGGTTTGAGTAGTCCAAATATGTCAGATTTTCAACTGGACAATCAAATATACACTGGACTCTAATACTCACTAAATTCTAGCCGATAAGAGCTGTGGAACAGATATTAGCGTCTTAGCTGCAGATATTAATGTCATTAACTAACTGTTATCTCATTGCGTCATCTCATACACTTTACAAACTGTTTGAATCTTGTCTGTGAATATGACATATTTTTCTGTGCGTATAAAAAAGATACTTGCACACAAAGGACTGGAAAATTCACAATGATTTATAGAAATCTTTTAATGGAAAGTTAGGATGTGGAAATTTAGAAATAGTCCAAATGGGAAATGTTTGGCTTTGATGACGACGAAGGAGAATTTACAGGAATAAGTTGTGTTGCTACAACAGACACAAAATGTGGTTCAAGCAGTCCAGGCTTCTGCAATGTGATGGATGAATGCCCAGTGCATGTAGGGGGTGCGGCTTCAGTTCCTCTGGAGTAAGTGGTATGTTATATTTGTGTCATTAAGGAATATCATAGCTATACTCGAATGAAATGTCCTAGGTTTTGACAAGATAATGTTCAAATATGTATTGCCTTCCTACTTTATTTTCAAATTCCAGGTTAATTAAAATGAAATGTCCAACAGTGTCCTTAATGTGGTATTTTAAAATATTGAATGCTTCTTCAATGGTTTTGTAACTGAGTGCTGTTGGGAAGTTCAGTGGATATATTTATTAGCCAAGTCCTTTGACACAATAGGTCTATAACTCACAGAAAATCTAATTTTATCTTTCAAGAATATACTGTAAGTCTCAAACACAGCATCAAGCTCAAGAGCTCTCTCTTTATTTAAGAATCTCAGAATAGTGGGTCAGACTACTTGTTGTCGACTCAAATCAAAACTGTCCTCTTAAAATTCCTTCAACGGCCCAATTTCTGGCTATTTTCAGGTGTGGATGCAGTAAATATTAGCTTTTCAAATAAAAATGACCACCCTCTGAAACTTAAAGCCACAAATCTAGAAATATGTTCCTTTTTTTTTTTCTTGGCAGTCTGTTTCAAACAGACTGCAGCTTAAACAAACCTTAAATAACATCAACCTGAGCCTGTATCTTCTGCCACAGCTAAATTTTGGATTTTTCTAAAAAAAGCCAAGAGAATGCATTGAGTTCATGCTTGAATCCAAACAAACTGGATGTTATAGTAGACACCTGATTCCTCCCTGGTTATGAAGCAGCTCATATGAGTTCAGCACAAACAGCTGATGTCTGCAGAGGACCCTGAAGGCTGCAGGGAGTGAACAGCAGATGTGGCAGGATGGCATGTAGTGGAAAGACAGAAGGCGGTGGACCTCTGGTCAGCCGGTGGCCACAAATATGCTGAAAATGAGACATTAAAGGATTGTTAGGAGGTGCTGTAATATTTTCCGCAACATGCCTCTTCAGAGAGCTTTCGCCTGCATGTGAGAGTGACAGGCAAGTCAGTCTTAAAAAAAAAACAAGCAAGGTCACTATTTGAAGGAAGCACAGCAAACAATGTCAGAGTAATTTGGTTTTATGGAGAAAAACCTCATTTTAAATCCTACAAAAGGAGACAGAAAAAGTTGCAAAGGATGCTGCGGTATGTGACATGGCGTTGTCTTGTTCTGCATCAAGATTACAGGCGGCATAATTATTTGGCAGAAACACAATAGAGAACTGGGCCTTGAATATCACAGGATATTCACACAGACAACGCTGAATGAAAGGAGCTTTTAGTTTCCATCGGCGGCAGCTCAGGGACGCCAGCCTTTGGGCTGTTCAGAGGTTTCAACTTGGCCATAAACACTTTTTAGCAATTGGCAGCTTTTTGCTTACCATGTGGTTGTTTGCTACGTCGAAATAGGTGATGTGTTTTGCCCGTGTTTGGATATCGGCTGCCAAAAGAGCTCTTTCATCAAGCCTCTTGCTTTAAACTTCGATCAGTAAAAGAAAGCCTGCAGGCCACAGTGTGATGCGATTCCTCTGGGAAATGTTGGCTTGTTTGTTTTGGTTTTGTTGATTTTTTTTTGTCGCTGTTTGTCTCTGAATAAAACACACACTTGACCACCATCACTGTTGCAATATTCAGGTTTGCGACAGTCAATGCGCACATCCTGTTGGAGAGAAAAGTTTACTCAGACTTATCAGGGACAGAAGTAATACTTTTTTGGGTTTTAATGATTTGATGCAGAGTTTTATTTTCAAGAGTTGAAAGATGATATAATTTATAGCATCAGTCATTTTCAAAACCAAGAATTAGGTGCACAAATTTGAATATATGGTGGAGTTTTTTTAATTCAAACTCTAATTCAAGATACTTAATCCTAATCGAAGGTTTGTGGACAATTTTCATTAAGTTTGACTTGCTGATACCAATCTGATCCAACGTCAAGCCACCATGTGAGAGAAAAATTGATTTAAAATTGGGTTTTAATTATTAGCAACAGTCGAAACTGATCTTTTGAACTTACTTTTCTTTCTTTCAATGTGATTAGTGCAGTTAGCATGGCCAACGTTATTGTGGCCATGTGTCTGCAAGTAAAGGGAAATCTCTCTCCAAAAGGAAGCCAACATTTCCAAATCAGGCATCATGCACAAACAATAAAAAATACATTTTACTTTGAAATAGTTTTTTGTATATTTGTGTACATTTTAAACGTAACGGATTCTGAAAACTTTGAGTTTTATTCTCTCAGTAACAGCATTCTGAAAGAGTTGTTGTTATTATGACTCGGTAACTGTTGTTTTTGATGTGCCCTGATCAGAAAAAGATTAAACTTTTTCAAAAGTGTAAGGTAAATGAAGTCGATTTTTAAAACAGATTCCCCAAATTTTCAAAAAGTGTTGAGGCCTGAGCTGTAGCAAAATCGTTTACGAAGCTTAATTTTCACCTTTTTAACTGTTTTAAAATTGGTTTTGATTTGTGTTCGGGAAAACTGGCTAATAGTTTCTGTCTAGCTAATAAATCCGAAGTTATTCTTCCTTCTAACTTTTTGCATACTTTCTGTCGAAACTCCTCGCTAAATTGAAAGATATAAAACTTAAACATATTTAAATCTGTATGAATAAATCTGACAAAACCTGGAAGGAAACATAGCGGGTGGTCCAGGTTTCTTTTCCTTTTTATTAGTGGCGGCGTATGCATAGCTTTGAACGTGTATGTGTAATTAAGCTTTTATGTGGATTAGGGAAAATTTAAAAGAGATTAAAATGTATTCGTCAAATTCCTGGATTCCACCCTGGGAAGGAAATACAGTCCAAAGAAATTATTAAAAGCCTCAAAATTAGAGGACAGTGATAATCATGAGATTTAAAAGGTTGATCTATGATTGTGTTCGTCCATAAGGTTATACTTTTACATTATTTAAGCTTGTTTAAAATGATGTTTGTTGTAATTTTATAAAGTTTGCCTTTTATACAATATGCTCTGTTGTTTTATTGAAAGTTTGGATGGACATCTAAAGAGTTTGCTCCTTCTGTTTCTGCCCTTGAGCGACACAATTAGTAAGAGACGCGTCTTTCTGTCCAGCTGCCAACAGGTTTCTGTTCACTCGCTGCAAGAAGACATATCCTGAGCTAAGGGTCTTTTTGTGCTTTTGCTTTTTGAGAAAATCTGAAATTGTCTGTGTCTGCGCATGCATGTGTTGCCCCTCTCTAGTGAAAATTCCTCCATTTCATTCACTTCTGTCTCTCCTCCAGTTATACTCTTGAGGTAAATGTTTTGATATGCTTTTTAAAAATCTCTTTTCAGAGTAAGTTAGCTCCGCTGTCAGGGCAGTGCTGCACCGCACTCTCTCACGTTAATGCTGTTGTTAACAGCTTGTGGGCACGGGTGGTTTGTGCGGCTTTGCTTTTTGAGCTGAAAGACTCGCTGAAGGCAGAGAGACTGCGTGGAAACTCTGGATCCTAAAATGAGCAGCGTGGACCTGGCTCCTAAATATTCCGATGAAGTTGTTAAAGATTTAGAGCTCATCAGATTTAAAACTCAAGTTTAAGCATCTTTGCCGTTTGAATCAAATTTTTGTTGACTTGTTGATGTCTGAGGTTGGATTTTGTATTTCTTATTCTGGATGATTAACTCAAAGCAAAAACAGCTCTGATTAGGTCATGAGGATGCAGATAACCTTTCATTTTACTCTAAATAGTGACATTTTTTTCTACCTCTTTTGTCTTTTCTAATCATTCTGAGTGTGATGAGAATATAGATTATTATTAAAATCATGTGTCTACATTGGTCAAAACAAATGGATCTGTTTTTATTTATATATATATTGTTATTATTTAATGGTTGTAGTAGTCAGAAAATTCTCCAAGCTTGAACTTTTGGCTTGAAATGTTGTATCAAAATATCACTTGAGTTTGAAATCTAAAATGTATTCCAATTTAGTCTTAAAGTAATTATGATCATTTAATTTACTTTTTAAGGCAATGATAATATCCACCCTCAACATTTTGACGAGCACACGTCAGATTGATTTATATGATTTTTTATGACTGAAATAAAGAGAAAATAACAACCTTGAATCAGTTTCACCATCTAGTAATATATTGTTACTATTAATAATAACAATAATAATAAAACTATAATAATAATCATTATTATTATTATTAGTAGTAGTAATACTACTTTTTGCTTGATTATTTACTTCACAATTTAGCAGAACAGTAATTATTTATCAAAATATAGAATACAATAATGTTATGGAATAATGTATTTGCTTAAATTAATGTAATTAATTATTAAATTAATACTATTAATAATAACAATAATAGCTATTATTGTATTATTGTTATAATAATAATAATACAAAAAATAATATTATGATATTATGATTATACATTATCATAATAATACATTATAATAAATTATAATATAATACAATAATAATAATCAAGAAAAGTCAACAATAGTGCTTCTTTCATTCACTTCAAGCCCTCCCTCTAAGGAATAAAGGATTTCATATTTACCGAAATAAGTTGGAGATATTTTAAAACCATCCACACAGTTTTACAGGGACTAAAAAAAAAGCATGTTATAACAAACTAATTTTCACTTGAAGAAATTAATTTATGGACTATTATCTTGTTAAAACAAATCTTATGGAGAATAAGCACAACTGATAAAACTGCTGAAATTTTGTCCTGGGTTTAGGTTTTTTGTCCCACTCTAAGATTATCAATTGTCCCCTTCTTGCCTCTCTATACAAAACTTTCTGGAGATACTCTTGCTCTTTATTAAAATTTAGTAGAAATTCATTAATTAGTTCATAAATTAACGAATGAAGATGTCTAATGATTAAGTTTCCTCCTGGCCTTTGGATGATATTATCAGAAATGACTAACCGTAGCCACACTGTTTCCCTCAGCATGTCTGGATCAGGTCTTGACTGACGATATTGATCACTGGGTCTTCTTCCCGTTGGTGAATAATGTGTACATCTAGTATGAAATAAGGTCCGATTATGAATTTAAAGCTTTCCTCCTCAGTTGCTGTTACAATAAACCTGTTTATAAATAAACTATAAATTGAGTGGCAGCTGGTTTTACTGTAAACAGATGACTGTAAATATATGTAAGTTTGTGGTTCAGGTCCTTTAAATCCACTCCGTCTGTGTCTCTCATCTCTGCAGGAGTCGGAAGATCCAGATCCGGAACATTCCCCCTCATCTGCAGTGGGAGGTCAGTTGTTTTCTATCTCTGTTTGCACGCGGCAGTGTGTGAGAGACAGTGATGCTCAGCCGAACGGCGACAGGCGGCACATAAACCAGTTTGCTGACAATGAGTCACCGGCCTTTGTAGTTTGGGCCAAAGTGTTTGTGAGCACACGTTTTCGGTCAGGGTTTGTTACCCTGACGCTGTGTCACTGTGTCCCCCAGGGGGGGTCCAAGTTCTTTGTGTTCATAAATCTGCATTATCTACAGAGAAACTCAAAACATTTTAATACATTTCAAAAGTATTTTTTTAAGAATTTAAGAGAAAAATGTTTTGTGTTTAGTAGATCATGACAAGGTCCAAGACTGGGCTTTCCTACAGCTCCACTAAACTGGTAGAATCCAACCAAACTTTTATTTTCATTGATTAATTTTGATCGATTATTTATTCTGGCACTTTAATTTATCTGCATTTTTACTGTATGCTCTCCAAAAAGTAATTTTATTGACATTTTATTTTTGAACACAACAGAAAATCATAAGATAATCCCACAGCTGCTAAAATAATAAAACATCTTGACTCCTTCAAAGCAATACCTGATTTTTACATACATGTCAACATGAATCAGTGGTTTTTCTACATTAGTGTAGAAAAAGCATGGTATAAAAACAATATTTAAACTATTTGGCCTAAAAGTAATCTACGCTTAGAAATTCATAAAAAAGGCACAAAGTCTGTGACTTAAGCAAAAATGTACATCTTCAATTAATCCAGGATGAATGGATTTCATCTAGCATTTTTATTATGGCAGAAATTTTTATTAGAAAGATTGTATGATTTGCTTGATGAGAGCTGAAAATTGTGAAAAATGAGGCAAACATAATGACTTATTTACATTTGTTTGAACTGTTCTCTGTATTGAAAGGTTTTGCCAAAGAGCCACTTTTTCAACATCAACAGAGACAAAAGTTTCATTTTGTTTTCATAAAAATGTCAGTTGCAAAGCAGAAATCCTAATTTCCGACGAGATGTACACGCTTTCATCTCGCTGCAGTATATCTACAACTCTGTTGCTCAGAGATGACTCAATGCTGACATAATATCTCCAAGGCAGATGAGAAATGATTGTTCAGTTTTTGGTTGTTTGTAAAAAAAAAGAAAAGTTAGAAGAAATGACAAGATACACGAAAAGCCCGCAACTCGCATATTGTCTGAGCACACTATCATGTGAATGTGTAGCTAATCTATACACTTATCTGACTTCAGTCATGGACAAAAGAGGTATACATTTTGACTTTTGATAAGCATCTAAAAACACATTGAAAAACTTTAACTTTTGGAATAACTGTAGCCAAATTTCAGCTTATGTAAACAAAGGTGCATTTAGAAAATGTTTAGATGTGTTTTAAACAGATATGCTCACACAGATAATTATCAATGAAATTTGTGTATTGCTATGTAAATATGTAGACTAAAGCAGAAATATGAAACGAAAACAAGCCTAAGTTATTGATCAGAATAAAAGCCTACCGTTCTTCTGCTCTTTACAAAACACTGAGGCTATTTCAATTTGGTATTAGCTGATTATTTATTATCTATGCTTTTATAAGCCAGGAAATAGAATATTAGATTCCTTTCCGTTTGCTTGTCAGCAGCAAACAGGATCTGTTGCATCACTGCATTGTTGTCTATTTGTCTGAAGAGAACTGCAGTCATTTTGGCCCCATTCTCATCTCGTCTGGCATTATACTGAATTCGATGGACCATTTTGAGAATTTTAAGAGTTTTAAGCGTTTCATTTTTTGAAACCTGAGCATACTTTTCTTGGTATATTTCTACATACAGCACCTCAACACTGAAGAGTTAAACCACAGCTAACTACTTGGTTGTTGTTTATTCTTTCCCGACAATTACGTTAATCACATTTTTCAATCTCTGGCCTGGCCTAACTTTGAACAATATATTTCTATTTCCTGGTTGAATTTTGTGTTTGTTTGTAATCATTGTAAAACTGGCAATTAAAATGCTAGATATTCTCCAAAACTGCACTGGTAGGCAGAGTTTTATCTGCTGCTGGAAAAGCAAAATGAAAATGCTTTAGATTTTTAGACAAAGGTATTCATCTGAAAAATAAAAAAAATGCAAAGTCCAAACACCTAAAAAACAATGACATGAACCTTTGTTTCTTTTTCTGTAAGCACTTAATCTAAAACACATTTTAAGAGGGTTCAGCATGCTTGAGAATTTTCTAAAATAATTAAAAACAGAAATGTTTTTGGAATTGCCTACATTATTTATGCATCCCATACTTATATGGTTGTCCTTATTTAAGTATATAATAGTCATAATTGGTGGAAAAATAAATAATTATTACAAAAAGTAATAGACTCACTGTAACTCACTGTAAATTATACACCTTGCAGCTCAATATTAATGCAAAAGACATAACAGGGCCCATGTTTCTTTTTTGTAGACTTTACTCTTTCACTTTCTCTGTCTGGTTTCATTTTAAATATTTTACAGTGTGATAAACAAATAAATAAAAACTACCATCTATAAGTCATTCTATTAACAACAAATACAGCTTTGAAAATCTAAAATCAGCCTATCAATCTAAGAATCCACAAGTTTCATTAACCTGCTGAACGTTCAGCAGATTCTTAATTTGACAAAAGATGCTTGACCCAATCTTAAGTCCAGTATTTTTAGAGAAAAGGAAAACAATGTTATGCAAAAGTTAAGTGCCAAACAGATGTGTATATCCTCTGAACGCTATTTGGGGATATACACATGAGAGTCTGACTGTGATGACCGACCTCATTAGAACACGACTGCACTGCACATCTTTATGGTGAAAGGTATAGTTCCTGTGGAAAACATTCAAGTTTTTAACGTTAATTAGCATTTTATAAAAAGTTATAGACTAATTTCCCCAAACAATGTTTGCAAAATTGGTCAAACATTGGGTGGCTGAACCAAGTTTCACACGGTGGTGTTTTTATTATTTTTTTCTTTCGTTTTTTTGATTAGAAAATGGGTGCATGTTTAACTTTGAACAGCAGAGTAAATCAACACGCTGTTAGTACTGATTAAATGATTGCGTTAATTACAAAAAATCAGTAACAACAGAAAAATACATTAGTTCAGAAAAAGCATTCACATGTAAATTACATGAAAACAACTTTCCAGAGGGTTCACAACTCCAGAATCGAGGGAAACTAATGAGGGAAAATTAGGAAGAGTGCTTTAAGGGCTTTACAACATACTCACTAAAGTTTCTCTACATCAATAATATATTTGTCCTTCCAGTGGAGGGAAACTTTAATTTTCTCGCCCATTCAATGAAATTTTGCTAATTAAATTAATTAAAATTAATTTCCTGCTTTTACTTGCTTGAAGAAATTATTTCTCATTATTTAGTAAAGAGTTCAGGCAACTCAACTCAAGGTGAAAAACCATGCTGAGATATAAAATGTCAGAATGATGCATTATTCTGTAAATAATTTCACTTCTATTGCTGTTGAAACAATATCATTGCAACATCTGTGATGAACCTCAAGGATCTCTCACAGTTTAAAACATGTTTTACAATGAATTATAAAATTTTTTTTGTCAACATGCAAGTCTGTTTCCAATTTAAATATGAGTCCTTACTGTGAATTACATAAAAGCTCACACAGAATTTCTACACAAGTAGAAGTAGAACAGTCATCCTTCATGGAGGAGACATGATTTATTTAAAAGAAGATTAGAAGCTAAAAGTTATGTCCCAGGTCTGGATTTGGTTAGGATTTGCTTCATAAAAAGTGCGAAATTGTTCTGCTTATAGATCAAATTTATGATCATCATTATACTGATGTTTTTGTGTCTTGTGAAAATGGGCTTTTGTCTATGAGAAAACAGACACGTCGCATTTTATCAAAAGTAACTTTGCTTTTTTTATTGTCTAATTATCATCAAGTGTGTTTTACAGATTCCTAATACACTTTAAGATGTAAAGCTGATGTATGTGATGTCTAACTCATCAACATAACTTTATTATAACCCAGGATGCTGTGCTCTAATTAGTGGGAACCATTGTGATATCTTTACGAAATTTTCTCTACCGTTTTCTTTTGGACGTTGTCGTTTAAAGATTGCCCCTGATAAACTTTGTTCTGTCCTGCTCTGTGTGTTTATGCCTCTAACCTGAACTCTGTTCTCTCCGCTCAGGTTTTGGATGGCCTTCTTGCTCAGTATGGTACTGTAGAGAACGTGGAGCAAGGTACAGAACCCAACTCCTTCATCATCACACGCTTTGTATTCACTTCATCCTTCTCCAACTGTTTGACACATGTGTGTCTTTTTAGTGACACACACAAAAACACTCAGACCCCCCCAGTGAGTCACGACCCCCTGCGTGACTCTGCTTCCTCATTATCATCACCGCACACATCCATTATCTAAACATAACCTATTTCTGCACATGATTCAGTCTTGATCATCTTGTCTGTCTCTGTGCGTTAATGTTTGAGCCAGAGACAGGAAGAGGCTCTAAATAAGAAAAGTCTGCCACCCCTGGACCTGTTAGCGTACGGATTGAAGTGGGCAGACATGGAGGAAATCCAGGAATAATGCCTGTGTGTTTGAGTCTTGCATCTCTTGGGATGCAGCATTGTGGTAACGTGGGGAAGGCACAGCAGGCGCCTGTGGTGAAGCTTCTGAACTCACTCATTTTGTGTGTGGAGGATTTTGCTGTCTGTACAAGAGCAGGCATGCAGGCACCTAAAAATGCAAGCTTGAGAAAAAGAAAAATTCTTGGCACACGCTTACTTACTGACGGCGTCTCTGTGTGCTAAAACAGCCAGGATGAGCTACCTCCCACTGTTGTGATGACAGGTGCTGAAAGAGAACCCAGCAGAGAAATTATTTTACGCCTAACGTTTTTAAAACAGTTTGCTTCATTCTCTACCAAACACCACCAGGGAATTTCCTCCTCCGGTTGTCTCTTCAAACATCATCGGTTACTTTGAATTACCAGCAGAGCCACCTCGTCTTCTCATTGTTCCGGCTTTCCCACCTTATGTCACTTCTCCCTGCTTCACTTCCTGCACTCTGGTTGCCTTTTTTTTTTTTTTTTTTTTAAAGCAGTCCAGGATATGTGTGTAGTGCCGGGACTTTCTGGCTGTTAGAGCGAACACAGTGCCAGACTCTCCATGTATCCTCTCACTGGATTTAACCCTTCCCGGCTCAACTTTGACTAACTCACAATGTTTCTGGCCGTTAAATGATGTTAGCTCTCTCATTTCAGTGTTTTATGTAAGCTTTAGAAATTGGCACAATTATGGAGATTTGAAGAGATCATTTTAACATTGATGGGGATTTGTCAGCATGACCTGGTAGCTCTTGTGTTGTGTTTGCTAATCAGAGTAACGGTGGTTATTTGAGTTTCCGACTCGGTTGGCACGAGGCTGCATATGGGCCAGGATTTATCACCGGCTGTCAAATGTTACAAAAGACTGAATGATGAGTGGATGACATAAAAGAATACCAAACATAAATCTCAAAGAAACTATTTAATTGCTTTTGGAGTACAAACATCTGGACTCTCTTTTAATCTTTTAATCAAATCCAGTTCAATAATTCCCTAGACTTTTTGAAGGTTTAAACTTTTTATTTGGTATTTGTCAGTTTTATTCAAGTATTTACAATATTTTAATTGACATCATTACGTCTCACCCATGAATGGGACAGATGAGAGACTGATGAGTCAGATGAAGGCAGCGACACAAGCATATAAAGCTTCCTAAGTTCAGGTGATAAACAAGTGTATTGACACACAGCTGACAACGTTTCAAGAACTAATTTTAAGAAGTATGTTTGGCACTCTTTTACCAGCAGCCATTGAATAAGACACCATACAGTAAGTTATGACTCGTTTAGTCAAATCTGAAAAATACCAAAGATAACACAATATCCCACATAGTCAAATTACATTTTTAGATCAAAAATCAGGAGAGTTTAAGCTGAAAACATGGCAAACTACATCAACCTCCATAGTTTCTTTATTGCTGGTAAATCCCATAGATTATTTTTGTTTTTTTTCCCCCTTAGTCACATCCTTTAGAGTGAAGTGGAACAAACTAAACTGGAGTTGAGTTTGAGTTAGTTCATAAACTGGAACTAATCGTTTATATTAAAAAGTTCACGCCATGAAGAACTTGCGAAAGCCTGCTTTATTAGATTTATTCAACCTAATAATGCAACCTATTGTGTTGCTCAACTTCATCTTTGCAAATTAGCCCCAAAAAAAATTACCATGACTTATTAACATAACTCACAGATGCACAATACAGAGTAATAGTTTTATGGTTTACTGGGAACATTTTTGACTTGATCCATGGAAGCTAGCAAGTAGGTTTGAAGTTTCTGTGTTTTCTTGTCTTTCTCCTTTTGATGAGTGGTGATTAAATACGGGACATATTTCTTCTCCAACAAAATAGCAAATAATTAGTATTTAAAAGATCTGATCTGTAGATCTGAATAGGAGACTCTGATCAATGTAAAAATTGTGTAAGTTGAAAAATGGTTTTAGTCACACTTATGGAAACTTAGAAATGAATCTAGGTGTGACAATGGTGATTTAAATCACATTTTTTGTCCTTAACCTAGCAAGGTTATACTGCTTATTTAGAAAAAAATAGTTTTTTCCTCTAAACTGTTTCATTTCTCTTCCATTTTTCTAAATTATAAGTGAAAGCTGCACTATATGTTTGCATTGTCAGTTGCATGAATGCCACAATAAAAATGAAAATGCAACAAAAGTCCAAAGATAAACTAAAAAAAAAAAACCTTCAGCAAATCTAGAGAACAGCTGCAAAACCTCTTTACAGTCTTGTCTTTTTGGAAACAGGAACAAAAATATATTTGAGGAAAACCTTTGGGCAGAGCTCTACATTACATTGTTGGACGTTCAATATAAGTGAGACAATCGCATTTTTCTTCTGTTCATGCTGTATGTTAGCTTTAGATTCAGCTTTTTGTCCTTTAAAACTGAGTTAAATAATCAGCTCATCATCCAAACTGATCACCTGATTAAGCTGATTGTGTTGTTTGTCTCTGCTTGTAATGGATTCTCTAATTAACATCTTTCTCTGAATCAGACCGTGTGTGATCTCTGTGGATTCACACACTCTGCTCTGTCTCCGCAGAACAACCCTCGACCACCTATCTCGTCAAGGTGTGTCTCTATTGTGCGCTTCATCTTCGTTAATTGCCGATTATTTGCCGTGTTCAGGCGGTTATGTCGGACTCAGGTCCGTTTTTGTGGAAGTGACAGCACGGCCTTTGTGTTAAACAGCTCCGTTTTGTAGAGGAAGCAGCAGGGTTTGGAGAGAAGCCAGCGTGCTGATGGCTGTAATGGATTCACACAGACAAGCGGCTTTCTGGGTCGCCACGGGAACATGGACGCGTGTCCGACTCACCTACAGAAAAACAACAAAGACCTGATATGTGCATGTGTACTCCATTGTTTGCTGTATCTCATGTTTTTCTCTGTCTCTCTCTCTCTCTTGTCTTGTCCCACAGTGAACACTGACACAGAAACAGCAGTGGTGAATGTTACATACGCAACCAAGGAAGAAGCTAAAGTGTAAGCAGTACAAATAATGTTACTTATGAGTAACACTCATGTGCAGATGACAAACTGCAAATTTGAGCACAGCAGTTCATTGATTCTTTGCTTAACAAACTGTGAATTGTACGATCAAGGCCAGTATATTTAGAGGAACATGCATAAATATGTAAACACATTTAAACAGGAAGTTGCAACATCATGCAGAATATAGTTTTCATTAACATTAAAAGTAAAACATTTGACTGTCTTAAGTACCAAGTAATAATCTGAAAAACTAACATTTTGGTGAAACAATTGTGTCAAACATTTCAGGTGAAGTTGGGGACACACTATGCAACTTTCACAGTCACTACTGACTTTTAAAAAAGAATCGGTGCTCAAGTTCACACAAACAGACTCGTTTTTGTTTTAACCGAGGACATGGTGAAGAATCTCAGGTTACAGTATTTTTTATACCATCTAAAAAAGAACAACTGACTTGCAAGGGTGAAAGTTTGAAGGAACAAACATTCCAAAAATGTTTTTCCAGAGCAGAAGATCATTTCTGAATTTGGACTAAATATAAAGAAATACAATTAAAAATGCTATGATTTGGATGGTGTGGACTCAATTCTTTTTTTTTTACTGATAATGAGAGCTTAAAAAAATATATTTAAGGTTGTGAGTTTGTGGGTTTTGGGAATGACTTTGAATGTGCATATTTTACATCAGTGCTAAGTGGAAAATATGTTATTGAGAAAGACTCATTAGTTATATGCTCAGTGCTGTTTTGCATTCATTTTCATTATGAATAGTAACAAATAAAGTAAAAATAAATAAATAAATAAAGTCAGCTCATAGCTGCCATGCAGCTTCTCTTTCTCGTTGGCTGTGGGGAACATGCATTTGCAGATAAATCAGTAGTCAGTTCACCCAACATGACTCCATTTATATCCACCTCAAGAAATTAAACATACTTGTTGACTGCGAGGAAGGTTGAACTGAGTCGATTCCCTCACACACCTGCAGGCTGCAGGTCATATAACTCTAGCAGTTTTTTTGTGCCCATTGGGCAAAAAGCTTTACTCATTCTCTATTTACTCTTCATTACACAGGTAACTCGAGCTATGCAGATAACCAACTAAATGTTCCTATGACGTCTGTAAAATTGTTCATATCTGTCATCCATTCATCGTGGCTATGTTATTTTGTCTTCTTTTACACAGAGTAATGTAATTTCTCTGTACAAAAGATCTTACAATATTTTGCAGAGTCACTTTATAAATGTACCCACATATATTTAAAACTATTGAGGGTTTTGATGTCCATCATAGACTTAGCAAGCTGCTGTCACGTTTTAGCTCGGACTCACTATCAAATCTGAAGTAATGGGAATCCTAATGTTGAATCTTTGGGTCCATTACATACTGAGAACAAGATTTTTAAGTTGTTTCTTTGACCAATGTCAACCAAACTTCTTTGAATCTAAAGAAATCACTGTGATTAGATGTAATTGTTGTTTGTTTTGTTTTAAATTTATGCATCGTCATCCAGAATCTGCCCAGAGACTCAGAATGTTTTTTTCTCCATGTAATGGAAAGAATTTGTGCTTTAAAAAAACCCCATAGCAATGGAATCGTGACTTTTAAAACACACATTTTTCTCTTAGTCATCCATGTCGCTGTAGCTCATATTTTTCAGAAACCTAACTTTCTGAAATCAGGTGCCAGACTGAACACATTTTTGTTGGTAGAACAAAATATTCCAGAGGACAACTGTGGAAGTTTTTTTGGTGATTTATTGCTGTAAGTGTGTTGTGCTAAGTGTTGTGAGAAATTAGAGACTGGACATGTGTGACTTTTATGTTTTTCTCCACCTTTGCTGCACAGTTTCTGGTAAATGTCACTCTGGTTCAAAACTTGGACAGATTTGGGGTAAAATTAATTTAATTTGGCTAAAGACTTTTTTCATCTTGTCATGAAATCTTGAGAACAGTTTATGTTCTATAGAAATTCACAATCTTTAGGTAATCCATAAATTCGAAAGAAAAAATATCTTGGGAAGCTGTTTAGTTCAGATTATATCAAGCAGCTCAAACATAATCTCATAATAATATACAGGTTTAAGATTTCAGGAGAGTATTTATTGTGCAGAATATTATTACCAGAGTGACTTATTTAATGAGCTTATTTTTCTTGTAATTTTGGTGAGTACAATTTCTCTTCAAAAACACATTTTAAAAATGTGTTTTTAAAATGTGTGGTTTACACACTCATAAGAAAGATTTCTGACTTCACAGTTATCTACCAGACAGACACGAACACACTCCTTAAGGAGTGTAAGCCACACAAAGTTATTGTAAAAAAAACTTTGTGTTAAGAGACTTCCCAGGACATTGATGGAAAGTTTAGTGAAAGAAAAAAGGGTACAAGTGATAAAGAAATACCCAAGGCGTAAAATTTGGATAGAAACAGTGCTTGTGGGTCCCCCTGCCACTGTGTCCTTGGGCAAGACTCTAAAGTCCAAGTTGCCTTCAAATTTGACTTGTGTATTAATGTGTATGTGCTTGGGTAAATGAGAATGTAAAAGTGCTTTTAGTGATAGACAGGACCACTCAAAGTTCAATATTTCCTCTCTGTTTCTGCCTCCCTCTCTCCCTACCCTCAGAGCAATTGAGAAGCTGACAGGACACCAGTTTGACGACTACTCCCTAAACGTGTCGTACATCATGGACATGGATGGCGCTTCGCCCATCCAGGCTCCCCGAACGCGCCGTGCAGGCCGGTCTTCCCGGGACCAGGGCACCCCCCAGCCCGGACCGTCAGGAGGCTTTGGTTCACCCCGTCTCAGACAGCCGGACTTCCCACTGCGGATGCTTGTGCCGACTCAGTTTGTGGGAGCAATCATTGGGAAAGAAGGCCTGACCATCAAGAATGTCACCAAACAGACACAGTCAAAGTACGCCTTTTAATCCAGTTAAAAAGTTTCTACTGTCAAGTTGGTTTTATTGTCCATTATCCCAAAAATAGAGAGCGTAATCAATTTATCCAAGTCAAATTAACATAGATTTATGAGGCATCTGATTTCCACATCCGTTCTTCAGGGTGGACATCCACCGGAAGGAAAATGCAGGCGCAGCAGAAAAACCCATTACCATCCATTCAACACCCGAGGGATGCTCGTCTGCCTGCCGGATGATCCTGGACATCATGGAGAAGGAGGCCAACGAGACCAAGACGTAAGCCTGCATGCAGCTTCCACAAACAAACACCTATACACGTATCCACGTATACAATCCCACGTGGAGATTAACCATCATGTCTTCAAGGCTATAATCTCATCCTTTAACCCTGCATGCACACTTTTAAATCTCACTTTCAGCCTGGACCACTAACACAGTAAATACGGATGCTTACCCAGGCAGGCACGTGATCGCAGCTTAGTGTCTAAGAGTCCAGGCCGGGAGATCAAATTGGGTTTGACACTTTTAATGAGACTCCGCACCTTTTTATATATGGCTCTTTGAGCTTCTTCTTTGCGTAAACAGCAACCTTTAGTCTGTTGCTTATTTGCTTTTATTTATGAGCATGCATGTGAATGCAGAACAGTCACAAAGCCATTTTTTTTTCAACACAGGGCTTGGCGTTTACACTTATTTACATTATTTTGCGTGTTAAGAGTTTTCTAGTGCTGGTTTTTGATCAAGCCTTGTTCTATTTCACATGCTTCTCAATGAAATATTACTAGTTGTTTGATGTCTAGAGCTTGCCTGGTGGACAAAGCCACAAGGAAAAGGCAAATTTAGATCAGGATGTCGAAGTAATACTGTGACATTTGCTAGAACCACCAGAGTGGTGGGATCTGCAGAAAATAAACATATTTATCTTAGTCATTCTGTGGACTGAGTTTGATCACCGGTCTAAATGTCATAATATTCCTTAATGTTCAAAAGTCCAACTGTGCCCAAACTGACTTCATTTTATTTATGATTTCAGCACCTGAAAAGCAAACTATAGTAACAGGTAGACATTATTAATTCTGATTAATAACTCTTACTAATCAACTCTAAATTATGAGTTGAACGTAATCAATGAACCGGATCTACAAAGATTCGTTTTGTTTATGTTGCTAGCCAAAGTCACCACAAAGCGCCTGTGCTACAACCCCGTTTCCATAGAAACAGCCAAATGGAAAGAATTTGACGTTGTTTAATGAGGGGTAAAAAATGATCCACTCTGCGGCTCTAAGCATAATTGGACATCTTTTTTTTTTTTTTTTCCATGTCCCAAAATTTTTGAAGCCAATCAAATTTACATTGCAAATTCGTTTACGGTGCTTATTTATCATCCAATCAATAAAACAAATGGGCAAAATGTATTTTTTCTCATTTTGTGATTTAACACACGTCATCTGGTCTCCATAGCAATGACTAAATGGTAATCAAATTGTTTCAGGGTGGAAAAAACAACCTGCCCTGCAGTTCTGACCAAACCCTTCCTTTAAAAATGACTGAAATATTACGCAGCTTGAGAAATGTAAAGAAGAATTTTATAGGGAAACCAAATGTGTAGGGAAGTAATATGACTACAAAAATGCACGATGGTACAAAGTGGTGACCCTTGGCCAAAAGAGTTGTATCCAATTAGCTATCTTTTTTTTATTAGTATTATTAATTTATGCTTTTATTAAAGATGTTATTATTAGATAAATTTCCTTCTTTGTTTATTTTGGCCTGCATTGTATTTTATTGTTGTTATCATTTATCTAACTGCAGCTGTCCTCTAATTTAAAAACATAACAGTGATGTCACTATTTCTTAAAATATGCTGTTTTTATTTGACATATAGAAAAAAAAAGGATTTTACAATTTGAATACATTTCTGAATGTTTTGATAGAAAAAAATAACCAGTGTTCATTAAGTCTGGGTATTGTTGATGTAAGGTTTTTTTTAATTATTATTATTACTATACTCAAATTGAAAGCAAAGGAGTTTCAGTGTTTGAGTTGGTGTAACCGACCTCGATCAGTCAAGCTCTAATCCTGCCTTCAAAAGTGCCTTCAATGACGCCCACACCTCTGAGATAAGTCAACAAAGGGACAGCGAGTGACTTCCCTGGGTGCCACACCTGCAGGACTAAAACCGGTCGCCCCTGCCTCCCTCCGCCCTGTGATTTCACTCAGCCTTAACACACTGAAACTCAAACCACAAAACCCACACATCTGCCATTCCCTCTCACTTCACCCCTAACTAATGTCAGCCTGCAGCACAGATCTGTATTTGCAGATCACAGCCCCCCGGCTCTGAAGACACGCCACGTCTGAGAGTCAGCCCTGATGAAACCCCCAACATCTGGCCACCCTCCACCACACCCCACCACAACCCTTATTCACATTCACGCCCTGTAATTGGTACACAAAGCAGAAATGCATATAATGCAGAAGTTGCACTCCTCCTTTTCCTATAAATGATCATACATGCCATCTGCTCCCATCAGAGACAGATGAGGTGAACTCATACGTTGTTTGGACCTTAAAAGCGATGACTTTTTGCAGTTAATATTTTTTTCAGCACTAACAGAGCACAGGAAACTTTTTATTGTCTAATTGCAGATATATTATCTTTATGTTTGCAGAAGAAAATATATGTTTGGCTTTATATATAAAATTGTTCAAGCAACATTGTGCATTTTTCTCATCCTGCATCTTTACTCCACAATAGCTGAATGTTATTTCAAAAATAATTATCTGTACTAAACACAACAGAAAATGTGACTCACCTTCCATTGCTTTCAAATTACATGAAAAAAAAATCCTCTAGAAAAACATGAATCATCTGATTCAATGAATTATTTTTCTATCTATTTTCTATCCTAATGTTTTTTTTCTGGTCTTCAATTTGGTTTGGGTTATCCCAAATTACCTCCAATGTTAGGTTTGTTTCTTTCGACTCATGCTGGAAAGTTATTATGAAGAAGTACATAAACTAATTGAGTTCTGCTTTTGTGATAAACATTTGGAAATGTTTTATATTAAAGAATGCAAGAACTGTTGTTCCTCATCCCCAGCTGTACTCATAAATGTATAAAGTATATATTTGGTGGTGTATTCTTTTTTTTTGTTCTTCATATCAAATCAAATTGCTTTGTTCTTTTCAAACCCCTAAAACAAGCCTTTTCAGGCGAAAAGTCTTGTTGTGAGGGATTTTCTCAGTTGCACTTTCTTGTTTGTTTTGAACTTTTGAGCACAAATGAATTCTTATTGAAATCAAATAGAATCAAAACCAATTCCAGGAAAATCTTCAGCTTCCTTTCCACAACACACCCAATGAAATGTGAAAACATTTAATGGACAATATTAACTAAAAAGGCTGTTTGTTTCTTTGATAAGGTAAAACTCTTTGCTCCTCCTGCCTACACACCAGGGGTATCCAAAGTAAAGCTTAGGGGTAATTTATTGTATCTCAGATGATTTCATGCAGTCCTGATTGGATGATTGACTATAGTAAATTGGACAACAGACGTTACTCCAAATTACTTGTAATGTTGGATAAATACAGCAAGAATTTTTTTTATATGTATATATATTTTGCAGATGAAAATAGACCAAAAAAAAAAAAACTAGAAAAAGAATAGTGAAAGGGTTGTATGCATGAAATCGGTTTCCCAAACATCTAAGGGCTTTTTCAGATAAACATTGAGTTACAGCTCTATCAGCCAGAAAAATCTAAATATATAATTCAAATGTTGTGCATTTATTTTATTGTTGAGCAGCTAAAACAAAACATTTAAAAAATGCACTTGTAATTAAAAAAAACATTTTTTTTTTAAGTGAAATGTAAACTTGACATATTCAGCTTTTTAATTTCAAAAACTGTTTAAACACACTGGAATTTATTCATTTTTTTGTCTTTATTCCTGATTTCGTTTAATATTATTTAGAAAACAAGATTTCTACGCAAGAGTAGAAGTAAATAAATTGTAGTACAGTTTGCTTCGTGCTCTGGAGAAACTCTTAATTGCATCTACAGCATGCTCATGTCGCCTCAAAACCTGTCATTTAAACACTTAAAAAATTCAGGCAAAGGAAGTTGGATAGCAGCTCAGAAATATTTTTTGACCTTCCAACAGAGGCTGCCGTCCTGTAAATACTGCATTAGCTAAATCACTAAACAGCTACAGGAATCTATATGGGTTACGTCTGATCTGCTTCTTATAAATGTCTCTGGAAACATAAAGAGATCAATTGCTTAGCTGATTTATCAGAAAAAGGTCTGCTTACAGCAGGATTTGCTACAAGGCAGCTGCCCACATTCCACAACATTCCTCACACCCTTCCTTAGGTGTCAGCGACACTCAGTGGAGCCAGTCATCGCAACTAACCTTTTATCTGTTTGTGTGTCGATAGGACAGAGGAGATCCCTCTGAAAATCCTTGCCCACAACAGCCTGGTGGGCCGACTGATTGGGAAGGAGGGCCGCAACCTGAAGAAGATCGAGGAGGAGACAGGGACCAAGATAACCATCTCCTCGTAAGTCAGCCGCTGGGCGCTCAATCATTTACATGTTGCCACAGGCTGATGAATAATTAAAACGACGGCTCTTGGATTGATTGAAAAAGTTTATGACTCGAGAAGAAAAAATCTTGGTATGAATGTAAGGGAAAATTTTTAAAAAGACCGACTTTAAATGCAGAATGTCTTTCAGCTGTGGATGGCAGGATGGGTCAGGTATATTTAATGCTACGATGTTCAATAATATGGAGGATGCAAATGAAGGAATACATCGTAGAAATCTTTGTGGAAACTCCATCAATGAAATTCCAAGCTTTTTCAGACTGCATTGTTGCATTGTGATCACTTTCTCTGACCCACACTCTACTTTTTCCAAACAAATGAAAAAATAAATAGATAGACAGACAGACAGACAGACAGACAGACAGACAGACAGACAGACAGACAGACAGACAGACAGACAGACAGACAGACAGACAGACAGACAGACAGACAGATAGATAGATAGATAGATAGATAGATAGATAGATAGATAGATAGATAGATAGATAGATAGATAGATAGATAGATAGATAGATAGATAGATACATATATATATATAGATATGGAAAGTTAGAAATAATGTTTAAATTCTCCTCCACCCTAATTTCACTTCTGTCCTGTGAGCCACAGTCTGCTGCGGAGATAAGCGTCTCTTCATTCAGACTCACAGAAGCAATAAAGGAACTGAATGAACATCCTAAAGTTGTATATCACTGCCGCATCTACAAACACAGTTGAAACGCTTTGCCCGAGTTGATGCCATTCAGGTGGAAAGTGCCAGATCATTTCCGTGTTCTCAGTATTAAAGCCACGCAAGATCTTTTAACCTCAGCAATCTGCGGCACTGACCCATGTACATTTCTGCTCCCGGGGAGATGCAAACACATTCAGGTGCACAAAGATCAGCTTACTCATTCTTTGTGTCAATGGCATTGCACTGGATATTTTCTTAAGTGCAAAAGTCGACTTGGTGGTAAAATACAGAACATTTTGAGCATCCAGTCCAGCCTGACATGAGACTCCCTCTGTAGGAGCAGGAATCGCATCCTGCTGAGCTTAACCACAACCACATTGCAGATAGATAGACTTGATGCTGCTTTAACCAACCGAGAAACAGGATTTTATGTTTCATGGAGCCACACCCTCCTTTCTGAATGTTTCTTGTTTTTTCTTTTATATGTTGTTCCACCTAACTGAGTAGTTAAAAGTGAAAATGTGTAGAGTTGATTACTGCTCCCATCCCCCAGGATATGAGTGAGGAGGTGATTACACTCCATTTGACTGAGTGTGCTCAACCTGCTCTGAGAAACAGATGGAGGTCCTGTTGGGCAAATAATGTGAAGCATCCTCTCTTTTTCTAAAGGAAAATGGATTGAAAAGTGTAAACTGCTGTATAAAACTCAGGCAAATCGTTTTATGGAGCCGTAACTTTGATGAGTAAGGTAAGAGTGAAAAAGGGAGGATTGATTTTGTTGGATGTGCAATGGTTTTCTTCACTCAAAGTTTTTTTTATGAGCATTTTGACTTTATTAGCTGTAAAAAACAGAAACCGTTTACTACTTTCCAAGCGCTGCAGGTTTTGGTTGGATGGATGATCGTTTTTTTTTCTCTTTCTTGAGCAGGTTGCAGTGCTGCCGTTCCAAGGCTGACCTTGCCTCACTCGTTGTTTTAAGACTCATTTCACACAATGTTTCACAGAAAGCTTGTTTTACTCATCCTGCAGAGCCTTCGGCTTGAGAAGAGAGCTGGAAAATGTCTTCCCGACTTCTCTCCTGAGAGGCTTTGAAAACAAACGGGGAAAAAAAAAAAAAAAACTCTCCATAAAGTCAGCTGCGCTATCTTAGTTATGGCTAGTGGACTGCAAATTGCGTACGTGTGATCTTAAACTTGTAAACAAAAATTGTGCCAACATCCCTATCCAAACAGGTCTGGGAAGAATCCTGGCAAAGTATTTGTTTTGATAGCATTCAACTATGAACTTCAATGTATTTTGTCGGTAATTTTGGTTTTATCTCAACCCAAAACAGCAACAAATTGTGAACTGAAAGTAAAGATTTAAGAAATTAAAAATCTGAAAAGTATACAGCGGAACATTTTTTGCCCATTATTCTTTCCAGTGTTAGTTAAATTAATTTGTAATGAGATTAAATCACATACCGGCTAACTACTTATTAATTAGTAAACTTCTGCAGGCAATTGCGTGCACTGGTGTATCACAGTAAATGTGCCTTTATGCAAATGCACACCACACTTTTCAGATCTGTATCTTTGAAAAATGTAGAAATTTTTTATCCTTTTTATCCCACTTCACAATCATGCACAACCTTATGTTGGTCTGTCTCAGAAAATCTCAATAAAATATACTGAGGTTTGTGGTTTTCTTGCTATATAGAACGAAAGGCACAAATACTTTCGCAAATCTCTGCTTTTCTGCCGGGGTGTTAATATTATGCAAGCAGATGTAAAAACACCAACACCTATTTACATATCGCAGCAAAGTGTTGTTTGAATGCACTTAATTGAAGTTTTAAAATAAACATGTTTAAATATCTGAGTTTTAGTAAAAAATTATGCAGAAAGAAACTGAATGTGAGGAATCCTACATTTTCTCTTGTGATTTGTGTGTGCGCTCTGTTTCAGGTTACAAGACCTAACCATTTACAACCCTGAGAGGACCATCACGGTGAAGGGAAGCTTGGAGGCTTGTTGTAAAGCCGAGGTGGAGATCATGAAGAAGCTGAGGGAAGCCTACGAGAACGATATCGCTGCTATAAATGTAAGTCCTCTGCGCTGTTTCTGTGCCGTTCATGTGGTGATTATGACCGTCAGGTGACTCACACAGACTGACAGGTGAGCGGCGGAGTGGACTGGGGGTTTGACCGCAGGGCCATATTAGCTTCCCCCATAGTGTGTTACCGCCAGCATTAGTAAGGCCCGCTCTGTAAACAGATAACAGTAAACGATCGCTGAACAGCTCATTAAGTGAGCTGAGTGTTTGAGTGCAGCCTGTCTCCGTGCCTCTGACTCACACTCCCTTCCCCGCTGTGTGTGTCTGCGTCCCTGCTGTAACACACCGCGTTTCCCAGCATCCATCTGATATCTGCAGGCCGCTCTTTCGCCCGGCTCCTCTTTCACACCAGCCCCGTGACATCATCAGCCGCTGGGGTCAAGCCTCGGACGAAGAGGAACACTGGGAATGTCACGCACTGCGTGCTCTCTGCTGCACCGCTGATGAGCATGAAGGGAATGGATGAACATGACGCTCATCAAGAGCAACAGCTGAAACTCCTGGAGATGCACATGAGATGTGTTTTAAGCCACTTTTATCAAGTGTGTCAGTTCAGCTGGTTCTCCACTGTTGTTATTGCTTTCGTATTAAATTATCACTAGGAAGTATCGCTAGAGACTATATCCCTCTGGGTTGGTTTCGTTTCTGTCACGATGAGCTGTGAGCAGAGTGGGCCATCTAGAGGGAATCTTTCGATATTACAAAGAACATTCAGGAAAGAAGGGCAACAGAGGAAACTGGAGGTTTTGTCATGACCCTGGAAACAAGAGCAGCTGACTTGGCTTTGAGGACAAAGCCATTTTCGGGATTTTTGGGGGAATCAGTTTGGAAAAGCTCGGGTGTTTATGACTGGTTCAAACAATTATAGGCACAAATAAAATCTTCTAGTAAAGTTCAATTTTTTCAGAAGTTATCAGAAGCTTAAAAAGCTGTAGCCATGTTATGTTTTCCAAGATATTGTAATGTCAGTGTGTGTCAACATTTGAATTTAAAGAAAGTAAAACAATCTCACTTTCTCTTTATTTATTCATTTATATATTTGGCAAATCAAAATAATTTTGGTAAGTCTGACTTAACACAGTGAAGGTTTAGTCTCATTTAATGTCAGTGAGGACAAAATTTTGTGCATTATTTACACTTTATGTAATCAAATCCTTATGACATGCTTCTGTGCAACAACAAAAGCAACAGCAACTGCTTAAGAATCATTATTTGATGGATAGTGGGTTCAAATCCCAGCTGGGGATTTTACATGTTCCCTCTGTATGTGCTTGTTTCCCTTTGGGGACTCTGGCTTCCTCATGCCAGCCAAAAACATGGCTGTTAGGTTAATTGGCCTATGGATGAGTGTGTGCATGTGTTTGTTCCTGTGATTCACTGGTAACCTGTGCAGAGTGCACCCTGTCTCTTGCACATTGACTGTTGGAGATAAGCGCCAGCCAAGATAGACTTGATTTTTACAGCTGCTTATATTTTGAAAATTTTAATCTCTATCTTTTTTATTTCTTGCATCATCAACAGTTTTACCTCCAGAACACTCAGCAGCTATATAAGATACACAGGAATTGAACTTTGTTTCTGTGGCTATACCCATTATTCTACCATTACATGTCAGAAAAAAATGTTTATTTTTACAGTTGCTAGCTACTGTATGTTGGTGATTAGGCATTTCAGAAATGTAAAGTCCTTGTAAACAGTTAAGACCTCCACTAAGCTTTGTCTTAAACAAGGGAAAAAGAAGAGTTCAATAAATTAAATCCTTCTTCATTTGCAGCAACAAGCTAACTTGATCCCAGGCTTAAACCTGAACGCCCTGGGCATCTTCTCCTCTGGTCTGCCGGTGCTGCCCCCTGCTGCTGCTGCTGCTGCTGGACCACGTGGTGCAGTGCCCCCTGTTGCACCAGCAGGATACAACCCATTCTTAGTGAGTCCTCTTCTTTTTTCTTTCCTCTAAACTGCCATTTATGCTTTCAATGCCTTTTTGGATTAGTTCTGTCTGTGTTTGCAGGACATGGTAAACCATGTTCTCCTTGAAGTGTTTTTAGAGACAACAGTACAGTGTTGACTCAGGTCTTCCTGCATGATGTAGTTTGAAACAGGCAGAATTCCCCCATCTTATTTTGATATGAGTCAGTATGTGTGCGAAACGAAGTCTCCACTCTTTCCCAGTGTAAGTGGTGTGAGACAGTGTGCGAGAATGCATGAGCATGCTTCACGGTCAAAATGGCGAGTATGTGATTCACTGTGAGTGTGCGCCCTGAAGGCATCCCTCCCAATAATTAGCCCAGGTTGTGTTTGTGTGGGTGTTAACATACCATCTGATGGGGCTGTTTGTCACTTCCAGAGTCACTCTTCACATCTCAGTGGCCTGTACGGGGTTCCTTCAGCAAGTGCCATGCCCCACCAGCACTCAGTACGTTCCCTCTGCTCTGCGCACCATTCACTGCCGCCTCAGTCATCTCAGACTATCTCAGAAGTTTACTCACCGCTGTGTGTCATATTACAAAACTCATGTGACAGAAATACAGATGGTAAAGGATTTCCTACTCTTCAGTCCACTTCTGAATGGCTCATAAATAAATAATACACAATTAGAATATTCCAGGCTTAAATTTGACCCTGATGCTGGAGTATGATCTTAAAAAGGCCGTTTTTCGTATAAGGGGGGAATTAAATTACCTTTCCAAAGGTTAAATATTTACTTAGTCCTGGTTTTAAAAAAAATGTAGTTTGTTTGAACCTATTTTTAGATAAATCAGAAAACATCCATAACACTCTTTAAGTATTTTGTTCCCATAACTTTCACATAAACATTCAATTTAATCCCTTTAAACTTCATTGGAAAAAATATTATAAGGGATCAATTAGATGATTCCTAAGCAGCTGTTAGCTGAAACTCCAGCATATCAATGCAAATGAACTGAAGGATAATTCCTACTAGTTTGGTAATAGGTTTCCTAAATATTTTCCCTTCTTTTATGAATATGTAACTTTCATATACTGCAGTTGAAAAATATCTTATCCTGCCCCCCTCTCTCATTTTTGATAATTAGATACAGAATGTATGAAGTGTAAAGAGTGCCAAATAACAATATGTAAAAATATTACATTATTGCATACAGAAATCATTATATTTACCTCAACTGAATGTATTGATTTAATTTTATAAACTAGGTATAATTATTTTATGATTTAACTAACTACTTAATGTTTCTGTGCTAAAGCACATCATGAATTAATTTAATTGAGGAGTCAACTTCTCTCATCAAACTCAGTGGGATGAATTAGGTCTGCTTTTGTCCTTATTTTCACTGGAAGTGTGGAGATATCTTCAATAAATTGTTGTAGTTTATGTACTACAAGCTCTGGGTGAGCAACTCTAACCTCTCCAGTTTGGTCTGAATTATCTGTGACAAGTTAATAAAATATCACACTCTGGCCTATTTGAGACAGGATCAGGACCTACTTGAGCCCACCTAACATTGAGAGAGTGCTAGCTTCAGCTAACACTCTTTCATGAACTTATTAAAGATATTTCAGACCAAACTCGGATTATAAAGGTTGGTATTTCTCACCCAGAGTCTGAAGTAAATAAATGACAACAAATGAGTTATATTGATTTTATTTCTGTGCTTTCCGGTAAAAATATTGACCTCAGCGTCTTAGCAGACTTGGAAGATGTTGTCTTGACTTGCTGTTTGACCAATCAGATGTGAGGGTCCGTCTTGAAGCTGCCCTAAACCCGCCCACCAAGCTTGACAGGCGAATTTGACAGTTTCATGATGTGCTTCAGCACGGGAACATGAAATGATAAAATAATTACACAGATTTTAAAATAAAACCAGTACGTATAATCGGGACACTTTAATTAATTCTCTATGTAAAAAACTATTTCTGCTAATTAATGATTAATGATTTATGAAATAATTCTAGTTATTTCATAAATCATTATTTGAATGATTACATAAAATTGTATTTAAAATTGTATACAATTTATTTAAAGTTATTTATTGTAATTTGGCATGCTTCACTTTCTGTAGGAATCAAAACAAAATTTTAGTAGTGAAATGCAGCCAAAGAAACTGTTAAGAACCTTTTAGTCAACATCATTATTTGCTTCCATTGAAGAGAGTTCTGTATATTTACAGTAAGTGATGTAAATAATAGGCCATTGCAGCTTCTCAGTAAGCATTTTGTGTAAATGAGAGATGGTGGATTTGCTATTTTTCATCACATAGTCACTAAAACACCACCAATATTTCTGGTGGAGGACTTTTCGGCCTGGAATTATACTGTGGTTTGTCAAAAACCTCACTTTAAAAACTTCAATGTATGAGCACTGCGGCTAGGAAAGGATAATCATAAGTTAATCATAGTTAATAGGAAATGGAAATCTCTGGATGAGATTTCAATTTTTTTTCCATTTCCTGATGAGTTGAGATTAATTTTTTGTGCTTCTTAAAGTTAATTGTTCCCTGCATTGTGGTTCTTCTTTCTTTGGTTCAGCAACAGGCTCCAGAACAGGAGGTCGTCTACCTCTTTATTCCCACTCAGGCAGTCGGGGCCCTGATAGGCAAGAAGGGCCAGCACATCAAACAACTCGCCCATTTTGCAGGAGCTTCCATCAAGGTGGGTCTTTTCCCATCACTCATTCTTTGACCTTCAATGACAAATAACAGTCAGACTGGCTTTAATCAACGGTTCACACTGGAGTCTTCAAACATTATCTAAACGTGCCATGCATTTTTAAAAAGCCAATCATTAAGCAGATGTTATTAAGTCGCAAATGATTGCCATGTGAGTCAACAACACTTGGCTGACAGCAGTCTGGGCGGCTTTTGTAATTATACGGCAGATGACTCAAAAATTGGACACTTCAAATAATATAACCAGAGGCAATTCATTTATTTGAATTTTTATATACATTCTTTGAATTTATGTTTAATTTATTTTTGAATATTTGTCAGATGATTGGGTATTTAAGCTCTTCCTGTGAAGACGTATGAATGTTTCTTGACAGATTGCCCCAGCCGAGAGCCCAGATGTTGCTGAGAGGATGGTTATTATTACTGGAACTCCTGAGGCTCAGTTTAAGGTAAAACACCAACTCAGTACGATTCAATCATCAAGGAAATTTGGAACATTTTTGCATGATTGACATTTGTGACCCACGCTATAGTAAACAGCAGTGAACCATTGTTGTCCCCACTTTCCCCAGTCTCTCCTTGCCTCATACCCTCCTTTATATTCCAGGCCCAAGGTCGGATATTTGGGAAACTGAAAGAGGAGAACTTCTTCTCAGGAAAGGAGGAGGTCAAACTGGAGACGCACATCAAGGTTCCATCAACCGCAGCCGGCAGAGTCATTGGCAAAGGTGGCAAGACGGTGAGCAGACTCTTAGTTATTCAAAAGAAATTATATTTACACTATGAAAAACATTTTTAACTTCACATATCACATTTTGTGTGTTTCAGTCAAAAGTTTATGGGGTAATAAGGACCCAACAAACATCCTCAAAAGAATGGTTCCAAAAAATATCTAAAGCCTAAAGCTAACATGACATGTCCAGTACATGATGAGATCTGTAAATGTTTCTGACCAAGATGGTGTCTGTGTTTAGTCAGTGAGCCTGCAGATGAAATCTGATCCAGAATTTTAATCTGTGTCGATGCATGATATGTTTCAGGTTAACGAGCTGCAGAACCTGACAAGTGCAGAGGTCATTGTACCGCGGGACCAAACTCCTGACGAGAACGACGAGGTCTTTGTGAAAATCAGTGGGCATTTCTTCGCCAGCCAGGTACACAGAAACCAATCCAGCACAGAAAGAAAGATTGTTGCTTTTGGGGCATCTCTGGGTTTTCTTCCAGGTGATTTCATTATTCTTTGGAGCCAAATTTGTTTCTCTAAAGGTTGAAAGAACAAAAGTAATTCAATCAACTAGAGCGTGAGCTTTAATGTACGACAGGGGTCTTAAACTCCAGTCCTCGAGGGCCGGTGACCTGCAAGATGTGCCTCTGCTACACCACACCTGAATAAAATAATTAGGTCATTAGCAAGACTCTGGAGATCTTATCTACTCAAGGAGGAGGTAATTAAACTATTTCATTCCAGTGTTTTGTACCTGTGGCACATCTAAAAACTGTAGAACAGTGGCCCTACAAGACTGGAGTTTGAGACCCTTGATGTACGGCAAGAAGGAGTCAAATAAATCAAAATTTAAAAAAAAGTTGAAGTAAGGGGTCAGCAATATGTTTCTCTAGTGATTTGCAAAAGTATTAATTCCCGATGAAATTGTTTATATTTTTTGGTGTTACACCCACAAACCTTAACATAATTTATCAGGATTCTATGATTGTGATGGGGCAACAAAGAAAAGGAACTGGAGTAAAGAGCCTTTGAAGCGTTTCTTGGGCTCATATTTTCTGAAGGCTCCAACATAGCTCATATTCTTCTAACTGTGTCTGAACTAAAATATATATTCCTGTGCTCGGTTCGGGTTTTTAAATGAGACAGAAAAACTTTCACTGCTCTCACATTGCTACGAGACAAGGATCCATATCCAGCTTCCGACTGGAATTCTACATCTTGTTTCACATTTTGCACACGCGTCACTCTCACCTGTTCCTGTTTCCTCCGGCAGACTGCACAGAGGAAGATCCGGGAGATCATTCAGCAGGTCAAACAGCAGGAACAGAAGCACCAGCAGGGCGCTGCCGTGTCACCACACCACTCCAAGTGACCCAGCCAGGCGGCTCCAGTGGGCACCAGCCAATGAATGTAGCCCTCCTAAATGGACAGAGACTGACCCGGACTGAGGCCGAGGCCAAGGGCGACGCGCGGGACAGACCAGCAGCAGCGGCACTGGGATCAAAACCAAAGAACTTCGCTACGGGGGGAAACAAGTGAGAGCCAAAGGCTGAGGGCATTGTGTGCACTGCCAGCCCTGTGAGAGCAGACAGAGTGGGAGAACATGGACTGATACAATAAAAGAAAAAAAAAAGACCAAAAAAAAAAAACAAAAGAAAAGAGAAGAGAGGTTTAAACAGCAGAAAATTTGAGATATAATAATGTCTTATGAGTTAAAAAAAACAAAACAAAACAAAAAAAAATACACAGGAAATGATATGTTGCCCTGCATAACGTTATCTCTTTAGTTGGACTAACATAGGCCTAAACAGATTGAATAAATAAACCTATTAACACGAGTGCACACAAGGCATTTTGGATTGACGGTGTGAGTTAGAACAAGAGCGAGTTGCAGAGAAAGCGATTCCTCTTGGTGAGAATATCCTTAGCAGTATTAATGCAGAGTAGAGACATACATTGATACACACTGAGAGTATGCACTGTTTTTTTTGTTTGTTTCTCTTCTTCTATCAGAATGACAGAACAACCTAGTGCAGTTTTAAATGTGTTAGCTGGTTCAGGAGATTGAGCTGAGTTGGCCATAGAGAGCGATCGACTTCACCCCGTTTTGCTTGCTGAATTTAAAACCCCTGAAAGTAAATCTGATGAATGGTTCTGAGTCTTTGTAACAAGCCTGTGTGTGTGCCAACGCAAAAGATAACGTCCCCTTCCCGGCATCCCTCACTGTCATTTCTCATGCTTTGCTCTCTTTGTTTTCTTTAATCAATTCTTTCTTTTCCGCTAATTTCTGTTTCATTGCTCTCATCTGGCATTGCGTTTTTAATAGGTTCCTTGTTTTTGTGGCAAAGGAACATTTTTTGTTCTTTTGTAGCCTTTTTGAAACATTGAACTGACTGCCACTTTTTTTTTTTTTGCTAAAGACAGGTGAAATGAGATTAACCGTATCACTCTCCCACGCTGTGCAGCGATGTCTAAAACAGTCCATATATAAATATATATATACATATATAAAGGCATTGACGATCAAAGAAAAAGAAAATTTACGTCTTAAAGAAGTGGCGCACCTTAGCTAATGAGCAGGTAATCATTTGTTTTGAATGTGCACTGTCACACGCTTGGCCTTAAGGGGACGTCACAAGGGCCAACACAAGGTGGCAGAGGGCCCGGACAGAAGGGACAGGGTTAGGATGGGAGGGCAAAAACACGTTCAGTTTTAGAGAATAGGCATGGGCCGGAAAGTAAAAATGCTGCGGTATCATAGTATTTAGACAGAAATTTTATATAAATATGTTTGACATAATCTTGCTATTGTTATTTGTTAAAATCCACAAAGCAGCTACTGAAATACTGTAAAGTATATTTATTATTACAGCTTTATGAAATGTTATCTACACCATACATTTAATACTACGTTGATAAATGGAATTATGCAAGAGACTACAATAAATAGCCACTAAATATCGTAAATTTAGTTTTCAAGTAAACAAGTGGGGGAGGGGAGGATGCAGGGCTACTTAATCCTCTGAACAGCCAGAGAAAACTCAGGTAAAATTATTATTTTTCTCTGGCATGTTATTAAAAAGACTTTAAAGAAGACTCTTTGGGTGGAGGTTCTAACTGAGTGAAGAACACTTAAAGTTAGTGGATGTCAAAATCAGTGACATGTTTAAAAACTAAATCAATTGTGAAGAACTAAAGTTGTAAAAAGTGATTTGAAAAGAACCTATTTTTGTCAAGATGTTCATTTTGGCTGCAAGAGAAAGCAAAACTTCTATCAGATAGCAGGATGGCTTAATAAAGCACAGCACAGTTTGCAATATTTTATCCTTTTGAGCTTTAACCTCTGTCACAGAAAATGCTGGTTTTGTAAATGCTGAGAGCCTTTTAAAAGTCTTTGAGTGAAGATAAGGATCCATATTCACATGTTGACTGCTGCTTCTGTGATGCCTCCAAAATGTCAAGTCTGCTCCAAGTTAGTATCGGTATTTTAACATGTCAGTTATATAAATTAATAAGAAATTATAATGTATTTAATTGCACTTTTCTCAGGACCCCAGTTTCTGGCAGACTCCTAACAACAGATGCACAGAATACACCAGCAAAGACGATGCAAAAGAATGTATTGACTGCTGCACGACTTCAAGCCTGCAGCATCGACTCTGCGCAAAACATGTTGCTATTGGGATTAAGACCAGAGCTAACAATATCTATAACAGAGGAAATAAAATACATCCTATTATTTTAGGTTGCATTTGTGCATTCAATGGATTAGGTCATCAGCTAAAAGTGTCTTTAATTATAGAACTTTGCTTAATTTATCAAGTAACTGATAAAAAGCAATCAATTGAGACTATTAAGTGAATTTAGATAGACATCGTTAAATCATATCTCTTCTCTAGTATAAGAAATTGATGACAATTTATGGCAAAAACGTTGGAAAAAGTTATTTTTAATCTAAAGGACAAATCAGAAATGGCTAAAATTGGCTTTACAAAAATCAGCCTCAAAATCTAGATCGGCCCGTCTCGAGTAGGAATGAAAAGTTTTATAAATTTTTAATTGTTAGCTTTTTACGATCTTGCTGTATGTTCATGCAGATAACTGGCCCATGCCTATTGGAGGTTGGGATTCTAGGGGTGGGGCTTGGCACCGTATGACCTGTGGTACACACACAACTGCAAATGTGACCGCATCCACGTTTGGCTTTAACCCTCTCTTTGTCAGGGAGCTTTCTAAACAAACAGCATGACAGCTGTGAATGTACAATATGCAGCCTTTGTTTTTTTAGAACACATCACTCTTGTCGTGTCCAGTAGGCCGGCCCAGCCACACAGATTGTCACCCTCTTGATCATTCTTTTTCCTCCCCTATGTTGTTGGGTTTTTTTTTAAAGTAATAGCTGGTGGCCAGCCGTTTCTTTGAACCCTCTGGACATGCAGGTCATGGTGTCCTTTCGTGCTTTACTTTGGAGAGACTGTGGAAGCTTGTTGCCTTATTTTGTCACCTGTCAAACATCACCCATCAGCTTCATCTTCCAGACGCAAGGTTATTGCCAATACGCACAGCTTCCTCCGTGTGTGTCTGTGTGTGTGTGCATGCACGTACGTCTGTGTGTGTATGTATATATATATAAAAACAGAGTAATATTTATGAATCTATTTTTTCCTATTTTGTGATGAGATCTATTGATAAGAAACAAAAAAAGAAAAGTCCTCTTCTGTTTCTCTTTCCCTCCCTCAGTGGGATACTGCCATATTATTTTGAAGGGAAGTGTTTATTTTCTTGAAAACTAAGACTATGAAAAATAATATAATAATAAATGACAAAAACCTGAAAAAATAGGAGACAAGTCAAGTGAACCACGGCGTTAACTTTGGTTGGGATGTGAACAGTGCGCATGTCAGTATTGTGATCTACCTCAGGCTTCAGGGTACCTCAGTCCAATTTTTCATTTCCCCCCTTTTTTTTCCACATTTTGTATGCCTTGTTAACTGATCATTTTGAGCATTTAATATTATTTTATTTTATTTTTTTAGTTTTTTTTTTTATGAAAAAGATCTGTCACCTTCAGGTGCAGCCGACTAGTGAAACTTTGCAAAACAATACTCCGTTGGACTGTGTTTGCCTGGACGCCATGCAACCTTCTAAAGTCCATTTGTCCAAAAGGAATGAAGTGGGAGATTTTAAAGGATAGAAACCCGAGACATCATGGCTAAGAAAGAAACATACAAATCAGAAAGAAACTAACCAACTATACCTCCTGTTTTTCCCAACTTTACCTTCAGGTTTTTCTTCTTCTTTTTTTTTTTTTTAAGAAAAAAACTGTAAATGAAAAACAAATGATGTTTATTGACTTGTGAGATGTGAAATAGTGTTTTATACCAACCCACCTAATCTTACCAGCTCTGTTTGATAGAAACACACAGCAAACCGGGGCTGATTTTAAAGAAAACAACAAAGCTGCAAAAATACACTGACAGGACCTTTGAAAAGCGGCGTAAAACCCAAGTCTTCTGTGCAGAATGTCAAAACAAGTCTGGTCATTTGCAATGTCACTGTGTACAACAGGAAGAACTGCATATCTGTAAACTTGTACAATAGAGTCACGTACACATCGTTCTCTGACATTTTAAATCAGAGCGTGGCGGGAGAGTTTAGAGCGTCGCAGCTTTCCTCAAACTGACCTCTAAACTTGATTTTGTTTTTGTTGTGCTGTACATTTCAGAATCACCTCTCTGAATCCATGGCTGACTTTAGATACTATAAACAGACCTGGGGCAAAAAAAAAGGAGGTAAACAAACAAATAACATAGTGAGAGTTTTTGTTCAAAGCTGTATTTTTTCTTTATTTTTGCTTGTAGGATGGCAGACTTTTAGTCTTCAGATGAGGTGGATCATTTTTGTCCCAGTGAACACAATCTTGCAGTACTATATTAAAAGGTCTAACAAACTCACACAATGCCTGAGGCTGCCGTTGCCGCCAGTCTCCCCACAGCCGGTACAGTACCTCATACTGATGACTAGAGCTCACCAGACCTGATTCAAAATATCCTGACCTAACTTAAAATGCAGTACGGTGCTTCGACTCCTTATATGGTTTGCTTCACCTTTAGTAGAGCGTTTGTCGGAGAAAACAGCTTTTCATTGTAGCACTGAGAATTTTACCAATCCTTGCAAATCTATGAGCGCCCCCTTTAAAACAGTTTGTCATGTTGAAACAAGACATTTTAATGTGTTTTATTGGAAAAGGGAAAAGATGTGGTTTTCAACAACTTTTATTGAAAAACATCCTGAATGGTTTGGCTTTCCATTTGTATTTAGTCCTGTGGGATAGCTCTCTATTGTACATCGAGAGAAGTTTTTGCCTATTACTCTTTGCAAAAACAGACCAAGTTCAGTCAGATCAGAAAACTTAACTTGTCAGATCAGATTAATAAAGTTGCATTAACATCAACTTTGACAGTTCCTAATTGAGCTTAGGTCTGTACTTGGACTAGGACATTCTAATCTGTACATATATGAACGATTCTAGAGCAGTTCTGTTTAGGGGTGTTGTTCTGGTGGAAATCAGGAGGCCTAATGTAAACCAATTAAGTAGCTTTAATGTCTATTGGCTGCTACAGCAGCCAGTTTTGTTCAAGTGTTAACCATCTAACCAAAATGGCGACCCCTAAATGTAATTTTCATGTTTGTACGCAGACAGAAGAAGCCAGAATTGATGAGAAACTAGTCACAGTACAGAAAGAAGTATAACTTTAAGAACAAATTTAGCAGTGAAAACCTTACAGCTCTGAAACTAAATCTTTAGATGTACCAAATCAAAATATCAGAATGTCCTCATTAATGATGGGGCCGTTTTGTGCAGAAAGGATGCATCCAAGACATGAAATACAAGAACGGACCTGAGTGGCTAAAAGAAATGGACCGTCTCAAGCTGTGCTAAAAGGTATTGGGAATAGATGTGCTTTTAAAAGAGACTGAAAAACATGAAGGAAATATGTCTAATATCTGAAGTCCACCTGTTCCACTGAAAAAGCCTGATTTCCTCTAGGCTTTGGGTTAGTTCTGGGAAAAAAACAAAAGCAGCCGATTTAATGATCAGCGAAGGACGATGAGGCTGGTAAGATAGATCCGCTGAAGCAAAATCAATGAGGAATTTACGAGCTAGAAGAAGGAATTTAAAATCAGCAGTCAGTGGAGAGAGGACAGAGTAGATGAGATGTGATCCAGGTAAAAAATAGAGAACAGCATTTTGAACGAGCTGGAAACACAAATGGGAGGCTAAACAGACCCCAGAGAAAATGCAACATGGTAAATTATGTATTTTTCTCTCCAGGTGTTGAAGCAAAAGACAGGGTTTATGTAGAAGATATTTTACAAAATAAAGCAGATAAATTTCTTCTTAAAATCTGAATTCATGTTAAATTCTCCTACTTCATTGATACATCACTTAGTGTTACGTCCATCTCTTAAAATTCCAGTGAAACACATTGAAGCTCTTGGTTGTAATGCGACATAAAAAGGGGTGTGAATACTTTTGCAAGGCACTGTACTTTATTTAATATTCTTTGGATACGTAGTACAGAGTGCGCTGACGTTGCGGCTCTTTTTTCCTGCATTGCTGACGGCACTGCAGGCCTCTATCTCTCTTGTGTTTTTGACTCTTTATAGGCACAGGTTTCCCTCGAGCTGGACCCCTCTGACTTCAGGAACATCATCCTGAATGTTCATACAGTATGAGGTGAAACCTGCAAGGACTGTAGTAACCTTTTGATTTTTTATTATTTTAAAGGATTGGTATTTCTAGGTATTGTGAGGTGTTAGGGATTCATTTTCAGTACCATAAAGGAAAGAAATGATCCTAATTACACACATTGCTAAGGGTGTACAGTGTTAGTCATATCACACAGTGGTTAAATAGCTGAGGTTTTCTTTTGTTGTCTGTTCTGATCTGGTTTCTTGTATTTCACACTGATTAAAAAATATAGTCTGGAGTTGTAGCTGCGAATTTCTAACTTTTCATTCCTCTTAGATCACTACCAATATTACTAGGTATGAAATTGTGGTGGGACAAAAAAAAATATCCTAGCTAGGATTTTTTTGGAACAGATAATGGACATTTAAGGAAAATTTGAAGTGCTGAAAGACTGTACCCAGGCCTCATTCAAAATCACTGATAGAAAACTTGTTCTGCGTTTAGGAGAAAAACAGACGAGAGGTCACCAAGCACCAGCTGAACCTCTCAGGAGCAGGTCAAAGGTGTGCAGAACCACAGCAGTGTTTTTTGTTGCCCTGCCATGTTGCTGAATGGAAAGTATTGCATGAGATTGATGCAGGTAATCCAGTATGTACTACACCTCACATCGCACTAGACTTGGAGTTGTGTTTTTTTTTTCCCCCTTTCACATGGATCCAGTTCTTATTCGCATTTTCTCCATCTGGGAGATTCCTTTTGTTTCTTGGTAGCTTCAAACCCTCAATGTTACCCACAAGCCAACAAGGCTTCCAACACCTCAAGGTAATAATAATCAGAACTGGTTGTGCCAGAGAGACATCTGATCTGTTTTTTACTACATGGATCCATGCCTTTCTGGTAGCAGCCAAGCTGTTGTTTTGAGTTGTGAGTGAACTGTATTGCTGAGCAACCTGGATCTGAGCAATAAAGAATATCTGAAAGATAAAAAAAAGAAGCTTGTTTTGTTTTTATTTCTTGAAACACTTATACCTGCAAAACCAATCATTGCACAAAGAAGTCCTTGTATTACAACTCCACCAACAGGATGTACTTTCAGAAAACAATACTGCAAATCAGATTTAAATAGAAATAAATAAAGATGGTCCAATGTATTTTTCCAGCGCCAAACTGAGTCCTATTACAGAACTGATTGTGTTTATTAGCACCCTTGTAAAAAGCCTTGAAATAAATTTATCTTTCATTGGAGAAACAATGTAACACAAAAGCATTTTAGAGAAATCCAAGCTTTGAGTACATTCAATTACAAGCGCACTTGTCATAAATGCCTTTTAATAACCCTCTACTGCCAATCATGAAGCACTTTATCTTCTCCTGTAACATTTAACAAGGTTGGAGCTTTTAGAGTCAGTTTCGTACAGGATTGAGAAGCTCATAGAAAGTTATTCAGTCTTCTATCAGCCATTTAAGTTTTCATTTAAAATGGTGATGACACCTGAAAGAGCTCATGATGCCATCCACTAACCTTTAAATGAGAGAAAGATCACAGATCACATAAGACATGAGTGCTTTTACACAGATTTGTCCTTTTTTCTGACACTCAACACCCACCAGCAGTATTGCCCAAAAGCCCAATCTCATTAGTCTGATCTGAGCAAAGCAGACATTTCCAGTTAGTTAAAAAAAAATGCTTGTTAAGGTATAAAAGTTTCTTGCTGGTGTGTACAGAGTATGTAGTGGTAGCTAAGGGGACTTTGTTTTGGCATTTTTAACCTCTCGCCATCTTGTTATGACTTGCCTTTCTTGCCCAGTCTTGGCTGTCACAGTTAGTTGTTTTAAAGACTCATTTTCTTATTACTCTGGATGTAAATAGGAGAAAGTTTAAGCACATAGCTTTTGAAGATCCACACAGATCAGTCAGACTTCTTGTCTTTTCCATTTTAAATAGTGGCAAGTTTAAAAGTTCCTTGAAACAACTCAACTTTGAAAATATATGTTATATTTACTGTAAAAGAATAACAGCAAAATTTACATTCTGTAAAAAAAAAAAAAAACTCTTTCATGTTCTCCCACACAAAATGAATGTACTTATGACCCATCTCCTGGGTTTGACCCATAAGATCAAACCCGCATCTTATGGGTTTGATGTTCAATTTTGCTACAATTAAAGATTCCTTTACTTTAAGGCTTTTTACATATCTTAACTGGGTATCCCAGTAAATAACCCAAGTGCTGCATTAAAATGTGATTAGTTTCTAAATGCTAACATTGCTGAGCATTACATTACCTTTAAAATAATTGACATCTCAATAATAGAAAAGGCAAATGCAAAACCATTTCAAAGGCATAAAGAAATGCACCCACAGCAAACAGACACATAATTTGTAAAAAGAGGCAATAGAGTTTGTACCTCAAAGCTTCACCAGCTCAGAAATAACTTTGCAGTTCAAATTCAGTAAAGAATTCAGCAATAAGAACGGAAAAGCATTCAATAAAAGCCATCCTTACCCGCTTTAAAATATTAGGCTGTGAAGATTTTTTCTGCTCCACAAAAACAAGTGTGGCCCTTCAGATTGTGAACAGGGGAGCTCTGGATCTCCTGCAGTGGCAGTGGGGAATTGGCTGTGGGTCCAGTGGATTTATTGAACGAAGCCTTTGTTGATCTGGGTTTTTTCCAGGAACATAGAATGGCTTTAGATTCAAAGGTTTGGCTCCTTACTTTTGTTATTTTACATTAGTGAACATTTAAGGCCTGGTATGCTTTAATGTTGTGACTGACTGATGTGGATTCTTAAGACTCACCAATTTTTAAGTTACAAACAGAAAAAGGACAAGCATAAACCCAGGAGACATCATCTAATCTGCAGAAATACGGGCAGGCCTTTCGCGGTTTTCACATTAATATTTCAGTGAGTCCATGGAGGTAGAATTTAAAGGCCAAAACAAAACAGGCACTTTGAACGCAAAGTTTAAACTATAGCAGAACTCTTGTTGCCAAACATGAGTGCAAAACGATCTTCTCTCCTCTTCATGATTCCTGTACGTACATTCATACATTTCCCAAATAAAAAACACCAAAACTGGAAAACATTCTTTAAAAAAAAAAAAAAAAAAAAAAAAAGTCCATCAAATGCATTTGTATTTTTTTTAGAAAAGCAGTTTCCTGTTGATCTCCACATAACTCTGATGGGGGTAAAGCGATCCATAACCAAAAACAACGACACAGTCGAGCGTCAAAGTTTTTTCTGAACAGCTGCCACTTTGAACATGTTTGCTCTGGAGAGCAGAAGGCATCTGAAAACTGAGTGGATAAAACGTATAAACCCTCCAGCGAAGTCACTGCACCTTCTTATCTGAGTCAAGTCCGTTCTGAGGCTGGACGGCCAGCTTGACACGTCTCTGGCTGAGGCGACGGATGACGGCACTGGGCACCAGAGCCATGAGGGCAATGGCCAGCAGCTGCAGGAGGTGCTCCCAGGAGAACAGGTTGTCCAGCGAAGAAACCTCTGATAGCATGGAGCCCGTCTGCACGCAGATGAAGTTATAGGGCAGCAGGCCTGAAAATGAGTCACAAAATGTCTAAACAAACCACACTGAGGATGTTCAATCCTTATAAAAGTGCTTAATTTTTTAAATCTGCTTTCATTTAGTTTTATCCTGCTATTATTCTGTTTGTTGACATGCTTTGTGACTTTTTGAAAAGTGCTGTATAAATAAAGTTTTACTTACTAAGCAACAGATTTTAGTTCAGTTCTAAACAAGAATGACTGTGAGTTTTATTTGCAAAATAAAGTAAAAGCATTCTGTTCTTATTCAGGAGATCAAATGGTAAATGGTTAATTGTGTCACAATAAAAGAAAAATTCGCAAACAAGGATGGCTATGTAGAAAATTTCCACTGGACTATGGTGGAGGATCTGTGCAGCTGTTAGCATTTTTCTCTTTCAAAGGCCTGGGAAAGCCTTTGTCAGAATGCAGATACAAGGAGGTTTTAAACAAAAATCTGGTGGCCTCTGGCAATAACCTGAAAAAGGTTCAGAACTGAGACTTTTCTGAAAATTAATAGTGCAAAATATGTGACTAAATCAACACAGATATAGATCACAAGATGCAAAAAGCGCAAAAATCAACTCCTTGCCGTGATCAGTTTCCAGACTTGAAACTGAAAGAAAATCTGTGGATGAAGCTGAAAAGGAGTGAGAAACAGAGAGGATCTATTATTCTAGATGTTCTAACGCAATGGTCAGTCATTCCTATTTTATATTCATTGATATAGCAATGAAGACAAACTGCTGTCCTGTTGGCAAAAAAGGAGTTGTTCAAAAATTTAACAGCAAAGGTCTTCATAAGGTGACAGTAATTAAGTGAAGCATGCTTATTTCTGAATATATCCATTCAGGTTAAAAGTTTGTTATATATACTACAACAATATTTTTTTTTTCCAAACACCTCTAACAGAAGTGCTAAAAACTGTGTAGGACTCTTTAATATCTACATTTTTTTTAATTATCAGTCTTGTGGAGAAAATAGAAAAAACAACTGAAAGGAGTTTAAATAAAAAAAATGTGCTAAAAGCTCGCCATACTGTTGAGACTATGTGAGAAGGCTGGCTTTGTCTTATTTTGTCACTGACTTAATTTAGTTCAATGCGATCCCCATGTTTACATCAAAGCATCTGGACGAGGTCTGAAACAAAGTTATCTCTACAATGGTCTTTTCAGAGCTAATTGAATGCCAACCCTTAACAGAATAGTTTAGACTGAGGCACAACATTCAGTGATAAAAAGAAAAAAAACACCCACCAATAAATACTGAGAAAAAGAAGTATGTGATGGGGATGTTGACGATGGGGGCAGACATGTTCAGAAACCAGTTGGGAGTCATGGGAAAAAATCTCAGGAAGAGCAGGAAGAAGAACAAACAGTCTCGATTGTCTTCCACCTGGAACAAACCGTGAGAAAGAAAGCATTAGTGCCTTGCAAAAGTTTTCACATACCTGAACTTGGTCACATTTTATCACATGACAACCAGAAACCTCAATGTATTTTATTGACATTTTAGGTAATAGACTAAAACAAGTGTAACAAATAACTGATTCTTTTCTTTTTTTATTTTATTTTTTTTTGCATAGTCAGTTCTAATTTACTAGAAAAAATATATTTTAATCCCTTGAATGTAATTAAAACCATAACATGTCTGTCAAAATCATTTAAATATACTAAATACAAAATAAATAAATGGTGTGAAGTAACAGGATACCTTTTTCTGTAGCATGGAAACTTTCTCTGGGAACAGATTTATGATGTGTTGTTTTCCAAAGGCTTGGGAGAGGAGGTAGCACATGGTGGAGCCCACCGTGGTGAGCACACAGGCAAGGAGCAGTCCTAGATACGGTCCAAAGATAGCTCCTGCAAGAATGTTCTGCACAGTGACAAGCAGAGATAAAAAGGTCTGCTGTTAGCACTCAACTTCACTCAGAGCAGGAGATGAGGGAAATTATTTAAGATCTAAAAGTGTTTGGAAGTGTCAAGTGATGGTTGACGGAAGAGTTTTTGTTCACATTTTGATTTATTAGATTCTTTCTGAAACACAACTAAAGAACCTCAAGTTATTTTAAATGCATCAGTGTTTTTATCAGCACTCACCAGAAAAGATGATCCAGGGATGGCAAAAGACTGCTTGTAGAGGTATGCACTGCAGAACAGGAGCAGGACATATGCGGTGTGCTCCGTTTTGTAAAACTGCAAAAGTTCAGAAAGTTCCTGCAGGTCCTCCAGGTCTGATGGGAACTTCAACCTGTGGAAACATTCACTCTCAAATTAGAACTAAAAAAAAAACCCTCCATAGTCCAGAAGAATGGTTTGCTATTGTGATTTTACAATCACACCAACAATGTGACCAAATGGCACCAAAATGTAGAACAGGAAGAAGGTAAGCCAGCAGAGTTACCTTCTTCATGCTGTGACCAGCAGAACACTGCTTTTTATGCAATGCTCTGCTGGTCTCTGCCACGCATGTTTGTATTACTTTGGCATAAATCAACCAACTAAGCATTTCTGCAGACAATGTACACCCTTTAATGGAAGCTATTTCCCGAAAGCTGTGGTCTCTTTCAACAAGCTAATGTGTCCAACCGCACAAACAAAATGGTTGGGGAATATTGTGAGGAGCACAGCAATTTAAAACCTCCAAATTTCCCGTTTCTTATTGCAAATGGAGATTTGTGGGATGTGCAGGACAAACAAGTCTGACCCCATCTCGTAGCTGACTGTTGACCATTATATCTAATCTATCTTAAAGGGTTAGGATTGCTTTTCCAGCTAAAGGGGGCACCAACACGCCATCAGGCAGGTGGCCATAATGTTATGCTTGATAGATTTATCCCTTCTACATCCCCAGAACAAACTGGGGATGTTGAGGAGAGTCCTGTCAGAGTTGTATTGTTATAACCCCGTCGCAACCTGAGCTCAGATAAGCTCAGTAAAAGGTATGAATGGATGTTAAACTTATAAAAAAAGAAAAGAAAGAAAGAAACATCAAGTACCTATAGTCGCTTCCAAACTTCTGAAAGACTAACGTGAGGAAATTACTGACCTGTTTGTCCTTAGTATTTCTTGGAAGAAGGTTGAACAGTAACAGCCATCAGTATTAGCAAAGCAATAGTGGCGCGAATAAATAATTTAACCCCCGATTATATTTTTAAAATAATAGTTAGAGAGAGAAAGAGTTCATCATCAGCCAGTAGAAAATGTGTAACCTGGCTAACAGCTAACAGCAAACACCGGGGTCACCTGCTGAGTTCCCCCGCGGCGTCGCAGCTCTGCTGGAACTCCCTCCCCTCTGGACACGGCTGAGGATGCCTTCGTGGTCCAGCAGGAAGGTACAGAGACAGTTGGTAAAGGTACAGGGTGGCTGCGGTCACAACAACGGCTAGTCCGAGAAGGGAGCGCATTCTCCCCGATGTAAAGCAAAACTCAAGCGCTTCTCTTTGCTTCTCCCCCTGAATGCTGTTGTCACTGAGCAGAACAATGTCCAACCGGCGTGGTGACGTCACGTCCTGGCGTAATCAGACTCCCGTCAAAGATTCACAGCTGGTTAAGACGAAGCACATTATTAGTAGTATTATTATTGTTTATCACTTATATTAATAGCCAATACTTTATGATTCCCCCAAATAATAGAATTTTAATCAATCTGAAGAGTGGAAATAAATGGAGATGTTAATTACGCTCCGCTCCAGATGGGGGCAGCAGTGTACAGCTGGAACTGTTGAGGAACAGAAGCAATGGGAAAGGGAAACGCTGAAGTTGGGATGAGAGTCGGTATTGGAAAGACTAACTGCAGTGAGCATGTCCGGACTATCTTTGATAAACTCTAGTTCATAATATAAATGTTACCGCCCAAATCTGACCTGAATTATGCTGCATTGAATAAATGTTATTAAAATGCATTTTGGAAATATGTGTTAGTAAGAAAGACAGACACAAACTAACAGCTGACCCCCACAAATAAATAAGAACTATATATATGTATCTTAATAGTTCACTGATTAAGTGCATGTTTTAACTGCGCAAGTATTTTTAAAGTCAGAAAATGAGCGAAACAACCCTTTAATAAGACACCTCGAATCAGACACCAACTTCAGCGACGCCGACGAAGGCTTCCATGTGTTTCTCTATCGATTTCAAAGTTCAGTTGGTGAACAGGAAAAGAAGTGCAACAACAACACGAAATACTTGTTGGACACGATGGCTTTTTACAGCCGAGCTTCAGGGTCTGTTGGCATGATAACTCTGCAGAATCCTCCCGTCAATGCACTGAGGTGAGAAACAGTCATCAACTGGGACATTTTGGACAGTTGTTGATCTCTCCAGGAAAGATCTGATCCAGCAAAGTCACATTGGCCTCATATAGCTTATTATGTTCATTTTTTTAAAATTAACTAAAGTAAATAATAATGCATCTACACTGAAATTTTTTAGTAATCCCAAGCTTTGAACTTATTTGTTTGATACCATCATGTTTTTTTTTTGCCAACAAAAGTGAGGAAACAGTTAAACTATTTTACAGTTTTAATGACTGAACAATGTTATCATCTACTTAGATTTAGATTTAGAGCTACTTTAATTGAATTGTTCATTCATGCATCAAAATCTCAAGACACTAATTATAATTATTCTGTTGCTCTAAACATTTTTGTGCTTGTACACGTATTACTTGTGTGGACTTAAGTGTACTTGTGTGCAGAAGTAAAAGTAACGTACTTGTATTGCCTTTGCAATACAAAGTCAGCAAATTTAGCTTTTGTTTTGCTCCCTTATCTAATTAAAGAGGTTGAACTCCACCTTTAACTCATGTTGTGCTCTGCCCACCAGATTGTTCCCTTAGATACACTGGGTGCTTACAATGAATCACTGTTATTAATCATTTACGGGATGAGAACAAAACTTTATCTAACAGTGACACCCTGTTAACGTTCTACAAATATTTTAAATGAGAGTCATTCTGTTTTGACTTGTCCAGAATATGTTCTAGCCTTCATAGAGATATTCTTTACTTCACTGAAGGTGATTATTCAAAGTATTAATTGAAGCAGCTGCCTTTTAATTATGTAGTTTTTGAAGAAAATTGGTTGCACAATATTGTATTTAAACGTGTCAAAGTAACTGGGGATAAAGATATATGGATTCAAAATTTATTTGATTTTATTTGCCAAAAAAAAAAAAAAAAAAAAACTGTGAAAACCATTTATCTTTTTCCGTCCATTGCATGGTTTTCAAAATGTCTTGCTGGTCTGTCTAATAAAACCCTGATAGAATAAATTGTAGGTTGTGTTTGTAACATGAACACTTTTAGCCTGGAACAGTACTTGTAGCAATAGTAAGCAGGAGAATTTCACCAAAAAACACTCCAGTGTTCTGGAAGCTCAGTTGGGAGTAGTTTAAAGCCAACAATGTTGTAAATCTGCTGTTTATGTTTCTTTCTGCAGTGCAGCGGTGAGGCAAGGCATTGTTGACATGATGCACAAAGCGCTCAGTGAGCCAGAGGTGAAGTCTGTGGTAATCTGTGGCCAGAATGGAACATTTTGTGGAGGTACAGACAGTCCTCTGCTTCATGTCAGTGATAATGCACTTCTAAATAATTCAGGGTTCACCTTGTTTCATAAAGTAAAAATGTTCTCCAAATGTTCTGTTCCAGTTGATTTAGTTTTTTTATGACTATAAAATCATGTGCAGCTCATGTTACATGTTTGTCATCATGGTTTTGTACAACAGGAGCAGACATCAGAGAGTTTGGGACCAAGGTGACCGGGCCCCCTCTGGTGCCAATGGTCCATCTGATCGAGGCAGCATCCAAACCAGTAGTGGCAGCCATAGAGGGGGTCGCTTTAGGCGGAGGCCTCGAGTTGGCTCTCTCTTGTCACTATCGTGTCGCCCACTCTAAGGTTAGTTATATTGAACTTTCCCGAATTTCTAAAGAACACATTTCTAAACCTTGAGATGCATCAATCAGACTTTTAAGAGCTGATAAAGATTTTTGCTTTACTTTTAAAGCTCTAACACAAAGTAAATTGTTGTAGTTTAACATTAAATGTAATAAACATGGAACACAAAAATGCTACAATTAGCTTTATAATGCAGTATATATTGAACTGAAAAAAAAAGAACAAGATGATCCACCTTTTTTGCACCTTGTAAATCTGTTCTGTATCTCATTTTTACAAACCGCATCACAAAATGCATGGATGGACTTGCATGTTGTTGTTGATGAAGCAATTATCAGGGTGAAAAAGTTTGTTTTCAGTTTGATACATTTTAATGAATAGGAAGAAAGTCCTGCTTTTGTCAAATGTCTGTATTGTGAGACTCGGCTCACGAACACATTGTACTTCTTGAATAATTTGATTAGGCCAGACTGGGATTTCCAGAGGTGGCTTTGGGTCTGCTGCCAGGTGCAGGAGGAACTCAGCGTCTGCCGAGGCTCATTGGAGTCCCGGCTGCCTTGGATCTCATCACCACAGGTACTTTCATAAAACACTTATCATATAGTTGCTCCTGTTGCTATGAAAAAGATTTAGTGTCTTATTTTCCAGCAACTCAATTTCTGTGAAATTCTAGAACAAAATAACTAACCATATCAAAAAGACAAATGTCTAGAGAAATTCTTTGAAAAATCTGGGTCGTAAAGTTTGGACAAAAGTCTGTTTTCCTTAAGAAGAAGAAGCCATCATTATGAGTTTGACAAGTCTCTATGCTGTAAAAAGCTACAAAGGATTTAAAAATTTTTGTGTGTTAATTAGAAAACAAAGTTTTCTCTGAAAGAAAAAAAAAACAGGGTGTCTGTTAATTTGTGTAATTTAATGACCAGAGTTCATGCTAAATCTGGTAAAGAAAATGATACAATTTGACTTAAGGATTTTCCAGTTCTGGTTTCGTAGATTACTTTTCCAAGACGCTGTGAGGGATGTAACCTTCAGTAAATCAGACTGGATATGTCAGGCTTAGGCTAACTTTTATGTATTAACACATCAGAGCAGAAGCTTTTAAGTGAAAGATTAGATGAAGCCCATTAAATACAGAATGTTTTAAATAGCAGAATTCAACCTTGGCCCAACTTAAAGTGCTCTATTAAGTTAACCTGTCGCAGATTTATTTGTGAAGTGTTTGTGCTGGGAGTAAAGTTTTCCTCTAAACAGCAAAGTTTGTTGAAGTTTTTGTGGCTCAACAGGCTTCTGCACTAAGAGTAAAGACTATATATAGTGTGGTTTGATTTTTCAGATTATCGGACATCATTTTATTAATGCAGAAAGTCATTTAAGTTTCTAAATGCATCTTACTCCGTTGGCCAGCAGGTGTCAGCATATAATAGGTTGTACAGCTTGTGTCCTACTTTCTAGAATTTCTTTCCATAATTCTTCATTCTGTAAAGAATAATCTCAGTGAGTTTGACACTTGGCTAAAATGTCAGTTTTTGTGATGAATAAAAGATCGGGATAAATATATTTCAAAACTTTTCCCACCTTTAATGTGATTATAAAATATTTAAGTGCAATCAAACAAAATTGTGAGATGGGGGAAATGAAGCCACAGTAACCTGGTTGCACTGTGTGAACATCAATAGAAAAACACCCTGTTTTACACACCTTTTAATCTGATTTCAAGATTTGTTGTTCTTGTTCTAACATTACGTGTGAATGTAACTAATTTGGAATAAAGTTTAGATGTCCATCTAAGACTTTCATTACATTTGCATCCTTTCAGTACAAATTTAACCTTCTGGAAGAATGTGTTTATAATTAGCATTAGTTTGGTTGGCACAGAAACAATGCAAAATAACACTAGTGAAACATGGTGGTGGCAGTATCATGCTCTTGCTTTTTCAAATGGAACTAGATGTTTTGTCAAAACTGGGTGAAGTTTTGAACCAAAAACTCTTCAAGTTTTGTCTGAAAAGCTTCAGATTAAGTTGTTATTATTATTATTATTATTATTATTATTATTATTATTATTATTATTATTATTATTATTATTATTATTTCTCAGCAAAGCAGGCATTTAAAATCAACAAAATGGATGAAGTTGGAGTTCTTCAGCTGGTCTAACCAGCCTTAAGATCTGAAAAGAGCTTTAGACAAGAGATGTCTGAATGATCAAGTAGATTTAGAGGCTTTTGGCAAAGCAGAGTGGACAAATTTTGCCAAAGTGTGGGAGGCTGGCAGACTCTTAAGGGTGTTAATCCTACTGCTGAGATAATCAATTACATTCAAATATAGGAAAGTTGTGAAATCATTTCTCAGTCTCATTTTTTATATCATAAAAAGTCACTTTAGCAGTGGTGTATTGACTTTTATATCGAATATAATAAGCTACCCAATAACAAGGTGCCCTTTACATGTAAATTGACTTTAATATATCATGTTCTACATAAAGTATAGAGGACTTCTGTGTGTCCCACAGGCCGCCATGTGACTGCAGCTGAGGCTCAGCAGCTTGGAATCGTTGATGAAGTGACGGATCTTAACGCTGTGGATGCAGCTGTCAAGTTTGCTCAAAGTGTGGCAGGTAAGCCGCAAGATAAATGCTTCTGGAGGTATTTAATGGAGTGATAGAAACTTTCTTTCTGGCTTTAAATATTAACTTGGTGGAAGGAGGAGAAACTTCTTTTGGAGCGGTTATTTTAGGGCAGGCCGACATCAAGACGTGTCAATGTGAAGCCTTTGGAAGGCAACGCAAGCAGAAGGCACGGCTGCCAGATCCTCCACCAAGACAGTCCATAAATGTTTCATGGGTCTGTCAGATGGGCTCTGATGTCTTCACCGCTTTTGCTGTATTATTCAGGAAGGCGAAAAGGGACAAACTTTCCTAGAATATTAATATCCAGGCCCTCTCCAGTCGATTAGTGGTACGAGGATTTCCCGCACGCACGTGAATCTGACTCATTTTACACACTGAGTGGATTCCTGAAGTGTGCCACATCCCTGGAGAACTGGAGGAGCGATCTCCCAGTCTGACTGAAGAATAGGTCATTCTCTTTGGCTGAATGGGGATAAAAATGAAAAGAAAAGTCAGTGTTTTCAGCTCAAATGAAAAATGAAAACACTTTATGTCTCCTCATCTGCTGCAGACGGTAATGCTGTTTTAAACTGTGGGGTTCTTGGCTAACATTTTCTGCTTCACATCTTTCTGTTAACTATAAAAAGAATGACCTATGGATTCGTATTTAACATGAAGGAGTAAGAAAGGAGGAAAGTATCATGTCTACTGCTTCTGTTTGAGCTTGCGTTCTTTCACATAAAGTGAACTGAACACACACCACCCACTCTGCTGGATGTGTGTGTTTAGCCCCAGCAGGGTCTTGCTTTATGGAGCAGCTTTTGTTTTTCTGTGTGAAACAAACATGAATCAACTCCACTAGAGGCTTCACGTCACTTTGTGTCAAATATGTCATCTGCAGCTGATATTTGCAGGTTTCTGAACCTTGACATCTTTTTTGGAGGCATTCAAATCAGCAGAAAGTCTGTTTGGGTGTCAGTATTGGGCCTACAGCTATGTTCTTTTGTCTGTAGAAAATACCAACTTTTGGGTCTGAAAAACACATTTAATACAACATAATACATAAAAAATAATGTCAGGAGGAGTTATTGTCTCCTCTCTGTGCTTTGTTACCATGAGAACAGGGTTGCTGCCAGTCTAGAAAACTATCCAACAGGTCTGGAAAAGTATGGAAAAATATTCCATCTGTCTATTTTCTTTCTCTTTTCCTCAATCATCCAAATTTTTTCAAGTACCATAATTTAATCCTGACATCTGTAGAAGTTTTTACAATGAATTCTCAATAAACCTCTGTTTTTAGTTTAACTGTGAACTGATAAGGACTGAGAACTCTGGAGATTAAAGTCTGAAAAAGTGGTGTTTGTACTGGAACCCTGTGGCAAAGGGATTTGTGTTTGTAAAGCTCAAATGCCTGAATAAAATGAAGTAACAGACATGTAGTATTAAAACAGTAACCGTAGTTTGTGGATGCATTTTTGTTTAAAAAAAAAAAAAGCATAAAAACTTGGAGCCCAGGATACAAAATGCATTAAGGTCACACCTCTCCACATAAACACCACAGAAATCCACATTTGCTTAAAAAATCATTTTGTGCATTTAATTTAATGCAGGCGTGGCCAGGAACAGATCTGAGTCTCTCACTGGTGGTGAGATTAACTTTTTTTTTTTTACCCAGCAGTTGCAACATCTGCCCTCTACATCTGTCGAGGAGGCAGCCAGGCTTCCCATCCACTGCAAATCCACAGCTCAACCATTTACAGATTAACTGCTGCAATAAAGCCTCGTAAATCACATTGAAACAGCATCACACTTCCACATACCGCCTCACCGATGTGTGATTGTTTACCGAGAATAAATTCTTTATCATGGATAACCTTCATCCCCATTTCTCTATTTTTAATATCCTTCTTTTGAGAAATGTGTTTCCTATCGGAGCAAGTGGTTAAGATAAGTCAGATATTCTTGCTGTCGCTTTAAGCTTCACCTCAGTGACCCAGTTTCCGACCCAGACCCTCATGTGAGAGTAATTCAGTGGAGCTGTGAAGGTTTCTGACTGCTGTCTCTTGTAATCACATCAGAGGAGTCAGGATTGGGAATTAAGATGCCTCTAACAAGGTTTTGGCTGAGCGGCCATTTTTTTCTTTCTCGTTCTTTAAAATCACAGCATGCAGGAAGGCTTGTGCTGTGAGGTTGTTGGATTAAACATTACATTTTCTCTTGTAAACAATCTCTTATACAATGGCTTTGTAAGCCATTGACCCATGAGGGGTAAACTAAAGTGCGTATCACACTTTCAAAATTTTTGCTTGCAAAAAATTGAAGACCTTAAATAATTTATCTTCCAGTTCACAATTATCCACTACTTTGAACTGATTTTGTACCATCATCGTTACATCAAGGTGAACGTGTCTGGATATTTTGGAAGCTACTGTAGGGTTTACCTTTGAACAAAATTCCAAGAATTACAGAATTTTGTTGGAAGTGAACCTTTTGGTTTTTTGTTTTGCTCAGAGCTGCAGCGTTCAGCCAGAGTCCCTGCGATTATCTGGAAGCGGCCTGTCAGATCAGCCTGCTCTCAGAAGCTGACTGAGTGGATGAATGTGCCTGAAAAATGAATTATATCCACACTTCCTGAGTGCTTGTTGAAAATTCCAGCAGAGTGGAGAAGTTAGAAGTACTGCTTGAAAAGGGGAAGCTCTTTTTAGCTGCAAATTAAAATTATGCTTATGAATATGACCATAAACTAGATTCGTGCAATTATATGCTCCCTAAAGATATTCAGAAATTGTTTCAAATTGTTTTTAACTTAAACAAGTTTGGTAAATACACCGTGGTATGTGTATTTCTGAACTGGGGTTAAGATGTGGAACAGTTTGCCAGAAGATTTTAATCAAAGCAATAACATAATAATTTAGAAGGCAATTAAAACTGAGTAATTGAAAGCTATGAAGGTACTTACATTTTTGAAGTCTGAAACCTTTGTGATATTGATTTATGTACCTTTTAATGTTTCTGATTTTTTTTTTCTTTTTTTTGTCTTAGCTTAGTTGTTGATTTTGTGTACTATTTGCTATACTAAAACTATGAAGAGTGGAAATGGTTTATCTGCCATGAACATGCGATGGCAGGCACATTTAAGCTGAATAACGTCAGCCTTCACCATATCAATCTACGCAACAGTTACAGATCATTTTTATTTGATTTTGTTTTGACTTTGTTTGGTTACAGTTTGATTATCTACCATTATTATAATGTGTGTGTCTTTGTGTTGTTATAGTCTGACCAGAAGCTACATTTTATAAGTGTGTTTTGACTACTCCCTGCTTTCCGCTATCTGTAATTTCCTTGCAGAGACGTCCTCATTTCTTCTCTTGCAGGCAAATCTTTGGATGCGCGCCGCATCAGCACCTATCCATGTCCACGTCCCCCCGATTTGGATACGATTTTTGAAAGGGCGATGCAGCAGGTGCAGCGTAGAGCTCGAGGAGCCATAGCACCGGGTACTTGTGTCCAAGCAGTTCACGCTGCTGTCACTCTGCCCTACGCTAAGGGAATTGAGCGAGAGCAGGAGCTGTTTTTCGTACTCTTCAACTCAGGTCAGGCCCGCGCTCTACAGTACTACTTCTTTGCCCAGAGAGCCGTCGGCAGGTGGAGCATGGCCGGCGGAGCCCGCTGGGACACCAGCAAGCCCAGGCCTGTGCGTAAAGCAGCTGTCATCGGTAAGAGCTCTGGGCTTCTAATTTGTACTCAGCTTTCAATTAACACAGGCACACTGACTCATCAAGCTATCTGTGTGGCATCTCCAAAGTCCTGTTGCCTATGGAAACTAAGCCCTCATTAACAGTTCATCCGAGTTTGGTAAATGGACTCGCTATTCCCTGCAGGGAGGATTGGATGCACCCCAGTTTGGATATGCGCGGCTCAGCAGCTTGTGCATTAAAATTGCAAGCTCTGGAAAACCATTTAATATGAGAAAGATGATATCAGAGAGCGTACATTTCTCTCTGCATTATGCTGTCATTTTAATTTAGTGGGTGAGAACAAGGTACCTGAGCAGATTACACTCATAGTGAAATATTTCTACCCTTTATTTTATGTTATTTGACGAATATGGCTTACAAACCTAAAATTTTGTATCCCAGATAATTAATATGTAGGGTTAATTGTGGACTTCAGCCAAATCATCACTGAACTTCACACTGAACTTCAAGCCATGTGGACTTTGACTCTCCACTCTTCTCCAGATTCTGTTACCTGGATTTCCAAATTAAATGTGAACTTTACATTGACCCAAAAAGAGGATTGTGAAGCAGAGAGCAACCGTATTGTAGTTTTTCCCTTTTGCCAAGTAAAACATGTGTTGCCCATGTGTGGGATTCATCTGTGGTACTGGCTCTGGATGTTCTGACCTCACCTTCAGTCCTAAAGCTTCCTCAAATTCTTGACAACCCTTTAAAGGCTGCAATTATCCCTGCTAATGTGCTATAACTCTTTTTACAAAATTATAATTTTACAAGACATAGAATTTTGACGTTTAAACATCAAAATTCCATTATAAATAAATTATTGAAATATTTAACACTATGTGTATTGAATCTATTTGAGTTTATCTTCCTGAAATGAGTGAGAAAAAAAATATTAAACATATTCACAATAAACTAATATGTTAGATGTACATGTATTTTAAGACTTGTCCATTCATGTTTCCAGCTATCTCATCCCATTCTTGTAAATTAGGTTGTTATTCCCCGTTTAGTGAGTGGAGTAGCTGCTCTCTGTTTGGAAGCTTGGATTCCAGACATTTTGGATGTTTGACTCAGCAGCCTGTTTAGAAGAAATCTTCACACTGCTTGATTTAATTCAACTGTTTAAAGTTTTATAGAATTGATTTATGGATAAAATATTTACTGTGTTTAAAAGTTTGATTTCTGTCCTCTAAGGGCTTGGCACCATGGGACGGGGTATAACCGTGTCCCTGGCCCAGGCAGGGTTCTCTGTGGTTGCTGTGGAGACCCAGGAGAAACAGCTGTCGGAGGCAAAGCAGGCGGTGTCTGGCATGGTGGAGAGGGGGGCCAAGAGACGAGGGGTGCCCCTGGCACACGATAAAATCAAATACAGCTGCAACGTCCAGGCTGTGGCAGATGTTGACCTAGTCATTGAAGCTGTGTTTGAGGACATGGCTCTGAAGAAAACCATCTTCCAGCAGCTGTCGGCCATATGCAAACCAGGCGCACTCCTGTGCACAAACACCTCTGCGCTCGACATAGACGAGCTGGCTTCTCAAACCCAGAGTCCAAAACTGGTTGTCGGGATGCACTTCTTCGCGCCAGCTCACGTCATGCAGCTGCTGGAGGTGGTCTACGGGCCGCGGTCGTCCCCCGAAGCCGTGGCCACCGCCATGCAGATGGGGAAGAAGATGGGAAAAGTCAGTGTTGCAGTTGGAAACTGTCGGGGATTTGTCGGAAACCGTATGCTGAAGCTGTACTTGGAACAATCGTTCTTCCTGTTGGAAGAGGGAGCCACACCTGAGCAGGTGGACCAGGTGCTGGAAGAGTTCGGGTTTGCCATGGGGGTGTTCAAAGTGTCTGACCTCTCTGGACTGGACGTTGCCTGGAAGATCAGAAAGGCTGATGGCTTAGTTTCGCCTGCCTCTGCAGGAACATCTGCTAGAATCCGAGGCGGCAGAAGGTACAGTCCTCTGGGAGACCTGCTGTGTGAGCTGGGAAGGTTTGGTCAGAAAACAGGCAAAGGGTGGTATCAGTACGACAAACCCGGCGGTCGTGTGGCTAAACCCGACCCTTGGCTGCACGGGTTTCTGGAGGAGTACCGAGCCCAGCACGGCCTGGTGGCACGTCGCATCGACCACCAGGAGGTGCTGGAGCGCTGCCTCTATACTCTGATCAATGAGGGCTTTCAGATCCTCCAGGATGGAATCGCCGCAGGACCGGAAGACATTGACGTCATTTATGTGCTCGGGTATGGCTGGCCCCGACACCGTGGGGGTCCCATGTTCTATGCTGGCCAGGTGGGTCTAGACAAGATTGTGGAGAGACTGGAGCACTACCAGCAGATCCACCCTGATATTCCAGGTCTGCAGCCCTGCACATTGCTCCGGAAGCTGGCAGCCACCGGCAACCCAGCGATCCACAAATGGAGGGAGGTCATCCAGAAACCCCACAGCCAGCTTTAAACTTCAGCTTACCTCCAGCAGATTTTTCTCATTACATTGCTAATTAACCAAATTAATATATATTTACTTTGCAAGTCCATGTAGCTTTAATTCAATGCATTAAATCACTCTCATCATCTCTTTGCTTTGTATTTATCAATGCAAATGTAACAATTGTTTAGAGGGTTTAATTTATTCAAATAAAAGCAGAAGAACCTACAGAAATGAAGTGTAACAAATTTGTCACACTTAAATCTTTAAACCATAAATCACACTTTAATATCAGCCATTCTGAACCTGGATTAAAACTGCTGTTTTCAAGTGAACATGTCATCTATTAGGGAAAAAAGTTCTCCAAATAACCTGGCCTTATGTAAAAAAGAACTGGCCTGCTAAAGAGTTCATGTTGAACTGCCTGTTTGAGACCATACCATAGCATCTCAGTCAGAATTAAATCCAGACTTTGATTAGACCACTGCAAAACCTTCAGATGTGCTTGGTAACATTGTCTTGCACCATGTTACCAAATGGGCTTCATTTTAACTGCACAAATCGGTGGTACATTTGCTTTTAGGGATTTTTTTGTTAGAGAGGAAATTGCTGTATTTTGTTTTTATGCGAGATGAGACAAATATCTGCCAAACAATTTCCACTTTTACCTTATCAGTCCACAGAATAATTTCCAAAAAGCCTTTGATATCATCAAGATGTTTTCAGGTAATTTTGAGACCAGCCTTTCAGATAATTGGGAAAGCAAATAGTCTTTTCAAAAGTGTGTGTCACTACACTTAAACTGTGTTGCTTTATTATACACAAAGTGGGCCCTCTAAGAGACTCAAATATGCACAAACCATAGCAATAAAAAGTTCACCTTGTGGATATTTTTGTCTAAATCAGTTGTGCATCCAGCTTGAAGTATATAAATCTGAGTTTTGTCAGTGCCATGCTTTAATAACCTGAAGCACTGTTTTGGGGGAAAAAAGTTAAAATTACAGATTCTGAATGTAAAACTGATTGCACTTCTGAAAACAACAAAACATTAAACGAATAAGAAATGCGCAAAGCCAAATGAAATAAAAAACATAATTGAGTCTGAAATTCCCAGTAGTTTTCCAGCAGGGTGTTATTAGATGCGGATCACTAGTCATTTAAATGTAAGGTGACAGTAATGGGAGTAAATTGTTGAGGTTGTTAAAGTTATAGCTGCAGCCTCGGCAGAAATAGGGAAAAATCGTTTTAGTGGACGGCTGGTGGAGAGAAGAACCTCCTCTGTGGTTTGGTGGAGCTTTAAGTTATTATTAGTTCTCTAAATCAGAGGCTGTAAAGGAGAGAAAATTTTATTTTATTTTTTATCCTCCTCCACAATCTATTGAACATATTGCTGTTTCTATATATACTGACTGTTGCAGGCTCAATGAAACACTATTCATTACGCTGGATGGATTGAACAGGCTGATGCATGAATGACATATTTGACAACATTAAATCCTACCATCTTGTCAAACCTCATACAGAACAGAAGTGATATCAGCTGACTGATTTTACATTCTGGTTAGAAGTATTTCTATTTGCATTTAGAAATGACAGGAATAAACCCAAAACATATTTAATCACATAGGTAACCAAACCATAGTAGCAGAAAGTAAAAACAGAAAAATACGTTGATCGTGAAAACAAAAAGTCTAATGAACTAATATACTAAAAGACTGAAGGTGTACAAGACTAATTCATTGTTCAGTAAGAGAAATTCCTACAAAATCTCAAAGATTGATGTGAAGTGCCTGTTCCCCCCATATTTAGAAGGATTTAATTGGAATAAATCCAAACGAAGTCATGCATGAGTGGTATAAATTTTATAAACAAATGAAAAACAAATCATTCTTCTTCTGGAAGTTGAACCTCCTTCCCAGTTTGAAGTCTGTTGCAGGATGTTTGACTTCTCATCAACTATTATCAAGTGGTTTCTTGGTCCTGCTGAGCCAGATTTCTCCCCTTTACATGAAGCTGCCACTACTATTGAACTGATGGATGTGGTTTCAGTGCAGAGTAAGTTAATGTTGGTCTCCTCTGGTAAGATTAACTTCCTTTTTTTTTACCTCTTCTTACCAATTTCCTGGTAAGAAGAAACTGATGTGCAACTTCAGTTGTACCTTATATTTGTGCACTTCTTTGTGTTGGTTTATTCTATTAAAATCCCCCAGAAAAACATGGACGTTTGTCTGACAAAATGTAAGAAAAGTCTCATCAATGGTACCTCTTTTCTTTAATTATGACTTGTATTTTTTGACATGTGAATTATGACCAAATTCTTGAATAAAAGCATACTCATATATATATATATATATATATAATCTTTCCACCTTGCTTGACGTTTTTATTTGATCAATAGAAGCTAATTTCTTGTTTCCTTTTTGCGGTTTGTATTTCCTGCTTTCTGCTGGGTCAGCTACAGCAGGAACAGAGGGAGACCCGCAGCTTAAAACTGTTTTAACACAAATCAATGGCTCATTCCAGGTGAATCTCAGTCTGACGTCCAGTCCTGAGCAGATGTTAGGGTTGCCCTCTAGCGGCTGGAGAGCAGCTGGGCTCTTTTGCTTTACAATGCTGATATTTTCATCATTATTAACCATTTTCTGCATCCTTTATTTGATTGGTGGCACGATTCCACCCACCTAGCCTGGTTTCTTTTAAGGAATGCTCTGTGGCTTTTAGTGAGCTCTAATTAAAAGACATCCTGAACAAATCGACACTTTTTAAAGTCCAGTTCTTTAAGGTTCGATGGAGATGATGAATTTCATATTCAAGCCTTGATCTTTGAAGTTGTGTGAGGAGCTGATGAAAGCCCTTGGTTGTGGTGTTTGAAGTGCGCACAGCAGCTGGCTTTGTGTTCGCGGAGCTCCTCCCGTTTCTGTGATGAAGTTCGGATGCGCGTCACCAAGCAGCGCGCACAGCTGAGGAGCTTCCCCGACGCCACGCCACGGCACGAGAGATGGGGAGATGCGCGGATCACGATCACGGGAGGCTACAGATGTGACATTGTCCGTCGTTTGTACTTCCACAGAACGCGTCGCCACCCTTTGTGTGAGCACTGACCGAGCTGATCTGGATTCAGAACACTCAGCAGCATCTATCCCCCCCTTTCTACAAAGCTTCCTTGGCTGCGTGGACCGTGAAAAACCTCTCGGATCGGTTTTTGTTTCACTCCAACAGATCGTGCGTGCGTTTTTAAAACAAAATTGGATCCGGGAAATGTTGGCATGGCCGCCTCGGGAGCTCATAAGTGTCCGAAGAGTGAGAAGTTGGACGAGGCGCAGGCTTTGGCCAAGAGCTGCGCGGGGAGACCAGACTTCCTGCCGTGTGATGGTCTCTCCATCTGCGCGACGCACAGCCACGGGAAGTGCTTCAAGCTGCACTGGTGCTGCCACTTGGGCTGGTGTCACTGTAAGTTTGTGTTTGCATGCTTTAATGACCAACAAGAATGTAAACTGAATGTCTACGATGACTGAAAAAATAAAAAAATAAATGCTCGGTTTGTTTACAATGTTCAAAAGGCAGAGAGGCTGGACGCTTCCTTTAAAGTGACATTTTAAAATGAAAGAAAAATATATTTGAAGACGAAGCAAAGTGACAGTAGAAGAGTTTCTCAGTAAATTCGAACATTTAATCAATCAAAAAGTGAGGCTCATAAATCTCACAGTACCTTTTAACAGCTAACAAATGGGTAACATTACAACTGATAGATTTTAGGCTAGACAGAAATTTGTCCATTAAAATGGTAATCGTGCGTCATGTTTTGTCAGATGATTTTAACCATTACTGTGAAAAAATGCGTAGTTTATAGACTATAAATCGATTTTATTTTCCTTTTTTGTTGCTTTTATTATATTATTGCTTTTTCAGTTTTATTCAATGTATGAGGCACCAATACTAACAATAAATAGGGCTGATCATTATGTAGGAAAATCTGAATAAATTCAAATAGATCATCAAAAAAATAAATAAGTTTATTAAATATGTTACACTGATGCATTAGAAAGTAAAGTAAGTACATTTTATTTATGTAGCCGCTTTTACAGGTCGGAAAACCAAAAGGTGTTTTACTATAGCAAAAAACACATTATAACCACTGAAGACAAAAGCATAAATGGACTAATAAAGCAGAATACAGTCATACAGCATCAACTAGTTCAAAACCAGTCTGAATACATGAGTCTTCAACCTCCTCCTTCTCTTAAAATTTGTTCAAGGAACTATTAAAATTCTATATCTGGAAGACCTCAGACCACTACAAGAGCTGTCGGGTTCTAGCAGGACTGAAATTGGCTGAGACTTGACCACAAATAAATACTGAAACTATAAATGATTTCTAAAATGTACCTGCAGCCAATGTGGAGAGATTAAAAGTCTCTTTTGTGTGTTGGTGGAAAGCCTTGCAGCGGCGCTCTGACCTGACTGGAGATGGTCAACATCTTTCATATGTGAAATTCATGGGCTTTTTCTGCAGGAATGAATAAAAATGCTGTTGCAGTAGTCAAGATGAGATCAAATAAAAGCATAAATATGAACATGAACCAGTCCTGCTTTTAATAACACAGTAACATCAACCAGCAATGATTTTAATTTTAGTCTTCAGATTGGGTGACAACTGGAATTAATTATCTGTCCATTGAACATCATGCATCACTGGCTGCCCTGTAAAGTTTAACCTTTACTGTGACTGTGAAGGTACTATAGAAATATTTCAAGATATAGTATTTGTCTCCGCAGTAAAAAAACAAACAAAAACAAATCCTCTCCGCCCCCAGGAAACCATCTGTGGTTACATATTGAAGTTGAAAGAACATGCAGGTCACGAATCAAAACAATGAGCTGAAAGGGGCTATTTCTTGAAGAATCATAAGCCACACAGACTCATTGCTGAAAAAATGTCTTCCAAGGAAAGTTGAGTCGCAGGAAAAAGTGTAATTGAAGGCTATCTACTAGCAACATTGACAGCAGCAGTTTTAAAGCAATGCACAGTCAAGATTTACTTGTGGCAGTGCTTCAAGAGCAACAACACTCACATTTATTGCTGACATGGGCTGTAACTGTTGCATTGGTCGAATTAAGTCACAAGTGAACCAGTAGCAACATTGTAAGTGTCAAACCAGAGTTAAAAATAAAACGTGATAGACTGTTGGAAGTCTTTACAGATTAGAATAACCTTTGCATTTAATTTGGAAATCAAGGTCCTGAAAAAAAGTCTGAAGTTTCTACAGTCAGTGATGAAATGATGAGTACTTTCATCTGCTGGTGTTGGTCTGCTGTGCTTTAGTTGGTCCAAAGTCAGAGCAGTTACTTAGCTGGAAATTATATTGCTAATTTAGTCCTCATGACTCTAAATAGTTAATTATTTAAAGTCAAGATTGAAGAGAATTAATTTTACGTAAATAAACTTTCTTTCCACTGTTTTTATTCATCGAGATGTGCATAAGCTTCATCACCCTGGTAATTTCATGACACAAGAACGGACAAAATTTCGAGTTAGATTTTGTCAGTGATACATGATGTTCTTTTTAACATTTAATTTGGATAGTCCCAAGTTGGATAGTTTTGTTCATGTTCATGGAGCAAAACTATCCAACCTGGGAAACCAGTGCAAATTCATGCTATAATTCATGGAACAAAACTATAGAGTCCAATTAAGTTAGTTATTAGCACATATATTTTTTTGATGTTTTTTTTTTACTGTAATGACCACTATGTATTATTAAAGTAGTAACCAGTCAGGATAATCAAATAAATTTTAGCAGCTGTGGTTTCAAAATATTCCTGGATGTTGTACCTAATGCATGAATAAATAATGCTGCAATAAAGTTTTTGTGGAAGCTTATCTGTACTAAGAGGATATCCTCAGAGCAACTTGTATTTTACATTTAACAACATTTCTACATCTATTATAAATACTCCCTGTATTATTCATGGGATAGAACCTAATTTACGCTTCAACAGATTCAAACCCTTCAATACACAGAGTTTGTTGTGTGAACTCAAACTCATTAGCAGAGAGGGATTTTTATGTTCCAGATTCTGGTTCTGTTTTTCTGTTTCTGTCTCACCTATTTTCTGGATGCAGTCTGATGACTCCGTCACACATCTGAATCATCACTTTCATTTCTGCTTTTAAAGGCCATGGCTGCTGATTTCCTCTTAAAGCCTGTGCCATATCAAGTATTTCAAAACCTTCATTAAGATTTTGTGATGCATGACAAATAACTGATTGAATTTAGCTACAATAATTTAATAGCTGATTAAATCTCAGTTACTAGCAACACTATTCAGCATGTATTTTGACCCAACATAATGCTTTGGACACTCAGTAGACCAGCCAGTGTTTATTTCATGACCAAAAATAGCACTTCTGTAGAATTTGTTCTGAAGCTGATAAAAGGCATCAGTCATGTACTGTTACACAATTATACCGATGTTTAAAGAAAGAAAAAGAAAAATGTGATTCCTCTGGTTGGTTTAGTTTTATTTTTTTCAACACTGAGGTATATTCTGGTTATTTTGGTTAAATATCCTGTGAAGGAAATGCTAGAGACAGTGCAGCAGTGAACAGAGTTTGCGCTGGCTGTGTAAAGCCTAGTGTAGATCAGTAATCTACCTTTCCTACCTATTCCTGCACACGGATGGTCAGCTGGCTGAATGAAGTCTCTCATGGTGTATACTGTGCCTGTATGATAAATGTGAAAGTAACAGCATTGAGAGATAACATTTATTTATCTGGAATCAACTCAACCTATTTCATGTGTTAATACATTCAAATTGCCTGGTAATGCATATTGTACCATTACAGAACCAGTACCAGTACCTGGGACTGTAGTGAAACTACTTGGCTGTCATTTCTTGGACAGTCTGTAAACAACACTCTAGGCTTAAGCTGGTTAGGTCTAGAATGTATAGCATAAAATCTGTTATCATGCCAAAATTTTGCTGAATGTTGCTAATTGGTATCAAACCTACAGCTAGATTTATAGTTATTGTATGTGCTATAATGACATCAAAAATAAAAATTAGTAAATTTTTATATTTGAAAATAAATTCAAGCGGCAAGTTGTAAAATAATCTTGAGCAATTATAAGAAAATGTTGCACACTGTTATTAATTTAGGCTCCTTATGAAGCATGTTTCTTTTCCAGAAAAAGGCGAAACAGAGAGCTATGGTGGTACTTTAGATGTTGGAAATCATCACTCACTAAAATGTACATTTTAACTGTACCAAAGGGTTTCTTTCAGGCATAAAGCAGAGACCCTGCTGTCCTCATTAATTTTCTTTTTTACCATCGATGTTGGAAATCGACAGCTCAAAATTTAACAAGTGACTTTGAGAGGGATAGGTGAAATTTTGCAACATTCTTCTACCGCTAACATCCTGTCTCTCCGTTTGAACCTTTCTCAGCCTGAATCTTCTGAACCAGTCCCCCATAGCATAAACCCGACCCCTGACAGCGTGTCCGTCTCTTTGCGCTGTCCCCAATTTATCCCCAACTCACTCCAGCTGCCCTGAAAATCCTCAGATCAGTGTAAAACACAATCACCATCTCTTTTGCAGCAGCCACATAGGGGCTTACTGCATGCAACCGCACAAGTCACATTGTAATCTTTTTGCTGTGTAATCGTGGGATTTCAAATGCCCCCACTTTCTCTCTAGAATGAGCCACGCGATTTTGAAATATTAGATGTGACAGAAATATGATGAATCCCTCCCAGTGTTTATTGCAATCTGCAGAAAGCATTCAGGAGGCTCTGCAAAGCCAATCCAGTGTTTATCTGTCTGTGAACATTTAGACTTCCTTGTCCCCTCTGGCAGTAAAACAATTGCAGAGAGCGGATTTATTTTATCCAACTATTCTGCCTTCCAAAGATATTCATACCTCTTGAACATTTCCACATTTTGTCACACTAAAAATAGAAACTTCTATAGCGACGCATGATTTTCAAAATTTGTGCCCTTTCTTTGACAAAACACCTCACTTAGTGAAGCCTTCTTTGTGTCAGGTTATGATGGGAATGTCTGTAAATTTTTTCATGGATTCTCAATTGGATCCAATCTGAAGTAACACACTGTGCTTCGATGTCAGTTATTCATTGTAACTCTTGATTATTTTGGTCTTATGCCGTTTGCAGATTTTTGCAGGTTTTCTTACAGTATTGCCCTGTCAGTAGATCTACCTGCTGACCTGCTTTTCTGTCCTTGCTGAAGAAAATAATTCCCACATGATACTTCCATCCTTATTTGTAGTCTTATTTAATATCTAGAGTGTTTTGAATTAGGGACACAAAAGTTACAATGTGTTCTCATCAAATCAAAAACACCTTTCATTTTTCTGGTGTCTCTGGCTTGTGATAAACTTTTCAAACTGACTTTTTTTTGGCTTTCTTCCAGTAATGGCCAGATTTTTGCCAGAAAATATGTGTATTTGATATAAAAATTCTCCGAGCGGAGCGGTGGACCTGTAGAGTTAACAAGTCAGCCTGTTGGTTCCTTGATAGAGTTGGAGTTCTGGCATAGCCTTCCCATTTTTAGACAGTTTATTGAACAGCACTTTTTGAAATGTTCGAAGCTCAGAATTGTGTTTTATAACCATATCCGACTTTAAATTATTTAATGCTATTGAATGCAAATTTACTTAAAGGTAGTTAGTTAAAAAAGTTATATTTTTAAAAGATATTTTACTGGTCTGTCACATAACCTCCCAATTAAATATATTGAGGTTTGTGGTTGAGACATCAGGGAATGTGGAAATTTTCAAGGGTTGTAATTGTTTTGTCTTCTTTTTTTCCCCTTTTTTTTGCAAGACATTTGTAATTCAACTATAGGAAAATAAATAATCATGATAAAGTTTCTCACCTTCAGATCACTCTCTGCTTCCACTCTCAGCTTCCCTGTACACTGAGAAGGACAGTCATGCACCAGCAGTGAAAATAAACCATCTTTAGCTGCTGAATCAGACAGAACCAGGGCGCCCACTGAGAAAACTGTATGCGGCTGCTTTCTATGCTCGCCTCTGCTTGGCTCACTTCCTTCTTCTCTCCAGCAAGGCGAAGTAATGCTGAATGCAAAAGAGCAGAACTCTGCGGCGGCCCCATATCTCGTCGTGTTTTCATTTCGAATGTGCCACCAGCTGCTGCCTGTTAGCACAAACTTGTTCAGAAGCTGATAATTGTTCGTCCACCACGGGGGAGCCTTGCTGAGCTGCCTTTTTAATTACATTTTTAATAGGTTTTCAGGAAAACAAACAAAAAAGGTCACTTTGCTCAGCGTTTATGTCCTCAAACACAAATGATTTCCATTATCTGGGAACAGCATGGGGCGATGATTACCTGTGACTTAATTCCTTCTTTTATTTCCAGCCGAAAACCGAGCAACACCCCGGCGTTGCGGCTTTGAGTGTTTTTCCTGTTGTAGCTTTTCTGGCAGAGAAAACGGAGAGGAAAGAAACGGAACTGGATGTAGGTGGAGGCAGTGTTCCCAGCTGGTGACAACAACATCGGTCCAAGCCTCTCATTAGCAGTAATTAGCTGTGTTTAGTGTCACCGCCAATATGTCACATCTGATGACTGCCTTTGCTTGAAGCATCACTAGAACCACCTGGCCTGAATTCTTTTTTTTTCTTCTTCTCACTTAATCCTTCTTTAACTGATTACACTTGCCAAAGAGAGTGATGAATTACTCATTAACAAAGTCTATCAGAGGCCATAATGAGCACTGAACAGTCTTGTCAGTCTGCTTGTTTCCTGTCGCCACCAATTTCTGTTTGTGGGATACGTTTTGTTGTGTTGGTACAGGAAAGTGGGATCTCTCTGTCAGATCATCTCAGCAGTCTCATCTGTCAAACTACACTGCTTGCAAGTTGCAACTATCCAAAAGTGAAACGTGGAGGTTTTCTGGGGGAACTCCTGTCCTGTGCAGATTGATTTGCTGACTGATTCTGAATTAAGCGCAGTGCTGAATTATAAACTGTTTCACCTTTTGCTAACGGATCAGTAACGGGCCCTGAGGCGAAGTTCTTGACTGATTGTTTGTGTTTGCAGACCACAGCTCCTTCGATCATTTTAATTGCCGCTCTGTTGGTGATGGAAGCCGAACAGAACCAGGAAAGAAGTCCATCTAGATATTACACCACCTTCCCTTTTTGATCTACTATCCTCCCACTGCAACTTAGCTAATAAGAAAAGAGAAAAAGAGCTTGGTTTTATACTCTCTGGATTTAGCTGAGATTGATGCGAACTTGTGTTTAAACTTTGCAACAAGAAGAACATTTTTTTTTTTTTTTTTACTTCTGTGCTACATGTGACAGTAAACCTTCACTGTTTTAAACTGAGCATCACAAATAAAAAAGCTTTTCAAGATTTAAGACCATGGTTTGAAAAGTATTTGAGGGATTGAATATAAACACTTTCAGATTTCTATTTTCAAGCAGATAATCACTTGAAATCACATGTAATCCCAGTAAAATAAACTGAGGTTTGTTCTTATAACGTGACAAAATCTTAAAAAGTTTTCCACCAACCTGCCGTCTTCCTGTTCAGTGTACAGGTCATTAGTTCATAGTGACTAACTTTCTCACATTGATGGTCCACTTAGTGTGCCAATAGATGGTCCATAACTCACAGCTGCAAAATGGAGAATGATCTAGAAGAGTGTTAAAGACTCATTACCAACTAGTATTGGCAGGAAGATTTACTTCACTGCTTTCAGTAGGAGGGTTAAATTATACCTAATTGGAAGAAAATAAAAATTAATCTTTCACTGATGACACTTAGGGGGCATTTCTGACCAGAAACACGATTCTTGGGGTTTTTGAGACAAGTGTGAAAAATAATTAAAATGGCTTTGAGGTTATTTGATAAGTTGGTTACCCTTCAACTTATTGCTGCCTCTGAGAAGCATTTAAAATGCCTTAATTTATGCTGTTATTTCAGAATCATAATCTCACACAAGTTATTGAACATTTGAACCTTCAAGCACATTGTGTGATGATGTGTTTATAAATAGCTGCAGGTACTCCCAAACTAGAACTCCAAGAAAGGACTTATGTCATTTTTGTTCTTGCTGAGCTGTGAGAGAGAAAGAAACTTGTGGTTGAGGACTAGTAAGTCTTTTTATCTCATTTTATCAAATCCAATAAAGAAAACACCACAAGTATTTGTGATGGAAAGACAAAAAAGCCTTTTTAGGCATCAAAACCCAAACAGACAGTGGACATAAAGATTGCATTTGACAATTGTGTTGAAAATCCCTGCAGATTTTTGCAGGGATCTTTGGAGATTTATCTTTATTACCATCTTCCTAATTTTGCTGACAAGATAAACTGAAGTCACCATCCAGACTTTTTGTCACAGTTCTAGTTGATTTATATTTGCTCTGACTTCAGAAAAACATTTGGGCGAGGCAATATTTTCTTTGAAGCAATTTGATTATTTATACAAAGGTTAACACATGTTTGCTTTATTTGAATCGCATGTTCTCTTTTTCTTTTTGATGAAAAGAGAACTAAACATGTTTTGCCTTGTTTCAACCTCACGGAGGCAGTAAGCCAGGAACATTCAACAATAAAAGAAAAGCATAAATAAGAAATGTTGCAGTTGCATTTGTTCAACAGGAATTATTAGAAATTCAGATAAGTTTAGCTCCTGAAATTTAGAGAAAAACAATAATTTGTTGAAGTCAATTTCACCCCTCCTGCGAAATAAATGCATTAAAATTAAATTTCTCAACATTCTTCACCGTGAGATTATGCTTCAAAATCTTTACTGGGGTGTTAAGGGCAAAGTATATTGTGTGCTCTGGTGTCAGTTGAGTTGCATCATATGTGACTGTAGAAAGAAAGGTGAGATAATTGGATTTCTGTTCACCGCTTATCATCTCATAAGCTGCCGTGACTTCAAAATTTCGAGTGAAACTTTTTCCACTTGTTTCAACACAGCAGGGAGGAGAAAAGCTCCATGGAGTTTTCAATGTGTACCCGCATTGTCAGACAGTCAGGGACGAGTGTGAAATACTGTGCACCTGTCACCGTTAATGGTCGAGGAAAGCTAGATAGACATCCATCCAGGAAGTCTTGAAATCATTTGTGTTATTCATTTTCTCTGCCTGGTTGCAAAATGTTTGCAGAGTGAGAGAGAACAGGTATCCCATTGGTGTGCTCCACATCCTTCCAGCAACATCAAATTATGCTGTTACTGTAACTGCCTCCTCAGCTACTCGCCATCGCTTTCTGGGTAGTAGTTTCTATATATAGCTGCACACATATTTGCTTGCATGTGTTCTGTCTTTATAGTAATCATGAACACAACAAACAACAAACACAACATTGAAAACACCCCATGCTTCCTCAAAAGGGCCGTGTGAAGATCAAGTGCTTAGTTCCTCTCATAGAGGAGAAGAGCTTGCCAGTAAATAGACTCTGCTTTGAGAATATAAAGGAGTTTTGTTTTTTGTTTTTTTCCTGGCTAAAACCTCTCAGATCTTGCCTGCCAGTTAAATTCTGGGTCCACTGCTGCCTCTGTTTTGCTACCCAATCTTGCTTGAGGGAGAGAAGAAACAAACACGAGCGAGCCTCCAATAAAACAAGGATATTATATATAATCAAATACCAAAATAGTAGGACTTGAAAGGGTACATTTGGGTCCCAAATCTCAGGTTTCAGGCCATGACTTAGAGCAGATGTGACGCAACGTCATCACATCTGTTTACTTTTTTTGCTTTTATTTTACTTTTACATAAGCAGGAAGAGAAAAATAAACCAACCCTGCTAGTGAGGAGGCTCTAAGGATGCAGGTAATATTCTCCAAAGCAGAGTTTGTGTATTGGTAATTTTATTTTAAAATGAAAAAATGTTTTCAAAATAAACAAGTCATCAATTTTGTTGTTTCAAAAAAAAAAATTACATTTCAGAACTGACTGGTATTATAAAAATTTTTAAAAATAAAATGAAATAAAAGCTAGCACTATTATTTCCTGCATTATAAAAGGCAGAACATTGTTATAGGAATGCTGCTAGCTCTGATTGGCTATTGATGTATTAATGCAAACCTAATGAGAACGTGAGTGTTCAGTCTCTTTATCAGCTATCTTAATAAAGACAACTGATTGGATTGCATTGACGTGGAGTGCTTTGAAATATATTGTCTACCATGACACAACAAAAGGCAATGAAAACTTGAAGTAATTTTTGTCTGACAGCATGTACACAGCGGTAATGTCTCTAATGTAACCATTTGATAAAATACTTGTTCTCATTAATAAATATATATCAGCAAAACCCAAACTGATTAGATGCATTTTAAGTTTAAAAACACCATTTGGCTAATAATGGCAAAATTTGCCAGACCTTTTTTTTTTGCATTTATATTATATTTAAGAGCCTTAAATGTCACTGTATAATTCAGTGGAAAAATATATAGTTGGAAATGTTACTGCTCGAACAAGATAATCAATAAATGGCATATTTGTGCTGCAAAAAGATGTTATATACTCACTTAAATGAAAATCATCTAACTACATACTATTTTTTATGTTTTGATGTTGAATTTTATTTTTAGAGCGGTATTTGGTTTTGTTTGGCTCAGACTTTATGTGGTAAAACCTCATAATTTTGTAATATATTTAATCTAGATAATTCCCTGATGAATCTCAGTTGCTCAGATGCAGAAAACATCTTGCCTAATTCTTACTCATGAAAATCAGTATTAAAAAAATGCAAATGCAGCTTTTGAGTTTTTCAATAGTGGAAGTGTAGCTCGTTCTTTCTGCTGCCCTTTTTCACAGTCTTCATTGTCTCCAGTTTGAGTGAAGGAGTTATGTGCTCAGCACAACAAGTTCTGCTTGGACCATAACAAATTTCCTTTTGAAACGCCAAGTTGCATCAGTACCACCACATAATTTATTCTCATTACATTCTCTTGGAAATTATGCATGTTTGGTGGGAAAGTTTGGCAGGAAACAAGTCTAATGGCAACTTTTGAATTTGTGATGAGTTCAAAATTGTTATAGCACTGTTCAGCTAAAGGACATTGTTAAAAGAAAAACATTTCACATAGAAGCAACATTTACGGAAAGTTAAACTTAAGAATAGCATATTTTGCACGGAGAGAACTTGGTTAACAGAACTCAGTAAAATTACCAGTGGCTGCATGTGGAGCAGTTTCTGGCCCAGTGTGCTTGAAACAGGAAAGAGGAAGGGAGTTTCACAAGATCCTGAATCAGAGCGTCATCTTGGCTGAAACCTGAAGCTTGTGTTGCTGCTCTTCCTGCAGCTGTTTTGCAGGAAAAATCTGAGCACAAAAACCCAGCCAACAGGGGAGATTTAGTGATCTGCACTGCTAGACGTATCTTGTTGGATTTTAATAAAGCTCTATTATGAAGTGTATGCATAATTATGGTTTGCACATAAAGATTGGTCAGGCAATCAAAACTTGTGGAACTGCTTGTGTTTTTTTTTTCTGTTTTTTTTTTATTTTCTTTCACGCTGAGCTTGTTTACAGTCCCAGCTTCAGCCTGCAGGCAGTCAGGCGGACTGAAAAGTGGACAGAGTAATGTTGGAGCTCCATAATGGAGAGTGAGAGAGACAAATGAGTGTCCTGTAATATGTTCCAGATACTCTACCTTGTCCACTAAAGCAGAGAAAGCAGCTTGCAGCCTGCCACGAGCAGGAAGAGGAGGAGAAGTGACATGCAAGCTGGGGATGTGTGTTATCAAAAGAATAATCCACTGCATCCTCTGGGGATGAACTGCTTGCCCTCCCACTTCACCATTAACCTCCTTACTCTTTCTTCAATCGTAAATATCTCTAAAAAAATAACTTGTGGCTATTTACAACATTCTCCTTTTTACTTTCCTGCTTGATCCAATACTGTAAAGAGGCAGCTTTAAATGTTCTTGATGTTTTCTGTGGATTTTATTTTTTCACATAGACCATAAAAATGAAAAAGACAGACATTTTTATCCTGTGTAAGTGCAGTTAGAAATTCTTTCATTTTCAGTATCCTCACAAATGCGTTCAGTCGTGAAAAGATTGAGACTCTCCATTAAAAGTTGACCCTTCAAAAGGAAATGCTCGCATATGTGTCATTCATGTACATGTGGGTAATTTTTAGCCATTTTATTTCGTAAAAAGAATAAATGTGAGTGTGTCCTGAATTGTACTTTACTGTCGGATCTATTGCTAAAAATCCATATGTCCAGATGTGCTGGAAAAACATACAGGCTTTTCTTTGTGACTACATTTCATGTCTTTTATTAGTTCTTTATTTGATCAATGCTTTTAGCTGTGCTTAATTGTGATGTGATGAAAGGTTCTTTCAGTCCTTGCTGAAAGTGTAGCATGTTCAGCAGCTGGTTGAATGAGACCCCCTGGCAGAGCAAAACATTGTGTCTGTGTTTGCTGAGGAAAGCTCAGTAATGTGCAAGTCAAAGAATCAACTAAAATGTTTGACATTTACTGTTAATGCCACAAATGGCAGATTTAAAAAAAAAAAAAATCTGTATTGACATTAAAGCAGAACCAGAAATATCCTGCAGCATCACATTTGTTGGTGTCTCCACACAGGAAAAGACACAGAAAAAGCAAGATAGGCTTTTATCTAATTAATTTGTGCATTAAACATCTTTTTTTTGTTGCTAGAAACTGTATTTAAAAATACTGAGTGAGTCTTACACTAGAAACAAGTTCCAGGTTAAACTAAACTTGTTATACACTATTATTGGATTTGGCATTACTGTATAATTAATTGAAATGATCACACAAAATGCTATTTAATTTTTGATTCTGTTTTTTCCGCAGTATTTATAGACAGAAAGGAAGAAATATGAAAAATATTTTTGTCATCAAGTTTCTACAGAAGCTTTAGATTTACAAACTATGAGGCAACGATGCATCAGGATGGCTTATCTGGTAGAAACTGTAGTTCATAATAGAGGGATCTCTCTGGAGACTGGCTTTAATTAGGTTGGTATTGAAGCATTGCATAATGATGCTGCAAGACATTTATCTCTTTACTCTGTTTTGTTCAGAACCACAAGGTTCCCACCACTTTCCTTAAGTTTCAGCTTCTTGGTCAGTAAAAGTTTCCGCAGCTGTGTTCATCAACAGCAGTGAGTCCACCCAATGTACAATAATTTGACTGGAAATATTAAGAGGCAAAGCATAAATTTAATACACTTAAAATTATATACAAATAAATATCGATGGTGTACATTTTAGGACATCCTCAGGTCTCAGGAAAACATCCTCACACATTAGAAAAAACAGCCTCAGATGTTACACCAAAGACTAAACGTCCTCAGAATAAAAAGTCTCAGGTAAAACGATGTCAGCTTTTATTTTGATGCCATTTTTTCCAGACCTTTCGTCCGAGACTGTTTTTTTGCCAAGACTTTATTCTGGTGCCGTTTAGTCAGAGGTCTGATGGTGCATCGCTGCCTGCTGTCGCTGAAAGTAGATATTTAACAGTCTGACATCTGAGGTTGTTTTTTGGAATGTATGAGGATGTTTTCCTGAGACCTGAGGATGTCCTAAAATGTACACCTTGAAATTGATTGGTCAGATTGATTCACCCTCCCCATGGATTGCTAAAAGGTAACTTAATTACATCCTGCAAATTTAGCTAATGCTGTCTTCACATGGTTTCCTGTCTTTCTATGTGCTGGCACTTAAAAAAAAATAAAAATAAATAAAAAGTTTTGTATGGACTGAAACTGGTGGAATGAAGAAAGTAAATGGTTCAGTCTGTTACTGCATAAGAGCAGAATATGTTTCTGTTGTGGTAATCTGTCTTTTTTTTCTTTTTTCATACTGTGACTTTCTGACCATCTTGGTTGAAAACTGCTCAGTTATTGAACTCTCCCTACTTGTCAGACAATTATTGTTTTATTGTTCATTGGCTTAATTATTAATTAATAAAGGATGGTCAACTATGACTACATCAAACATTCTGGATGCTGAGGTGAGTGAGTCTTTATCAGTGTAGATAAAGTCTCTGTATATGGCGGCATGACATGAAGTACTGTTAATGTTTAGTCAGTGCTGCAACCATTTTGCAGTTATATCAATTTTGAAGCACTGGCACTTATATTACAAGTCTGTGTTGTGATCTCAATCCCATTGAAATATATACATAAATATTTTTTGAATGGCAGAAATCTGTGATTGCCTTGCCAGATAAAAAAAACAATATTAAGACTATCTAGATACGTTATTTTTTGTGTAGCTTTGTCTTAAGGTAGGTTTATGTTTTGGAGGGGATTGTTAGGTGTTGTGTTTTTACTAAAGTAGTTTCAGTGTTGTTGGGTGACATGAAAAGCAGTGCTGCAGTTACACCAACTTTTGCAAAAGTTGGTACTAATTATAAAAATATGTTTTATTCTGGGTAGTTAGATGCAGTGTTTGTACTGTAAAGACCAACCCAAGTAACTAAACCTTTGAGACCCACATATAAAAAAGTCTGTTATTTCTGGTTTTGATAATAATCAGATTTAATAACAGTGAAGGAAAAAACCACAAGCTTCATATTCAGTGAGATACTGTAGCAATCTTTCTGTGTTGTGCTCCTTGAAGAAAAGGAGGTTCAAACATGCTGGAAGTTTAAAGTGAGAAAATGATGTGGCACTGTGGTGGATGTCCTGCTGCGAGAAAGAAAAAAAGAACAGCTGTTAGCCTTTTCTATGTTTACAACCAATTAAAATCCATTTCCATCACAGCCCTGAACTTGCCCATAAACGACTTTGGTCAACAAATGGCAAGAACAGGGTCCACCATGCATGTTGACACTTTCTTCATAGGAGCTTCACTTTCTATTTTCTCCTTTGCAGAGTTGTTTCTGTAAACCTACAGAGTTGATTGCTTGTGTTACTTTTTCCATTCAGCAATTTTAGTTATTAATAACAGAGCAGAGGCATGATAATACAGGGTTGCTTTTCTACTTCACTGATAAATGTGTGTCTGTGTCACAGCTGGGAAAGATGTGCATATTTTTTTTTCCTGCTGTCTCTTTCTTTGTCATGTCTATTGTCTGGTGGTGGTGCAGACAAATGGAGCGATATGCAAATGATTAATTAGGGGAGTGTCTGCACCCATTCATGGATGAAAATGAATGAAAATCAGGCCTGTGCATATGTATGCAATTTATTTATTATTAAAATTCTGTCATGAGAATCACACCCACACACAGCTTTATAAATCTCCTGAAAGCATTTCCATTGTCCATTTACAATTAAAGTTTAGTTATGAAACAACAGAGTTGTATGATTGACTTGACTTCTCACCCTAACATGGCTTTGTGAAGTTGAGAATAATTTCACACAAATCCAGAGGTCACTTAAAATCTTAAAATATCTTGTCTGATTAGGAGAATTGAGAAAGATGAGAAATTGCATCAATACATCTGTGTAGCTTTAATAGGTTTGTGCCAGACTGATCCTTCAGTCTTAGTCTGAGACATGTAGCTACATGATATTCAAACTTGGCACACATTTGTTCATCTGTCTGGCTTTTGCCGAGGCTTCGGTGCATCAATGAATGTGCATCATGTTGAGCTGTGCCTATTTTTTACAAGAAATAGGCCACTGTTTTAACACAAGTATCAGATAACCTGTTCTTAAAACATTTAAAAAGGTGCTATGTGGTCAGAAAATAAAATCTACTTTATTAATTTATTTATAATTGGTAGCCATTAGAAAACATACAACGTATGTTTTGCAGTCAAACCTGATGTTTCTTTGTCTACATCTGTTTTAGGCTGTTAAAAACAGATGTTTCCAATCTGTTATTGATGTCAGAGTTTAGCTAAAGCAACAGATTATATTTATTTGTTTTTAAGTTTTGCTAAAACCAAATACTTTTTATGGTTATGAAATTCTGCCATATACTGTAACATATTTCAGACCGACCATTGGTCTGTGAGTGTCATCAGAGCCATGGGCCCATTTTATAACCTGCCTTGACATCCAGTGAGTTAAAAGTAATTTTCTTTATTATACCCCTAGTCTGCTGTAGCTGAAAGTAGTTATTTAACTTTAATAAATAATACCTACCTGCAGGAACCTGCCCAGATTTCACTTAATTTGATTAGGATTTATAAACTCTTTTATCTTATAAGAAAAAACTGGCCCAAAGTTTGACCAGAACCTAAATTTAATAAAATACAAAGTCTTCTGACAATAACGTACAACTAAATTCAATTAAATGTGGGATTTGCATATTTTTATGACAATTTATTTCCATCAGCTCATTTAACTTCGCTGAAAAGTAAACTGATTTCAATGGTTTAGAAACATGAATGTGAATTATTTCCTGATGTGAAATGAAAGGAGGTGGGGATGAGATTGGGGTTCTATTTGGTAAAGAGTTGATTTTCTTTTTTATAAAAAGCCATAATAAAACATATTTGATTAAAAACTGCTGTCTTTCCCACCAAAATAGTTTGTTTTCTAACTTGCTAACTTTGTAATTTCCTTTACTTGATAAAATGTGTCTCAGTTACCCCATGAACTGCTACAACATATTTTAATTTCATTTATAACAAATTATATTCAGTTTCACCAAATATAAACTCATATTTTCCACCTTGTGTTGTTAAGCCTCTATTGCATGCATCTTCCTGTTTTTTTGCCTGCCTTTGTGTTTGTGGATTTTCCTCTCTTTGTTTCAGCCAAGCCACTGTAGAAAATGATTTGCAGCTTTACCATAATGTTCCTCAAGGCGAACAGACACATGGATGTATTTAGTTGAGACTGTAGACACCTTGGAAATTTACATACTCACTGTCTTCTTTCTGCAGAGCTGCCAAGATCGTCTAGTGTTGCTGTAGCGTTGGCTCCGTATGTCTGCGTGTGTATGTGTGTGTGTGCGTGTGTGTGTGTGTGTGTGTGTGGGGGTGTGTGTGTGTGCCGTGTGTCCGGTCAGGCATCTGTCCGTCCCTCACCAGGGCTCTTGGTATTTGAAACTCCAGATGGATGAATGCAATTAGATGTAATATGCTAAAAACTAAATGTCAACATGTTGCCTTTTTACAGCGTTAGCTCTCATTTGTGGGCGCTCTCTTGTCTGGCTGAATGGGCTCATCTCATTCTGAACATGGACCACTGAGTTTCCCTCATTTAACCGACCCCGGCTGCTGCTTTCCCTCTTTTGTCTGCATCGACATGAGCTCCAGTGTTTTCTGTTAACGGCATTTACACTGTAAAGCTTCAGCCTCTTTAATCCCCCCACACTGGTGCCTGATGGAGACTTGCATCATTAAATAACGATTTGGTTAGAAGAATGGAAACTATTCTGTGACAGAAGCCGGTTTGTAAATCACTGACAACACAAAGCAGAGCCACTTCCGTACTTCACATTTTCACTGTAACCTGGGAAAGACAAAAAAATCGTTCTGATTCATTGCATCTTCGTACCAGTGGAAACAAAAGACGAGGACACAAAGCAGTAGAAAGTGATGCGTAAGCTTGTCATCTTCTGTAGTTTCTCTGGCTCTCCTGGGGGCCTGTTAGACAGACAGCTACAGTATTCATGCAACACTGGAATCAGCTGCAAACAACAAGCAAAATCTTGGAGGCATTAGAAACTTGTAAATGACCAAGATAATTTATAATACATTGTGAGCAATCTGTTGTAACCTAACACTGATCAGTCATTTGAATCTGTAATATGCTCTGCTGTTTGTTGTCATAGTTTCATGTTTCAGATTATCAAACTGATGTTAATTTCAGACAAAAATAACCTGAGTATCTTTGTTTATCTCAATCAGTCTGGCTGAAAGAGAAAACTTCCAGCCAGACTGAAAGTTTCAGCTGATATTACCTTCAGCATGGTTTTCCTGCTGAAGGTAATATTCCAGCTTGTCAATTTGATTGCTTGTTCTCACAATTTTGCTTCACCGCACAACTAAATTGTGCTCAAGATTAAGGCCATAAACTGATGGCTGAACATTCTCCATTTTTCACTTCATTTTTCTGTAAAATAACAGAATTCATAGTTAAAACCCAAGGCAGCATCAGCATCAAACCTTCACACTACCGCCATCATGTTTGACTGTGAATTTACTGTTCTTTGTTTGTTCTATGCCAGATGACAAGACCCATACTAGCCTTCCAAAAATTTTCCAGTTTTGTCTTGTTATTCCACAGGATGTTTCTCTGAAATTTGGGGATTTCAATAATTGACACTGAGGTCAAATGAGGCGAAGCCAGCATTGCTTTGAATGTTTCTATTGTCTTTTGTGAACTTCTTAAAATGTGGTGGGTTGGTCACTCCTGGGAAGTTCACTACTGCTCTGTTTTTTTTTTTCATGTGGGATGACTCTCACTGTGGTTTGCAGGAGTGCTATGGCTTTAGAAATTGCATTTCAAGGCTTTTCAGATTAATCAGCGTCAATTGTTTCCCATTTGTTCTTCCATTTCTGTAGACTGCAGAGGGATATGTTGTGTTTTTTTCTGTAATCTTTTGGCCTATTTCTTGTTCAAACAGATTTATTCATGTGAATTTTTTATTTCCAGTAATAAGGCCTCAGTGTAACTAGTGAAACTGAAGTAAGCTTTTTTAAAAATGTGGTTAATTAAATTTAATTCATATTTTAACAATGGCGGCAACTGTCTTTTAATACTGTGCCAGGTTGATTTGAACCTTATTATGTAACATTAACATTATTTACTGTAATAAATTAAAAAATAATTTGAAAATGGCATTTTTTTTATTAATAAGGTAACTGCTTTCTCACATTACACGAGTTGTGAACATTGTCTTTTATGCATGCCACACATTTTATTTTCAGACATCAAATAAATGGCTTGGTTGCTCTGCTCTAGTTTGGCCTCAAACTTTGGTAGTAAGGAAATCTATATATATATATATATTTTCTTTTACCTTGGGCAGCAGAGACTGCTTTGTGATATGAAAATTAATGTTGACCCTAAGGATGAACAGATTGTTATCACAGATGTATGATTCAAAAGGGGGCATCCTTGGCCAGGATCGACTGAAAGCATATTTTTGTGCATTTTTATTTGTGCTGTTGCTGTTTTGTGGCTTGCAGTGTTGGTGCCAGGTGCACTAGCAACATGTTCAATGTTTTGTAGTTGATTGTAATGCAAATGAAGCACATTGAAAATGCAGCTTTTATAAGTTTGTGGCAGTTGACATCTCTCCTCCAAGGTTCAACACAAGAAATAAAGCATTTTGAATTTCTTTAGCATTTTGCATCTATGGATAATTGCAGGGAACAATAACTAAATATTTAAAAAGCATATTTGGAAATATATCTAAAAATGCTAAACATAGTTGCCACAATACCTTCCTGTAAATATTTGCCTAAATGCTAATTGGTAAAAAAAAGAAACAATTATGGAAAACCCCATGACTTTTAAAGAAAGGGAGTGTTGGTATGCTTCTTTGCTAAGCTAACCTTTAGCTATTAGCTCTACTGTAATGCTAAAGACAGCTCGTTGCTGTGATGTGCTTGAAGCTGTTATTTTCCTCTGTAATACTGATGTAGTTTGTGGCACTCTATCTAAAGTATTTTGAGCAGCGAACAGCTACAGCACAGCAGTCAGCGACAGTCTCTAGCTCTGAGTAGCTGTCATGGTCAAGGGCACTTTGTCAAAGGGAGGCGAATTAACTGAGCGTGTTTTAGATGCTGGGAGAAACCGGAGCTCCCAGAGGAAGTCCGCATAAGCTCTGGTTGCTTCAGGGTCCTCTTGATGTGATGTGACAGTGCTAACCTCGAAGCCACAGAGATGCTCATATTTGCTCTCTGCCTGTAACCTTGTGTTGGTTTTCAGCAGCTTCTGTGGAAAATGCTTGGCCCATTAGCTGCCACATCCCCTGTTCTTCCAGTCACCGACTCTGTTGTGTTTACTGGTAGGCAGTGTTGTGGGTTTCAAATAGATTTATGCCTGAGGCAGCTTTTAGAAAGGTTTGAAATTTGCCTTGAATCCCTTGGGGGTTTCTCAAAACTTCACAGAACTTTCCCTCTATGTAGAAATGGTTTGTTGATATATTAAAAATGACATGTACATGTTTCACTTCTGCTGTTAATTATTCATTTTTTCTGAATTGAAAATAAAAGGAGAAAGTCTCTGCTAGAGCTGCAATATGTAACGTTTACAAAGAATTTTTTTTTCTTTTACATTTGTTAAAGCTGTCACCAGGTCATGACCCTGTGTTACAAGACAGCTAATCTGTGAAAAGATCAATCTCCTCTGCATTGTCCCTGAACTGCAATCTGAAGAATTGCACTGCTTTAGAAAAACATTATGACTAAACTGAATAATTTCCTATCCTGTCTCACCCTATACTGTCATGACATAGTGACTGTTTCAACAAATATGTAAAAAATCTATACTTTTTGTAAAAGTTGCAAGCTATATCTTTAATGTTTCTTGAAAAGTCATTTTAGTTGCTTTTGTTAGATCATATCTCATAACTTCAAGATAAGGAAAGTATTCACGTTAACTTCAATGTTTTCTAAAATTATATTCATGGTTAACTGAAGTGTCTGCATGACATGTTGAAATTTAGGATTTCTTCACTATCGGAAGGGAATATGCAATTTTTACAATATACTTTTGAAGGCATTTCACTCCACATTGTGGAGGACATAGTGGATTTATATCGGCATATGACATTTTCCTAAGCATGAGCTGGGGAAATATTTTAATGATAATAATCTTTTAATAAAAATACAAGGCTTTCACTGTATTACTGGAATAATTAAACAATTGAACATTTTACAAGATATAATAATGTTAATTGTAACATGCATTTTACATTATTTTAATGTTGATACAATGAGTAAACAATTGCTAAATCTAGGACTGGTTTTTAAGAGTTGCAGTTTTGCTTTTAAAAGTAACACTAACAGCATAACAATGACAAGGTTATATTATCTTAGTTAGTTGGACTGTCTGCTCAGATGGCTCCCACAGTTAGCTGCTTGACAAACATGTCCCTCATAGTTTATCTACGGTTGATCTCCAGTGTCAATCTATAAGAAGTTTCTATAAAGCAATGATTTCAAGCCACCAAAATATCTCCACAATATTGTTCATACAGTGTAAAATCCCTTTTAAAAATTACTGGTGACCAGAGTTTTTTCTTCCGTTTGGCAGGCTTTCAGTCATATTTTTTATATCATGGGAACCAGTGATGGTTCTTGTATAAATGTCATTTTCAAATCAATAATCGCAAGAACCCAATGTAGGTTTTTGCTCTTACCAACTGTTTTATTAAATGTTTTTGTAGAACCTCACATAGGAAGCTGTTCCACTTGTTGACTGTTTCTTGAATTGCTGATTCAAATTATTTTGAGACCTTTTTAAATTCCTTCCTAGATGCATAGCATGATACAATAGCTTCCTTCTGAAGGCATCAGAAAGGTCTTGGAGGCTCACCATGACGTTTACTCTTCAATAGTCACACCAAAGTAAATGCGTGAGGGTTAAACAGGGCAAAGCTTCGTGAAGGTTTTGTAACAGATTTTCATGATATGATACCCTGTGTGTGAAGTAATTATGTTGAAAGAGAATAATAGATGGAGTAATTGTGTGCATTTTTTAACGTATTCCTCACCAGTCGCATTTTTAGTACGTTACACATGCTGAAAGGTCATTCATTCTAAAATAAAGTTTTACCAATTTAGGTTGACTGAAATATCTTCAATATTGTTACTATTACTATTTTTTTCATTTTATTTTTATCATTTATTTCTCTCTACTTTTAGGTAAGTACGTGTACCAGCCCATGACCAATGTGTGCCAGCTGCCCAGCACAGCTGTGCCGGCCGTCGGATCAGAGTGCAGCGACACCATGGACCTTTCCGTCTCTCTGGCCGAGCGCTTCCTGAAGCTGGCGCCCAGCTTCCAGTCTCCGCCTCACCTGGAGTCTCCCAAGTACTGTGTCATCGCGGATCTGTTTGTGGACGACTACATTGTCAAAAGGATCAATGGGAAGATGTGCTACGTGCAGCGGCCCCTGCCTCCCTTACCGGAACCGCCTCGACCTCCCTCCCCTCAGTCGCCCGCTCCAGCTACACCTCAAATGCCTCCTAATCCAAGTCCGCCAGAGCAGCCAGTGAGCCCGAAGCGGCAGGCCCCTGCTCCACCGGTCCCACAGCCGTACAGCGAACAGAAACACCTCTCCACTGTCGAGAAACTAAAAGGCCCTAAAATGGACCACTGCTCGTCCCCGTCCAGCTCAGAGGACTCCGGTATCAACGCACTGGGCCTCCACTACCTGGAGTCCTGTGAGGAGGGAAGTGAGGATGAGGAGGACGAGTTGAGCACAGATGGAAACTCAAGCCCTGGTAGCCTCTGGGACCAGGACGACTGTTCTCTTCTCTCTCCCTCCAAATCAATGATAGAGATCATCGAAAAGATTGAAACAACTGTCTAACTGACATACAGAAACAATTTATGAGGAGGACCAACGGAGCAGTGTCCAACAGAGAACAGCACTCCAGGATTTCATTTTCCATGGACTCACAGGGAGCAAAACCTCAATCTAGTGGTTCTGTTGGGTATTTCCAAGGTTGCTGAATTTCTTCTCCTGCATGTGGCTGAAGACTATACAGCCACAGATTTCACAGAGCCTCTTTTCTGTCCAATCCCCCTGCATGGAGTTCATTTCTGAGACTTATTGGAATCAAGGAGGAAGCACAAAAATCTCAAGGATGTGAACAGTGGACAGAAAATCAAGAGTAGAGTAGAAACAGGTCAAAACATACACGAAAGATATAAACAGTAGGTTTTTTTGTGATTTTCTTGTGTAGGTAAGTTACAGGAGCTACATTATGTAGGAACAAATTTGTTCTCTGACGACAATGAACAGTGAGGTAACTGTTGGTGTTCTCCAATTGTCAGTCTTCAGTCTCATTCAACCTCCATGTCATCTCTTATTCACTGGTAAGCGACTCCACCTACACACACATTACTAATTCTGACGCTTTAGCGTAATGATTGCGAGGCCGGCTACCTCTCATGGGCCTCGAGCACATCAGCCTTTTAACTCGTTAAAGACTCGCCTCCGAGCTGCCCAGACGCTGCCTGCTTCTGTCACATTAGAAAAAAAAAAAAAGCTTTCAGAGGCCACAATTCATCCGCATTTTACCGACGCCATCACAGGCGGCAGGTAGATCTGTATCTGACAATCAAGAATTACACAGAAGCACATCGCTACATGGTAGCTGCCACTAAAGACCACTTCTATGACTAATTACCACACATTACTATGTTCTTCTGACCACCTTAGTTTGATCAAACTTATCGAAATTGTAGATCACAGGTCAGATTTCTAGAAGTGGGATTCTGTGAGGAGTGTTTGAGTAGTCAGTGTGCTACACTTACCAACAGATGGGTAACAATAAACACAGCTCACTAAAGAAAACAATATGATTATAGGTTCATGAGAACAAGACAAGAAGAGATTTTAACTGGATTTTGGTGAAACAAAGGATGACTTATATTTTTGCTTCCACATATAATGTAAAGGTTTTACAAACCACAAAGAATCTTATTAGTATGGAATATTCTGCTTCAGGTTATTCTGGTTGATATATTATGGTTTCCATGCGTGTCTAAATTTAAAAGGGTCCTAATTCTAATTCTAATTCCTAATCCTAAATCCTAATTCACATTTAAAATGCAATATATTGCACATAAGCAGAGTTAAGGTTTTCTGTGTTTCAGACTGTGGTTGTTAGAATCTCTCTATGATGTAAAACTACCCATTTACACATCTACGCATTTTATATTTTTGAGTTATCAGACAGTAGCACAGAATAGGATACATAAAATATTTATAAGAAAATATTTATAATAAAATATAGGAACAGAAATTATGAAAGCGTCCAGAGTCATTTAAAAAACCTAATGTTTTCCTTTGCTTTAACATCAACAGGAAGCTGCAAAGTGGACAGGAATGTTTGCATAGCTATTAACTGTTAGCTATACATATCTTCCCATAATGCTTACAAACTGTTCATAATTTATTTGTCACTCTTTCAACTTTTCTGCTAAGTACATAAAATCCTGCTAGTTAAGAAATTTAAAAGTGGTGGAGGCTTTTCAGGGCTTTTGTCAGTGAGTGTGTTTTACTAACCAGACAGACTCTTCATCAGCTAACTTTGTCAACAGAACAGGGCAACAACTCAATGACTACTTCCTCTCATACTTCGAAATAAGTCTGAAGCATATAAATGGAACAGGGTGCTAAGATTAAATGCTCACCATTTCATCCGGTGCTCAGAATAATAGCTGACATTTATTTTGACAATCATATGCTGGCAGCAGCTGGATAGCGGTTTACAACACAGGCTTGAATTTGATGAGAAATAGAGAAATATTGTGACATTTTATTATGTTGAAATCTGGCAGCAGGAGATCTTTTTACACCACTGCTTAACAGAGGCACATTTCTGCTAAGGAGAGGTAGTTTTTAGGTATCAGAACCTCACTTTGATTTGGGCCCTAAACTGATGTGTGGAAAGCCATTTAGCAATATCTAAGTATGTAGTTTTAAAACCTTGTACTGTTTGTACTGTTTTCCATCTGTTATGGAGTTTAATATATTTTTTATATGAGAAATAATACCGGAATGACCCTAGTTTTCTTTTAATAAATTAAGTATAGAGTAGTGGATTAATGGCGCCCTCCCAACCGTTGCTGTGCACTGCTATTCAGCTGGCTGCCTTTTTTCCCCTCTCACAAGCTTTTAGCAGGATGTATGCTAATTCTGGCTAATAAACCAAGTAATATAAGACTGCTAGTCTTGTGTTTTGGTATAACATGCAAAACTCATTAGAAAAAGACATTTCTTTGTTATTGCTTAGATTCATAAATCAAAATCACAATATTTTAACTGAAATAATCAAACTATCCATTCATCCATCCATTATCTAAACCCACTTATCCTTTTAGGGTTTTTTGGGAGGGTAGTATCTTTCTCCAGCAATCATGATCTAAATAAAGGTAAATAATAGTATTTAGTTAATTTATATATTTTTATCTGCTTTATTCAATGTAAATACCGTTTTTGCTCAAGGGTATTGTACCACAAAAGTGTGTGCAGAGAACTAGTTTCTGTTCCTGCAAACTGTGCTAGCTCTGTGCTAGCTCTGGTAGCTATCTACTGCAAGCAGAATACTGACTGCTCATAACAACTCCACAGAACCCCAGTTCAAATAATTTGAACCATCCTATTAAAATAGAATCATATACAGATCTTTATAAAGAGCCAGATTTTGAAAATGCTTCAACATATCTCTGGCACAGCAAACATAGGAGAATGATAAAGACTATTATGATACATGATATTGGCTCAATTTGTCTAATGTATTCTTTTAAATCAATATTATAACACAACTGCATATTCATTGGTTTTTGGTGCTATCAATGCATCTTTTATGATGAATCGAAGGAGTAGGCAGGGAAAGAAGTAGATTAGAATAGTTTGTCACAGTTAGTTTGTACTATTGGACAGAAATAAACACTTATTGCACCTTTAGAGGGATATTACAATGTGAGATGGGATGTCGCATAGGTGTTGTGATGTGGTTGATATAACAAGACGTGAGCCAGCCCTTTTATTAGTTGGTCAAATTAAGCGGGCTGGAATTTTATTTTATTTTTTTTCATTTCTCTTCCTTTTCCTTTTGTTCTTCTGTTTTTATAGTTCATTTGTAAAAAGCTATCAGCAAAAATTACCAAAATTTTCACAAGTGTTGCTGAATTTCCTTAAGCACAGAAAGCAGAAGTCATTTTGCATGACTGCATTTGTTTTAGCAAATATATGATATATCTATATATAGTTTAACAAATTTTGTGATTCTGTGTGAAAAAGATAAGACGACTCCTAAATCAGGGTGACATCTTGTGGAGCAGAATCCTTATTAATGCAGGTCAAAATGTATGTTATGTTCTTATTATTGTTATATTATTTTCATATGAATAAATCTTACAAAACTGAGTGCATTTTTTCCTCTTTTGTGCAGTGCAGCAGCACTTATTTGATGAGAATGTCATCGACATGACAACACAGATGACTAATACTTTGCACAGAGAGACTGCAAACGAAAGAGAGGGATCTGTTTGAAACGAGTTTAGCTGCAGATGTCTCCTCTTGAGGAATGTCCTTGATTTTTCTCATTTACTCTTTTGAAACTTTTTTTTTCTTACTGTACATGAGGAATATTTCACTAAGAAAAAAAGCTAAGCTCGGGGATGGTTAAAATATGACCTGTGCATCAGCTTTATGTAAGACATGAAATATTGATCAGAGTGAAGTCTCTCCAGCTGCGACAGCTAAGCCTCCCCTTTACTGATCAGCAGTGCAGGTGGAGTCCTGCCATGTCCTCTGGGCCTCCCCCTTAGGCTGCCTCCTTTGCACTCTCTGTGTAGGAGCTGATATTATGAGAGCGCATGCGAGTGAGTTTCTCATCCTCACTGCAAGCTAAGATTGATTTCTTCATGCTTCTCTTTTCAACTTGCATTATGCCTATTGATTCTTTTTGCCAGAGCAGAGAGAAAACAAAGGCACGGATGAAATGCTAATGAGTTTATGTGACTGTACATTCGCTTTCCTGCAAAATGAGGAAAAAGAAATGGATCATAGATAACTTATTTTTGCTATTTTGTCAATCTTAAATGTTTCAGATCATCAACATATTTTTAATATTAAAGATAAGATGAGTAAATTGGAAATTTATTTTTAAAATGCTGAAATTATATTCAAACTAACCTGGCCCAAAGTAATAATTGCCATTTTAAACCTGGTTCTGCCGAATATTTTTTATGAAAATGCCCTTTTAGTACTTTTTGGTCAGCTGTTGCTTTGGTATTTGAACTCTGTTATGAATGTCAAGTTGTCTAGTGTCTTTCTTATTATTGGATCATGAACACAGAATCTGCAGCAGTCAGAGTCTGCACCACTTTGGACATTGTCCTCTGTTCTTTTCTGACCTCCTTGCTAACTCACTGATCTTGCTTTATAATATTTTCGAAAGCAATTAATATTAGTGAATTTTAGATTTGTTAGCAAACTTCAATGTACACAACATGCTTTGTTCAAACTTGTAGAAGGAAACCCAAACATCTGACCCAAGAATTACACCTTCAAAAAACAATTATCCCTTATACTAAGCAAATGTCTGCAAATTTCAGAATTTGAAAAAAAGTTTTTAAAAAAAATCTGTTTTTGCAAAGTTTCTGGCATTTACAAATATAAATAACTTTGGTAATTCTAACTGTTCTAAAGCAAGAGTCATTTGGTTTACTTTAACTTCAGGAAATGAGAAAAAAATGTGTATGTGTCTCTTACTTCGATGTATGTTAACTTTGGATTCATCTGCAAGTGGCATCTAATCATTGATTGCAGCTGTGTGGCTCATCTGTGCCTCTTAAACATAAACCTCAAGTTCAGTTTGAGCTTATTACAGTTTTCTTTTACTTTAGAAAGCAAGTTCAATACTTCCCCCGTCATTACTCATTACTGCTTGACTTGTTTGTAATGATTTCTTTGTATGCGTGGATCATTGGGGTTGTTGCTGGCAGCTGATGTGAATTTAATGTCAATAGGCTCATTAAAAAATATTTTTGCTGGGAAAAATATTGATGCGCTCAGTACCTATTTTCCCCACTTTTGGGCTGAGAGGAGAGAAATGGGACAGGAAGAGGAAGCTCAATTAAAAGTATGATGATGCAAGAACATGCAAAGTCTCAGCAAAGGCTCTGGATGTCTTGCGCACTCTTACCCGAATCTGTGTGAAGTTGAATATTTCTTTTTTCAAGCCTTCAGATACACTTGAAGAGATCACTGTACCGCTAATCCCTCCCAGCAAAGTCGTTCAGTTGGCAGGCACCTTGAGCACACAAACACCCACAGGATGGAAGACGCATGCCATTTCAAGAAGTACCTCTGTTCAAGGACTGCTTTGCTGGGACGATGGCCACACACGCTATAGGGATGTGTTGTCAGTTCCACTTTTCTTCATTTCAAGGTGTTTGCAAAAGTATGTTGCTCTTCATTTCATGCAATTTCTGTTTCTCTCCAGGGGAAAAACACAGGAAGAACCCAATTACTCAGGAGAAGTTAGAAAATAAAATAAAAAAAACTGAAGTGCCAGCACCTCAGAAGGGCTCAATTTTCACAATTTAAGTTTGCTCCGAGGTAGGTTATTTTTCTCTTAAAAATGCATAAATAATATCTCTCGGCAATTCTTCCGTCTCATAGGTGTCTCAAGGTTTAAAGGTGCATGAAATTTAAAGCATAACGTGTTTTTGCACTCAGAAGTTTGTTTTGTAAGTACGAAAAGTTTAGTTACACAATGACCTGATTTTATAAATATATGCAAAGTTGAAAGATTTTTTGAAGCAAGATTTAAAAATAATTTATAATTTCAGCCATTTGAAATCTGAAAAGGGGGGGGGGCACCTTTCCAAGAACACATTTTCTTTGCCGGGTTCTCACATCTTGCCTAGTCAAAGTTATAGTTCAGGGACGTCATTAGGAACAGAAATGTAATACAAAATTAAAGATCATAGGAAATCATTTGATATCTCAGGCCTTCTCTGAACAGGAAGGACTCCCACATGTAAGAAACAGCTTTTTTCTTGGCAAAGAAATGGAAGGTTTTTGAAAGATATCAAAGGATTCTCAGCAGATTTCTTAGCTCTTCTTGTCAAAATGTAGAGGGAAGAGTAAAGACCTTGTTTAAGTTGCAAAATTAAAAATATTTTGTTAACAGATGCTGTATTTCAGTCAACATGTAACGGACTATGAAAACAATACAAGCCAAATATATTCAAGTTGGTGGTCTGTGACTCCAGAACCTCATATGTTTTTCTAATAACTTGCAAAAAAATTCAAAAAATAATTTAAAATATATAGTTTTTGAAAAATTGCTTCTTCGGTGTTTTCATGCAATGTATGTGCAGTTTCTCCACAAATGATGTTAAATAATGTAATTCATATTCTAATAAGGTCATTTGTTTCATGTAGCTTTGTGTCAACAAATTTTGTTCAGTGAGATTGTAAAGGTTGCTGATCCCTAGTTTAAATGATAGCAGTGTTTTGGTAAGTTGTGCCACACTATTTCTATTTTGCATAATAGAAAGTGTATTTTTCCTTGAGATATTCCAACATTATGATGTTGTTTAACCTACTTTAAACTTATAAAAAACCTCCTTCTTTCCAAGTTGCAGACCCAACTGTTTTGTTATTTTTGTTAAGTAGTAACTTTGAAAATTCATCACTTTCAAATTGAAGATGGTTTAGTCTCTCCAGATGAATGAAGAGCTATTTAGTCCTTCAACCCAAATACCATAAAAACCCAGCATTAGAAGATCCAGTCTCACAGAGGCAAAAGGTTAGGGTAACTATTTGTGTGGCTAAATTGAAAATCTCTTACAGCCCTTACTTTTCTTCAGGCCCCTGTTCTTCCTCTCCATTTCAAAGCTATATAGAAAAACCTCTGCAGCGACTTTCAGAGTAAGATGCAAAGAGCAGCAGTAGCTTAGAATGACAAATGATGAGATTTCCAGAGAAGCAATAAAGGTGGAGGTAGAAAAAGTGTGTTCAGTCAGAGTCCCAGTGGTAGGTCAATGCTTTGCAGAGCAGCTTTTCAATAAAGCTGCAGGACTTTGGTTTGAGCTTTAAGAAACATTGACTGTTTCATTTTATTAAAACATCAAATGGCTTCAATGCACAGATTTAATGTGTGACGGTGGGTCAAAGTTGCATATATACATATATTTTCTGCTAGGGTTGAGCAGCTGTTTCATTTGCTGTTCATATTAAATTTATATAAGCTAAACACAAAGATCCAGATTTCCATTTAAAGCATAAAACTTCTTCCCTCTGCTTGGATTTTTAGAGGCTGAACCTCAGCCGAGGCACTTCTTTCATTTCAAAATGGCCATTTATGTTTCTTCATGCTGTCGCTGTGAGCGGACTAATGCCAGAACCAGGCAGGTGCCAGGAGGGACACTGGGGACTTCGGAGTGCTCTGCCCATAAACAATCAGACGCATGGTCTGCTTCGGCCATGCTCTGTAAGTGATGACTTTCTGATAAGCTCTAAAATCGCCAGAGTGTCACCTAGAGCGCAGTTTTGCTCTCTTCACCTGTAAAATATTCATTACTTTTCAGTCAGTGTCTGCCCCTCGTCTTTGAAATCCATTTTTCCCCCCCTTTATTTATACGCAGAACATGACTTTCTCCCTGCTAAAAGAAGACGGCAGCTTCGAGCTTCACCGTCTCTGTTTGAAAGTACTCCCTTTTTGTTGCCGAAAGCTGGTTGGTGATTCATTCTCTCAGCACTTCTGTTGGATAGCTGAAGAGTGTTATGTTTTATTACGTCAAAATGAGTCACAGTGGTGGAGCTTAATGTGATCTTTCTTGCTGTTAACTGGCCTGCATTCATCAATCATTGTGTGGCTGAGGAAGCACCGGACGAGAAGTTTTACTTAAAATTTGCCAAACGGCTTAAAAAGTTTTAGCATTGTGCGGTTTAGTATAAAGAGCCCGTTCACTGACAGTGATAAATGGATTCATTAGTTTACCTTTACACCAAAGAAAGGGTTTGCGTTATTCTTTTCTCCCATGATAGAGAGAATTTTCTGGTTTGCTGAGTGAAAGTTTGAATCCATCTTAATCACATCAAAGAGCCAGGATACTGGAGAAGCCCCACATGAAAGCAAATGGAGTCCAAATTGATGCCTTGAATCTTTTCCCCAGTGATTGTAAAAGCAGGATGAGTGGGACATTACTGATATCGAAAAGAGGGAGATATTTTTGCTTTGAAATGTTTCAGTAAAACATGATTTTAGTGGCTCTTTCTTGTTCGAAAAGGGCAGAGCACTGAATGTGATTATTTTTAAAAGGAGCACTTAAGATCAAACTGATGTCAGAGACACATTTTATGACCTTAGTGAAGTGTTGAGAAATTCAGTACAATAATATAATTAATACAGAAGTGTAAACATTGTGGAGAAATTAAAATGCCATTGAATATGTAGTTAACTTCTTCTGAAGGCATCAACTTTGGGATAGATTTATCAATCTGCAGTCCTACTTTAGTTCATACAGCACCCATCACACTAGCATTGGTTATTTTACTGCAGTTGCATAGTTTTATTCTTAAAAAGGTTGAAAAATTAAAATTTTACTTGCAGTACATTCATAAGATAGCTGGAATGTCTATCAGCCAAAAACTGTGCACTTGGTTTACTTCTAGAAAAAATTCTACACAGCTGAAATATTAAGAGAGATCACCTCCTTTATTTTTAAATGGTTATTTTGTATTTGGTTAACGCCAAATACAAAAGGACAAGAATGCTCTATCCTGGTGAATATATTGAAATTTAGACAAACATTATTTCAGAAGTCTGGATTTTTTTCAACCTTCTCTCTGGCAAAATTTTATGTCAAACTTGTGTTTTTCTTACACAGCAAATATTTCCTTCTTGTATACCTTTCTTCAGAAGTTAAACTTGTGGAGTCTCGTTTTGACTGTACAAGCATACTATTGAACTACCAGCATTAAAAACCTTTTGTGGCTTTGTCTTGACATTTTTGGGCTTTTAGCAGCTTAACTGCTGCTTTTAGATGTAACTAGCTTGGAGGCCCAGGCGTGGATGTGTCAGGAGTTGTTTCAAATGTCCTCCACTTGTAGACTTTTTTTTCCAGACAGCCAGATGATGTCTCTTTTCTGAAGGCCTCAGTTATCTCTCTTGATCTTACCATCGTTTTCACTCTCACTTCGACAGTGAAGAGCAGCACACAAAATCAAATATCAGGGGTTTAAGCAGAGCAACCTTTGAAAGTAGCATTCAGAAAGCTACATTTATACCTCTATGCTGATAGAAATATAGTATAGTAAACATTATATATTTATATAGCGTGAACTGTGACTGTAACATGATCCGTTAATGTCATAAATCCCTTTAATTCCTTTGCGCCTGGTCCAGCATGGTGGCTGCAGGTCTCTTTCGCAGCACTTTAGACAGATGTGGCTTTCATACATGGATGTTTTATAAAGCTGCAGCTCAATAACAAATGTATGTTTTCTGTTTTTGTTCTGTTCTGTAAGTGATTTTCTACAGTATTACGGTGGGGCAAATCTATCACAACACTAGATTTAGAGTAGATACGGTCAAGCAGATCTCAAGCTAATTGAATCCAGAAAAGTAGGAGACAAATAAGGCTAGAGAGTTCATGTACTGTTAAATAGACATTGGTTCAGTGGGAACCAGTGCTGTATAAGTTGGTATATTAAACCACCCCAGGATGAGCTTGGTGGATCTGTTAATGTAAACTGAGATCTTGAAGGAACAACTGATCTTCCGGGGGTCACAAACCCTTCAAATAAGCCATAAAGCAGCAATAAAACTTTGATACTTTCCACCACATGTTTGCATTTTCCTCTAAGTTAATAAAATGCCACTGATTTTAGTGTTCCTCTCAACCACACATGATAATTGGTTGCCTCACAGGTGATTGGTGTTACTTGTTTTCTGCAGCTGTGGCTCTCTGAGGCTTCTCTTTAGCCTTTTCCTTCTTTTTCAGCGGGCAGCTAAGTTGCAGTGCACCCACGCTTGGCCTTGAATCGCATCAAATAGGAGACATTACAGCTCCACCATCTGCACCGCCAGAGTGTGAAAAAGAACTAAAGGTTGCTCATGTTTTGGCTATGAATCGTTTCCTCACATGTAAATAAAGACCTTTCACATTTACAAATGTTCTAGTAAACCTAGAATACTCAATTATATCAGTTAAGATTACAATGTAAAACGAGCTGTGCAGGAGATTTAGATTTGAAAAGAGTTTTGGTTGTCTGTGTGTGTGTGCCGGAGGAAAGCAGAAGGAAGAGGAGCAGCGTCCATAGCGCTGGACTCTGGCTGCACCAGATGAGGACCAGCACATAATTTTCCTCGCAGCAGGGTTTCTGCCCTCTACTACCAACAACAAAGCTTCTCTGTAACAAGCAACTCAGTGCAAGCCCCTGTTTTGGCCTGTTCCTGATCATCTTCACCAGCGCCATTTGTATGGAAATGATAGTTACGCCCCTTTGGCCTCAGCTGTCATAGATTGCATTGTACCTCCATCCTTCTGGTGCATTAATGTGATTTTCTGCATAGTTGTGGGATTATGGAGAGGGAGGGTGCAGGTCACAGAGAGGTGAGGCTGACTGGTGTCCTATGTGACGGTTAAAGGCTGTAAAAATTACTGCGACGTCTATCTCGTAATGAGGAAGAAAGAAGGAAAGAAGTGGAGCTGATCCCTTAAGCGCATGAGATTCAGCAACTGTTTTTACTCCCCCTCCAAAGTCAGGTTTTAGTGGTGGCTGCATTCTTGTTAAAACCTTGTGCTGCATCTCTTTACAGTTCAACAATACACAGAGGAAATGACAGAAGTGAAAAGATGCCACATAGTCAAAAGAAAAATACAAATTATTTCAAAAATACTTTTCACATATGAATAATATAATAACACAAAATCACAATATTTAAAGTGCTGGGTAAAGTAACTTTTCTAAAAGGTTCTTTTAATATTGGTTTTGCATTTAAATGGTATAAGAATGTTGTAGAGTAATAAAATATTGTACTAGCATGAGAAATTATATTGGAAAAACGTCTTGACAATTGGAATTGATTAAGTTCTTTCATGCTTGGATTGAGCCATGGAGAGACACTGCTGTTCTGCAGCTTTGACAATATTGGGATATTATGCATACATTTTTGTAGGAACTTAAACACAAGGGTGCAGGAGAAAAAGTGACCGATCTGAACCTGAATCAGGTTCAGATCAGAGTCACAGTTGGAGTTTGTCACAGGACAAACTCCAACTTTTTGAATATATAATTTAACCTGGAATATAAATGACAAGCACCTAATGGTGTGAGAAGGTGTACACTAATAAAAAGTTGTTGAAATGTACCTTTAAAGATCTCACTGGCCCAAATGCAGAGCTTTCTTAGTGGTTTCAGTTGGACTGGCCTTTTAATTTCCTTAAGACTTTCTTGAGAACGGTTCTAATTTAATCTTCATACAAAATTAATAAATTGCTGTTTGCAGTTTCAGATGTACCAGCATTAGAGTTAGAGCATTCTTCTTATCTAACACATGCAAAAAAATATTTCTTTTTTTAACCAAGTACAAATAAATTTTAAGCAGTATTTATTTCATGCAAGTGATGTTTGCAAACTTCCAAGCCTAAATAGTAAATGCATTGTTTTGTTTTTGTTTGCAGTCATACATTATCATTTGCAACATTAGCAGGTTGCTCTGCATTCCACTAATTTATTTTAGGCTCAGTACCTCTTGTTATTTCCCGCTTCATTTATTGGCCCCATTTCTGTGTGTTTGCTCCTAAATCTGAGTGGTATATTAAAGCAAATGAACATACATAATTGCAAGCTATGTCTCATTTTTAAATCAAATTTCAAGATATAGTACTAAACATGTAACCCCTAAATAATGTAAAATACAAATATCTTCCATCCTGAAAACACCTTTCCACATTTTGCAAGTAATAATTGCAAATTGTAATGTTTTTAATGTTAAAAAAAATCTTTAAAAGTCCTTACTCTGATGCCTTCTAATAAAATCCACTATGACCACAGTTGGGAAAATAAACCCCAACTGTGCGTAATCACCATAAAAACAGATGTTCTGTGAACTTCTCAGGGCTTAGACAACGTAAGAGAACAAACAGCTTCATAAAAACTAAAGAACAAAGTCAACTGGACAGGAATAGTGTTGTTGAGATGTTTGATGGAGGGTTAGATTATAAAACAACACCCCAAGTTCACAAGATCACATTGTTCAATTCATTATTCAAAAAATAGAAAGAATCGGATGCAACGACATTGCTAGCAAGACATGACTGGGAAGGGGAGCATTAATCAGAGACACAGCCGACGTACTCAAGAAGAGGAATCTGTTAAAAGAAAAACAGAAGTGTAAGATGTTTGCCAAGGGACTCATCTCAAATGAGGCCAAAATTAAACATTTTTGGACAAAGGCGTCTCTACAAGTCCATTCTCAGCGTAAATCTTTTTGTCTGAGTAAAAGACTTCACATTGTAGTGGAGGTTCCCTTTTAAGTAGGACCGCAACCCTGATCATACGGCCTGAGTGACAATAAATATCACATACCAAAGACATTGTGGTAGTAGAAAGATCCAGTCAAATTCCAGATATGAATCCAATTCAGAATCTTTGACAAGATCTGAAAATTGATGTCCTCAAATGCCCTCCATCTGATCTGACTAAGACACAGGAATTTTTCAAAGAAGAATAAGCAACAATTTCTGTCTACAGACATGTAAAGCAAGCTTTGCATTGATCTCTTCCACAGAATCATCAACATTTTGAAGTTGTTTCTGGGATGCAGAAAAATCTTGCAGGTTTAAAATATATACTTATGTACACAAAGCATTGGATGCACACAGATTACTAAAATGTTGACTTTTAGAAGTTATTTTTAACTTTTTTATGCCTCCTCTGGTTTTCTCTGACAGCTGGAGGGCACCGACTGCGTCCACACAGCGCCCTCCCATCAGTTAGCTGTTCTGCACTTGTTAGGCTGAATCTCTTAATCATCAAATCTTTGACGCTAAAAGATGGATTGCCCCAGTTTGCTCTGCGCAAAGTGCTTCTGTTGTGAGCTGTAGCTCTCCGTTAGAAATTGTCAAACGATGAGAACACACACAAACGTTCATAACAGTCTTCTTTCTCCAGAGCTGTGAAGAAAGACGAGAGGTCGGTGGTTTCAGGTAGCTGGATGACAGAGCGCCGAAGGTTTCGCTCAGAGCATCTCTCTGTCCTTAACTGCTCTGAGCTTGCTGTGGCGGCACTAAATTATTCAAAAGACAGCAGTCATCCCAGAGGAAACTGAGCAGACTTTGCACTAAGCCCAGGAAGAGGCAGACGGGGAGCCGGGGCACCGCTGCTAGAAATAACAGCAGAGTCGTTTGAGTGTTGTGACTTCAGCACATAGAGCTTGTACCTGGTTCAGAGACAGCTGCGAATGGAGCATGTGTTAGCAGCCGAGAAGGGTAAAAGGTCTGCAAGCAGATGTGCTGATGCAACATGGAACAAAGGCTTCTGTCTAAAGAGTATTTTGATGATGGATGCGGCTGACGATCAGTTGCTGCTTTAACCTCCACAGCCTTCTGTCACTCTGCACCTCCCCCTCTTTGCTCTACAGAGACATCTCTGCTGCGAGGAAAGTGACAGTCGATCTTTCTCCCTCTATAGGCATGACCGGCCAACTCTGAGAGGAGTGATGGATGATCACTGACTCCTGCCACTTCTGCACTCAGCACCTGACTAGTTCACTCCTTTGTTATCAACTCGTCAACCTGAAAAAAACACGTTTGCAGAATCAAACCTGCAGGTGCTGAAGGAAAAACACTTTCCCGTACAAAAGCAAATGTAACCTTCACACACTGGTGAAGAGATCCAGAGAATGTTCAAGCTCGGTAGGACTGCTTGTTGCATCCCAGTAAATTAGAATATTATGAAAAAAGGTGATTTATTTTAGTAATTCAATTTAAAAAGTGAAACTAATATATACACAGAGAAAGATACTCTGAGTATTTTTTCTGTTAATTTTGATGATTATGGCTCACAGACAACAAAAACCCAAAACGTAGCTTCCCTGAAAATGTTACCCAGCATTTATAAAATGTCTTTTTTTTTTTTTTCTTAAAGAGAAATTACATGTTTTGGTAAAACAATGACAATGAAGTCTACTGACTTGATAACTGTTCAACAGACAGTCACTGATATTCTTCACAATGGAGTAAGTCATGAAACACCATTGCTGAAGAAGCAGAGCAGATCACCGCTCCGTTAATGGAAAGCTCAGAAGCTCAGTGGAAGAGAAAGGTGCCAAAGTAACAGGCATGACTGCAACTTTGGCAGGCGAACAAGCTGCAACCGCTGCAGTGAAGCAATAATGTGAAGCTGGAGATGTTGACTCCAAGCTTTCTCTGGGTTAATGCAGCCTTCATAAAGAAAAATTACAAATCAAAAACACAACTTTTCCTTTTGCTCTTAGATATAACGAGACAAATTTTCAAAGCAGTCAAATAACCATGTTGCTGTTTGTCTCTAATTCAGTTTACAATGTTTAATTTTGCTAATTATATTTCAAACATATTCATTAGTATCTGAAGATGGAGGGTTTATCCATGTTCTTAATGAAATTTCCTGGAGCAGGGAAGTTATTTATTGCAAAATATAATTTTCACCATGTTCCACCTTCACTTCATATAGTTAAGATGCATTTTAAGTGACTTTCCTTCCTTGTCTTTGACAATTCAAATGAATCCACAAATAAGGCAGGAAACTGAAACATTCATGCCTAACAGCACAATTTTCTCTGTTGTTTTTGCTGGTTAAAAAAAATCGATGCAAGTTTCCAGCCTTTTATTCTCACACTCCATTAGCCAATTTAATTTTCAAACATCTCAAGATGAGTGTGTCCTTTGATTTATTCTACATTCTGCTCCATCAACAATCATTATAGGTGCTGCGATAATACTCCCTGCTTGTCATCTGGCTTTCATTTACTCGCTCAGCTGTGCCATGTAAAAATAGGTGAGCTTTTTATGATGTGCTGCAGACATTTTTGGCAACCTTGATTACTTAAGAAACATGATTAGACCCCAGCTGTTTACTTTCCTCGGCCACCCACAGCTGTTTTAGATTCACGCTCAGGAGAGGAACAGTCCAACATTTAGAAAATGTGGGAGGAAGGAGGAATCTCTGCTGATGTGTGTTTAAATGAAATAATCCTGACAGATGTGCGTGGGTGTATTTAAATGACCTTTGTGTATGTTAAAATTGAGAGCAGTGGAAATTAGAGAATGAATGAATGTTTCTGTCTCCCAATGGTTACACCAGAAATTTTTTTTTTTATAGATATATTTGATTATTCTAACATATCTGCTCTTTGACTGATAGGAAATGAAATGTGTGATGGTTTCTCTTAGAATAACCCCAGGCAAACAAATAAGTGAGAGAGTAATATTTTCTAGCAGCTTAGAAATAATAATTTTAAAAAAATCATCCACCAGAGAGCATAATATCACCAACCCAAAATAATGGTCAAAGTCATTTGTTGCCAAAGTTGATTTTGGCCAAAAAATAAAATAAAATAAAATAAAATAAAGAGAGTAAAATCACCACCCTTGTTTAGTGAAAACATTATTTAGGCAAAAAACAACAACAAACAAACAAACAAGCCAAACCCCCCCCCAAAAAAACCCCCACTTTTGGCAAAATATGACTTATTTTAGGAACAAGATAATAAGTAATTAGTCTAAAAACGAATCATAAAACAGCAATGATTAAAACAGACAATAGAGGGACACCAGTGGTAATACGATTTGGTGCCTCGCAAAAGGATTCAGACTTTAAAATTTTCACATTTTGTCTTTTTTCTAACACAAATTTTTATGTATTTTATGTGGCAGACCAACACACCCTGTAAAGTGAAAGAAAAATTAAGAGTTTTAATTTTTCTGTTGATCTATATTTATTATCTTTTATCTTTATGCTTTTAAATAAAATCCAATGCAATAAATAAAGAAATGAATAAGCAAAGGGCAATTTAATCTTTGTATAAATCCAGCTACTCTATCAAGGCCTCTGGTGTTTGAATATCATGGAAAACAACAGATAAGTGATAAGATGCTGAGAAAGCTTTTAAAGCAGCATTAGGTAAGAAAGCAATATGGCAAGTTTCAACTTTTAGACATCTCAGATGAAAAGCATTAACCTCGGGAGGTTCTACGAAGATTTGCAGCTCAGTTTGAACAATTTGTCAACAGGGGAAATTGTAGTCCTGCTTTTTACAAATATGACCTTTACAGAGGAGCAGCAAGACAAACAACTGTTTTTAAAATGCCTTCTGTTTGCAGTTTGTCACAAGAGCATCCAACTGCAATCACTATCAAAATGTAGCTGTTCCAGTAAGACACACTCCTCTGGATGCAATATTTCCAGTAAAATGCAAAAAGCCTAAACAGAAACATGCCTTTCATCTGAAAGCCATGATGATGTCAAACTGCTCACTTTTGGAACAATAGCTGAGGCTTTTTTTTTTTTTTACTCCTATACAGCTCAGACTTTCTCCTCATTTGTGCCAAAATATTGTTAGAGATGAGGAGGCAAGACAGAAAAATAGCAGCTTGAAGCTAAGTGTGCTCTCCCTTCATTTTTTATGCAATTGCAAACATTAGCGCTACAGTGAGCTGCTACTGGAAGTTAGAAAAGCACCAGTAAAAAACTTCCTCTGGCCATTACTTCAAACGCTGCATGACTGTTTGGAATCCACTCACGGACCTTTGCCTCTTTGCATTTGCGAAGATAATTGAAGAAATTAATGAAAGCAGTTTGGTCCTTCAGTAGTAATCAACACTTGAGTTGTTGAGAAAGCTGACCTAATGCTGGAGAGTGATTATTAACCTCCATGATGAAAGTTCATCTTGAAATGAGTCACTGCAAGTCTGAATAAAACAATCTGAATGTCAAACTGTTGCATAAAGACATTCTTTATTGCTAGTATTTATGTTTAGTTTCATTCGCGAGACTCTGAGATTGAGAGACAGGCCGGGCTCAGCTTGAGCTCAAGTGGGCTGGAGAATTAATTATGAGATTAATCATGAGATGAAGAAATGATTGGGAAAACAAAGCCGCAATCAAAGAAATACATTATAACTCTCTGTTTGACAGTGATTACTTTCTAAAGCCTAAAGGAAATATATATATGCGACGTGGCAGAAACTGATATGATGATGTCACTGCTGATTTATGGAACAATAGCTGAAGCTTTCCTCTATGCTATTTTGAAAGCTGCAGCGTGGATGCACTCCTCACTTCTAAATTTCTAAGCTTAATGATAAATTTGCTCTACATTCAAGCAATTCAAATTGTAGTGGAAATGATATGCGATGAGCATCACGCTAGACAGAGCAGGAAACAAATTCTCAGCCAAGTTAATTGTTTCACCCTGCAATAAACTATAATCAAGCTGAAAAGAAACTTTCCAAATGAGATACAGTTTGGGTAAATTACATATTGTGATGTTAAATGCTAGGATTATAATATGATTTTTTTTTCTCTCAATCCATCATTTAAATAGTCACATGGTCCCAGAGGCAGCAGACACTTGACTGAGCAGTCTAATTTATATCCAGAAACATAAATTGAGAGCATAAGTTCCTGACAGCTGTGCAGCAGTTAAATGACATATGATGTCTAAAAATAGACTCAAAGATTGCTCTGGAGGGCAGTAAGAGCAAAATTACTGCCCAACTATCATCTTGAAGACATGAGTATAAATATCTATAAGTGACTTTCCATTTGTTAGAAAAAGGTATCATCAGAAGAGCAAGTTTATGTCACATTTCCTGATATTCACTTAATGGACATAACAATACATGCTTTAGGTAAGAGCATCAAGAAGATCTGTGTGGCAACAACTACACAGTAAATTCTGCAATTTCAGTTTAATACCCTGCACAATTTTAGCTCCCCACACATGATTGCTCTGTATTTAGTTCCATCTATCTCCCCATTAACTCTGACCAGAACCCCTGAAGAAAAGCCTCCAACAGCATGATGCTGTTGCTGCTATGCTTTTCTGTGTAGGATGCTGCAACCACGCCACGCTTTTCAGATTACATCCACAAATGTCAATTTGTGGATGTCAATGTCAAAAAAACATCGACATCCACAAATCATGTTCCATACACTTTACAGTTACACTTTACCTTGTGTGAGTTTGTCACAAAAATTCAAAACATTTGTGATTACGTGCAATTTTTCAGTGTTTCACCATGTATATATGGGTTCTCTTTGTTGCTCCAGCTTGCTCTCACACTCTGAAAGCATGACAATTAGATTAACTAGTCACTCTAATTATGAGTGTTTGTGTGCAAGACATTTGTGTTGTGTCCCAGGGATGAACCTCTCACAAGATTATTGCTGATTTCTACTTTCTATGCTACACCTAAACATAGTTCCAGCAATAAAATATTAAAGATTTATCACTGAACTCAATACTTACTTTTTGTGTTTTTATTTATTGTTAAGCCATGCTAACTTCTTGTACTCATAGTAAAATAAGCAACTATTTAAAGTAACAGATTGATTTTCTGTACTAACATATCACCTGGAGAACTGTACAATAGACTGAGATAGGAAGCAGAGAAAGATAAAAAAAATGGATATAATATCTTCCATCCAAGAGCTATATTAGTAACTGCTGACAGTTTGACCTTTTAATGTTCTGAAACAGTAATAACTATGTCATTGAATCACACCTTCTGATAAATGCCTCTTAAGTCCCGCAGGAGAATAAACCTATTTAAGCTGTATCTCTAGCAACAAAGGTTTAAGTACTTTAACAACAGAAATCATTTTTAAAATACAGCTAATTTGAATTTATCTTTCCCTTTGTTACAAATACCCAAAAAAAGTTTTATAAATCTTAATATTTAAATCCTGTTCTGTTAGAATACAGAACATGACTCATGGTCCCTGTCCTGCCTGCTCAGTCTATAAGTGATTTAATTGATCACATTTCTCTGTTTAACCATAGTTTTGCCCTGCATCTGACTGCTTTCATGACAAAAAAGATTTATGTTGTGAATGTTTCATGTGAATTGATTTTTCCAGTTGAGAAAGTGTCTTGACTGTAGCTGTGCTGCAGCACAACCTGGTCAGCTCACCATCATATAATCCACCATGAACAGCAGGATGTAAGAGAGGGTGCTTGAAAATGTAAGCCCATCTATCAATGTTTTAATGCTTGAACAGAACTCGACCCTACAGCAGGATGGTGAGCCAAAAACATTCCTGTAAATCCATCAAGGTCTGGCTAAGAATTGAGAAATTTAACATCCTGAACGGATTGTGGAACAATATTTACCATATTTCTTGAACTATCAAGAAAACATGCATCACTGATAATATCAGCAGACACTGAAACTAAAGACACTAAAACTCAGCTGGGATTAAAAACAGGCACGTTTTGCTCTGATGATGCATTTGATCAGCCCCAATTCCAGTTGAAGGATTACAGTGTGCTTCCTGTAACTTTTCTAATTCCTCTCTTGGGGAGTTGTAAATTGGCATGTGGTTACGGCTTAGGTGGAAGGAAAGAAGTTTTCCTTTTTTCGCCGTGGGGGTTCCGATGTAAAAAAAAAAAAAAAAGCTCCACATAAAGGCTCAGTGAGCTCACCTTGGGCAGAGGACGACACATTTTTAAGCAGAACCTCTGTGTTCTGTCTTCCTTTAAAGTTACATGTGCATAATCTTCACTTGTCAAACTGGCAGGTTGTCTTTTTAAATTTTTCATCCCCTTCCAGAACTGACACTTTAAAGGTCTCGGCTCCTTCCTCTGACTTTTTCCCCACAGTGTTTAGATGTTGCTGATTCATCCTGTCCCCTGCAGAGAAAATAGCTCCAGTCAGAGTCTTGTTCTTGCAAAGCAGAGCTCTGCCTCAAAGAACAGCATCTTTGACTTGTGGCTTAGCGTGAGCCTTTGTAGGAGATCATTAGCTGCTGTAGCAAATGCCACTGCACTATAAACGAAAAGTGACATAAATATAAGGCATAGGAGGTGTTATGTATTGTATGCTGTGGGAATTGTGAACGTTATTGCAAATACAATTTGCTCTGCGTATTATCTGATTTTAGCAGCTCACCAGGTCATGCATGGAATTAATTTCTTCAAACTCTTCAGCCTGTGACCTTATCTGCGTCAGCCCAAATATTTAAAATTTGGGCTGAAACAGGTTGAAATATATGGATTTACAGAACAACAAAACCAACAGCAGTCACAGAGGAACGGGACATCCTGGATGTCCCAGCCACCAAGAGCTCCGTTCCTGCATCATCTTTGCAACAATTCAAAAGCAGCTCGCACAAATTAGACCCACGGGGAGTAAAAACAGGCCAGTGCACTGCAAACAACTGTCACTCAGATCGGCTTCTGCTGCAGACAGAGGGGACACCGCCACGTATGCAAGGTGCACCAGCAGAGGAATTGGCCACGAGGGAGCAGATGTTCCTCTACTGTGATGCCTCTTGTGCTAATAAATGCTCCTGGCACTGTGCTGCTGGATAGCACCCACACCCACAGCTTGTTTGCTTCTCAATAAACTTCAGACAAAGGTATTGTTACCGACTGCAGAGAAAAAGAAATGTGTGGAAGTGTGTGAGATTTGTACAAATGGCTTGCAAATGAATTCATCCTCCTTTAACGTCTTGACGTCACATTTCAACTGCAAACTTCAATATCTGTATCTTCAAGAAATGTGAAAAGTTCAAAGGGGAGTAAAACTTTTCGCGCTCATCGTTTGCACGCGCACACACACATCTGGGACACGAAGGTGACAGAGGAGGCAGAAAGGAGGATGTCCCGAATCAACGGGACCCTGGCAGCTTCCGCAACGTTTCAGATCTCAGGTTGCTTTCACAACCACGATCGAGTTAGGAACGCCACACATCAGTGCAGATGGGCAGGACGAGCTGCCAGCTGTTGTCTTTGTGGAGACGCTCTGGCGAGCAGGAGGCGTCACATTTGACTGGACGAACACAAACTCTTACTCTTCTGCAAGACGAGTGGTGATCCCCAAAAAGCAGAGCAAAAAGCGGCTCCAGAGGAGAGTTGTGTATCAGAGTGGAGAGGTGCAATTCAGCATGTCAGGGCATAAACTGGATTCTCCACACTTATTAGTTACACATTGTATATTATGACGAGAAAGGGATTAAGCTTATTTAATACGTCAACTGGTGAATGTGTTATTGTGTAGTAACCTGAAAGTACATAAATCATCGACATAAAAGAAGCTCCTTGAAAATGGAGGCGAGGCTTTTTGAAAACAACAGCAGGCAAATTCTTGAGTGCAAATAAAAACGGCTGTACAGCACAGATAAAAGTAATGAGACAGTGCATACAGAGTGCAAAATTAACACATTAAAAAACATCCATGCTCCTCATTTAAACAACAAAGGACTTTGTTCTTTTGCTCTTTGCCATTTGCTGGAGTTCAAAAGATGGTGAAAACCCGTTTCTTATCTCTTTGCCCGCTGCCATTGTAGAGGATGGTATACAGTTTGTAATGGCAACCAATTACTTTGGCCTTTCATCCAGGAGGCAGCATCAAACGGCGTGACTGTCAGCCTTTGTTGCTGGAGGCGGGCGGGCAGTGTGGAGAAGCTGATGCTCGCTTTCTTCTTCCTTACCCGATGTCCGCCTTTGGATGATAAAACGCGTTCATGGGGATCAGCTTAACTTCATTCAAATCAGGACCTCTGGCAAATGTTTGAGGTAAGAATACTTTAAATACCAAGTAAAGGTTCAACCTCTGATCCCTCAGAAAAAAAAAAAAGCTGATCAGTTTAAAGGCGTTTGTAGATTCAAGGGGTTGCTAATCTAAACATGTTTGTCACCCTGTTGCTACCTGAGAGGTTTTTTTTTTTGGCTTTCCCTCCCACTGGGATTTAACAGGCACAGCAGATGAAGCCTTAGAGCAAAGAAAAAGCCCCTTAGGTCTGTGTTTTTCTGCAAACAAAGCATGCATACAAGTGCACAGATGTAAAGACAGGAAGGGACAAACAAAACCTGCCTGTCCAGGGGTATATTTAGATTCTTGCATAATGTGCTTTTAACACAACACAGAGTGGATGAATTTTTAATGTCGGCATGGACAGGGACAAAGAGAGAGAGAGAATGAGAGAGAGAGAAAGAGAGAGAGAGAGGAATAGAGAAAGGGAAAAAATCAGGAAAGTTAAGCATTTAATCTGTGCAGTTGCTTTGGGGTGAGACAGATATCTGAAAACAGCCTATCAGCATCAGGGGCAGGACACTGGCTTGCCACCGATGTTGCAGCCACGGATGGCTGCGTCTGCAGGAGGAGGGATGGCGAACAGGAAAAAGGAGCCAAATATTTGGGAGATGCATGAGGCACAAGACCAAGGAGAGGGACGTTTGCATGAATGAGTGAGCAGGAATAACTATGAGCTATGTCAGTGCTGTGGAGGTTTTCCCAAAGGGATCAGAGTGCTGCAGCTCCTCTGGCAAAGCCCCTCCACTCGGATGAGAATGTTTACTATGAAAAGACAAGAACAAACATGTATACCGCAGAGTCTGGCTGGGAAAAGTATCTTCAGAGTTATTGAATAAGAAGAGCAATTGCTGGCCTACAAAGTCAGATTTTCTCACTTCTCTTTCATATCATGTTCATTTATTGGTTTCATCTCAGAGAAAATAAGCAGAATATGAAGGAAAACCACACAGGATACTGAGCAGCAAGGCAGCTAGAACATCTAAAAATAGAAGCTGGACAATTTTCTCTTCCAGTCTTGGTATTAAAGTGAGAAAAGGCACCAAGATGAAAAATAATTACAGATTTATTGTTTAGAGCATCGGTGTTTATTCTCAATTGTTTTTACCACAAGGAATTCAGAAAAAACATAATTTCAGACAGCATATAACACAACCTGATCAACACAGACACTTAGCAAACCATCCTTTGTGCGCAAAGGACAGGTGTGACTTAATAAATGCATCTAATTAATTTAATTGAACCACATTTTTTGAGTAAGAAGGGCTTGTTTAAGGTTGTGCCCCACTGTTTCAATCAAATTTAGGTCGAGACTTTGACTAGGTCACTTCAAGACCTTTAATTTGTTTTTTGAGCCAATTAGAAGTGGATTTTCTGGTGGCTTCAGATTACCTTACTCATATATAAACAATGTGGCTTTGAGTGCAAGATTACACATTCTCTTTCAGATTTTCAAATAGAAAGACAAATTTATGATTCTATTATTTATCATTTAAATCGTCCTGGTTCTGAAAAAGCAAACCCAGATAATCATAATACCCCAACCATGTTTGACTGCTGGTATGTAGAGGAAAAGAGGGGAAAGAGACCTTCCAACGTCAAACAAAGTTAGATCGACAAAGTTTCAGTACTACATGCAAGGAAAATGTTCAACAATTATAACAACAGTCTGAGTTTACTTAACATCTCTGCAAATTAATTTTTTTTTCAATAAAGTTCTAATTTCCATTTGATCAGGTGTTCATCAAAATCACATAAAATTAATATTATAAAAGGTATTTTTGACAGGAAACAGGTCTTCCAACTTCTAATGCATTAAATGCATTAATTGTGAGGCACTACAATAATACAAAGCCGCTTTAAACTGAATTGTTCTCCCTTCCGGGTTGATATGTTTTTGATATGTTTTTGCAAAAGTCAGCAGACATTTATCAAAATAAATACCATGAACGTTGTCTGAAAGGAAGCGCAGTTAATGTCCAGCTGCAAAAAAAACCATTTTTTCTATACGTCTGCTATCATGACTAAAACATCAGCAAACAGCCTCTTCGCAGAACGGTGGATTCTTCATATGAAGTATAGTCTAACCCCGTAAACTCCCCATAGTGACACCTGGGTAGAGCCCACAGGAGGCAACACAGGATGCAAAATGTGCTCTGCGGGAAATGGAGTGTTATGTTTACAGCACACCTAGAGGGATGAATGAAGCTGAATACTTAAATAATGTTTGTTTTTCTGTCAATATTCACTTCAACTTCAACATGTGCAATGAAAGAGAGGCAATCCAGACACAGACAAGTAGAAAAAAAAAATACAAAACAGGAGCTATTATTAGGCCAGGAGCAAGAGAATGAGCTCTTCTATCCACATTCTGCCACAATTGCAGAATGTGCAAAACAAATTTTAAAAACACCAATTTGCTATATTTTTTTATAAAAATCAGACAGCAACATATCAAACTGCAGATTAATGCCTGAGCAAAGCAATTGCACAAAAAAATTATCCACTTTTTGTGGCATGAAACACTGTGAATGACCTTCATATGTAATAAGAATATAAACATTTCTCACAATGAGAGCTATAGACTCAATGACTCTTTACTCTTTTTGTTCTGATGTGAAAAATGTATTCTAAATATTTTCTTATTAGATTATTTTAATTGCAAAATGTTTAAAATATATCATGAAAATGAGGACGCGATATTAATAAAAATTAGATTTTTCTTTTAAGAGAAAATCTTTTATTTGCATCATACAGTGTCAAGATGTGTTTTTGTGCAGCTGCAGAGGGTGTACAAACTAAATGAACAAGATGTGTCTGGGAACTTGTTGTTTTTCCTGTGGCCTTCCCGGCATGGAAATAGTGTTTAGTTTTAGCATCCCGTAGACATGTTAGTGAATGAGCGTACAAGGTTGAACTATTCCGTCTGTTTTCCTTTGTTTCTTTTGTTTGGTCTTGGAAGATTGAGTCTCTCTCTTTGTTAGCAGAGAGAGGTGAATAAAGCAACTACGTAACTCTGAGTTCGTTAGAGCAGAATGATTTTCGCCTAATGCAGTGTATTTTTGCTCTCCGTCTGCAGATGTATTAGATTGTTTTTGCTCCCTGACTTTTGTCTGGACCTCAGGCTCTGAATTGTGCACTTCACAAAGCAAACATTCAAAAAAAAATTTTTTTTAGACTGTGCTAATACTTCCAAATAAGTTTAAAGTTAATTAATTACCTTCAAAAGAGCCATAATTATCGCCGTACCACGACATTCCTGTTCATCCAAACTAACAAGCTGGACATCGTGACGGTGCGGTAAGGTTGGAGAAGGAGTTAGCAGCGGTGGTTAGCCACTCTAACTCGAAACAGCAGGACGCACTGTTGAAGTATTCCACACTTTCACTTTACTTAAATTTGGTTCGTACAGTCTTTGGTGCAGATTCAACTCAAATGAATAAATCAAGATGGCTTTTAAAACCACTGACATTCATGGTCTTAAGAATAGATGAAGCTCTTCAAGCTGAAGTCCAGCACCTTCATCTTCTATTCGCTTTCAATTACAGGTTACAAAGAAATAGCCAAAGATGGAAGGTGTAATTGTGGAGGCCGAGAGGCTCAATTTTTCTGTATACAAAATAACCTGCAGGATTGTGGACAGAGGCGCAACAAACTGATAAAAGGGATACAATAATTTATTTTAAAAACAACTAGTTAAAAAGGAAACATTTGCTAAAGAAGGATCATTATACAAGTCCATTAAAAAAAAGTCTTAACTGGCCCACAACAGGGGGAAGAGGAAGGGGCGCGGTCCGCTGCTGCTCACACGTCCAGCCGGGTCCAAACAATCCTCCAGTCCACACGGACCTCAGTGAGCGCTAGCCAACGGCTCCGTTCAGGGGAACACGGTCCTTACTGCTTCTGTACGTCCAGCTTGATCTCCGGTTCTCAGCCCAGCAGTTCCACTTCCTTAGCCGGCCGCCCGCTCCTCTGCCGCGACCAGATTAGCAGTCCTCAGGGCCGGTCCCTCCTGTAGCCAACGCCTGAAGCCAGTCCGAGCCGTCTGCCGCTCCTTCACGCCGTCACAGTCCCAATGGCCTTTTTACTCCTCCTGATCTGTAAACAACTTGATGAAGATGCGGATCAGCTGTGTTGCTGCCGTGGGGCGCATGCGGCACGTGACCAACAACCAATCAAAACATGCAAAAACAAAACATTTAATCCAAAATAAACTAAGAAAATAACTTCAAAATATACAATCCAAAACAATATCAAAATCTAACTCAAAAGGAAAAACAAGGTCACCTTGCCACACCCCCCCACACTTTAATGAGGCCCGTCCCGGCCGATGTTTAGTCTCTATAACGAGAAGGACATTGTCCTCTCGTAGCGCGTGTTGAACGGCGCAATCCTTGTTCCGGTTCTTCATTAACCACAGGGTAATAGAGCATTAACGGCAGTTCAGGTGTCTCAACAGAAGGTTGTTCTCTCAACACATCAATGGAAGGAGCAATACAAATCTTCAAAGCATTTCTATGCAAAGTTCGCTCCTTCCCACCTTTCTCTGGCCTAACCCGATAAACCAGCCCTGTATCTCCAACAACCCCCACAACCACATGTGGCTCTGGATCCCACCAACTATGTAGTTTCCCTTGTCCTTGTCGGTTCCTATCACGGACCCACACGCGTTCCCCCGGGAGAAGCGCACTGGCCTTGGCTTTTTTGTCATAACGCCGTTTTTCGTTATTTGCAGCACTACTCATCCTATTCCGAGCTACCTCATAAGCATAAGATAACTTCTGGTGGTGTTCTAAGACCCATCCTTGCAAATCTCTACGGGGTTGTGTGTCTAACACCCCCAAACTCAAGTCGACCGGGAGCCTCAGATGACGCCCAAACATAAGGTAAGATGGCGTAAACCCTGTAGCGCTATGGATAACATTGTTATAAGCATGTAATAACTCTGGCAAATGCTCTGGCCACCTACTCTGTTTTTCAACCTCAAGTGTGCGAAGCATATTTAATAACGTCTGGTTCATCCTTTCTACTCTCCCATTACCTGCTGGATGATAGGGGGTAGTGCGACTTTTAGAAATGCCATACAAACTGCATAGCTCTTTCATAAGTTCCGATTCAAAATTTGGTCCCTGATCCGAATGGAAACGCACTGGGCAACCAAATTGTTGGATAACATGAGACCAAATTGCACGAACAGTAGTTTGCGCAGTTTGATCCCGTGTAGGAACAGCCCATGAATAACGAGTGAACATATCAGTCATTACTAGAATACTTTGATAAGTGTCGCTCGGCCGACGCAAGGAAAGGAAATCAAGAGCTACTACCTCTAACGGGTAGGACACTTCTATGGGCTTAAGAGGTGCTCGAGGTTCTACACGGTCTTTTTGTAAACTACAGACAACACACCCATTCTGGAAACACTGTACCCCCTTTTCCATGCTTGGCCAAAAGAAATGGCGCCTTAGGTGAGCGAGGGTCTTCTCCACTCCTGCGTGGGCTGTAGCTTCATGACATTTCTCCCAGACCTCCTGACGCTTAAGATCTGGGCACACAATCTGAAAACGGGGCTCACATACATATGAGTCAAACACACGTCTACAGAGAATCCTTTTGTGTATACAGAGTCTTTTCCAGTGTTTTAACAACTTTTTTGCTGGTTCACTTAGAGTTGCCTGCTCAGTCGTATTTGGGGTTCTCCCTTCTTCCACATACACTCGTACCTGATGTATGTCTGGGTCTGCCGATTGTAGAGCCTGCCAATCTTCACCCCACTCCAGTAAAGCCACGTCTTCTGTATCCGCCTCTGTTAAAGTCGCCACAGCACAGCCACTGTTGATGGAAGTTTTGGGGAATCTAGACAATGCATCTGCGTTAACATTCTCTTTTCCCGCTCGGTACTTTACCTCAAAATCAAATGAGGCCAGCTGAGCAACCCATCTTTGTTCCACTGCCCCTAGTTTGGCAGTTTGAAGGTGGGCAACTGGGTTATTGTCCGTAAATACTGTGAACTTGGCACCAGTCAAATAGTCCTTAAATTTTTCAGTAATTGCCCATTTCAGTGCCAAAAGCTCCAATTTAAATGAGCTATAGTTTGCATCATTTCTCTCGGTAGGGTGTAAACTACGACTAGCATAAGCGATTACTCGCTCTTCTCCTTCTTGATTTTGTGCCAGTACTGCACCCAATCCATAATTGCTGGCATCAGTGTACAACCTAAAGGGCTGGGTGTAGTCTGCATAGGCCAATATTGGTGCTTGAGTTAACGCCTCCTTCAGTTTGTCAAATGCAATTTGACATTCTAATGTCCAATCAATTAATTTTGCACCATGCTTCTTGTCAGTAGGGATGCCTGTTAACAGAGAATTAAGTGGGTATGCGATCTTAGAGAACCCCTGGATGAAACGTCTATAGTAGCCTGCCAGGCCCAAAAACGCCCGTACTTCCTTAACAGTCTTTGGGGCATTCCACTCTGTAACTGCAGTCACCTTCTCTGGATCAGGCATAACTCCCCTCTGATTGACCACATGACCCAGGAATCTCACCTCTTTCTGAAGCAGGTTACACTTGTCAGGTCTCAACTTCAGGCCATGCTTCCACAGACACATGAAGACTTCTTCCAAGTGCTGTAGGTGGGTATCAAAATCAGGTGAATATACAATTATATCATCCAAGTATACAAGCAGAGACTCAGCGATCTGACCACTTAAGCATTGTTGCATCAATCTCTGAAATGTTGCAGGTGCATTGCAGAGGCCGAATGGCATGCGCTGAAATTCAAAAAGGCCCAAAGGTGTAGTAAAGGCAGTCTTTTCTCTATCCTTAGGATCAACCTCGACTTGCCAATATCCACTGGCCAAATCTAAGGTGGAAAACCACTCTGCCTTGGAGAGGGAGGTCAGAGTCTCTTCAATCCTAGGGAGAGGGAAGGCATCTTTATGAGTAACAGAGTTCAGTTTTCTGTAATCGACACAGAACCTCCAGCTCCCATCTTTTTTCTTGACCATGACAATAGGTGCGGCCCAGGGGCTGGAACTTTCAGTTATCACACCTTTGTCCAACATGTCCGCTAATAATGACCTCATTTCTTATACATGAGTGGTGGCAGTGGTCTGAATCTCTCCCTTGTGGGGCATGCATCTCCCGTCGGGATGGTGTGCTTGACGGCATCCGTCCGACCGAAGTCCTCATCATGTTTAGAAAACACTTTCTCCCATTTTTGTAATAAGGTGGCCAACTTACTGGCCTCAGCAGGCGTTAAAACTGGTTGTTCCACCAGTCTCTGTAGGCTGAAGCTTCGGCTCTCCTCCAAGGAATCCACAGCTTCCACCAGTCCAACCTGCACCACACCGCCGTCATCAACAGTGAGGCCGACATCACGACCTCCATGGACATCCACGTCATCAACCTGATAGAGGCGGCCAATTTTCCGGTAGCGCCCTAAAGTAACTGGAAAGTTATTCAAATTTTTCAGCCGAACAGGGAGCCTACCATTTCTGACGACAGCGAGGGTGCGGGCCACTGAAACAGTGTCGGGCTCCTCCAAGGCTTCCACCAGGCCACAATAGTCTCTCCCAGCTGGTCCTGCTCGAGCTCGTCCCCAGATCACCACCTCGCTTCTTGCCGGGATCTTAACCCCTCGTCGCTGAGCTGGCCAGACATATCCTTTGAAGTCGTCCTCTGTGGCAACAGTTATCCTCCGGCAAAGAGAAAAAGCCTCCCGCCATGCCCGTTGGAACCTCGGGCTCTGGCAGCAAAAAGACAAAGGCTTCCCCGGGTTGCAGAAGACTACATCCCAACAGGGTCTAATTACATTCATGCCAATGACAAAGGGGTTAGTAGAACATTCATCAGTCACTACAAAAACACCCTTCTGGTTAATATCAACACCCTCAATCTTAAAGTCCATTAGGGCGTACCCTATACAGGGGATCTTAAGGCCATTTGCCGCCTTAAGCTGGATGTAGGTAGGTGCATTACTAACATCACAGTCAGGGAAATGTTCGAGGAACAGGCTCTGCTGCATAAGTGTCACTTGTGAGCCAGTATCCAAAAGTCCCTCCAACCTGACTCCTCCCACAAACACCTCCACATAGGGGCAGTTCCCCACTAAATCGGTCGTGGCCTTTTGGTCTCGCTGACCTGACCCCACTGTATAGGCCGCTACAGTAGGGTGTGCTAGTTTAAAGCTGGCTGATTTACAGAGGATTCTCTGCAAAATCTGGCTATATGTCCAGATTTTTTGCACACCCTACAAATAGGCCTACCATCCTCATCCCATTGGTAACTGGTGTCACGGTCCGGGTGCCATTTCCCTCGGCGACGTGGGGGAACAATCCTGGGGTACGCTGATGTTGGCATGGGACCCTTTGTCCTCTGGTCCTTGATCAATTCACAGGCCAGGTCCTTCATCTGGGCCTTTACTTCCTCCATAAGTTCCTTTTTCAGCTCCTGTTTCCACACATCACTCTGTTGAGATCGAACAGTGTTAGGGTCCCTTACCGCGGCACATGTCGCTTCAGGCCATCTTGGACTTTGTTCCTCTTCTAATAGAAGAGCCTCTTGTTGAACAGCGCTGAAGGTCGCATCAGGGTCTAGGCGCACAACTCGCTTTAGCAGCTGAAGCATGGCGCCATCCTCCAGGCCAAGCAGGAATTGGTCCTAAGGTGAATATCAGTGGGTGCTTCAGTTGCATTGTGTTTCTGTAGTTTACGGTACAGCTCTCTCAACCGGAGTCCGTATGCCTGAACGGACTCACCTGGTTTCTGCACACAACCAAAAAATTGTGACCGTAAAGCAGACACAGGAACCTTCTTTGTATACAAGTCATCCAAAACTGAAAATATTTTGTCACCCTATCACGTTCATCATCACAGAGCACATTAATTTGGCGTCTGGGCAACCCAGACAAGGCACCAATCAAAATTTTTACCTTATGCGATTCAGGCAAATCATTTGCATCTAAAAGACCTTGTATTTGCTCCTTCCATTCGTTATATTTAACATCATCATTTTGCCCTACAAATTTAGGAATCCATGGGGCACCAGGATAAATGGGCATCATCATCTTTTCCCTTTTATTAAAAAAATGTCTAATAAAACACTGTTCACAATCCCGCAGGCCCTGCTCACAGCGCCAAGTTGTGGAGGCCGAGAGGCTCAATTTTTCTGTATACAAAATAACCTGCAGGAACAGAGGCGCAAAAACTGATAAAAGGGATACAATAATTTATTTTAAAAACAACTAGTTAAAAAGGAAACATTTGCTAAAGAAGGATCATTATACAAGTCCATTAAAAAAAAGTCTTAACTGGCCCACAACAGGGGGAAGAGGAAGGGGCGCGGTCCGCTGCTGCTCACACGTCCAGCCGGGTCCAAACAATCCTCCAGTCCACACGGACCTCAGTGAGCGCTAGCCAACGGCTCCGTTCAGGGGAACACGGTCCTTACTGCTTCTGTACGTCCAGCTTGATCTCCGGTTCTCAGCCCAGCAGTTCCACTTCCTTAGCCGGCCGCCCGCTCCTCTGCCGCGACCAGATTAGCAGTCCTCAGGGCCGGTCCCTCCTGTAGCCAACGCCTGAAGCCAGTCCGAGCCGTCTGCCGCTCCTTCACGCCGTCACAGTCCCAATGGCCTTTTTACTCCTCCTGATCTGTAAACAACTTGATGAAGATGCGGATCAGCTGTGTTGCTGCCGTGGGGCGCATGCGGCACGTGACCAACAACCAATCAAAACATGCAAAAACAAAACATTTAATCCAAAATAAACTAAGAAAATAACTTCAAAATATACAATCCAAAACAATATCAAAATCTAACTCAAAAGGAAAAACAAGGTCACCTTGCCACATAATCATACATGAGTGTATGAGGTGAAAGCATTAGCATGCTTTCCTTATGCTTTGAAGGCTGCAAGATCGACATACTGACTCATTGACACATAACATTTCATCTTTCAGCTGAGACCAAATTAGCAATCCATTGCCTGCTGTTGGCTTGGAAACAAAAAAAATGTATAAGAGCAAATAAGGCAAAGTCTAAAGAGTCAGAGATTTATGAAACACCTGCCTCCAAAACGTGGGGAGCCAGTTCCTCTGGGAGCTCCAGCACCTACTGGATGACTCACTACACGGTTTTCCTCTCAGCAGTGCTGCTTTCCTCGTGACAATCACACCTGGGGGAAAGAAAGATGACAGAAAACATAAGAGAAAAAAGTTGTTTGGCCTTTTTCACAAGTTTTCTTGAAAACATTGTGACAGCCAGTGTCTGAATTTTGCATAGCTTCTATATTTACAGAGCACTCAGATATTTTAGTGGCCATGACAGATGGCTGAAAAAGAACTGTCTATCCGTCTCCTTGCTTGGCTTTGCTGTAGGAAGGAATCTAAAGGGTCAGAGTATCAGAAAGGACCTACATGGTCGATCAGTAAATGCATAAGCTAGCTGTTACCAATCGAGTCCATATGTTCACATTTCCAGATAGTCACAAAAATTGACAAAGAATAGAGGATTGCCCAAATAGATCAGCTGGGGTCTATATGAACTGCAGCAGATCGTAGTTAGCTCTTAGTTCTGCCTTTCAGCCAGTGATTAATTTTCTATACATACATTGCACTTCTTACAGACTAAAAATAGTCTATGAACTGTTTCACCCAGTGGAAAATAACAGTCATGTATTAATCACCATAGAAAAAGCACCCAAATTTCCTGTGCACAATGCTTACTACAACAGTGAAGTGATGTAATATATTTTTATGGTTTTGTTAATGAAATAATAATAAATGATAAATTTGCAGGTCAGTGATTCTTGAGAAGTGGGACAAAATGAGTTTAAAGTTTGATTTTTTTGTTTTTTTAAATTAGTCCTCAAGCTTATGTACACAAATATTAGAAATAATGTTTTGGAAATGTAAAGCTGCTAAGGTGCAAGCTCCCAGTTGCAACATTTTTTTGAGAATGAAATTTTTAATGTACCTGACCCAGAACTTTGTCATCATCTGACAAAAACAAATGTAAAAGGATTTCTTAATTACCCTATTAGTGATATTTTTACTCAGTTTTACAGACAAATGCTTCTCAAGAAACAAGATAAATATTATTTAAAACAAAAAGCAACATAAAGTCAATCTGACAGTTGACAGAACTGTGAGTAAAAAGAAATACTTGACACATGTGAAGTAATGCCATTTATGTAAAATACATTCAAATGAACTAACTGCACACTTTGGTGAGATTTGTCAACAGTATCACTGAGAGAGTCACATTGTCAGCTAAAAACTCTGATGGAGTTGACAAAATGCCAAACTACCTCAATTTATATGATATTCTGAAGGAGGCCATACTGTAGCTCATAGGTCAATGAAAGCTTTACAGTTTACTAAAATTGAGCATTTATTTCACAAAATGTCATCAGAGTTTTGTAAATTGTCATTTGTTGACACATCATGGTTGTGATGAGCAACTTAGGAATAAAACAGAAAAAAAAAGAAGAATAACATATGCTAACCAGAGCTGCTTGGTCCTCATAGCAAATGAAGAGAAAGGAAGAGGTCATGGGGTCCTCAGAAGTTCTAATGCCCCCCAATAATGCCTGATTTTTTTTTTTTTTTATTCTTTTAATGTCTGATGGTGTTGACAAAAACATGGGACAAATTTCAATTGAGTTGGAAACTATACAAAAATGATTTTTAATTAAATTTATTGATACTTTGATAATTATTTATTTGAATACTTATCCTTAACTGTCAAAATATATTATCTTCGTATTCCTTTAATTGTTTTAAACTATTATACGTTACAATATCCACCAACTACAATGTTTAAAATAAGCAATATTCAGCAAACACTATGAAAACATACATTGTTGTGCTCACATGACCCAGGTTGGTTTAGTGAAATATTTGAAAGAAATTTATTTTGTGTATATTTTATTAAAATTTTGTGCTTTATCCATAGGGCCTGTTTTGTCCCTCTTCTCAAGAGTCACTGAGGTAATTTAATTTACCCTTTGATAAACTGTGATGTATAAAAACCTAAATGCATGTTTTGCATTATTCCTCTATATACAAATGAAATGATGGTAGGAATGATAATTGATAAAGGAAAATATTTCCTCTATGAACTGCACAGTCCTCCATTTTGTCTTGTTATCCACCTTCTCTGAGATTTCTCCGCAGCATCAAATATCTTTGTTCTCTCGCTGAAAAGGGCACTTTTTAAAGCCTCACATTCGAGTCATACTCATGCCCATCCATCAGGAAACGAGAGGACCTTCTTCCTCCTCAGTTTGACTCACGGGGTGTGAACTGATGTCTGGTGCAGTGAGAACAAAGCACCCTTAAGCAGACAGAATAGATGCAGCTGCAGCATACAGAAACAGGGGTTATTACCACAGCACTACTCTCTATTTACATATTTTCTATTTCTACTCTAAGATGAAGCACCAGATGTGCTGGTGTCATTTCCTGTTCAAATACTTAATTGGAAGGAGAAAAAGAGCGCAAAGCGGTTTGGAATTTTGATTTTCATGGAAGGTTTTTATATGTGAGGAAGCAGCTAATCCAAGACCGCATGGCACATCATGTGATGTGTCTAAATTGACACTGATTAGCAGGAAAAACAAACTTAAAAACAGCAGCTCCTGTCTTGAGCTGAGTTTGGCAGAGCCCCCCCCTCCAGGACGCGTGAGTTGCCATCCGGGGCTCATCTGGCCTGTGATGGCCCTGAGGCGGCAGCCGTCACCAGCCGACTGGACCTCCTGCTCCTGGCTGAGTTTTCCAACAAGCTGGGGCCGACTAATGAGGACGTTATCAGATCAGAGTCCTCACCCTGACACAAATAGAGCCGCCAGCACAACCTACGTGACCTTTTCCCACCTGCTCACAAGATAAATGACTGGGAGCTTCACACAAAATTGTCACAACAGATGAGAAGTCACAAATATTGTTTAATACTTCCAGAAAGTAAATAAGTTTGACCGGAAGAAAAAAGAAAGGCACTGTGGTTTAGTAGTATTGATGAACTCTTTGGCCAGAACATTGCACCAAAGTAATCTTGTAAAATTGAATTTTCTTTTCTATATTGTGATTTTGAGAAAATCATTTCTGAGGATGATTTATTTCATATATTTATTAGATTTTAAACCACTTTCAAGAAACACTGTTCACTTGTTTGTAGCCTACGCAGTTGATCAGATTTGCTCTTGGACTTTCTGTAATGCAATCTGTAATACCTGAGTGTTGAAGAGACAATAAAACAAGGAATGCCATCAAACAGAGGAAGCTGTCCACTTATACAAAATGAGACCAGCACTGGTGTGACTTGAAAAAGGATTTCCTCCCCAACAGATTTTTCTTTGCTTATTTTTTTCCTTTGTTGTGTCTTTTTGGTGTCTATTTCTGATTTTTTTTATTTAAATTTTTGACCATACTGAACATAAATAACAATAAATGCCTTTTAAACATCGTATCTGTCGTGAAAAACTTTTTCAGATGAAATGTAAAAAGGTCTTCAATAAGTTGGAACAGTGATGTTGCCTTCTGCTTATGCTCATAGAATCACCAATCATTCTGTCATACTGCTATCCTCACTCATCACTTACCAGCTGGAAACATTGTTAGTGTTTTTAGAAGTCTGTGCACTCAGGGCTCAAACCAAGTGTGAAAAACACCTGTGATTGCTGTTTGTGCACTGGTGAACAATTGCTTGAGAGGCCTAAACAACCAGGAATACGTGACAGATGTGGCCAAAACAACAGTAGAGGACCAACTGTTCTGCCATCATTCCTGATGTGACCCTAAACATTTCAGTGTTGTGGTGCTCAGACGACAAGGATGGACGCTGCACCGTTTCATCAGCTGCTTCACAGCATGATCATCTGCTGTACGAAAAGCCTGAAAGCGGAAAAAGCTGTTTTCCTATGCAGAAATGAGCTGAAAACACTGTTTTTAACTATCATCAGCCCTGTGATAGAAGAATGTGTGTAGAAAATGAAATATTTCAAAGTTTCAATTGTCGTTGCCACAACAGAACCATTCTATCTTTTTGAATGAGGGCCATTACTGTGCACAATGAGCGGCACTTCATCTTTGCAAGCAGGGAGAAAATTATCTTCAAGCACTGCCACTGTAATGGTGTTGTGTAACAAGCATTGTAAGGGTAGGTGTTGTTTTTCTGGCTCACAGGCGAGGACAATAGGGCTGCAAAAATATCTGACATAAGGCTCTATTCTCCGTGTCTTTATATTTGTTTAAGGAAACACAATCTATAGAATCCTTATGAGGGATCAGAGGAGGACAGCTTAATGTCCTGGGTGGCAGCACATTTAATTGCGTGGGAGTAACCAGTGTGTTTCTTTTCCTCATGAAGATCAACATATCTTGGGTGGGAGGGAATCTCGTTTTTCCAGCGTGAATATTTGTGCTCTGCAAGAGAAACTAAATGTTTAAAGGCGGTGTGAGCTCACTGCCTCCCATTTTCACTTCATGCCTTTCTAAATTGAGCTCAGTCACAGAGGCTGGGTTGTTGTTAAACGGATGCATTTTACAGCTTCTTTTTTTTATTTTTTTTTTTTTAGGGGAGGCTTAATGAGCACATCAGCCTTGAATATGTATGCAAGAACCAGGCAAGACAAAGGAAAGAAAACACATAAAAAGGACAAAGTGACTGAGAACTGATTAGTGGCCCAGATTTTTCTCTGAGGTTCACTTTTCTTTTATTCTCCATTTTAAGCAGGTACAGCTGAGAGTTATTTGTCAAACTAAAAAAAAATAAAAAAATTAAACCAGTATTTAAAAAATATTTTGAATATTTTTGAGTCTCGTTTCACAGAAAAATCTACAAATACTGAACTCCAAATAGGTGGGAATCCACTGTACCTACCTCATTCAAAAATCAGTCAGATGGGGCTAACCACAAATGTCTTCACTCAGACTGCACCCAGTTTTTATTTCTGTCAAGTTATGAGAACCAAGAAATCCCCTCAGTGAAATCTGTGTCAACTGGATGGAAGCCAAACAATCTCAAAAAGTAGCGCATCATGTCGCAATCGTCTAAGCAACTTAAGAACAGATCAGATGAGATCAGAAGCATATTCATTGACAACCTTTAGTCTGGAAAAGGTTACAACACACCATAAGGCTTTCAGGCTCCAATAAAACACAGGGAGAATTGTTATCCACAAAAACAGAAAACATGGAGCAGTGGGAAATTGTCCGTGAAAGTGGATGGCCTGCCAAAAACTCTGCAGGCCTCATTTGCCCCAGTTAAGATCAGTGATAAAGAAACAATGTGGTCGATGCACAGTTTACAGAAAGTCATCAAGCTGAAAAATATTAGTAGCATAACTATCAGACATATTCAAACATGTGTATCTAATTGTTATATTTACATTATGCCCTGAAAAAAAATAGGAAACCCTTAAGAAAAATTTAGACCAGTTTTTCTGACTTCAACTTCTGCTTTGTGAATCTTTTAGTAAGTATAGATCTTATTCAAACATAATGTAAAACTTTAAGTAGGCTTTCTTACTAATGACATCAGATCAACAAGCTACAAAGCTTTAATGCTTTAATCAGGCTCTGTTTTAGCTAAGTAGTTCTTTCGACTGGGACAGAATATCTCTTATGGAGGCATACTCTCCACTGTCCAAGATGCACTTAGGAGCATAGCAAGCTCGTTGAATGCAATTGTCAAAGAGAATTGATTAGTAAGTAGGAAGTGCTTTTACACACTTTGATTTGCTTCCTCATGTTCCAGTAAAATTTAATCATTTCAAACTGGTAAAATGTTAATGTTAAACCTGAAGGTCCATCACTAATCCCAAATCCTGCTTCTTATGTCAGGCTTCTGTTAATCTCATAAACAAACCCCTTACAAAGGCCTCTTTCCCCCTCACTTGGCCCCAAATTGACATTTTTTTCAAAGCTTTTACTGTTTATTCCTCAATACTCATACTGTGCCTTGCAAAGATTTTATATCACATGAATCTTTCCACATTTTGTCATGTTACAACCACAAATGATGTATTTGAATGTATTTTACTCGATAGACATATCTATCTATCTATCTATCTATCTATCTATCTATCTATCTATCTATCTATCTATCTATCTATCTATCTATCTATCTATCTATCTATCTATCTATCTATCTATCTATCTATCTATCTATCTATCTATCTATCTATCTATCTATCTATCTATCTATCTATCTATCTATCTATCTATCTATCTATCTATCTATCTATCTATCTATCTATCTATCTATCTATCTATCTATCTATCTATCTATCTATCTATCTATCTATCTATCTATCTATCTATCTATCTATCTATCTATCTATATATAATCAATATAATAATCAATATATATAATCAATATAATAATCTATAGATAGATAGATAGATAGATAGATAGATAGATAGATAGATAGATAGATAGATAGATAGATAGATAGATAGATAGAAGAAAAGGACAGTGTGGGTGAGCTAGCTACAGTGATTACATTTAGTACTGTACCACAATGTTGAAGGCAATGGGATATTTTCTCAAATTTGTTTTAATTGTACTGAAAACATCAAGATTTTCATGATTAATTCTCAGTGTCAAAATATAACATCTACCTGCTTTCAGGGTGAGCGTGTCCCTTCGCCCAGAGGTAATAAACAGGTGAGCAGCCACATCGTTGTTCCTGTTTGAATTGTGTTGTGTCTCTGTAGAGTTTGAGTGTCTCATCCATCATCAGTTCACACAAAGAACAGAATCACTGTTGCCTTAGATGGAAGTAAGAGAGCACAGGAAGAAAAACAGAAAGCTTCAGGGATACATGGAGAATCAGAAGTACACGAAGGCTCCCGACAATACAGAGAAAACGTGACAGACATGGGCACATTGTTCTTCACTCTTATGTGTATGAAGTGTCCAAAGACTGAGAACGGGATTTATAGAGGTTTTTTGGCAGGTTTTGAAGGACCATTCAGATATCCAGTTTCCAGTTCTGCTTGTTTAATCTTTACAGTGAGTGTTGTAGTTTTCACATGTACCAAGGATAACATAAGACACGCAGAGTTAGTGGTCAACTGGTGAGCATGAGCAGAAGAACATCAAAAGAAGAGCAACAATAGGAAAGGAAAGGCTGGCTCAAGGCTTAAAAAGAAATAATCAATCTCCTGTCTCTCTTTGCACTTTGAATTCAAATAAATGTCAGCTGGAACAGATGAAGGTCACGTCCTCTGCAGGGCTCAACTCTGACGGCACATCTTTACATATGTTCACCTCCACACAAGATGAGGCAAAAAAAAAAAATGCAGTAAACCCAAACAGAGACACAGAGTCACCTCTTCCACAATCTGCACGAAAATTAGGCTCACGTTTAATTCGGTTCTTCATCCATGGGGAAAAACATTTAAGACTCAAAAAGCATTACTGAGCATCTCAAAACTAATTAATGTTTCTGATAAAAGGTCAGGATGATGATTGGATATAAGGAGCGTAACAGAGAGGCTGCAAAAGAAGTTGAGTTGAATATAAAATCTAAAAGCATCATTCTGAATCTTTAAATAGAAAAACAAATTATATGAATAATTACTTACATTAACAGGGTTAATAATCTAGTTGGCATTTTTGCGCTACATGGTGGTACATTTCATTTGCTGGTTTTGCTGCGTTCAAATGTGTTTTCTCTGAACATACATGGGTTTCTCTGGGTGCTCCATCTTTTCTACACTTTTCAAAAATGTATTATGTTGACTGTCCCTCCACTCTAAACTGCTCTCTGGTATTAGTACAAACCTGAGTGTGTGGATCCATGGTTATTTGTCCTGTGTGGCTCTAGATTACCCGGTAGTGGACTGGCTGCCTGTCCAGGGAGCCCCATCCAATAACTAGTAGAAGCACAACCCTGCAAGCATTCAGCTGATATAAAAAATGGATGGAAATGCACAAGAAGAGAAATAAGAAAAAGTTACAGGGTGTAACCACATAAGGGTTCAGAAACAAGCTTCAACTTCACCCACCAAATTTCTTAAAAAAAGAAAAAAAAACATTTATGACCTAGAGAAACATCAATAAATGTTTCTTTGAACAAACATTTATCAAAGAGTAGCTGATGCAAAATATAAAACTGATCTGCAGTTTGTTTTAAAATTTATGGCTCCCATTGGAAATCTTGAGTGTTTCCAGCTGTGAGGGCCCACCAATCAAAAACCTGTTCTGATGACAACGTTTCACATCATTGCTCTGTACAATAACTTCAAAGCTAAAAAAATATATATTTGCAGTTTTGACAAAATATTTTACACTTATACAGATGATGTGAACTTAAAAAGTGAAAAGATGAAAGAAAATCAAACCACTGCATGCATTTTTTTTTCTTTCCATTAAAAATGACCTAATTGTAGGAGAGTCAGAATCTTGTCTGACTGCAGTTCTGAAATGACCCCCACTGAGAATAAAGAGAAGTCAGTGAACCATAGTTCACCAGAAATTTAGAGTCCAACAAGAATTTATTTTACTTCTAACACTACATCAGGAATGTTTCTCAACTTGTATAAGTAAACACCATCAGAAACCTGCTGAAATAACATGGACTGTTAAAATGAATCCATGACTAAAACAAAGAACAATTTTCTTCATGGTATATTGTTCTCAAAAGATGAACAGTTCTCACACACAAAATGACTTTTTTGCTTCCTGCCTGTGAAGCAAAAAAGATGCCGCAGGGCTAGCTAGACACACAATGCTGGTTACCTGAGAGCCAGCAAATAATTTTAATTAATGCCAGCAATAATGACATGCACACCCAAACACAACAAGCACCAATTAGTAACATTGTACTTCCTGATGGAAGGAGAAGCCAGGAGTCCTCTCTGCAGGAGCGACTAAAGCTACAGGTGATCAGTCTCCTGCTGTCCTGCTGTCCTGAGCTGTGTCAGACACTCTGTGCTTTACCTTCATTAAAATTCATAATTCACTTGGTGGGTGGCCTCATTACTATAGCGGCTTCTTCACCTATTGGCACCCCTGCTAAAGGGTTTAAAACACCTAAAAGCAAAATGTCACACTGACAATATAAAAAAAAAGAACTTTTAGTTTAAATTGCAGAACCATGAGTGGTTTCTTTAACAATTACTGTTTTAAAAACAGCTGAAACATTATTGGAAATTCTATTATCCTTTTTAAAGTTCATCAATGCTGCGAGAGCTTTGCCTGGTACCCTGAGGATTAATCAGATGAAATAGGGTACATTTATGAAACATGGTTGCTATAAATCACATGGAGGATCTCAGATAATGTGGGCCTCTTTGTTTTCCAAAGGGTACCTTCTCAGGGAACATGGCTTGATTAACTTATGCAATATTTGCAGAATTTGAATAGAAATTCTGAGACCTTGATCGCTAATCAAAAAACTTCATCCTGTATAATGATCTATATCCGGTGGTCAAAACCCAATGGTTTATCAAACTCCGAATTAATCTTCTTTCATAGACATCTCAGGCCTCAAATCTAAATTCAAAGATCCCTCCCCGACCTGAAGAGGCGAAAAGACAGCTGTTATATTGTCTATTTTTCTTTTCCCATTTTGTTTTCTGAATTATTTTAGATAGTTAAATTCTTTTAGTCTTTATATTCAGTTAATCTTTGAAACATCAGATACTAATTGAAACTACTCATGCTATGCGATGCCACATAGTCAGAAATGAAGCCATTCAAACATGTTTAAAGGAGGCCGATATAGGTAAAACTTATTGTATTAGAGCACTGACATCAAAAATTAAAAACATTGATCAGTCAGATTGAAAGTCAGACTGTAGGCAAAAATACTACAGCTACAGTAAAAGTAACAGCTCATAAAAGAAATAATAATAGCTGAGGGTTTAGTCAAAAGTAAAAATAGATTGTGCAAAAATGGACTAACATTGAAGCAGATTCATAAAACATCTTTGTGAATGAAAAAACTTAATTTGTTTAAGACAACAACACTTCCCACTGTGAGAAACGTGGGCCAGAAATATTTCCTGTTGTCTGTGTGATGCATTGATGAAACAACACGGGATCCTCATCTATGCAAAGCCAACAAGTTTTGAACACTTTGTCATGTGTATCATGTTACTCTCACTGAGTGCAAGTCAGCAAAAAAACAGACTGTTCTCAAGGCAGAACAAGGCTGTGTGCAATGGAGCATTGATCCTAATAGGAATGACTTTCAGGCTTGAAAATGTCACTGGGTTTGCAGAAATTTTTCATACACCTCGCTGTGAAAAAAACCCTTTTGCCACAGGCTTTGAGGAGTGCTTAGGAACTTCTGAAGGTATTCCTCAAAGGCTGGAATAATAAGATTAAAGCCAAGTGGAGCCATTGTTAATTACTTAGTTACAGCCAGAGTCCTACAAGAAACATTTTATCATATTCCCAAACTACTGCAAAGGAAGAAAGGTCAAACAGAATTACCAGACACAAAACACCAAGATCCCAACAGGCACTTATCCTAATTAGTCATGTTTTACCTGCAGTGCCTCAGTTAGAAAGTCCAAAGCAGCGACGTCGTGCATGAACGTCCAAAAGGGAACGACAACCTAATCCTCCGCGGCACCAGAAACTAATTAAAATATAATGTCAGAACATTGTCATGAGTTTGATGTTTTTGAAAATTGTGGTGGTAACAACCTTGCCAAGCAGGATGCAGTCTCCCACTGCCACAGCCTCATGCCTGACTTTCATCATTAAACTGCCCCCATGGCCGGAGGCTCTGCCAGGCCTGCTGCCGTGGACACGCTCTTGAAAGGAAAGGCTCTTTTCTTTTAGTGCCCCTCTGAAGATGATTTGCATTCAGCCGTTTTAATTGTGTCCTCTGATGTTCAACAGGGTGAGCAGCTTGAGAGAAAGTTGTTCCTGTCATTTGCATAAATGATTGATGGTCACTGATTTTTTTTTTCCCCTCTTGATCTCGTGAGGGTGCCGAGTTCAGAGCAGTGGGGGCGGCTGCAGTGGCTGGAAAGGAGGAGAAGAGGAAAGGGGGAGAGGGGCAGGCAAGAGAATATGTTTGGCTCAAGGAGGACAAGCTTTTTGGTTTGATGAAGTCCATTAATAATCAGACAATCAGCTTGAAAACACTCGACTGGCTCTCTCTGTGATTGTAAAAAGTTCAGTAATCTAAGAAAAGGGGCTTTTAGCTCTCACTCCTGGAGCCTGAAATTCACAGTGACTCAGTGCTTTTGGAGCTTCCTGAATAATTTGACAAATGCTTTGTTGAAGTAGGATGTTAAGTAACACACTTACCTGGAGTGGAAAACACGTCTATTAGAGAAAAGCAGTTGTAAGAATACTGAGTTTTAGAAGAAAGAGTAACTTTATTATAAACCTACAGAGAGAGAAAAAGCCGCTTCTGACTCCACTGATTTGACAGGGATTAGTTTCACAGTGGCATGTCTGCTTAATATCAGCTGTTGATAAAGCTGCTCTTTAAATGGGTCACTTTTTGCAGAGAATTATCACTTATAGCTGCTGCACCCATGGGTTTTTATAAAGCCTGATAAAGGCTGTCAGCTTGATTAGCTGTCTGCCTCATCGTCTTGGTCGACTGCTCTTTGAACGGCAGCTGTCTGCTTCAGGAAGTTGTTTACTCCAAGAAAGCTTAGAAAACTCTCCAGGCACTTTCTCTCTCTCTGTGGCCTAAACCATTAGAACAAAGTAACTTTAACTAACCAGAACAAAAATTATATATATATTTAATTGGCTGCTCGCTTTAGCCATTGAGTGAACTCTATCCTTTGTCATCTAAGTCCTCTTCAGAAGGTGTGGTTGAAAGCTGAAATTTCTTTTGGCTTGGTGAATTAGACTTCACAGTTTGTCTTAGAAACAATGACATTTCCCAGGATTTAATTTCTGAGACAAGGATAATATCAGACTTGTCTGACTTTTGTCTTCCATCTGTCCTGTGACCTTCTGGTTGCAGCTGGGTTTGACATCTGTGTACAGATTAGAAATGCAAGCCCTGAATGTGACAGAGTGGAGGAATAGCTTGTACATCCACTAAGGCCCAGAGAAAGCATTCACCCAGAGACATGACTTAAATCTGAAAGAGATTTAAACCCCTTTGCCAAAGATAAGTTTACTGGTGGAAAAAGGAGAAACTTGGTCTCTATAAGAAGGATTTGAATGCTGTGATGTCAATAATGATGAAGATGATATTTTTTTAGATGGCTGCCAAAATAACTTGAAGTAAATTTCTGCCACCAATATGAATAATATTAACTGCATTTTCCTTCACTGCATCTTCAGGGCTTTTTGTGGGAACTCCATATTCAACATCAGTGGCTAATAACTTCCACCTTTTGTCTTCTGCAGAAGTCTAAACCATTATGTATTTGCCTCTAACTCTGCCTACAAAACTCCTTAGTCTTGGATTAACCCAGTTCTAAATTTCTCCACTTTGGTCTCTCCAAATGGAAATCTTATCACCTAAAATCCTCCTGTAAATCATCGTTTTTGGTTTTTGGTTTCTGGTTTCTTTTTTAGCATAACTGGTTCTAAACAACACATGAAAGCTGCTCTTACTACTGACTGGAGGCACAATAAATATATTTCACTAAATTTCTGATCCAAAAGCTTCCTGTCCCTGCACACCTTCCTAAGCAAACAGCTGAAGACATTAGATCTGTTGTTATTTGTATTTAACCTCTGGTGCAGCAGTTGATAAATGTCTGAATAAAACATGAAGGGACATATGTCCATCCATCACATTGCTTTGTGCATGGCTCACTTATGTGTACCACCCCAATGTTAACACAAAAATCATCTTTTAGAGCTCCATAACCAAATGAGACGTCAGCTCTGTTATACACAATTGTATTTTATGTTTTTTACACAATGGAAGAGTATTATCTAAAATTGTTCCAGGTAGAAACAACTTTTCTAATACAGTTTTTGTCAAACTTATCAAAATATAATCTACATGCATACTCTTGATGTATAATAGTAAATGGGGCTAAAATCTATATTAAGATTGTGTTTGTGATATAATGAAATGGAGAAAAGCTCAAGGGTGGTTTAAATACTTTTGCAATCATCTGCAAACGTGACAACAAGCAGTTTTACAGAGGAATATTTCTGCAGATCAACATTGTGTGTCCAGCTTTTGCTGTGCTGTTCTCCATTAGTTCAAGTGTACACATTTAATCCTGTAGAGGGTCACAGGAACCATCCTGTCAGCCCCATTCGGTGTGGCAATTTGCTTTAAGTCCTTATCTGGCTGAGATGTCTTTTCCATAACACCATGAATCAGCACACAGATGCAGGCTGGCGTCAAGCACCTATTATGTTTTATTCTCAGTTTTACCCGAGTTGTTTAGATTTACTTTATAAAAGAAGCTAATGAAAAACCAACTCTATTTTAGGGCTTGTTTCCAGATTTAAACAGAAATCATGTCGTAATGTGGACTTGTAAGTTCCTGCAGCCGAGCTAATGCTTCCACTTTATTAGATGTCACTGATTTTAAGGAGGCTCGGTGTGACGCTGTGTATTGGAGAATGCATTTCAGCTATGGAGCAAAGAAGATAAGTACAGCTGACAGAGCCTTGGGTTTTCTGCTTACATTGTTTACAGATAAAAGCATAATCATCTGAATCAAACCGAATGTGGGAGTGACTTTCAATTTACTTTACAGACAAGGCTAATTCAATTAACTTTCCTCTTTGTCATATACCCCCTGAACTGTAGCTGCTCACAGTGTGAGTACAGTCTGTGCTGAAAAACACAGCTGTATCACTGCTGCGCCACCTTAAGCAAGAAAGAAATACAAATATTTTACTGTGTATGTTTTTTAAATGATAGATGCCTTATCAAAGTGGATTTTTAACAGATTGAGTTCAGATTAGCTTGGTACTTTAGATGAAAGCTTCCCTCTTGCTGATTGAGCAGTGTTGAGGTAAAAAGCTGACTCTGAGACCTGGGAACGGCAAGTCCGTCTACTGGGGTGAGTCAGGCACATCATCTTTTCAAAACTCAGCCTTTTGAATAATACATGTGGGCCATAGACGCATGCATCAGCTGCCTCCGTGGCATTTCTTCTCCCCTACAGTCAAACTGCAGGCAGCCCATCTGCACCCGTCTACTATGAGAAAGCAGCCAGCAGCACAACTGCTACAAAATACCCTCGATGCTGAACAGTTCTGTTTATGGAAAAAAAAAATGTCAGCAATGGATGTCTGCCTGAGGTCAAAGCTGGTGGTTCAGCGCCTTAGTTTCTTTCTTTTTCTTTTAAGTGCCAAACATAAACTGCGTTTTTAACACTTTTATTGTTAATTTATTATTTTTAAAATTAAGTTATTGTTTAATTTTTGTATCTTGGAAGCAGCATGTGAGGGTAGCATCGGTGCAGCTGAGAACATGGATAGATGATACGAAGAGTATTTCGATTGAGCTTATGTTTTTGTCTACTTCTCTTATCTTTTTACATCTTATATTTGTTGCTGTTTTATTTATTTATTCACATTTTTGTGTTTGTTTTTTGTGCTTTTGGTTATTTTGTCAAGCGACTTTCAGACTGCTATGTTGTCCTGATATTTTCTTCACCAGCCATGTTTAGAGATGTTGCAGTGAGGATGAGAATTAACACACCCAGTCCTGTTCACTGAGTGTTGAAATAAAAAAAAATCTTAACTACAGCATGGCATTCTGCTTCTTCTGTTAAGGTGTTTTTCAGGTGCTGGAAAAATCAGCAGTCTGGGAGTTTACAAACTCCCTGGACAGTTAATTTTTTTTTAACTTAATTTTATTTGTTTATTCAGGAATTATTATTTTAGCTTCTAACAAATTTCAGTTTTGCTTGAAATTGTAATGGGATCGTCCCGAGAGTGGGTAAGGAATTCATCTATCAGACCTAATTATGAAGCTACATTTCCTACGTTTATATCAACAACAGCCATGTATTAATAGTGATAATCAATAATTTTTTAACATTGTTCATGTGAAAAACATGTAGGAATTCTGTTTGCGTTTCTGAGCTTACTTTGTTTGATCTACTGCTGGCTGGAATAAAACGTCTTACACTTTAAATCTTCAGGCAGGATTTCATAAACAGGTTTAAACCTAAATTTCTGTGAAAATAGAATAGAATAGAATTTTAATCGTATAGAATCCCTAAGGAAATAGAGTGTTTAGGTACATTTATGAATTTATATAAATCAAAATAAAACAGGTACTACCCTGGAACGTAAAACAAACAAGGAAACACAAACAATGCAGTCAAAAAACCAGGTGCAGTTTTATCAAGGTGTAAAACTAAAATAGAAAATGAAAACACCTTACAAAAAGTGTGAAATAAATAAGAGGAGTGATGGTTACAGTCTAAGAGGCACCAGGAGGAACTTATGATAATACTCCTTTGTAAATCTGTTGCAACCAAATGTTTGTTTTTATTGTTGCACCTTTTTCTGCTATTTTTTCTTTCGTCGTTTGGCTCGAGCCAAATTAATCTAGTGATCTTACATAAACTGTTGGGCCATGGCAAAGATCAGAGGACCACCACTGCTACATGACTGTGTCTGAGGCTGCTCATTATTTTTGTCCACACTTTCCTATTTAAACTCTGTGGCTGCACGAATACAGCTCTGAAAGAGCAGGCAGCAAACTCAAAATAAAAGCCCAGCTTCTGCTGCACAGCTTCATTATCGACCTCTATTTTCTGTTATTTATTTATTTATTTATTTTTTTTACAAAAGAAAGCCCCACAAATTAGGTGGCAGGGACTGTCAGTGTTTGCTTGTTCTGCTTCATAACTCACAGAGGCTCCAGTTAGCTCATAATGCTCATCGTCAATGCTGCTGTCTTAAGACTGCCGCAGACAAATAAAAATGCTGAAGAATGAGATACTAGAAATCCAATTTTAACTTCAGAATGAAGAGCATTAAACCCACAACTCTGACTTCTGCTCTCGTATAACTTGGAGACAAAGAAGAGTTTAAACAGCAGAAAGCAGGAATTACACCTGAGAAGAAGACTTGAGCAGCTGCAGAAGAAATCTGTTATCTGCAATCTTTTGGGCAAAAGAAGACCTTAAAACCACGGCTGATCCTATAAATACTGTCAGCTTGCTAATAAACTGTCTTTTTTCAATTAACACCTATCAGACTTTCCAACGATAACACAGAAGCAATTACATGCTGTGCTGCTGATAACTCTTCCTTCCTCCTCCCTCTACATCACTGCCACCCCAAGGCTTTTTGTTCTCTCACCAGGAGAAGGTATCACTTTGAATAATCAGTTCTGAAACTGCGTCAGAGATAACAGGTCAGCTAGTTTCCTGGAGGCCATGATGGTGTTTGTGTGTCTTAGTAAGAGGTGCTGGTGGCAGTTTTGGAGGCGAGATGAGCAAAGGTCAACCTGTGGTCTCTTCTCTTAACACTTGGTTTCACAAATTATCATCCTTTTTGTTTCTTTCTTGGTTAATGCTTTGTGGGTTTTTTCCTTCTTGTCCACTAGAACTGAATTATCTTGGCAAAAGAAATTATTAATTTGACTTCTCACATATGTGAACCTGTGCAAAATCCAATTATTATTATCCCATGGGGTTTCAGTCTCTGCAGCTATTTATGACTTAACTTTTTAAGAGAAGGATTTCCACAAGGTTTCAGCATGTTTAGGAAAATTCTTGACCATTTATCCAGAAGCAAATATGTGAGGTCAGACACTGATGTTAAAAGAAATTGTACGTGTCACTAATTCTCTCACTAATATTTATTGAAGAAGTCTGATTGGATCGGCACACAGTTTGGGTTGGGGATTGCACACCTTCAGCAAAATGATTTTTTTTTGTAATTTGTAGATTCTTTCTGTTTGTATTTGTTTGTATATAATGATCAGCAAAAAACAAACTTAACATGCATAATATTACAAGAAACACAATCAGCTTGCATCTATTATGGTGCGATAGTATTGTCCGGCAACTCTCCATCTATGGAAAAGCAAGGCTTGACATCAGACAATGCATGCGTATTGGGGATTTCACTGCCAGTGGAAATCCTACAGCTCCACAATCTAGAAATGAACTCTATACTCCACAGAACGGGATTTCTCAAAGAATTTGGAGACTTTGTGGGGTTTTAATGCCAGTAACATTTTAGGGATCAGCTTCGGTCTTGCTGTTTATTCCAGAGTGACAGACACATTTGGCTGACTGGTTACAATTGATGGTTGAAGATTAGGATGCCATCCCACAGTAGTGAGTAACAAGCCGGTGACCAACATGAGGAAGAGGTTCCAGCTTGTTATGGCTTACTAATGCGTCACTGATTCCTCTGTTTGTTAAATAGCTAAATTGTCAACTTCAATCATCCCGTCCAAATAAGAACACCATATAATGATCAATAGCAGTTTAAGCAGTGTGGCGTTGGCAGAGGAAAATTTGGGATGTTTTTCTTGTGTGCAGCCAACCTATTTAACTGCTCTTGGCTTTTCAAAGCCAAATGTGGCACCATTTAAAGGTGAATAGAGGTTTTTCAGCAGAATAGGTTTGCTAAGAGCCATTATTACAAAATAAAATAATCCACCATACACTAATTTTCTCACCTTTTGTGCTAATTTCATGTCAAAAGCCCAACCTTGGAAATCCCTTGTTAACTAAGAAATGTTGTTTCTTGTTTTTACTTTAAAACCGAGCTCATAATGGCAGACAATGAGAGCTGCCTGCAGGTCCTGGAAACAAGGCTTCAGGATGCAGCAGAGCTGAATAAGTAGAGTAGGTGACTGCAGCAATTAACCTGGAGCAGTTTCAGCTTTGACAGATAACAGAGACCTGCCTCTAACTAATGATGCACCACAGTCACAGCAACAACTGGCAGCCTACTTGTGAGCAGAAAGATTGGAAATTAACTATGTTTAAGCCAGAATGCCAGCCAGTCAGCCATAACATGGATTTATTTTTCTGCAAGCAAACAAGGAGGATAAACAGTCCAACAGGAAAATGGTAATTGTCTCATTTGGCAACCTTGCAATGGTAATTATGACTTTCCAAGCAGGTGTGTATAGCCTTAAGTGAAGAGGCAACTCATCTCAATCATCATTTACATTCAAACAATTCAGCTGATTTTTTTTTCCTCCAGCTCTTTCTTTGTTTCCACTCTGTTTTGGAAAATGGAACAAAGAAGGAAAAAAAAACATTTCTCGCTTGAGGCCAATTTGTCTGAGTGGGGAGGACAAAAAATGATGCTGGATGCATTTATCAAATATGGCAATTTGCTTAATGGACTCTGACAAAGCCATTGGCGCTCTTTATTTAGATGCAGATGACTTCCTCCATACTGGCTTCCTCTGTCACAGTTACAAGCGCCTGCTAGGGAGGAGAGACGGAAGCTTCCTCCTGTTTTCACAGACCCACAGTTAATCACCAACGCAGCCTGTTGGTATATGTGACTGACAGACTACACTGTTTCCTGTGGCTCACAGTTTCTCATTTCGCATAAAATCTTTTTGTAATGCAGCAAACAATTGCTCAGTTAAAATTGCACCACAAGTTTTGAAATGCACTAGAGAAATGGAGAGGACCAATGGGAAAGTGTAAAATGTTGACAGTGAAATATCACATTCAACACACCAGTGCTGAGAGGCATCACTGAAGCTCATAAATGCAGCTTGCTGAGCTAATATTTTTACTTTTTTAGTTCTACACTGATTAATATTATTGACCATGACTGGATGGCAGCGGAAATTGGGCTGTTTTGTATTCAACTGCTGTTTTGCTTACAGGAAAGTTTTTAGTCCTGGAGGAGCTAATAAGAATGCAACCAGCAAACTGGAGGCACATTAGTTTTCTGCTATTAAAAAACTCACAGAGCCTAAGTCTTTGCTGCTGGATATTCATCTATTTAATCACACAGTTGGGCATAAGAACCGCAGCTCATATTGTTCCAATCTCATCTCGAAAAGAACATCCCGCGGCTATGGTGTAAAAGTATGTGAAATTCTAAAAAAATTCACAGTTTGCTCATTTAATTAACTAAATGCCCATGTTTCCTCTAATTTAGCATTTAAAATATTATATGATTCATCAGATGTGTTGCAGAATTGTGTTAATGCAGTATGTTACAATTTGCAACATCTTGCAAAGGTATTTATTCTGCTTTTCCGTATTTATTCACATTACAGTCATAAACCTAAAACATTTTTAAAAACATTTTATGTGACATGCAAACACACTGTTGTGAATAACTGTGACATAGAAGAAAAATGATACTTTGCTTTCACAATTTTCACAACTGAAAATTCAGACAATCACTTTTATCCTGCCCTCATTTACTCTGATGCCCCTAAGATTAAGTTCAACTAACTACTTTACAAAATAAATCTCAGTCTAACTGAATCTAGTGCTCATGTGAACAGCAATTCCAAATCTCACCACAGAATCTAATTAGATTTAGTTCTGGACTTTGACTAGGCTCTGACCTGCATGTTAAGAGTCATTGTCCCCCATTTCTCCTTCTTTCTGAAGATAAGCATCCCCACAGTACGATGCTGACAGCATCTATGCCATATACCTAATTTTTCCGTCTTCCATTTGAATGCTGATCTGTGAGATTTCCAAAGCTTGAGATGTTGTTTTAAAACCAAATCCTGCCTTAAACATCCCGGGTTTTTTCCCCTTAACCTTCATGATGAAGTTTGTTCACTTATGTTCTCTAACAAACTTGTGATGCCTTGCAAACTGAAAGAGTCTGAACAATTTTTCAAAGTGCTCTATGTGTCCTGGAGTTGCAGTTTTTCAAAGCTCACTAGTGTGCCTCCAATTCAGGGCTGTTTGGAGTCTTAATCTCACTTAAAGCCTGCTATACATCATCAAAGACAAAAGGTGGCTGAAGTCATGATTCTCATCTTTGCTGAAAGCTGAAAGCAAAACCTGAAAGCTGGAAGCTGAAAAGATCAATTGGGAAAATGCTGTTCTCCTTAAAAATGTGCACAGATGGATAGAAATGCCTTTTTTTGGGGGGATGCTGTTGATACTAAATGACATAATCTTGTGTTGCTCTGATGCCTTCCGCACCGATATTAATCAAAGAATTACATGCAGATTAGTCAATAATTAGGATAATTATTATTTGCAGCCCAGATGTTCAATAAAAAAACAGAAGTTGCTAAGATTCGTGTTAGTTGGAAAAAATAGGGCAGAAGAGAAAACCAACTGGGATATTCCTACATTTGTTTTTGAGTAATTAGACTCAAGTCCTTTGGGGCTCAGTTTACAACTGAGATGATGAAGCATTTTGCAAAAATAAATAGAGCAGACTTAAATATAACTTTTGCTTTTTCTGATTCACTAATGGAGATTAATCCTCAGAACTGTGGATGCTTTAAATCCATGTCTCTCCGTACCTTGGAGAGATTAACAGCAGTCCACCGGGGGAGAGTTCACATCAGTGCCGGGGATCTACCGAGAGGCTGCTAAATGGTTCATGGAAGCCTCCAGCATCAGTATGGAAACCAAATTCAAGCAGAGACCTTCAAAGACAGTCAGACAAATGGCCTGTGGCAGAGACTCTTACATCCCACATAAAGAGCTTCTCTAAATTCAGCTGAGGGTCAGTAGTGGAGCGCTGTTAGATTTAAGGTAGTGTGTTTGATGTTAATGAGCCGCAAAGTTTTTAGGCTAGGAGAGAAATTAGTCTTTCTTCTAAGATCTAATTTAAGCAGACGGATGTACAGAAGTTTGCTAGTTACTCCACAAGGGACCTAAATGAGTCAGACATTATTTTGAAACAAATTATTTGATGCAAAAAAGTGTAATATGAATGTTAAGCTTAGTGCAGTATTACTCTGTCCAAGGAAAAACAAGGAGGCATGGCTTGTTAACGGGAAGTGTGTGTGTCCACTCTTCATGCAAAAGTGTTGCTTTAAATAGTATAGCAGTACCTTTATGCACAGAATAGTCCATTTACAGTTTGCATATCTGGACCTCAGGCAGCACACATTAATGATGACATCTGATGACACAGAGGTCGATGGTTCAATAGGCCGCCTGAGACGAAAGCATCAAATCAGTGTTCGTCATTGACTTGATAAGACAAAAGCAATCACCGCTGTGCATCTCTCTAATGAAATAAAACAGAAAAATGCAGGATCCTATTTAGAGCAGTGAGCGAATGCTTGTTTGTTGTAACAAGGGCTTCATCAAGACACTGTCACAGCTGGCATGATGGAGTAACATGATCGTTGGCCCCATCTGGATGTGTAAAGGGCTCGGAGTGAGAGCCATAGGGTTACAAATACAAACCTTGGTTTGTAAACCAAATTAACTATCTACAATCCCCGGTAAAGGTACCCACATTTATCTCACATTTATCTCATTGCAACCTCAGACTTCTGGGTATTTGAATGGGGTTTTAAGTGACCAACTCAAAAAGTGCATCATTTCATATTCATTTTTTGAAAAATAGCTCAAGCTCAGTCAGATTGGATGGAAAGTCTCTGTTAAGAATCCAATTATATTTTAAATCTTGGCTTTAACTGATCTAAATAGCCACGTCTTCATAGCTTTACAGTCACGACAAATTCCTTCTGTTTTCAGTGTATTCAGTAAGCATCTGTGAGATCTTGAAAGCTCAGAATATTGTTTTACAACCTAATGATGTAGGTTTTTTTTTTGTTTGTTTGTCTTGAATTTCTTCCTAACCTGTTTGGTGCTTTTTCAGTCATCTTGTTCGTGTCTGCTCACAAATAGTCACTAATATTAAGGGCAGTTGCTTAGATTTTATTTTATTTAGAGGAGTCAGAATGTGAATATGCACCACACCTTTTAGGAACAGCAAACAATGCATATGTTGTCCTTTGCACTACTTTGTGTCTAAGTACCAGTTTGTTGGGGTAACATGTCAAAATATGGAGGAGTTTAAGGGAGACGAAAACTTTCTCAAGGTACTGCAAATGTAGAAAGCAGAAAACAGTGACTAATAGGAAAACGTGACATAAAAACACAGAATACTTCTTTCAGGGTATTACTTCAACATTTTCTTCCCCACTTGCTGTCACTGTTCACTCTGATTTGTCCTTTTGAAGAATTACTCCAGTTCTAATGGCTGTTTTCATGTACCTTCTTCATGATGGAGGAGGCTGTGGAGTTGAACAGCTTAAGTGCAGCAGTTCATTGAAATTCATGTGGGAAGAGCCTGGAAAAGAGTTCGGATGAGGGCCAATTTCACCATATAAATAAACAGCGCAGAGTGAGAAAGTATGAGAGCTCCGGTGTTATTTTTGATTCTACTGCTTCTGTTTTTTCTCGGAAACACGGAACATCAAGACTGGGCAGAGACTGAGGCATAGCAGCAAAAGCTGAGAGAGACATGAGGTAACACTTTAGGTTCACGCTGAGTGTGAATGTGGTAGTACCATCAGCTGCAAATGTAAAAGCTAAACTGTCGTGTTTTAAAGTTGGTCATATTTTCACCTGCATTGTGACTATTTCTAAATGTCTTCATAAAAGGCTTCTTGAAAGTGTTTCCTCTCTGCATAATAAAAAATGCATGCAATATGGGAAAATGTCAATGTGACTTTCAGGCTTTAGTGCAGCAGTACTTCAGAAAGGCTTTACAAAAGTACACCTGTAGTTCCAGTGGTCATGCTTTTGGGATTTTATGATCTCTTTGAACCATTCTTTCTCTAATAATACTGAAGTCTAATAATACTGAATTTTGGATTGAATTTATTATGAATATCAAACCAGAACTTCTGCTTTTGCCTTTTCAGATCATCGCACAAATTTGAAAACATAACCTGAGTTAATACAAAAAGTTGTTTCCAAAATGATTATTTCATTTCTTAAAGAATAGATATTCAAACCAATCTGACTTTGTAAGAAAAAGTAATATCTCTCCCTAACTGTTGGTAAACCTTTAATTAACTGGAAGCGGAGTTCAAGTTCAGTAGCCACACTGGACTGACTAGTCCCAGAACTGTAGGATCACGAAATAATCAAAATAGAATGACTGCATGAAATAGGCTCCACAAACCAATCCAATAGAGCAGAAATGTTGAATTGGAGCATCTGTTATTCACAAAACGTTTGTCATCCATGTTCTCTTGGTAATCACAGACACCAGAGATTACAAAATTTGTCTCAATCAGTTTACTAAAAGCTCAAATGCCAGTTCTGTAATTTCTTTAGCCTTTAACTTTTACCTCTAAGTTGCTTAATGTATACTTTCTAAACTTTTTTAGATCACAATGAATCTTATATCCTTTATCAAAAGCTCCAGACCAATGGCTTCTCCTGTGTTTTGATTTGTTTCTTTGATTTGAGGAGCTCTGGTGTAATCACAGTTTTCCACTCACCATGAACATTCTTAAAGTTTGCGTGCAGCATTTCGCACATTGTTCAGAATCATCTTGGCACATATACAACATAGAATAAGTTACCCTTTGAGCAACACCATGATGAAGTGTGCAATGAACACCGACTGTTAAAGTATGTGAAAGCAGCCCAAATCTCACAAACCAAAATAAAGAATTCAAGAACAGGTAAGAAACGAGGTCAGTGACACCCATCAGTCTGGAAAGTTTTAGAAAGCGGTCTGGGTCTCACAAAACCCACAGTGAGAGCCATTATCCACAAAAGATAAGGAAGATTACCTTGCAGGAACATCTAACTGCGTCAAGGTTTCAACAATCTGACCCAAACTTTCACCGTTAGATGAAGGAGAATTGGTTTTAAAGTTGAGGAACGATACAATAACCACCAAAACTACAGGGAATTGAGCACAAGAGACTGCTGAACACACTGGTGTCACTGTCCAAATGAGGGACGGTTTCAGATAACATTGGACTGAGAAAATTGGAAGCTTAAAGGTGGACAAGAATTTTAGTTATCATAACATACTATCTAACAATATTATTGTATTTAAAGTAGTCAGAGTGAAGACTTCAAATCTCACCACACTCAAGCTGCCAGTCCATCACAGGGAAAAACAGAGGCCCACAGGACAAACAACCTTACACAACCACACTTGAAGTTGAGGACAATTTAGAGAGAGCAGTTCACCCACCGGTGATATTTTTGGACTGTCGGAGAAACCAAGAGTAAGAAGCAGTGCATGAACAGAGAGAACACACAAACTCAACACAGAAGGAGCCCAGTCTGGAATTCAAACAAGTTAAGAAAACCAATTACTTTTTTTTTTTTTTTTACTGTAATTGTATCTCCTTTTTGATTTAACAATTATTTCAAACTGCAAACAGTTTTGTTCAAAAAAGCTGAAAAAGTTTGGAAACTAACTAACCACAAAAATAGTTTGGATTTCTAAGTGAATAAAACTTGACTCTCATCACACTTTGCTACTAATGCATACCAGAAGAAGAATGTATAAAAAGACCTCAGAAGACTTTGCTACACATGGTATGGCATAATGTTGCAGATAATATCTTATTTCTATTCACAGCTACGCTCTCTTTCATCTATTCTTCAACTTTGAGTTCAACGACAAATCTGAACTCTCTGTTGCCTTTGCTCCATTAGAAATGCGTATATCTGAACCTAAAGGAACCTATCCCTGTTTCAGGAAAGACTTGATTCCACAACAATATGAATAGCTGCAGCTTTACTTAAACCAATATATGCATAGTTTGTGTAGGTTAATTATATATATTAATAAGGTGAACTGAAAAAGTATTCATGTGTCCCCTGAATCCCTTTCGTTTTCCCCAATAGTCAATTCAAAACAATTTTCAACTGATTATTGAAATGATTTTTAATAGTCAAATGTATAAATAAAAAAGGAAAAGTGTGGCATAAGCAAAACATCACCATTTTCTATTGCACCTGACTGAGCTTGCTATTTACACATTTTTATCCATACATGTGCAACAGTGGAAGAGACATACCCCAAAAGACATCAAGCTGTACAACCAAGCGCTCTCCAGTAATAATCAATAAATAAATAGTCTTCTAAATTGAGAGAGATGGACAACAGTGACCCCTGGCGGACATGGAGATATGTGCAAGTGCAAGGTTCCGGAAGTAAAATTAAACAGTGAGAAAGAAACACAGTTGCGAAATTGCACGGTCGATTGAAAATAAACGTTCTTTATTAAAAAAATTATTTTTCAATCAAGAGCATTTATGACGGCATGGCATTAATAATGACTGAAACTTAAACGAACTTGCTCAGGGAAAACTGTTGCTTAGCAACCAGTCGTCAAACAATCGCTCGCGTGGACCACAGAACAAGAAAAAGAACTGAAAGCTTTAAGATACCTTAAAAAAAACAAGTTTTGTGTTTTGATTTGCCATCAGTTTGATATTTTTATATCATTTCCTGTAAATACCGCTTCATCCACAAATGGCAGGGAAGAAGAAAGAGGCAAGCCTGCAGGTTGGATAGAGACCAAACAGTTTTTGTTGGTGTCACTACCTTCATTAGTCCTTAATTTGTACATTTGTTGTTCAGGCATCAGTTATGAACCAAGAACAATGGGAGGAAATACTTACTACCAAAGGTTTGACAGGTGAGCTGTAAAATGTTGCTTGTGGTTGTTTATCACATATACATAACACTCAGTTAAACAGCAGAGCTGCTTAAATCTATATCGTTGGGGGCGGAAAGTAACTAATTACAGTTGCTCAAATTACTATAATTAAGCACAGTTAGTATGTACTTGTACTTTTGAAAGTTGTTTAAAAATCTTTAATGTACAGTTTTAACGAGGTGCTTTTTTCCATTGTGCACCAGTTTGTTTGTGTACTCGTTCCACCTTGGCTGATACAGATGCCCAGTTATTCGTTGTGTTATGCTGCCCCCTTGTGTTCTTGGGCATAACGGCAGACAGAATCTTTTAAGTTTTTGTCTCAAGTACAGAGAAGGACAAAATAAGTTCACAGCCCTGGTAAAGACATCTAGAAAGTCTTCAGTGAATGAATTAATCATGAATTAAAGTGTCATTGATTCACACTGACGTTTTTTGGGGAAAAGTACGTTTTGATGTGAGGCAAAGGTTCCCGTGTTAATAAATTATTGTTTATTTTCACAAAACTACAGATTTTCTGAGAAATTCTAATTATTATCTTCCTGCAAAAATAAATGAATCTAGTTTTATCCTTTGGCATCAGAAAGTTTTCCCATCTCCTTGTAGTGGTGGATGTTTACCAGCAGTGGTGCGGCCCCTGTCGAGCAGTGGTTAGTCTCCTCCGAAAGATAAAGAACGAACTCAGTGATGACCTACTTCATTTTGCCACAGTGAGCTGTGCTTTAGTTTCAAAATGCATATCTTTAAAACTTGAAGGCGACACTAGCAGAGGAGCATCGGTTCATCTGTTTGTGTTTGTGTGACACAGGCTGAAGCCGACAGTATTGATGCCCTGGAGAAGTATCGAGGAAAATGTGAACCCACCTTCCTTTTCTTTGGAGTCAGTCTACGACTTCTGTTTGCATGCTTAATATTTACACATTTTTATGAATTTTTTTAAAGTTCTACATAATTCAATTTCATTTGGACTTCATTTCACAATGTTTTTTCTATTTTTTCCATTCTACAAATTGGCTCACCAAATATGACATTTTTGCTGTCCCAGTTTATATTTTCACTTTTCCCAGATCAGAATCACTAATTACTGTGTGTCCTGATTCAACTCAACAGAGTTATACTTATTTACTTAAGTCTGTGGAGGTCTTATATTTGAACTGAAAGTGCTGAATGGCTGGGTTTGTGTTGCATGAACAGGGTGGGGAGTTGGTGGCTGTGCTGCGAGGGGCCAACGCTCCGATGCTCCAGAGGATGATTGTGGAGGAGCTGGCCAAGGAAAAGCTGGTCATGGAGCAAGGCAGTGGACGCAAAGTGGTGAGCAGTGGCACAATGACATGCACCTGCCCTGCTGCTTGAAGATGATCTTATTTTAGAGCTTTAAAAAACTATAAATCATGTTGGGGGGTTTTTCCCCCTGCAGTTTCAAAGTGATTGCTTTTTGTTGTTGTTTATGAGCAACGGGAGAATCAGATGAGCATTGCTTTTGTGATTTACATAAACATAATTAAAAGTTGTGTTTTAAGGTGAAGGATTTTGGTCTGTTGGATGAAGAGAAGAGAGAGGAGGAGGATCTTCAGCAGCCACAAAATGAAGAAAGTATAATTGGTATTGTGAAAGCAATGCTTTGTACAGTTAATCTCTGTAGCTTCCAGTCCTGTGGTGACATTTTTAACTTTGTACAGTTTTGAATCTTAATAGCAATAATGACCGCCTCTCAAACTCTTCTCTGTTTCCGAGAAGTTCCTGCCAGTAAATCCTACACAGTTGCCATCATTAAGCCTGACGCAGTTGCTCATGGCAAGGCAAATGAGATCATTATGAAGGTACATAGAGATTAACCATGTTCACACTCCAGAGAAGGCAAGATTTTCTCAAGTCCTCCTGCTGGCATTCATCCATTCTGTTGATGCTTCTCCTTCTGGATAGATTCAAGACGCTGGGTTTGAGATTCTTGCACACCAGGAGCGCATGATGACTGAAATGGAGGCTCGAGATTTTTACCAACATAAAGCAGCGGAGGTATGCTATAACGGCACAAATTACGAGGACAGTGCAGCGTATGATGAGAAAAGCACATACAGCATCGCTCATAGCAAAATCATGTTAAGCCGAGAAAAACTGATGATGGTGCAGTGGATGTTTGTGTGGTGGGGGGAATAAATATTCTAAATCAACATGCGAATGGGAGCGTGAAAAAAAATACATTTGACACCCATCTGCGTTCCCTCACGGCTTAAAATAAAGCTGCTGAGTAAGCAATTTTTCGATTGCTTATTGTGCTGTTTGCTACAAGACTCACCCAAGCAACATATATATATATAGATATATATATATATACATATATATCTATATATATATATGTGTGTGTATATATATATATATATATATATATATATATATATATATATATATATATATATATATATATATATATATATATATATATATAAAAGCAGGTAAAGGAGAAATTCTTCAACAAATTAGAATCAGCATGAGTTTTTCTATCAAATGAGCCATCAAGAGAGGCTGGGAGTATCCATACAATGACTTGGAAACACTTTCATACTCTACTCACATTTTGTTTTGATAGATTCATAAGCCTTAGTTTTGATTTAATGTAATATACTAACACAAAGAAGCAAATGGTTGTGAAAAAAATTTAAAGAATAGTTTCTAAAGGTTTCACACATAAAAAGGTAGAATTATGGCCTCTTCATACTTTTTTAAACCATCTTTTGCTTTTCCTGCAGTTACAGCAGCAAGTCTTAAGGCATATATCTCCACTTGTTCTGCACATCTATATAATAAAAGATTGTTCTTTTCAAAATAATTGAAGTGAGAGTGGATGGAAATTATCAAGCCTTGCAACAGATTCTCATTTAAAAGTAGGTCTGCCGTTTAAGCAGGCTGTTCTGACACACATGTATGCTTTGATTCTAAACCATTCTAGTCACTAGCGGAACAAATTAGCGTCGGACCAGAGGGGGCCCCCGCCTACTCCAGCCTCATCAGACGTGATAAAGGGTTGGATCCCTGAAGTCATATTCTGCCCCTGGTTCCAGCCGGTTGCAGACACTGGAATCCAGATTCCAGTGTCGCTCTTATTGTATATATCAGCCTTACTGAAAGGTGAACTTCAATCCAACCAGTCTAAACTGTTTTCAGTCTCTAACTCGTTTTCCTCTAGAACTGCCCTGGGTTGAACTCCAAACATCAACTCTGACAGCTTTTCTTACCCTGCTGCAGAAAAAAACAATCCTTGCAACAGATTCTCATACTGAGGCATAATACTGCCACCACTATGCCTCAGTATTAGGATGTAGTGTTTACCTAGAACACAGTTTCTGTTTGCTATTTCCTTTCTATAATCTGTGGTGAACTACATAATGGTCAGATTTGTGGAATGGACAATGAATGACTCCTGTCCATAGATTCTCCCAACTGCGAATCTCTGCAGCTCCTCCAGAGTTTCCACCAGCCTCTGGATTTCAGTAAAGTTCATTATTATTTTGGGTTGTAAATTTACAAAATGTTGCAAGATTCAAGGGGCAGAAATAGTTTTGCAAGCTTCCTTAACGAGTCTATTCTTGTTTATCCTGCTTTCTTTCAGGCTTGCTTTGAGGACTTGGTGCAGTTCATGTCCAGCGGTCCCTCCCATATTCTGGTGCTTTCTCAGATAGACAGCATGGCCAACATCATACCCGCATGGCGTGAGTTCATTGGCCCACCAGACATAGAGGAAGCCAGGAGAGAAAAGCCCGAAAGGTCAGTAGAAAGAAATTCCAAATGTTGCACACTTGAAGAAAAAGAACAGAGAACAAAGCAACTTAATCTTCGGTTTGGTGAAAAATGTCATGCATGCATTTATTTCTGCACTGTTGAGCAGCATAACTGGAAAGGATCCCAGTTCTGGGTCTGGAGTAGGGAGCGAACAGCACATTCTCGCCTGCTTGATCAGACACACCCAAACATTATGCTTCTCTTTGGTTGAGCACCAGCAGAGCATCCATCTGGTCCTCTCTTCCTCCTCCCCCACCCGACTTCCTGCAGCTTGCGGGCACAATACGGCACAGAGACACTGTTCAACGCAGTGCATGGCAGTGCGGACAGCGACCAGGCCAGCAGGGAGCTCGCCTTCTTCTTCCCCAACTTTAGGACGGCCTCCGATGCAGAGCAGGATGGGGAGGAAGAGCGTGTGGAGAGGACGCTGGCTCTCATCCGGCCCGACGTTGCCAGGGAGAACAGAGGTGGGGCTCAAGCCAAAGGCACAAGCACAAATCCTCCTGAGTGGGAGCGCAAGCACATGCACAATCACTGTTCTTCTTAATATTATAGGGCTGTGATTAATTATCATTGCAGAGGGTTTGAGTCACTCCATCTTTTGTCCCCTAACCAAATCAACACGGATGGAGCTACATTTGCTATCACTACAGGGATTCTTGTTATTTTGCAGATGAGATTTTGGCCCAGATTCACAAGTCAGGTTTCACAGTCGCCCTCCAAAAAGAGGTGATGTTGACCGAGGAGCAGGTCAAACAATTTTACTTCCAACATGTGGATAAAGACTACTTTCCTGCACTTATGCAAAACATGACAAGGTAAATTTGACATGTGCTGCTGTGAATCTAAATATGAGAATGCAGACATTTATTCACCATCTCTGTGATTACAGTGGGCCTGTACTGGCGTTAGCTCTGGCCAGGAAAGGAGCTGTCCATCACTGGAAGAACATCCTCAGTTCTCCTGACCTTCACAAAACCAAAGAAGAGGATCCTGAGTGGTGAGTCACACGTTCCTCTCCTCATTCAGCTGCTGAAAAGAGAGCAAAGGGTCACTGCGGTATAATTTTCTGCAGAAATGCGGTGCACGTCTGAAGGTGAATCTGTGTGACAGCTTGTTAAATAAAGCTCCTCTTTTCACCTTCCTGTTTCACAATTTTTAGGTTTTGATAACAAGATGAAAGACTGGCATCCTTTATCCGCTGCTCTAAAATCACACAAGAAAAAAGAAATCAGATGCATAATAACTTCATTTCCAACAGCAGCGCTATTACACCACAAAATATTTTTTGTATTATTATTGTGTCTTTTCCTGCCTGCAAAAGCTTCTGTGGCTTTTCTAAGGACGTTTTATTAAAATGTGAAAATTACCAGATGGCAAAGTGGCAGGATGGTCAGATGTGAACAGAAAACACAGAAAATGACTCAAATTTGCTCACCAAAAAGGTCTGACTCCTGAAATTACATTTGAATTACCCCATTTCCTCTGGAAAATTCTCGAAACCATCAAGTGTTTATTATTCTGCCTGGATGAAAGCTAACTTTCTGGTCAATCTTGCATTGACTTTCAATAGTATTCAGACATCTTTAACTTTTTCTCACATTACAGAAACATAAACCATACATTTGTATTCAGCTCTATTAAATCCGCTACACGTAAATAATTATTTTCAGTCAAATGCTGTAATAAGTCACATATTTAGTAAAAAATTAAGTTACACACGGTGAAGGCAGGCCCCTGAGGCAAAATGTTTGGACACCACTGCTCTGCATCCAGTCTGACAAAAACCTGGGAAAACCATGTATGCCTTTTCTTCCAGTTGGACTACTTTGTGTTTGTCAGTCTAAATAATATTATTACTGTGCACTACATACAATAGAATCCTCTGTCTCCTTCTATATTGTCTGAGGGCCAAATTTGGTGTGAAAAACGAGCTCATCAACCAGCTTCATGGCAGCGCAAATCCTGAAGAGGCAAAAAGAGAGCTGAACTTTTTCTTTCCTCAACAACGGACGCTGGCAGTCATCAAACCCGATGCTATGGAGGAACACCGAGGTTCTCCTTTATCTTCCAGTACAACTGAGCAAGTCTGACTTTCTTTTTGTTTCATTGATCTTATTTCTTATTTTCTCAATGCTGACAGATACGATTTTGGAAGAGATTCAGGGGAGAGGCTTCACCGTGGCGCAGCTGAAGGAGACTGTGCTGTCAAGAGAGATGGCTGAGGAGTTTTACAAGGAGCACAGGGAGAAGCCATTCTTCACGCAGCTGGTGGATTTTATGTGTCGGTTGGTTTGTCCCCCCCACACATGAACACAGGAGCAAGGCAAACAGACCAGCTCCTTTTTCCACAGCCAGTCTCATCTTCAATTTATACTGTGATATTGGAAGCTTAGAGTCAAGGCAGCCTGGGGCCACAGGCTTGAAAGTAAATCTCAGTTTCATTCTTTGTTCAACATTACATCCAGTCTCTAAACTTATCTTCCGCTGTGATTAGTCCCTTCACCAGGTTGTTAGAGTGCTGGCAGACGAGCCACTTAGATTGTGAGCTGATATGAGCTTAGATTGTGTTCTTGTTCCTGAGATTAAGTCAAAGAGAGTAACATACTCCTAGCATCAGCTGAATTGTTAGAGGGAGGCGGCTGTGCTTTAAAGGGCAACCTCTCCCTATAGCGAATTTCTCAGCAGCTCTTTAGCAGCTTATTTCAGGGAGCTGAGTTTCAGGAACTGAACTCGTCTGATTAGATAAGATGGAATGAAAATGTCATTGTGTTAAAACTAAAAATTCTATATCATGTTCAAATTGCTTTCATGTAAAACGGCAAAGGTAAAATAAAGCTGGATTTAGTCAGTTTACAAGCAAACCTGCTTATTGCTCCTGCTCTGGCATTCGTGAAGTAACACAGTTAAGCTGATATTAGCTTGGTTATCAGTAGCCAGTCAGCAGTCATACGGCACATGACTCACTAAATGCAGTCCAAGAAAAAACATCACCTTTACTAGAAGTGATGACTGATGCTCCATCGGTTTCCATACCATAACCGTTGTATTTTTGTGAAACTTTTCCAAAAAACTAAACATTTCTTTCTATGGAAGGGAAAAGTGCAGCTACATTTTTAGCCAACGCACTGACAGGCAAAGGGTCTGCAGTGATTTACTTTTCTGTCCTCCATACAGTCAGAAAAATGCTTGTTATTTGGCTTTTGCAGTCTTGAGATTGTAACTTTTACAAAACTTTTGTGTACTCCATGCATGACTCATGCCTTGTAGTGAGCAAAGTTTGCAGTAATAATTTGAAATCAATAAATCCTAATCTGAACCAAAAGCCACAGAAATCCTCCACTTGCATTTGGTCCTTTCTAAGCTTATTTAACTGCAAAGCACAGCTGCTTGAGAAAGTTATCATGCAATTACAGAGCGACAAATTAATTTTGTTGCTCCACATTCTTTTATATTTAGTATAAAATAATTAAATCAGCTGTCCTATATTCATTTCAAAGTTCCCTTTAATGTTTTTTCAGGTGATTTTTAAATTTTTCTGAAGATGATTTTCACTCATTATCACTTCAAAGTTGTTGCAAACAAACAATTTTTTCCTGTTTTAATGAGTAAATCTTTGAAAAATACCAACCATAACAATTTGACAGACAGCAAATAGTGTTTTATCACTGAGAAAGAGTTTTTTGGACAGAAACATCTAATGCAGAACCTGAAGAATATTCTCACATGTCCTTTGGCAGGTCTTGCAATTTTTTGGTTTTGCTCTTGTTTTTTTTTTTAAATTAAATAAATAAAAACATGACTTTCAGATGCTTCAATTCTGCTGTGGATAGTTCTTGTGTTAGTGAACACTTCTCCTTTTGTCCTATTTCTCTCCTTAGCTAAGCTTTTTACTAGTCACTATACAATCTGCAGGGATTTAGGGCAATCAACAAAAACTCAATCTGAAGTCCAACAAAAATATTTGAAAGATCATCAAAAAGTCTTTACAAAGACCACTTATGAAGATCATAAAATGAGGTGGCTTATTAGAAGTAAATCAATACCAAAACAATGTCTGTTGAAAAAACAAATAAATTACAGCTTATGTTCAGATCTATAAAGATATGATGATAACACATGTGTAGAATGCTGGATCAAAAATCATATTTCCCAATATTTTGTCCTTTCCACAAATATGTTCTCTCTGTTTGTTTCAGTGGGCCCTGCATGATGCTCGTCCTGACCAAGGAGAATGCAGTGGAGGAGTGGCGGGCCATGATGGGCCCCAGCGATCCAGAGAAAGCTAAAGAAATCTCCCCACAGTCTCTGAGGGCCCGCTTTGCTGCCAACATCCTCCACAACTCAGTTCACGGTTCCTCCAACGAGCAGCACGCAGAGGAAAAGATCCGATTTGTCTTTGGTGACATCAGCGCAGACGCAGCTCCAAATGCTGACAGCGAAACCAGCAGAACCACCTCAGGTATCCTGATCGTTTGTCTTCTTTTTTTTTTTTTTATCTATAGCGTCACATTGTTTCGTGCAGGCAAACATTCACACTTCTTTTGTCGTGCATGTCATTTTTATGATAGCAAGACATATTTCCGTCAGGAATGTTTTCATTGATTAAAATATGTTTCTGTGAGTTTAAATTTACAAGAATTTTTACATTTTTGTAAATTTCAGCTGAATGGCCGGGCGGTTCTGGAGATGAAAACAAAGAAATATCAAGATCTACAACTGAAGAAACCTCTAATATCTAGGGTCAGCATGAGGTTTCTGTAATCAGGGGATTAAATGATCATGTCTCAAAAGTGGTTTAGCATGTGTAGTGGTGTAAAAAGTTGAAATAAAATGGGAATCCACAAAGAAAATGGATATGCATCATTAGTCTTTTTTTCTTTCCTTATTGAAATGACATTGTTTTTTTTTTTTTGTACCTTTTCTCAACACTCATATGCTACTTCACATCTACCATCACTCTAAAATATTAAATTTGTGCCCACAAGGTAGAAAATAACTTTATGAAAAAAAAAAAACTAGCCATCTCTCAGTTTGTCGTATAATTAAGAAAGTAGAGTTAACGGGAACAGCCAGGACTTTAAGGTCTTGATTACTAAAAACATTTCCAAGCCAAGTCGCCCAGGGAATGTCGACAAACAAGACTGGTCAGACTGTAAATGATATACAAGATCATTTACAAATTCTTTAAAAAGAAATGAGAAATTATATTGATGGACTTCATTAAATTAATTGGAAAAAAAAACAATGGGCAGCTGTCTTACAAGACAAAGAAAGAAGTCTTATATCTCAGCATAATGACTTTAAATACAATAAAAATCAAACTCCTATATCATCTACAGACTGTGGTCCTTTACCTACCAGAAGTATACACATAATCTAAAATCTGTGTTAAGGAGTCAATGCAGGACAGCACTTCTCCTTTTCACAGGAGGCTTGGATAAAAAATAACTGAAAGGTTTTCAGCTGGCAACATAAAGCTCCACAAGCAGACAAGCTGTCATACTTACTAAAAGGCTGCTGCTGCTGCAGTAAGTACACAGTGTACAGGGTACCCACATTTGGCATCAGGGCATTTCAGTTTATATTTTGAAATGGAAAAAGGATGAACAGAAAATATTTCCTTCACGTAAACTGTGCAATGTCCCTCTAAACATAAGGAGCGCTTTAGAGGAAACTGATTTTATTTGCCATCATAATGTCACAAGCAGCATCCAGAGAAGCTCTAATTGAACAAAGTGAAACTAACATGTTGGTCCTCTGACGATATAGACCTGGAAGGAAAACACTTACAAGTCAAATAATTGACTGACATCTCCATTTATTTGTTGCAGGAAAATCTTCACATTAAATAGCTAATGTGTCTTTGAATATGACCTTTCTTACTTGTTTGCTTTTAAATCCCAGTCACCTCCCATTACAAAGAACAGCTCAATTCAAGGAAATCAGGCCACTTTCTCTTATAATTATGATGTATCATGGGAACACAGAGGGTTTCAATCCAGGAATAGGGATGAAAAAACAGCCAAACCATCACATTTTACACCATCAGTCGGTGGTGTCTGTGTTATATTGAGGAACTGCAGCGTTCCTGGTTTAACAATAATTTCTAGTATTTCCGTGCCACTGGAAATACTTGTCTTTAACTATGAGTTAAAGACAACACAGTTTCGATTAAATGTTTAAATACAACTGCCTGTCCTAACTTTTAAGGTTTATTTGAGCCATCCTCTTTCAGCACATTCTCAAATTGAATTGATATTCTTTAGCGAAATGCATCTATAAGATACAATTCTGGATGGATATTTGACCACTCTTCAAATCAGTAATAGTAGAACTCATTTAGTTTAATTTCCTAGCACTGTTCAAACATTTTTAAAATCATTGAGGTTGACAATCAAATGACTAAGCCAAAGAACATCTGAATTTCACTCCTTCAAGTGAAATTAATTACTGACCAACCCTGAGGAAGTAATTCAATTTTAGACACACTGGAGTTTTATTTAGGCATTTCCTTTAATCGTAGAACACATACATTTGAAATAAGATCAACTCTAGTGTATTTCACATTTGCAAAAGAGCTGAAACATTTAACTTGAATCATGATAGAACAGGAGCTAGGTCAGGTTCCAGTGAAGGAATAAACAGTTTCGTAATTTACAGCAGTTTTCCCGGACTTCATCTGGTGAAGAAATCTTTCATTGTCTTTTTGTTGGGATCTTTGCTAAAACTAGTGCCAGTGCAGTGTGGAGAAGGCGCCGCTTCTGGTGGCGCGTCCTTCCAGTTGTTTGCAGCCTCCATTAGGATGGCCTCATCAAAGTCGTCTTCCTCAGAGAAAGATCTCTGGAACATCTCCATGATGCTCTTCTGATTCGGGTCCTGGCCGAATAAAAGATATAAGGATCATCCTATGTTTTTTCAGAAGTGAAATGTGATTTATTTGAAATTGGAGTAATTTAACAAAACAATGCAATTGTTGTTTATGTTCATATAAAACCTACCTTTAAGTGGAAGCTTTCATTCTCAGCTTTGTCCAAAAGGTTGGATTCAGACAGACCCACCTCTTTCAACACATTCATTTTAGCCTGAATCATTGGCCTGGATCAGTACATAAATAATTAGATTACAGCACCACTTTACCTCGCACCCCTCTACTGCTAAAGTTTTGATTTAGTATCTGACAAATGTGTAAACGTTACTAACAAGAGAGAATATTTTCTGAATTTACATAATACTTCCACCCAATTAAGACGTACCACAGATGATCATCAGCAGTTCCTTTGGCAACCAGGTAATGAATGTCGACATTGCTAGTCTGTCCAATACGATGAACCCTGTCCTCTGCCTGAATGAGAACCTGCAGGAAACAGACAACATTTCCATTGATCTGCAGGCTTTTCAGCTTCATCTGCTGCTACAAGTCAACAATCTGCTGACGACAACTGAACTAAAGTCATTATTGGTGCAGGTAAACCTTGCAGCTGGATTTTCTACAATTCAAGCTTGTTAACTAAAAAGGTACAGAATGAGTTTTACCAACTTGAGCTGTACGCCAACAGAAAAGCATCTGCAAAACTTCCCAGTGGTCAGAAAACTTTTCCATAGCTGATGGATACAAGCCTCTTGGACAAACAGAACCTTAACATTTCTCAGACATATTGATTCAACATATTAATATTCAATTATTAAGATGTTGTTTGTCTTTTTTCATTCTGTCTGAATAAAACTAATCCATTAATCAGAGCGATTTTGGGATGTTTCTAACAAGTGATCACTGATGTCCCTTTTTCCTTAATCTCCTGCCTGGCATCTTGGGTTCACATTTTCTCATTTATTTATTACATAATAATGGCCACGTATTGATCTATTGATCTGTTAGGGGAGCATTTATACGTTTTATAGCCACGAGGCAACAAAGCTTTGGAAAATATGGCACAAACAGAGATATACACATCCATACAAAGCAGAGATTGCAGCGCTTCCTTTAGAGCACAACCAGTCAATGCGGTATATTTGAGTCAGCTGTTAGAAATGTCTGGCTGTGATGCCTTACCCCTGGGTTCCAGAAAAGCTCAGCAAAGATCACCAGATCTGCAGAGTGCAGCGTAAGACCCATGTTAGCTGCAGTGACGGACAACACAGCCACGCAGGACTTGGAGGAAAACTGAAACTTTTCACACAGCTGCTGCCGCTCTGCTGAAGGAGTCGCCCCATCGATGCGAATGAAGCTGACGTTCTGTTGAAAAGTTAAAAGCTCTTTGGAATACTCGTTTGCACCTTTTCTAACAGTACAACCCTAAAACAATCAACTTAGTATACAATTATTAAGTGAAATGTAAAACTAGAGACAGTTTTCAAAACATTTGTAAGTAATTTAATCTCATAGGAATGCAAAGGTACGCCACACTTTTTACATTTTGAAACTTTTTAGAGATGAAACATAAAATCTTTATTTTAAAAAAATGTGGAATTGGTATGTGAAAGAAATGTACCTTTTTAAGCAGTTCGGTGGTGATGTGATCCAGGACTAATTTGTGGTGGGCAAACACGAGAAACTTCTCCCTGCCACACTCCAGCATGTCTGTGATATATTCCCTGGCCGTGACGGAGCAACACAGAGCCGTTTAACAGAGATATATAGGAATATCTGAGTACAAAGTCTTCATCCCATCTGTAATCCACTTTGATCTCATTGTTCTGACAAATGATCTCGTTTCATTTTTACATTTTTATCTCCACACCCATCAAACGAGCTCTGATCTGACTCCCTGATCTCCAACATTAAGGGCGACTGTACTCACATAATGGCCTGCAGCTTGGCTTCAGCTGTATGGTTGTAGAAGATGAGCAAAGCCTCCTTCTCTTCCATTTTCTGAGAAAAAAAAATAGATAAGGAACAGCAGAAGATAAGAAATGACAGGATTCTGTTTGATGATTTGATACGACTGCCATTACTGTGATGAGCACTGTGATTATGCACAATCATGCTCAGCAACTGGCCCCCATTAGAGTGAAATAAGGCTCGACTGGAGCACTCCTCGCTGTTTAAAGCCACTTCTGTGTTTGAAGCTTGAAGCGACTCCCTCATGCACAGAGAACAAAACTCAAACAGCCGTTTTCCCTGCCTAAAGAAACCACTGAACTTCATGCTTCTTTTAGTCGCAGACTTTAGATTTTAATACTGCCACATCAGCATCACATTTTACTCATGAGACAATTAGAACTGGAAATATTCAAGGACAATGAAACTTGGATTTTTCATTTAAATATGTTGTATATGGATGCAATGAATAAAGACATAAGGTCTGACCTATTAGCTTTGATTTGAGGTCATCACTCTAAACAAAAAAATTTTTCCACAAATGACTGTTTCTATTATGTTTACAGTAACTCCTTATTGCATTGCTAAATTTAATTTACTGATTAGAAAACATCAATTGATTCATGATACAAGCTCAGATACTTTGTTGTGCACATCTTATCACATTACAACCACAAACATCAAAGTGTATCACTGGGTTTTTACATAACTGACAAACACAACGGAGGTTCCTTTTCTTTTGTTTTTATTGAATAAAAATCTGAAAACGGTGTTTCCTGAGTACAGACATATTCCAGCACGTTTTTCAAGCAAAAATAATAATGGAGCCTTTCCCACTTCCATTTTCATCCTTGCTTATAAATAAATAATATGATAATCAAGTATTTTTCTTAACCTGGCAGAAAAATCTTGGGGTTCATTTCAAAAGAAAAGCTCAACATGACAGTTATGACTTACATTGCGATGATTTTTGGTCAGCTGTTTGGCTGCAGCCGAGAGGGCAGCTTTCATACTGCCGCTGACACCGTCTATGGTTACTGTGACCACCTTGCGCTGCTTGGACGGGAGCTGGGACAGGACATCAGACTTGAGGCGGCGCAGCATCAGACACTCCTCCAACAACAGCTTTAGCTCTCCCAGATTAGAGGAGCCTGAGTAGTCCCAGCCCCAGTTCTTCTGCTGGTGCTGGAGGCAGAAAAGACCAGAGAGCAAATGTGATGATGAGAAAGATGAACTGACTTAAAAGAGATACAGACAAGGGCAAACTAGATTTTGCTCATAAAAACTAGATAAGAAAAAAATCAAATATCTAGTCTAAGTACTGATCCAACTGTGTCTTTTCATCATGTGTTTCTTGGTAAATTCTATTAAATTAAAAATGACCTATTTAGGGCTTAGCAGAGATGTAAATAGAAAATAATCAAATGAGACACAGACACATGAATTAAACATTCACCAAAGTCTGAAAATCTTCTAAAAATTACAGAGAAATAAAGACTTAATGTCTTCAAGTGCTTATGAGATTTATATGTTACCTGTCGGGCATCACAGTAGCGCACCCCAAACTCATGGAAGCGAGGGAAAAGTGAGGGTCTGACAGCCAGAATCTGAGTGTAGAGCTCACAAGGTCTGGACATCACGGGGGTCCCTGACAGAAGGATCACTCTCTTCGCCGCCTGAGGATTAAAAAAAAGAGAACCTCAGATCAGACCCACCACTTTGTAGAACCGACTTTTGCCTTAAGTATAGCTGCAAGTCTTCAGGGCTACCAATCAGTTTTGCAAAATACAAACTATTAATGTTTCGATCATCACTCTTTGCAAAGTAGCTCAAACTCATTCAGAATGGATAGAGAGAAATCCTCAATTTTATTGCCACATATTCTCAATTAAATTTAGCTATAGACTTTATTTAGGCCATTCTAATACATAAAAATTTATTAATCGAAACCATCAAAAGCTCTGGCTGTACGTTTAGGGTCAATCTAGTGCTGGAAAGTGAACTTCCATCCTTTGTAACTTCCAATGGTTCAAATTCTGTTTTCTTACCTTCAGCAGAGGTAAAGCGGCTTTGCAACGAGCCGTCTTTATGTTCTTCAGGAAGTGAGACTCATCCTGCACAGATTTGTTGCTTGAAACATATTTCAAAGACAGAAACTAACAGATCATTAATGAGGAGCCGATTCAAGAGCAGCTCACCATAATGAGAACGTTAAAGGGAGGACCTGAGTGCTGCTTGTCCATCCTGCTCAACAGGTCATAGCTGACAATGTTAACCAAGCCAGATCTCATGTTTTCTTTGGCCTTTACCACCACGTTGATGCTGTTGGGACTCAGGGAGGGAAGCCAGCGCCTGAAGGCCTACAGGTATGAATCATTAAGGGACCACCTCAAAACCGCAATTATTAAGATTCACAGGTCATGTGTAAAGCCCTGATGTGAGAGGGTGAAGAAAGTGCTATTATTCTTTGTCAGTGTGACAAAGACTTAACCCAGGTAGTTAATTATAGCCAAAGGACAAGCAATTCAGATTTGTATTAGATAATGATATTGTCTTTTGTCCAAAGACCACTAAATATAGCTACCACCAACCATATGATGCTGCATGCGGGTATAGATAGATACGTGAGCTATAGTAAGCTTTTTAGCATTACTTTGTGTCCTACAGGTGACATGCTGTCAGAATTCACCAGCAATACACTGCTGTGTTTTTTCACAAATTACTTCCCATTTACTTGTCAGTCATCTTTCAAGCTGTCTGAATATCCATGCAAATGTCCTTTATGAAGGGATGTTTTCTCTGTGATTTCCTATGGGGGGATGAGTTTGTTCAGAGAGGAACAACTAAGTCAATGGAATCAGGGCCAAATTAATGGAGTTGAATATATTTTATTTTTGTTTTCCAGTTGAGAAGAAGTATGGGGGAAAAAGAAAATAAGGATTTGTAAAAAAACAGTTGTGTTTCCACTAAACTCTTCCTACAATTTCATGTTTCCCCCATTCTATTCCAAAAGCTGGAATCTTCATATTTAATTAGAAAAATGCACTTATTGAACACCAGAGTTCACACCCTAAAGGCATTTTATGAGTTCAGAAAAGACTGAATTTATGTTCTGTTCCAGACAAGTGCTTAGTTTCTTTTCTTTGGTCTTCATTAAATGTAAACAAAGAGTACAAGTTCAATAGTTAGCTTTACTTTTGTACCTCAGCCCAAGTGAATCGAACAGATGAAGGCGTCACCACCAATAAGGGCCACTCGTTCCTGTAGTAGGCCGCTATACAGATGGCCTGCACTGTCTTTCCCAACCCCATGTCATCAGCCAGGAGGAGGCGGCCTTGCTTAGACACCGCAAAGCTGCAGGCATGTTTAAAAAAAAAACAACTAAATTACAGATAACACTCAGCAAACAACCTAAAATTGAACTGGTGAACAAAGACTCATTATCTCCAGACTTTTACGATCGACCCAACATGTAAAGCGGTATAGAGTTATTGGGTATATTGTGCTGAGAGAGCAGTAGCTACTGCCCAGAGACACCTACTTGACTCCCTCCTTCTGGAAGGGCATGAGGCTGGAGGTGAGGGTGGGGTCGATGCTTGAGAGGTCCGCCTCAGGGACGTCTGAAGTCTTGGCGACGGTCCCGTTAAACCTGGCAGCGAACGACTGGATTATTGCCCTGGGAAGAGGCTCCACCTCCACTCCTGCCATCCCACTGAGCAGATCCACTGAGCAGGAAACACGACATGGTTAGACAAGATGGTGAAGGCAGCACAGACAGTAAGGAGTGCAGCAATAAAATTGTGTTACTCAGTCTCTTGTAGTCCTCAAGTGAAAAGCTCCACTTTCGTGACTTCATGTCTGCAATGAAGGCAAATTTTGAGGAAACCTTTAGTACGCCACAAAAACATTAGAAAAGCCTGAAATTAATAAAAAGGAGGCTTTTGTACCATAGTTCTTTGTTGGCATCTCCTTAAACACTGCGATGACATCAGCATGGTAAGGGATGTCAACCTCAAACCTTGTCTGTGACACCAGGATGCACTGCCCTTGCACTCTGGCGCCGGGTTTCTGCCAGCCATTACACAGCTTCAGCAGCGCCGTCAGTGCTGCACCGTCACAGGGTCGGCTGGACGCCGAGGCCAAAGCTCCGATTCCCTCCAGCGGTCTCAGAGAAACCGAGGGAATGGCAGCTGCCTGTTCCACTGCAACACGGCGTCAAAAAAAAAGAAACACCACAAATTATGCTTTCAACCTTTAAGCTTACTTAAAAGAGCTGATTTGTTCTTAGGATAAGTTTCCATACTCAGCTTTGAGTAGTCATCCAGACTGAAGTTCCATGTTTTTGTGGCAGGATCTAAGGCGGAGAAAAAGATTTAATTGCTCCAAAAGAAAGTACAAACTTGGAATACTTACTGAAAATCAAACAAATATGCAGATCAACAATAATCAAGGAATGTAGTTTCTTGCAACTATGGAAGACTTATTCTCTTCACCAGGAAAAAACACAATATTGCTCCCATCATTAAAAGACTGGTTATTTTCTTAAATAATTAAATTTTATCTCATTGAAGTGCTCTTTCAATCCTCACTCTGTTGCTGATTTTACATTAATTTGGCTTTACTCATCAAAATTGAGCATCGGCTAAAGGATTAAATATATATGTGGTATCCAGAGTTTGTACAAATTTTCCATTACAAAATTTATATTATATTATATTACATTGTATTGTAATTTAAGAAAACTCAAGATTCTCTGTATTTTGTTTGTTAGCCTTTAAAAAAAACATTTCACCATGAATTTGTGGTATGTATTTAAAGATGAGGTTTTATAAATGACAACTGGCTCAACATTACTGAATAAGCAGCTTGATGGATAAACAGATGTATGGACAAACAGATATATATTAATGGATAAGTAAACTGGCACATGGATGAGTTGACAAATGAATGGTCGGATTGATAAACAGATGAATAAATACAACTTTGAGAGAATGGGATATTAACTCTGAAGCAGGAAACACTTCTCTGAAAACGTCACACCCAGACTGTTCCTGGCGAACACATCACCTACACAAGCCATACTTATTTTTTTATTTATTTATTTTTTTTGCTGCAGCATTCTAAAAAAATATATATATATTTTTTTATTCACACTTATATTCACCTGGCGAATACTTACATTTTACTCCAGATTCATTTGACTGGAAACTAAGCCATGACTTTTACAGAAAGTTTATTTTTAAATGTCATAAGTAAAGGTGGCTACACTGTTAGATACTCACCATAGTTCTTGGAAGGGATGGACTTAAAAATGGCAATAAGCTCTGCATGATAGCCCACTTCCACCTTGAAACGATCCTCTGCATGAGGCACACACTTCCCTCTCACAGAGATTGCAGCCTTCTTTGCAGCAGCCGATGTGGTGCACTTTGGAGGAGGCTGTGCTGCAGGTATGCTGGGTGGCTTGTAGAATGAACCAGCTGCACTTTGAGATGTGACAGAAATGGCCTGAACTGGCTTCACTCCAACACTTCCTCCACCAGATGACCCAAGGCTTTGCAAGTGCTGATTTGTCTGAGGAGGATGAGCAGTAACTTATTGGAAATATAACTTATTGGTTAAAGAAAAAACAAAACTTCTTGCAGGTCAAATCTTTAAGCAAATTTCTCACCTGTCTGGAGGAGATTTTGTTGACTTGATTACTGGTACCAGGTAGCAGCTGTTGGTTTGGTCTGTGGATCTGATAACTGCTTGTCTGTGAGTCTTTTTTAAAAGGTGGGACCAACCGTGGTGGTACAGACAAAGGAGGATTTCTGTGATTTTCGCTCTGCTTGGGGAAATCTGTCTGCCCTGAAGCACCATTAAGTCCCGCGGAAGTCTGCTGTCCGAGTCTTTGGGCTCTTCGCTCCAAAGCTTTCCGTCTGTTCTCCTCAATTTTCCGCTGCTGCTCTGCAGTCAGCTGGTTGGACATGATGAAGGATTTTTTTTTTCTTTTTAATTAACACAAATTTGAGCTCACTTTAACACACAGTTACCAGTAAAAGGGTAATCCATGGAGAAAACACAGGGCCAAGCGTTTAGCTTAAAGGCTGTAAACAGACTGTTAGCCAACATCTAATTGGGCTAATGTGTCAACGGCCAGATATTATCACTCCGGTTTAACTGACAATTGAGTTTGTTCAGCTTTCATGATCATCATCGTCGTCAAAACTACTGAAAATCCTCATAAAAACAAGTCGAACCAGCTGCTAACTCTTTAGCTAGTTTGGGATCTGCCGCGCAGGAAGTGACGAATGACAACAAGCGGTTCACGTGTCAGTGGCAGTTGCTAGGAGTGATGGGCGGTACGATAGTTTTGAAAGATTCAAGTCTTTTGGCTCGGTTCCTTTGAAAGAAACGGCCTTTAAGGTTCCCAATTACTTACTCCAGCATTTATCACTGAGATACATAAATTTTAGCATAATTTGGGAATTTCTCTTTTGATAAGCAATTTTCATATTCACTATTTTTATAAAAGGTGTTTTTCTGCATTCTTTTCAGTTTTTTTTTTAAGTGTTGTCATTGTTTAAAACTGTAATTAAAGTTTAAAGCAAATAACTTGTGACTCCGCCCTGAAGCTTTTGCCTTTGGGTTTATTTCTCTTGAGAGTCCAGTAGTTTAATGTCTTCTGAAGACAGTAAACATATTCAGATTTGCACATTACACTTTATTTAATTATATGTCCTTTATTGAAGATTTGTAGTAAATTCTATTTCTATTTTGTGGTTTTGATCACATGCTGGACCAGTTGTCCGTTATGAATATGACAGAAAATGACTAATCAAATTAAATTAAATTTTCTTGTTTTAGATGGATTTAGACATTACATGTTTTGACTTTTTTTCTTCTCTGGTTTTGCACTATGTGCACCTGGAAGGATTTTTGCTCTTCCTTTTTAACTTTCAGTGGCAAAAAGGTAGATTTTTTTTACAACTAGTAGCAGCTGATTAGCCTCTCAGAAGCTCAAATGACTCCAAATTCTAAAAAAACACTATATTAAGTAACATAACCATTTTATCACTGCTTTAAATTAAGTCTGACTCAACTTCAAGTCAGTAAGGATTCCAAAGATATTTTCTATTTGCTATATGCTGGAATAATTATATTTTAGAAGGATTTTTATAAATTTCAGATTAAGGATTTCATACAGACATTTTCTTATTTGGTACCAGTGTGTTTTTTTACAAATAGAATGCCTGCAGTCAAAAGTCTTGGGTTTTCTTCTTCAGCCTTCTGCAATAGTTTTCTCTAATTTTGGCCCATTCCTCTTGACAAAATCGGTCTAACTGAGTCACGTTTGTAGGTCACTATACTGCCTATAAGTAAAATCTCAAGAACCAAGAGATGGCATTGCACGGTGCTTAAAAATATTAAGGCAGAGTAAACAAAACTATAACTTTTGCATAGATGGGTGATCATAAAAACTGAATACTTGTGGAATTATTGTCTGATTTCTTTCTAAAAGTTTAAAATAATCAGCAATTGAGGTTATTTCCAGCTTGTATTTAATCAGGGACCACTTTAGACTCGAGATGTTATGTAAGAGCAATCAGTTGCACTCTCCCACCAGAGCAGAAAACCAGCATGAGTAAGCTCTTTGTGTGGCAGTTTACTGTTGGTCCTTCATTAATGTTCACAGCCTGATGGCTGTTATATTTGAATTCTCCCACAGAGTTTTGAAGAATGGTACAGTAAAAGCTACAGCTGTTAATTGCTCTCCCTCTGTGTCCTTTTTGAATTAACCAATTTTCACACTTTGTGAAAAGTGGAGGTCGCAAGTCACACCGAAAGGCCTTTTTTGAGAACAATTTCTAGGTTGTTCTAAAAACAATCCACAATCTTCACTTGAGTTCAGTTCTTCAAGTGACGTAGCTGAACTAAATTTACTAAATTACAAACCACAAATCCAAAACGTGTCACCAATTTCAGACCAATTTATTTAAGAATGGCCTTACACCAGTAACAAAGTCTCGGGTTCTGATTCTTCAACAGTTTGGTCGTTATACGACTCTAAACTGTTCTGGTTTTGTGTCCTTTTAGGTGGTGATAACATGCCCAGAATTTGTGTCAGCTCTCTTCTCATAACAGCAACCTACTTACTTCAACATGGTAAAAAGAACGAATCCTTGTTCACACTATCATATCCAAGCATTCCAGATCTCCTGCAGGGAGATGCGTCATGTAAGACATTTTGTAGATTTCCGTGCCCCGCATTTGGCTCAGAAACTGCTGACATTTAGAACCTTGCTGACTTTGAATGTTTAGCAGGACTTCAGACTTACTACATTATGTTTGTGCATTAGGTACTAGAAGAAGGTATATGAACAAGTTTGTGATATTTTCACATTTTTCACACCAGATGGTCAAAAGGGACTTTCACTTTTCATAGAGTAATGCAGAATACTTTCTGTTTTTGTGTTTTCTGAATATCAACAGCAGAAACTTTCTATTACAATATCCAAAAAGTAGATCTCTTTGACATCAAGGAGGGGGGTTGTATTAAAATCCAATAGTTATACTTTACTGATAAAAGTTAGTTTGTAACTTTTTGATATTTAAGTATAACACACAGTTTAAGTGGTATTTGTGGTATTTGTGACTCAGATTAAGTCAGAAAAACTTGTAAAAACCTGCCTTTCACAAAATGAAACATTATTGACTACAGCATACAGACTTTGAAAGAAAGACGCTGAAAGAAACAAAGGCACTACTGACTGAGAAATGTATGGTCTAGACTATATTCAATTAAAAATGTATCCATTCATTGAAATCTTGTGCTTGTTGAACACCTTTTACACAATAAAATATCAAATATGATTTTTTTTTTGTTTGACAAAGAATCTTTTTCACAGCAGTACAGCAGACAAACTTCTGATTACATAGTTTTTTGCAAAAGTGTCAACATATTGTGTTATTTGTGGTCATGTCATAACCACAAATTGCATTGTATTTTTGAGGGCTACTGGGGACAGTGTGTATGAGGGTCTTTTGGGGTTTCGGGGTATAATTGTATAATTATGAAATGGAAAGAGAATTAAAAATGGTTTTAATTTTTTTCCACAAACAAGACTTTGGGATTTCCACAAACAAGACTTTGGGATGTTTTTATATTTAGCTTCCTTTGCTCCAATAAACAACATCCAGTGCAGCAAATTGTCTCTCAAAGTAAGTAAGGAGTTGCTAAAATAAGTGCTGTGTTACATAATATAAATATTTCACATACTATGGTCATCTTTAACAATCAAATAGACTGAGAGGTTTTGGTCCCATGTTTAGTAATTGTTTCCCTAGTGCTCCCCTTGTTTTAAGATTATAGTCTCTCTTGGATTTTACATGTGATACATAATTTTGCTCTGCTTAGATGATTTTTCTTAGAATAAGTTTAATATTATTTCTCAGCGCTTCTTCTCAGTCCATCTTATAGTCAAGAGGTCTTAAGGTTCAGCATGTGGCAACCTTTAAATGCATTTCTGGTCCAAAGCCAGAATCAAATTGCCTTCTCAGAAGCCAATCATGTTCGACAGACTCCAGCTAATCTCTTGAGTATTTGATTAAGGTGTGTTGACACGGAAACATTATGTAAACATTGTAGCCCACCAGCCCTTACAGACTGGAGCTTGTCATCCCTTTCCTGTCCACTGCTCCCGAAACAAATCTGGCATGGAAATAAACTCTGCTTATCACTTTAAATACCATCCACAATATGAAGGTTGGTTGTGGCAGCAGCATCTTGATGGGATGCATTTCATCAGCAGGTGAGGAATCTTTGAAGTTTGTAGTTAAATATAGCTCAATCCTGGAAGATAATCTGTTAAAAGGTGCAAAGGTGCAAATGTGGGGAAAAAGTTGACCATTCAGGTCTGTCTGTCAGAAAAACTGAAACAAAGTTCATGAAAATTTGTGGATGTAATGTGACAAACAGGAGGAATGAATATGTTTTTGCAAGACAACAAAAATCAAAAAGAGTATTTTGAGGATGGAGACTGACTGGAGAGCCAAACACATATCAGGCCTTAAACCCAAAAATGAATTCCAGCACCTTTCTGTCAGTCAGGCTGTTGCAGCGTTGCAGTGTTTTTCTGTTATTGCTGAAATCTCCTTGTTTGTTTCTTCTTCTCCTGCCTGGTTGCCACCCGCTGGTTACACTCTTCATCTGTCATCCCACAGCCCATCAGACTGGAGCTCAGGTGTCAGCTCCCATCAGGTGTCTGTAAACATCCCAAATGTACAAAGTAGAGGAAACCGGCTACACATCCATTTTTAATGCCACATAGACCATGAAGGCAATGAGATCTAGAGAGGTAATTATTTTAGATTGGTAAGATTGCTAAGTAAAACTGTTCTATTTTGTAATTAATCCAGCTAATGGTCGATTTTGTTTGATATAAGAGGTCGTAGATGGATTACATCTAATCCTCTTAGTATAACCAGATTGCCTAAAATCAAGAAATTGCATGTATATTACCTTTTTAAAAAAGATCAAAAGCCACCAATGAACATACACCCATGACTGCCAAGACACTCTAATCCAGCCCTTGTATGTACAGAAATCCCTTCGTTTTGTTTTTTTTTTTAAAAAAGCTATAATATACAGAAAACAAGTCCAGGCTAATTATGCATATTTCTGTATTTTTTGCACAGTTGTAGTAACGAGTTGGCTGCTTGCATCACTGTGCGGCGGTGACGTGCGGCGTCTGGGAGCTGTCCCAGGAATAATGGTGCTGAAGCTGCAGCACCCATCCAGCAGCCAATGATCACAGGAGGACCGGGGGCTCTGTGCGGACGCTTTTCACCCGGAGCAGGACGGTCCGACAGCCCGGGTGGATTTTTTCACCCCTTTATACCGGATGGATTTAAACCCCCACTGGTTCAGTCCTCGGATGCGGAGAGATTTGATGTTTTGGGAATGTAAATGCTTCCCGGTGAGACGTGCAGCTGAGACCTGCAGTCTGGATGAGAATCTGTGAGGGAAACAGAGAAATTGCGGATCGTGTTGCTTGAAATCGGTGTATATTTCCTCAGGTAAGACCGAATCTGCTTACCCAAATATGGCAAACCATCGGTTGACTTAATTTGGTCAGAAAGCCTCGCAAGACATCCACATCAGTCTGCGCATTGAAAGCAGGGGCTTTCAATGCTAGGAGATTTTAATACAAAGATCAAGTGCTTAGTGTTTTTGTTTCCGGTTGTTTTTCAAAGGCAGATTGTGAATCAGGAGGGATAAGCCTGTCCATACAGTTCGTGTTGTAACAGACAGTTTTAATTATGAGGCCATGAAAGGAGGTGAAAATGTAGCTTTACAAAATACATTCATATTTCCATGTGTCTAATATTTAAATTTTCTCTTTTAGATGTTTCATTCTTATGGACCTAATGGCTTCAGACACTTGTTTGCATCAATGGGATTTATTTCCATTTTCTGTTCACATCTTCGTGGGAAGACAATAAAAGTCCAACCCTTGGAATAGTGATCCGATACAGAATAACACAAACTAAAAAGAGCTCATTTAAACCCGCGTTTCATCCAAACACCTATGCAGAGGTGTTTGCTTATGCCGGGGACACAAACAGCACTCGTCTTCCAGCACCTCGGCTCGGTGCTGTGATCTTCTGGCCGGACACAGCCCGATGCAGCGCAGCCGGGGCATGCTGAAGAGCCGCTGCTGCGTCCTGCTTGGTGACCTGAGGGTGCTCCTTCTCGGGCCACGGGCACCGCCGACACCGCTGCCTCCGCTGACCCCCATGAGCGGCCAAGCTTCGGAAAGCCATGAGGCGAGCGTCACCGTCCCCGACAACAACAACACCCTAACGAGGAGCCACCAGCAGCAGCAGAACGGAGGCGACCGGACTGTGCCGTCTGCCGCCGGAGCCGCCGGGGCCCCGGGCGGAGAGCGGCCGGTTGGGGGCTGGGTGGACGCCGCCGAGCTGTCCGCGGCTCTTCGCGGCTGCAGCAGCTCTTCTGATGACTGCTCAAAGGGGAAGCTGGAGGAGAGGTTCTCTCTTACCAGCTACACGGAGAGTGGCTTCAGGACGCCTGTCTGCAGGATCTGCTTCCAGGGACCAGAGCATGTAAGTCCTGGGAAATATGCTCCTCTTGATCAAAGCAGGATTAACACCCTGAAGGCGATGATACTCGGGGATCCGGCTTAATTACATGCAAATACCATGACATCTGAATACATCTGAGGTCTTTCAAACAGCCCTGTAGCAAAATATTTCTTCTATTTATCCCCTTTACTTGCACTTTTTTCAAATAACCAAAACGTAGATTTGTCTTGCTTTGTGTTTAAATTCCCTTTTTCGTAAAGGTGAGTTCACTAGATTTCTCTCACCACACCCAGCTCTTACTGTCAGACTTGAATCAATCAGTTCCCAACTTGGACCTGTCTGACGACATGAAGCAGGCACCACACCATGTGTCTAAAGAATTTGCAAAACTCTTAATTAAAAGACTCGTTGCTATTTAAAATGACTGAAAACATAGTAAGTCAATTGGTTTAGGTTCTTTTTTTTTTCTAGCTCTTTAGGCCTGTTCATGTGAATAGAATGACTACATTCTTGTTCAAGCAATGAATTCTTGCAAAAACGAGAATTAATTGAATTAACTGAATTCTCGTTTTTTGCAGGTCAAGTCACAGCCATAGTGCTCTAGACAGTAATCCAGGGTGTGATAGTGAAAATGAACTCTTTCTGAAACAATCAATCAATCAAATTTTATTTGTATGGCACATTTCAGCAGCACAGCATTTCAAAGTGCCTGTATTTCAAAATACAATGTGAATAATCTCAGTTGTTTCCCAATTACCTTTTTTTCCATTGATGAAATAAAATCACCAAGAGGTTCTTTTAGTATTTTCTGAGATTAACTTTGATGGTCTAAAACAGAATGAATCTTTAAGGGGGATAAATTCTTTCTATGAACTAATTTAATCTGTCCACCTTGTGTTTATCAGGAATTACCGTCACAAATATTTCCACAGCATAAAAGCATAAAAATACATACTTCCTGGTTTGATAATGCTTACATAACATTTATGTGAATATTAAGTCACACTTGTAGTGGGATAAAGAACCGATGCTGTTCAGCTTCATGAAGAAGTGTCCCATTTCTCAGTGGAAGATTGTCACCTGAATTAAGTGCTGGGAGATAAAGAGGAGGGAAAGGGTTTAGTAGATCCCTAAAATGGCTTTCAGCCTAAGTCTTGAGAACACTTTGACCTTTCACCTTCATTAATTATAGTGTTTTAAAGAGCAGTATGTCCACGTTGTTTGTTTTGTGTTTGGGGAAAGCAAAAAGACATGGCTAGCCCTAAATCTTTGCATTTAGTATCGTACATGTGCAAAAAAAAACAAGCAAAATAAAATGTTTCGCCATATAAACAGAAATAGGCTGTGATGTGGGAGAACATATCTCCCACATCATCACACCTCCACTGCCATTGTGAGACATTGAGAGTGTATCTATGCTTCCAGATTGTTCAGGTGAAATCAAGACTCATTGAGCCAGTAAATGGTTTTACAATGTGTTACCGTCCAATTTTGTTGAGCCTGTGGGAATTAGTCTCAGTTTCCTGATCTTGACAGATGGGGGACCCTATTTTCTCCTGTAGCCCATCTGGTCCAAGGTTTAATGATGGCTGTGTGTGAAAACCTCTGGATCAGTTTCAGAATCAGTCAGATCCACTCGCCTGACACCAACAACCATCCAATATCCAGGGACACTTCAATGCATTTTTTTTTCCTATTCTGATTCTTAGTTTGAACAACGATTCATAGTTATTCATGTCTAGATCCCTAAACGTTGAGTTGCTGTAAAATTATTGGGTTTTTTGCTGTTTTCATTGAGCAAGCAGTTGAAAAACTGTTTATAATAAAGTAGATGGCAGGACTTTAGTGCCAATTCACAGCAAATATAATATCAACATAACAAACTTATTTATATACAATCGAGTAAAACCAAAATTGATTTGAAATTCAGATTATTTCATGGAACAATGTTATCGTTTTCTAGTCTGACTGAGTTATTAATGTCACTTTACATCTTGCACTGATAGTTTGTGTTTCAAGCATTTTGCACAGCTATTTTGGGAGTTAGGAGCCAAACGATGTGAAGATCACTGCTGTAGCAGACCAGAAAATCCACATTATCATCTCAAGTTGAGCAGAGTTCAAAGAAGGGTGAAAATGTTTACGAGATTGACACCTTTGTTGAATAAACCACATATCTAATTAAGCTGCATCACCGAATCACATTGCAGAGATACAATTAAGTGCACAACAAAGCATAGCTGTTGCAATAAGTACAAGTCTGTGCAGAAGCAGCTTCATGATTTTATTTTATTTTTTACTTTTGGAGTTTTGTTTTTTTTTCTAGCCTTGGGTCTGACACTGAAGTCTCCTCATTTGGCTCCACTGGCTGAGAAACAGAAGCACATACTTCCATGATCGCAATGCTGCTCAGCGTTCTCAGATTTGTCACTAACTTGTTTTACAGAAGCAGTTCATGAAATGAAAAAAATATATTCAGTGGCTAGAAACCTCCCCACATCGTTTCAACTCCACACGGGTTGGAATGTTCAAAGGATTCAGGTTTTGTTTTGTTTTTTATTTGTTGTTTTTTTTTTTAGGTTTCCGGTTTACAGCTGCGACTTCGTTTCCAAAATAAAAAGAATAAAATGTACTTTTAGTATCTTATTAAAGCAGCCACACAGCTCACGGTTTGCACTTTTCCCTCTTCTTATCCCATTGCATGGTTTGCAAAGATAGCTGCTGCTGCTGCTGGTGTCGGAGGGATAATGAAAGACCTTGTCCTGCCGGCTGACAAGTGTGGAGGATACGCAGAGATGCAGAAACAACTCATTACAGTCAGACACATCAAAGCGTTACCTGCATGACAAAATCAAATAATACCTCTGCCTCTGCTCCTCATGTCCGCCACTCGCAACAGACAAATATTAATAATAATAATACATGTAACATGATGTTTGACAGCAGATGGAAAGAGCATTCAGGTTAATCATGTTGCAGCTTATACATTTGGAGCTGTATTGGTGATAATTGCACACATCATCAAACAGAGCAGGGAAAAAATGTGAGAGGAGACGCCTGAAATAAAACATAAAGCTAGAAATTATCATTCCTGCTGAAATAGGTTAGCTGATCTGTTTAAGAGCCTGAGCTGAGCATTAGAAATATTAGAATGGCAAATGGTGTAGAGGGAATATGCGGAAGAAGTCCCGTCAAAAACTGTGTCAGAAACATGGCAAAAGCAGTGGGTTAAAAGTAAGGATGCATAATTTACGTCTCAGAAAACCATAACTAATTTTCACATGTACTCTGTGGAAAAATTGATGTGATTTTCCTGCTTGAAGGGCATGCAGTTGAAATTCCCAGTTGGAAGTCGCACTGTGTGAAAGAGGATGAATTTACCTGCGTTTTGATGTATAAATTATTACATTTTTATTAGAGAAATATGTAAAAGCATCTGATCAAAATATGTCATGAAACCTTATTTCTTATTTTATGAAATCAGTAAAACACAATGAAAACTGAAATATGTGGTAATAGCTGCTTTCATCCATTTAAAGCTTTGGTAGTGCATATTGCTGTACGTAAGAGGAATGTAAATACATTTCAAAGAGCACAATCTTATAGTGATTTGAAAGTTTACATGAGTTATTTCTATGGAAGCTCTTTTTAAAAAAGTGGAAAATTTAAAAAACCTATTAAAGTTATATAAAATAGAGACCATAGCTATTATATTCTCAACATAGTTGAATCTTTCAATATTTGAATAGTTGAAATTACCCAAAGATTTTCAAACCCCTGAGAAAAACATGTTTACTTTTTCTTTATACTGAAATATTTTCGATCAACAAACATTTTAATATCAGACATAAATTATCTGAGTGAATACAAATCCAGTTTTCAAATCACAATTTCATTTATTGATGGAAAAGCAAACTCTTAAAACCAGTGAATGAGTATATCATAAAACGACAGAGTTTAAATATTTTTTTGTGAAACCTGTAGATCTGCAGAATCAAGAAATCACTAATTTGTCTGATAGCATGAAATGGGCACAAAAAACATCTAACAAATTTCAAGAACAGATGACAAAGTCATTGACATCTTTTGGCTTGGAAAGTGTTACAAAGCCTCTTGAAGACTTTTGAAATTCAGTGAAGCGCTTTGACATCCAATATTCACAAATAGAGAAAGCACGGAATAGTGGCAGACCATTTAAATTGCTCCTAGAGAACTTCCCTGCGTTATAGCCAGTGTTAATAAAAAATGGCCTTATAAGTGTCTTCCAGGCACATAGTGCAATTTTAAAACACAATCAAGTAACTATGTTACCACTTGTTATAAAAAAGACTGTGTATATGTCAGACAGTGATGAGCTATGCAGACTTGCAGTTCTATTAGGTGCTTGCTAATTGCTGCTGCCACTAGTCTGGAGGAACCTGAAGGCATGGGCGAGGGGTGCTCTGTGAAGAGGAAGCTCGATTTGAGACTGCAGTTCCTTACAGAAGCAAACATTCAGGCACCCTTGAATCGCTGCCATGGGAAATTATTCAATTCCTCAAGCACGCATAAAAGAAACATAGTAACACTCCAGGTATGTTTTTGGTGAGGAAATAATGATATAACGTAACACAAAGCTATAAAAAGTCAATTTTCCATAATACTCCCACCATTAAATTTAATTGAGATGTTGTGGCATGACTTTACACTGATAATTTATTCTGTGGGGGGATTAAAACAGTTCTACAAAGAAGAGTGGGGAAAACAGGTGATTGATGGGAGCTGTTGCCACCAAGATGAGCAAAACCGTTTGTCAGGGTTAGTTGTAAATTCCTTTTTCAAAATGGACCGGGTTCCTTTGGAGAGCTTTCCCGCTTAAAATACGTCTTATATGAGCCTTTATCTAATCACAGAATTTGATTGATTATTTAAAGCAGTTAATTTGGCCAAGAAAAGAAATCTTTCAGGGGCAAATACTTTTTCATAGCACTGTATTTGAGAATAGAGGAAAGTCTCAGCTGCTGAAGGATCTTTCTAGTGTGGGATTTTTACAGCATTCTCAGTAAATTACAAAGAGTCTCCGATAAATTGGTTACGCTGTTTGGCAGCGCTTTTGAGACCACCCGGAAGAAAATGTCCCACCTCATCTGTTTAAGGAAAATCTCAAGAAGCAAGACAACCGAGATGAAGAGCAGAACTTCTGATCTGAATGAGCCTCATTGTTATTTCTCCTTTGACTCAGCAACAGATTCACTGTATCACTTCATGTTCTTTCCACTGTGCATAATCTCTCTATGTGTCATCTGCTAATTACTACAACACCAATTTTGCATATCAGTCCACCTCTGGGCTCAGCCTTTGTAATTATTACTGGCATGAGGTCCATTATGAGACTTAGAGACAAGGCAGCATCATTGTTTTCTTAGAAACTCCACAGATAGTCGGCAACACTCTGCACTGCATACAAAGTACCGTCTTGTGAAAAATCGCAGTATTTCCCATGGCCTCCTCCAACATGTCTCATTAAGGCTTCCCAGAAACATCGCAGCAAGTCGATAGCACTTGATTTCATTGTATCCCATCAATATGCATGTCTTTATCTTCCTTTTTCCTGCTGTCCGTGAGTTGTAGCTTTGGGTGGAGTCCAGATATGGATCTGCTGAGGTGTAAAGGAGAATGAGGAGCCGCTCAGAAAGAGAGATGAGTGTGCTCTCTTTGTATCCCTGTATGTCACAAGCAGCACTGGCAATTTTTATCTGTTTTTTTTTTAGCCTCTAAGATGTCACCCAGACTACGTCAGGCGGTATCTGATCTGACAGTCCACCTCCAAAACACTTCCATCTTCACGACTGAGACAGTCGACTCAGAGTAGAGAAGGCACAGGCTTTTTCCTACAAAGAAAGAGCCTTGAATGTCTGACAGAGGAAGCCACTGAAAGATGATTGCATTCTGATTTAATATGACACCACTGAATGGAATAAGCTTGTGTAATAGCTCCCCTCTATTTTCCATGAGGTAAGCCTTACAGTTTGAATTCTGCTGTGATAATGGGCAGTTTCGATTTTCATTTTCTATCTGTCAGAATATTAAAATTGTAAAACACAGACTTTAAGAGTTTTCTTGTCAAGGTGACAGAGGAACAGCTACATTTTAAATGGTTTTCTTTTTGAACTTGAAATAAAATCCTGCTTTAAGATCAGTAATGTTCAAGGTTAAAGGAAATCACGCAATTCAATAACTGGGCATTTGACATGTCCTTTTGTGATTCAATTCTGCAGAAAATTTGAGTAGTGACATTTTTTCACATAAACTACTCTTTTCCAAAATTGTGGCTTTTTAATAATACATCTCTACTTGTTTTGCACACATACAGACTAAAGATTTTTGGCCCCACACATGACTCATGTCAAGCTGTGTTTGAGATTAATTGTTGTGCTATCTGTTGATTTTTTCCAACAGAGCTTTGAAGCTCTGCAGCTCCTCCAGAGTGAGCTTAGGCCTCTTGGCTGCTTTGCTAAACGATGCTTAGGTTTCCAACTGTTTTATTCTCATACCATCTTCAGTAGATGGATTGAATAGGGATCAGAATGATTGTGATATTGGTTTCTAATCTATCTCTGCTTTAAACTTCTCTATGTCTTCATCTCTCACCTTCAGCTGTTTTCTTTGCTCATGTTGTTGCTCTTTGTTCTCTGATGCTTTCTAGCAAACCTCAAAGGCCCGAGATTAAATTACAATCAGCTCTACTAAATAAGTATCTACCCAGGGAATTTAAATGCACTGGGTTTTGATTAGAAGCATCAGAGAAAAGGGGGTTGACAAGAAAGATACAAATGCATGCCAGACAGTATTTTCTTCATAAAATTCCTGTAAAGTTAGTCAAAACTTGTTGTAATGTGGCATAATGTGAAATACTTCTAAGGGAATTGCTCTGTTTGCCATACAGATGGATGTAGTGAAAATTCAAAGGTTTAGCATTCTTGTTTTCATATCAGCGGATGGTTGCGTTCTAACATGGATCACATTTCAACCTGTTATTTGTTCTATTTAGGGAAAGGTCAGTGAGAGGCCTAACAGGGGATTCTTTGTTGCTTTCTTGCAGCATTTGCTTCATCCCAGCTTATGCTTTCAGACCTGACCTTAACCTGGATCATGTACAGAACTATCATTTTTATTGCTTTTCACCAGAAACAGAACAATTGTTCTGGAAAATCTTTGTGTGAATCACACATATTTAAATACTTGGGAAAATTTGCATGTGTGACAGGTCCTTATGTTTTTCTTCTATTATTTCTAGCATATGTTAAAACTATAGGATTTCTTGCTTGTCTAGTGAAGAAGAATAAGCTTTCATTCTTAAATCTTAACAGGAATCATGCACTTGGAAAACATGTTTTCCAGAGAACTAAGAGAGGCCTTAAGGGTCAAGTTGGCATCGTTATTTTTATATGGCCTTCCAGCATAGAGCCACTCTGTATGCTAGCTGTACGCAGCATAGGATGCTCAGCCATTTGTTGGGAATGGGAGATAAACAAGTTACATAAACACTTCACTTTTTTCATTATTGGTGTTTGGGGAGGTAAACAGACTGAAGATGTAAATGTATAAAACTAGATGAGAGGCCTTTTTTTATTTCTATAAATGTTCTCATAAAAACATCAGTGTAAGCAAAGGTGACATTTTATGATCTACATTTTAATTTATACCTTTCTGGGCTCACAATTTTTTTGTTTTGTGGACTATTAAAATCCACAGAAGAATCTTATTTTTTTATTTTTTATGGTTTATAGAATAAATCCTTGCAGCCTGGATATTATTGGCCATTATAAAAATCACTTTGAGTCAGTTTGTGTGAACTAGTATAGTATACTACAGTTTTCCTCAGTTAGAGTTAATAGAGTTCACTCGTATTGATTCCAGGCTCTTATGTGAATAGCCCGACCTAATTTATTTTCATCCCATTATATATCTATAGCAATACGAGCTAATTTTATAGGGACAAAATTAGATGTTCTGGGTTGTTTTGGGATAATGCAGCACAGAGAGGTGGAATAATGCAGCCAAAGAAGTGTATTTCCTGGATGCATTTCCATTTGTTCAGCAAAAGAACAGTAAGTTACCACTTTCTGCATGTGTCGGCTATGATGCCATGTTTGTTATCGAACTCCCCTGCCTTCTCCAGCCACTGTTGTATAGGAGTGATCCGGGTTTCAGCTCTTGGCTGCAATCGGGCCAGTCGCAGCGAGCGGCCCAAGTCCCACTGGACTCGACAGAAGTGTTCTGGTGCTCCTGCCAATACACTCCCACCCTGGCCATCTGTGGATGAGCCTTTTCTCCTGCAACTCACTCGATTTTCCTCTCTTCCCTTCAAACCGGGGTGCTGCTCCATCTGTCGGAGATGTCAGCACAATACTGGGGAAATATTTTGGAAACTTGCAGATTTTTTTTTTCTTTCTTTTTTTTTGTGGGTGTTTCTGTTTCAGTCTTTCTGCTCGTTATAGACAGGAAGAGGAAATGCTGAATTAATTTAATACCTCAGCTGAAAGGAGAGAGAGGAAGGGGGATTTGTTACATCAGACAGGGAAGGCTAATGTATATGTCCCTTTTTTGCCTTGTTAAGATGAAAAACCCAGAAAGAAACATTAATGTATAAGCTTTTATTTTTTTAAGTATTCTCAGGGTGTGGTATGACTTTAATGGATACACTTAAATTTGAATGTCAAGATTGACACAAGATTGAGAATGTCGTCAAACCTCTTGAACGTTTTACATTTTTTAAATGTTACAATTGCAAATCTCAATGTCTTTCATTGGGATTTTACCCAGTCAAACAACAAAAAGCAGCATAGAATTTTAAAGAGAAAAGATTATGTTGTTTTAAAAACATACAAATTTGAAAAGTATAATGATACATTTTTCACTCTGTGATCTTCTGTGCAAGTTTTTCTGAAAACAAACACTTGAGTTTGTTTTCAGATGTTCCATTAACATTGAACATCTACACTGTAAAAAAAAAACATATCTAATTTATAAAAAAAAAACAATAGCAGCTGTGGTTGCCAAAATCATACTGTACACAATAAAATTCCACTATTTAAACATAAATAAGAAATGTTTTCTTTTTTTCTGTGTACAGTCTGACATTTTTGTCCATTCTTCTTTGCAAAGTAGGTTAAACTTAGGCTAAAAGTGGAACAGCAATTTCCAATAGATTTTATTGTTTTCAGTCTTCAGTTTTTCGCAGGCAGTAATAACTTTTCTATCAGTATTGTTTTGTGTTTAACACCATCCACCTTCCCATTAACTGTGACCAGTTTCCATTTATCTACTGAGGATGATACTGCCACTACCATGTTTCACTGCAGGAACAACGTATTCAGGGTGATGTACGGTGTTTGTAAATCACTTATTCTCTAACAAAACTGCCAGGCCTCCACGAAACTGTTGTCAAACTGAAATTAAATATCACACACAGATGGGCTCTTTTTATTAACTGAATATCTTCTGAAAGCAGTTAGTAACCTTGTGTATTATATATGGGTATCAGAGAAAAGCAGGTGAATACAAACGCACATAACTGTCTCCAGATTAAACAAAAGGTTTTCCTTCAATGTCACATTTACTACTGTGTTGGTCTAGCACATACACTCTCAGTAAAATACATTGAAGTCTGTGGTTTTAATGTGGCGATGCTTCAAAGTTCAAGGTCATGTAAATGAGTTTGAGAACAGGGACAGAGGCTCTCCTCTCTTTCTAAAGCTCAATAAAACACAAAAAGCATATTTGATTAGAAGTAAATATATTAATGATATGAGTACAAATTTAATTAATGTTTCAATTCATTTGAAGGTTTTCTGAAGCTGTAATATAAATTTTGGGTAAATAAAAAGAAAAGTGAAGAAAAGAAAAATCAGCCTTAGTCAGAAACAAAAATAAATATCCGACCACTATAAATAATCTAGAGAAATTGTCCATATAATTGTGATAGTTTTGCTTAGGGCATACAGTAGCCTGGTTGCATGCATCTGCCACACCTTATACTAAGACTTTGTTAATGCACCTTTTAATTAAATTTTGGAATTTTGTCTTTTTAAATTGAAACTTACCATCAATTATCATTATAGTAAATAGTTTAAAATTTGTTTCAGTTTTCATACTGAGATTCCCATGACTCTTTTCCATAGCCATTATTTGACTAAAATCATACTGTGCAGACGGGTTAAAAAAGAACAAAATGCTCCCTATCACTATGTTAAAACATGGTAGTGGCTGCATTATGACTGGGACTTTCTGTTTTCAGAAGAAACTCTCTTTTTATTGGATTTCTATGTTAAAGTGGATGAAGATTTTGGTTTTTCAGCATCACAGTGAGTCCAAGCATATTTCCATGAGAAAAAAAAGGATATTTATCTGTGTCATTTAAATATGATACAGATCTGTGGTTTCCTCCGAAAAGGATCTACAGACAAAAAGATGTCCATAATCTCAAACACTTTGACAACTTTTACAAGTTGGAAAACATTGTCAAGTCAAGATGTGTGATTCAGCCTCCAATCAAAGACAACTGACTGGGTGAAACCAGATTATTGTAGCTTTATTCTAATAGTTCTTTTAATTTTTCAGTTGAATTGTAGCGGATATATGGTCTCATTCTTTACAAGACTTATCAAGTCTAATTTCCCCCTGCTGATGCTTGATCAAATTGGTTTCTGTCAAGTTGTATTTGCAGTCATGAGGTACAATGTCTTTGTGGGGACCAATCCTTTTTTCTCTTTCACTGGTTTTAATGCTTTGTCCAACACTTCGTTCATTTAATGAGCTGCTGCATCAATGTACGTTTAGCACAGTATTTTGCAGCTTAGTTGCGCTTTGAGTTTTCATTTAGCCTTCGGTGGTTAATCCTCCATCTTCAACAGTAGCAGTAATCAAGTATTTGCCTGTCAAGTAGGTGTAAGGCAAAGCTTTCATTTCACACCTGAATGGTGCTGCGGGCTGTGGCCGGCTTTGTGTATGGGAGTGTGTTTTCCTGTGTCTAATGCACATTGAGACTCCTCGCAAAATCAATAAGCCAGAGTAAAGATATATATCTGTGTATGAAGAGTAATTCAGAATATTGTGTGTAGGTGGGTAACAATGGCGGAGTAAATAAGATGAGAAAAGTAGTTGTTGTCTGCATGTCAGTGATTACTGTAAGCAGTGTTTTTCTCTGAATCACAGACATCAATCAAATTTTGCATGACAAAGAAACACATCATGTTTTAAATTTGTCTACAGCTGATTTTTTTTCTCCAGGTATTTCTGGGATCTCAAGCAGCATCGAAATTTCTGGAATTTGATTTTAAATCTGAAAAAATAAGCACAAAAAAAAACAACAGGGTAAATGTTTGACTTGTTTTCCATAATTAAATAACAATTGAGAGTTTAGATTTTTCTGGAGCGGTTAATTAAACCCAACCAAGTGTTGGGTTTTGTTTCTACCTCAGTGTCCAAAACGTTGAAGGAATAGCAAGAAACTATTCAGAAAAATGTGGTTCTTGGAAAAGGAAGATCCACAGGATCCCTTCTTGACTGAGTGTTTGTCCCTGCAGGGAGAGCTCCTGAGCCCCTGTCGCTGCAGTGGGTCGGTACGCTGCACCCACCAGCCATGTCTCATCAAATGGATCAGCGAGAGAGGCTCCTGGGCCTGCGAGCTCTGTTACTACAAATATCAGGTCATTGCCATCAGCACCAAGAACCCATTACAGGTAAGCCTCGGAAGCAAGAAGCACCACTGCGAAAGTGCTTTTCAGATTTGATCACATTCTCCTTAAATGCTTACTAGTCAGGGATTACTGGGAATAACAACAAACAGAGCCCCGACAAATACAATAAATACTGAGTATTAAAATATTTGTTTCCCCTTTCCTTGTCATATTTGTCTTCATATCAAATTGTTTGTCAAATGTCTAAGCCGAAATTCAGTTTTTAGAGCTTGCATTGTAAAAAAAAAAAAGAAATATAGAAAGAGGTTCAGTTCTAGTTTTGCTTTGATCATAAACCAAGGAGGGGAAAAAATGGGCTTTTTGAATTAAACAAGTCTTTCTTTCTTTGATCCTTAAAACAGAGAGAACAGACTTTCCTCTCGGATTTAGCTTCTAGTGCTGTGACAAGAATGTTATTGAGAGAGTTTGTGGTAAGACTGATATCAGAAAGAAAGTATTCAACTGGGGAAACAGCTCTGGTGGAAAGTTTAGATACACTCGTTATGTGTATAAGCATTATATTAATTTGGTAATAATACTTAGATAAATTCTCCCTTGCAAACTTCAGAGAAACTACATCATTTTTATTCCCACCAACGAGCTTCTGGCATTGTTCTGATTGGACTTTTGATCGCTCATGTTGGCAGAACTGTTAGAGGTTAATTAAATTGATTGGTTTTCTGGCTTTTAACTATAGTGCACACAGTTTAAATAAATTGTAATGTCAAGCTCATTTTTAAACGTAAAGTTAGCATCATTTATCAACCTAAAAACTAGTTTGGCTTGTAGTTTGGTATTGTTGTCCTGCCAGAACATCAACAACTACAAAAATTATGGGTTGAATGAGCAAATGAAGTAAAAAAAAAAAAAGCAACTTAGATTTCCCATATTATTAAATATTCAGGTGCCCATGTGGGGTTGCATCTTTAGCTTTAAGCCTGGATTAATAATTTCCACTTTGTGCTTCATTAGAAGGACTGACTTTTTGCTAAGTTGGTTGCTTGATGTGGTCGACTTTTTTACCAGCTGGCATAATAAACTGAATTTGACTGCATTCATAACTTGGACTGAATTGGAAAATATTGGAATTTATTTGACTAAGCTTCTCTTTATGAAGGAATGTATTATGTACTTCTGTATGTAAAGAGGCTGTGGCTGTTTTTGAAGACATTTGTTGAGAATTGGCTTGATAAAAAAAAAAAATCAACAAATCAAATTATTTAGACAGAAAAAAAATCACTTTTGGCAAAAAATTACTTAGGCCATTATTTTAGGAAGATGACAATATGTTGTCTTCTGTCAAAAAGTAAAATAAAATAAATAAACATTCCTAATATGAATGTATGTAAATTTCTAACCTATCCTGAAACAGGTAAATCTGAAATTTTATCACTGTCTTACTTTGAAATGAAATATCAATGTGTTATTTAATTTTGTGATCATTTAGGTGAGTTTTGTTTTTCTCGGCTTTGTTTTAACGTTTTCCATTAAAGTAAGAGGATCAGATAAAGACCAAAGCTCTGAGGTGTATTGTTTGTCCTTTTGCAGTGGCAGGCCATCTCCCTGACTGTGATAGAGAAAGTGCAGATAGCAGCAGCCATATTGGGTTCCTTATTCTTGATGGCGAGCATCTCCTGGCTGGTCTGGTCCTCTTTCAGCCCGTCGGCTCGCTGGCAGCGCCAAGACCTGCTTTTCCAGATATGCTACGGCATGTATGGCTTCATGGATGTCGTCTGCATCGGTGAGAAACCTCACAGGAAGCACCGATGTTTACTGTTCTCACAGAAGTGTGAGACGGTGATTTAGAGTGATATCGAGTGTTCCCAGTCTGCTTGCATAAATCCAGGTGTGCTCGAGCGGCAGAAGTAAATGTCACGCATGTTCAGGCTGTAGCCAGTATTTGTGAATGTGGCAAGCCATTTAAACTATTGACAATCAATGGCAATCCATACAGTGCAGTCAGATGCTTCGTGTCCATTTGTATTGGTTAGTTAAGTGTTGCATGGCCATGGTTACGAATTTAATCTCAACATTAAAGATGAAAATCTGCTGCAAAAAACTTTATACGATAAATTAAACATAAACTCTAGATATTGAAAAATCTACTGAACTTCATTTTAGTCTCTAATAAAAAGCGACAGCCTGAAACTCCAGGAATCTTTTGAAGCTTGCTGTGCACTGTCATAACATAAGAGGTAATAAGGTGCACTGAGGCATCTTTTTGCCGCTTGTTTCTGATTTTGAGTGGGTGTCCAAAATGAAACATATCCCATCTGTACTGTAAGCTGGCTCTCCGTCTTTTGCTGCTCGAGGGCCCGCATGCGTTGGATGAATTCCACCTTAAGAAAAATCCAACTTGTGCTGCTGCAGCAGACAGACAGCAGGGAGAGGAGGGAAAGGAGGGGAAGGAGGAGATTGATTGTCTCCGGTTCGGTGGCGAGGATTGACTGCGCAGTCATCAACTTGGCACTTTACAGAGATTAACTTGTCACCTGGTAGACGTAAAAGAGGAGAGACCTGATTAGCCTGCATAGAGAGAGCAGGAGTGAAGAAATTACTCAGATCTAAGGACCTAAGTAGTAATAATACATCATAACTAAGTTCTATTTTTTATAGGGAGTAGTAACACTTTATTACTCATCATTCACATTTATAATCCCTCGCAAAGGTGTTCTCTGACTGTTTTATAATTATTATTTATTAGGATCTTATAGGCCAACACAAAGTAATGCATAATAGTGAAAGAGAAGGAAAAATGGTTTTCAATTTATTTTTTTAACAAAAATATCTGTGGCACTCATTTGTATTCAGGCCCTGTGACTACAACTTCTAAAATCCAGTGCAATCAAATGCTCTTAGGAGTCACTTAACCAGTGAAGAGTCCATCTGTGTGAAATTTCATCTTCAAGATTTGTGAAGGCCTCAGAGAACATTGTGAACAATCAGCATAATACTATGTAAAGCAGTATACACAGAGAAGTTTATCTCAGGGTCTTAATGTTTCACAAAGCACTGTTCAATTAAAAAAGTTTGAAATTGAGTATAGTGCCTCTGGAAACCTAACATATCATTCCCACCCATCTAAGCTGTCAAACTAGACAAGAAGAGTATTTGTCAGAAGTCTTCTGTTGACAGGAGAAGTAGAAGTCTCTTACTCAACAGATCTGGATTTTGTGGAAGAGCAACAAGAAGTCCTCTCTCTAGTTATCCACAAGCCCTGGAGAGCAACACAGCAAGCAGGGCAGAAGTTGCTCTGGTCAGATGAGACTAGAATGTAACTTTTTGTAAAGCCTACAAAACGTTACTTGTGGAAGAAATGCAATGCCCTGAACATCCCAGCCCTGCAGTGAAACCTTGTGATGGCATCAGCATGGTGAGGCGATGAGCTGATGGGAAAATGGATGGTTTCAAAAACAGGAAAATACCCCAATAAGATTTGCTGAAAATGTAGCCAGAGCTAAAAAGGTGAAGCTCAGACATACTGATAAAATGTGGAGGCACAATAGAGCCATTAATTCAGGACTAGAATTGGTAAGCTCAGGTTCAGCTCTTCATGTGTTAGAATGGTCCAGAGAAACTCCAGAGAAACTCTGAGCCTAAGTTTAATTGGGAATCTGTGGCCATGCTTAAAAATATGTCCACAAATGCTCTGCCCACTGACTCAAGATGAGCTCAGTGGACAGAAATGTAATTTCTAGATGTGCATACATGGACCGAACCCAATAGACTTTCAGTTGTAATTGCAGTGAAACTTGGCTCTACCAAGTATTGACTCAGAATACAAGACAAACAACTCTTCTCAGATATTTGAGGATAAATTACACATGGGTGGACTCTATTTACTAATTAGCTTGTGGCACTTCTGAAGATAATCGGTTGCACTGCATTGTAATGAGGGATAATAGAGGAAAGCGGCCTGAATACAAATGCATGCTACACATTTGAGACTTACTTCTGAAAAGAAAAGAAAATTTCTGTTGCTTTGTGAAATAAAACTGAAATAAAATTCTCCTGAATAGGTTGAAATGTAACAAAATGTAGAATGGGGTCAATGGGCTACATAAAAGATTAAAATACCATCATTAAAAATAGATTTAAGTAGTTAAAATATTTAAACACTCAATAACGTCCTACTAAAGGATGAATGCATACAAATAATTGTCACTAGTTAAAGTGACAATTATTTGTCACTTGATCCTGCACATCGAGTACAGGATCAAATGGTGTTTACCTTTTCACCACGTGATTCTGCACATCCTTGGGGTCCAGGGAACTGCTGGCAAGACTGACTCCAATTTTCCAGATACCGAGTTCAATGAACATGAATCAATAAGCAATTTTGGGCTGAGATAAGACGTTATCGAACAACTGCAGAGAGCAGATGCATCGTTTTTAACGACCTAAATCCAAAACCGGTGATTGTTGCGGTGTCATAATTTGCTCCGTGACTTTACTTGATTGCACAAATAAAGATTTTATCTTGGCTTTATGGCGAGCTGCTTGAAGAATGAATGTGTTTTGTTCTGTAACTGTGTCAGTTTATACTTTCTGCTGGCTTTAACACTGTGAGAACACTGCATAGACATCACTTTGTGGTGTCATTAAGGCTGCAGCCAGACACTGACTTTGTCTCACCGCCACTCTCCTTTCCACAGCGTTAATTGTCCACGAGGGACCCTCTGTGTTTCGCATCTTCCACCGCTGGCAGGCCGTCAACCAGCAGTGGAAGGTTCTGAACTATGACAAATCGCTGGACAGCGACGACCTGAAGGAAGCTGTGGTGGACAGGACTCTGTCTCAGCCCGGTCAGGGCTACCAGAACGGGATAGGAGTGTCTGCCTCCAACTCCTCCCTGATGGTGGTGGCCTCCACAGCCAACGGCTCCACTTCCACAGCCGTGGTGACAGCCGCGGGGGAACTGGGAGCGAACGTAGACCCCGAAAGCGGCACCACGGTGCCAGACCAACACTGTCCCTACAACATCCTCCACCTACTCAGCCACCTGAGGCAGCCAGAGGCCCGCAGCCAACCCAGCAATAGCACAAGAGAGCTGGTCATGAGAGTCACCACAGTCTGAGCAGTCAGTTGAGGCCTTATTCCACACAGAGCTGAAAGATTTCTGAACCAGCTGACAGTCAAAACAAAAAAACAACAAAAAAAACAAAAAACAAGTGCTGTCTTAACCGCACTGGACTGATATCATGTTCTTATTTATTTTGAAACGCATCTTTAATGTCCTGACATTGATGAATAAAAGTCAAAGTGGTTTGATTTGCAAACTGGTTGGGAAATAGTTATTTTCATCGTCAAGAAGCACGTCTTTGATAAAGTGGTTTGTAATTTTCTCAAAACTGCAGTGGAAACAATTCATATTTTATGTAGACAAAAAGTAAAGGACATGCAAAAAATAAAATAGAACAAAAAACAGTTTTCTCAGTATTTAAAGTTAATACATCATGTCAAACAAAGTGCAGAATGATGTAAAACAGTTGCAGCAAACATTTTAGCCTTGACTGCTCTGCAAGGCAACAAAAACAAAATACGAAAGATAAAGGAGCACAATCCTCTGAATGGTGTTCTATTTTATTTTTTGTATAAAAAATGTCCTTGGCTTTGAATGATGGAGCTCTGCAAAGGTAGCAGTAGACGAGATAAGGATTCTGAGGCAGTAGTTATTTAAATTTAATAAAATGCTTTGCTTATGAGAGACAACCACAGAAGACTAAAATGCTTGTAACCACATTTTCAGGTAAGTTTTTTTCCCAAAAAAATTTTTTTTGAAAGAGCTCATTCTTTATTTTGTAAATGTACGAAGTAGGCAGTAAGGCTTTATGTTGTTCCACCTACTCTAAAAAAGCACACAAGAGCATGTTTTAGGAATTGTAAGATCCTAAAATATCTTACGATGTAACGAAACCTTAGCAAAGGAAGTAATCAACTGGTTTGTTTAATCACTTAAGCCTGTTTTCTGATTCTCATTTCTGCTCTGTGGCAGTGGTGTTACTTACAGTCCATTAGACTGACAGTCAGGCTCACATTTGGCACACAAAGCCAGTTATTTTTTTACCCTCTTCTCTTGGCTCTCAGATTCAGTTATGCTCTTTGATATTTCCTCACGGCTCCGGTTTCATGTCAGCGATCGGTTTTTATCTCAGGGGGCACCAGATCTCTGAAGCATGTAGCAGGAGGGAAGAAACGATGCTGAAAACATCCCCAAAGCAGAATACATTGATGGGGATGAGGAAAAAACTGAGATTAAGCCTCACAACAAACTGCAAGAAAGATGCTTGCAATGTCTTTATTCTAGATAATTGTTCAGCTTCTGATCTCGGTGCAACGCTCTTCAATCCATTCTCTGTTATTCTTCATATTAATTATAAATGAAAGATGGTAAATGTATAGACATGCAATTTTATAGATAGCTGTAGGGAAACAGGACTCCACTTGTGCTAAACTTTCCTTCTAAAAATTATCTGCCACACAGTAGAATTCAAAAGTAACTGAGGCAATTTGAAGAAATAATCTTTTAAAAGATACTTTACTATCTTTTTGTTGCAGCTTTGAGTTTATTCAAGACAATTAGCATTTCTGTTGAAGTCAGATGTAAGAAAACAACAATACATTTGGATGTGATTTACACAAATAACTCAAAATTACGTATTTAACACCCCCAAAGAAATCCTGATACTATGCAATCCAGGCAACTAAGCTTTAAGCCGATTGCAGTGATAAATCTTTTTAGGAGCTTTTTCTCTGATGCCTTTGGGACTTTAAGAACATGCATCACATTAAAGCACATCATTAACTTGAGAATGATGATAAGGATTAATTTAGGCAATGCTGGGGCTTTATCTCAGTTTTCCATCTCTGCCAGTTCCAAAAGAGAAGACATCTTATCAGAGTAGCAGTCTTAAATATCTTTACTTAGCATATTAAGTGTTATACAAACAGAAAAACATTTAGATACATAAAGCAGTATGAAGAAAAGACATTCACAAGGTGGATTGTTGTCTTTCAGTTCAGCCTGTGGCGGTAATTTAATCAGTTTTCAAAATGTAGGTTGCTCCTTTCTATTTGTCAAATCTGCCTGTTCCTAATAAAATCAAATTTCATAAGTAAAAGATCTGCAAAGACACAGGTAGCACCTTTATTTCTTTCTGAATAATTTATGCCCTGAAGCTGATATTAATAGGAGGGAGCTGCCATTCAGAACAAACTTGCAAGGAGCTGGCAGGTTGCAAAGAGTTCACCAGGATTCTGCTTGGCTCTGCTTTTCTTCAAATCTTGTATCTTTGAATTCACATACAGGCTCAGTTCTGATGAGACCCAACTCAAAACAACACGCAGGATCTCATCACTCCATTATTAGGGCAAATATTCACCCCTGTTCCTCATGTTGAGGCCATAAATATAAACTTCTTGGTTAATAACAGAAATCCACAAATATACTGTTGTGGATAGTTATTATTATTAATATTACAACTTCGTCATCATTTTTACATCTTGTCCTCTCAATTGTGTTAGGATTTGTAGCCCAGCAAAGCAATAATCAGACTAATGGCTGTAACAGAACAACATGTCAAAAGTTTGAAAGAGAAAAATAAGCACAGAACTTCAATAACCCAAAGGTTGCAAAAGATGATAAACTCAGAGACAAGAGTGCAGCACAACGCCCAACCAGGAAAAAACATTATGATTGCAAAGTCTGTAGTTTTTTCAAAAAGTGAAGATTTGAATTGTGTTTTATCCAGCGATCAAGGAGAAGTAGAGAAATGTTGCCTGAGAGCAGCAGTTTGGAAACTTAACAAACCTGCAACCTGTGGAGAGATTTAAAAGTGATCTGTCATTCTCAAATATATAATTTAAAAACAGCAAGGAAAGACTTCTTGACACAAAACTGTAAATGAAAACACTACAATTTTTGCAGCATCAGGGCAAATGTACTTTACAATGTCTACATTTTTGATCTGATGTGTGCTGTTTCACCAGATTAATTGACATCTTCAAGACATACAGTGGTTGTTCAGATCTTCCTATCCACACCGCAGTAATGCAGCTGATAAAATCTCAATCCTGTTGGCCCTAAAAAGTCACTTCAAGCTAACACTACACATGTGGTGAATGGAAGAGAAAATAAAATGCTTCAAAACTAACAGACTGCTACCTATACGTCTTCTTCATTTAGCTCAGACACAGAGAAAAGACAGTCTCATAGAAAGGTAAGAACAGAAACATATGAGATGATCGCTCAGAGAGTTTATTAAGTTAATACAATATGTAAATACTAGCAGGGGATTTGTACTGACAGAGATCACAAATAGTCAAGATTGCTGTAAAAACCAACTTTCTCAAAAAGTAACATATTGGTGTGTTATCTTGGATATCAGCCATATTTGATACTCACTTCTTATTTCTTAGAGATGCTTTGATGTCCAAAAAATGTTTGCAAAATATATTTTTTTTGTGTGTCACTAATATGATGATATTTGCCTCTTAAATAAAAACATGTCATGTTTGTGTTAACATCATTTGGTAATAATTTTGCCAACATGTAATCCGTAATGTTTCACATTGTACCACAATAAGCAATCTCTTTATATACACTTTGGTAAAATTTAGCTATTTTCAAAAGAACTTGATCAGAATTTTTTTTTTTTTCTGAATATAGCAAACTGGTTTTGGAAGCTGAATAAATTGCATTTGCAGCAGGTTGTCTGAAGTCTGAAGCACAAAGTCTACATTATACTCAATCCCAGGACCTCTTGACTCCAAAGATGAAAAAGAGCATTTTCTGGAGGTGTTTCTCATTGAGGTGAGATGAATTGATTCATTTCAGAAGCTGGAAGCCGATATGTGCTATCTCTTCTTCTTATTCCTATTCAGGGTCAGAGCTGAAGGTTGATCAAGCTTTTATTGGATGTTTTTCTGAAAAACACATGTGGGCAATTTAGAGTTTACAGTTAGACTGTGGGAGGAAATCGAAGGACCCTGAGGAACGCGCCGCACACACAAACAGGAAATCTGGAGCTGAGAATCACGCCCAGGACAGACTGTGAGGATGACAAAGCAAACAACAGAGAGTGTCCTTCATAAATTTAGGTACCTTTATGGATCCAAGACGAAGGAGAAAAAAGATCCTCATGGGTTTTAATTTTACTCCAAAATAGATGTTTACAGCAGAGGAACAAATAGGAAAGATGAAATGTTCTTAGCCTGTCAGGACTGTTCATCTGTCAGTGAGATGATTGTCTGTGACATGTTTTTGCTGCATTTGTTCCCCCCCTGGTGGCTGCTTTATATATTGCCCACGACATCTTGCAAACCAGAGCAAATGAAAGAAAAAAAAATCCCCTTTGAATTTTTCACCCAAGGAAAAAAGATAACAAACTTGGACCTATGGAGGCAGAAAATTTAATGAAGCAGCTCACAGGGCAGATAACAGCATAATTATCATTTTTTTCTGCATTTCTGTGTTATGTTTATTAAAACACTTCTTAATACATTTATGTAACCTTATTAACGTAGTTGCAGCTTCAGTGCTTTACAATTCACATTCATCTTGAGCTGTAGCAGGCCTTTAGAAGAGCTAAAGCACATATATCTTTAAAAAGACAACTCAGAGGAACCAGAAGCAGAAGCTGAAAAGGATTTTTCAATGATCTCTTTATAATTGTGACCTTTTAAAACCTTGCATTCTGCGTTAATCTGCAAGCAGGAAACACAATGCTTTTAGAGAAAATAAACAAAGTAATGCTCTCTACTCCCTCACTGCCCTCTCCCTCCCTTTAAGCATTTCTGCGCATATTAATGACCAGCACTCGATAAGGTCATTGTGATTGCTATTAGTAAAAACCGCCTATAAGAAACATGGACAAAAATGACAATAAAAGTGTAGCTGGTGCTGCTTGCTGAGGCGCTGTCAGTATCAGGAGGAGTGGTGACTGCTGAAGAGAGAAAAACAGAGATGCTGTTTTCATCAGCTATGGCCTAATTTCACACATTAACGGTGATGATGAATGCACAGCAGAATAGAGGAGCAAATTGTTGTCAGATTATTTCTAAATGGAGATGTTGTTTTTGCTCATTGATAGTCAGGATGCAATATTTTTGCTTTTACCGAAAGCATTTCTAAAGACTTATGAGGATGGGTTTATTCTTCTCATTCTGTTTAACACTCATATTTGAAATTTCTGGGTTATTTTTCAAAGTACCTTAGAAAAAAACTTGCTGCTAAGAATGCTATAAATGGTCATCACAAAGACAGCTGAATGACAAAGAAATTAACCATTTAAACGGTGATAATTATATTCCTTTCTGACAGCTGTGCAATTTTTATATTAAAAATTAAGATGTGGAAATTACAAACGTTCAAATGCAGAATTTTAACCAAACAAAAGGATTTAAGTAAATGTGGGTCTTCATATTTCTTTTTACTAAATTCAACAGCTTGTTCACATGTGCTGAGACCAGCAAAACGCAGAAAGTCGTTGATTGAGTGGATATAAAACAACTAAAATCACTTTGGTTCAAATAATTGTTAACTAAGAAAATTAATCTTTATTCAAGCAATTCCCTGTGTAATTTAGCTTTGCACAAGATATAACAATCACTCTTCAGGAAACTTGCCTGCAAAAGAAGATGAAGGTTTTAACAGATGCAAAAACTTTAACTACTTATTTTTTCTATGTTCTTGTTATTATTAGATTTTTCAAAATTCCATTTAGGCAATCTTTAAGGCAATAAATATCCACAGCTCTCGTAACATGTCAGCTGTGTTTTGCTTGCGATTTGAAAGACGGAGATCCACAGTAATCAAAATAGCAAAGTGTGGCTGCAAGTAGTGATGAAGGTCTTCGGTGTAGACGTATCCCCAACAAAAAAGGCCTGACTCAATAATTGTGGACATTTTAAATATAAAAAGGCAAATAATGTCATGACTAGCCACAATAAGATATAATTTTTGAGTCAATAATGCAACAAGTGATATTGTTATTGGAAGATCTTGAAAACTTCTTAAAAATTCAGGCTCATAATGTAACGAAACATAAGTATGATGGTATTTCTTGGAAATAAATACTTGTTGCTCCTGAGTTTCCTTATTGAAAATTATGGATGAAAGACCCAGTATGAAAAGTATGTGTTTATTCATAATAATATTTATTAGCTTGTATATGTATATTTATATTTTTTTAATATAAAAAAAATATTACCTAAAGAGTGAGGAAATTGTTTTTCTATGATTAACAATTATTAGCACATTGTGTTGTAAGCTGAAAATCTTTTTTTATTATTATTATTATTTTTTGTAAGTTATTCCATTTCCACACATTTAAAAGAGACAAACTATTTAAGCAGGTATTATGTTAAGTCTGATTCTCATCATCTGTATTAAGGGCAAATTTACACTGAAAGTAAAAAGAAAAGAAGAAAGAAATTCAATGCATCTTCCAAAGTCAGTGATTCCCTTAATGAGATGGTCAGTCATAGACAGCAGGAAACACATTCATCATCTTCCTTTGATTCTTCCAGCTTCAATCGCTGGACCTTCTTTCAATGCTTTCCCTTTGTTGCTCACTACTGTTAAAGCTGCTTTGATGCAGGGCTGCACACAGAGATCATTGCTTTTATAAAAATAAGTTAGCATTTGGAGGCCAGTTTAGTTGCATCCTGTTTCAAAGCGGCCATTAAGAAACAGAAGGGCAAGAAAGGCAGATTAGATCTTGATATGCCTGACTGTGAATTTATGATGCTTCTCCGTTTGGTTTAGGAAAGGTATTTAATCGTCTACTGATGGCCATAAATGGTGGGATCAATGTACTTTTGTGCTATTTGACGACAGTGCAGCTTTTGACACAATAAAAGCTAACAAGTACTCCTCTGTGAAAGTTTCATTAACCTGTACGGTTCCCTAAAGCTCAATCAATGAGATGTGGGGAACTCCATTATTATTTTCATTTTATATACGTTCCTCAGCAGGTATTATGTCTTCATCATCAGTTGAAGGTATTTTTTTTAACTACAGCTGTTCCTCGGTTCATTTACTGAACTAAACTACCAACACAAGTTAAAAATGGATTGTCTGATAATGATCCTTTTAAATCCCACTAAAATAGAATAAATACACTCATACATGCAAGCAGTTGACTTTCCCTACACTCTGACTAAGAGCATTACGGCAAACGTTTGAGACTATTGTAATGCTGAGACTTGACAAAGCTCCTCTAAGATGTTCATGAATTATACAGAATGGTTTAACCAGCTTTAAAACAGTAAAGATCAGGATAAACACTCGTTCTTCATCTGTACAGCAATGACTGGTCAGGTACCAGTTCATCTGACTAAATGTCTAACAAAATAGTTTCTCATTCTCTCTGTTCAAGTAATCAAGTTTTCTTACTTATCTGTGGTATAACTCTATACAGATTAATTAAAGGAGATCAAGACTTTCAGGTTGTAGCCTCCATGTTGTGAAAAAGCTTTGCAGCACAGTTTTGTTTAGTGGACTTTTCGCTGGACTCTTTTTAAAAAATAATAAACTATTTAGTCTGGCATTTGCTAATTGCTTCTTCCTGTTGTTAGAGTCTGTATCTACTTTCATATTGATGTTCCTACATTTTTCGTTTGTTTTATTATTATTTTCTATCCAGCTTGTGTAACAGTTTTTGTTTTTTATGTGCCTCCCATTTTGATCAGCTGACTGCTCATGTAACTTCTCTTTTATCATAAGCCACCTATAATCTTGCTCATCTCATCCAAGGTCATCCTCACTCCAACTGGGAGAAATTGGGAAAGAAGTAAGCAAAAGAAAAAAGCAAGGAAAATAATTCAATAAGTCTTAGAGCAACCAATCCATTATCAAGGACATGCCTCTGCTCCCTTTCTTTAAACTTCCTCCCCTTTGATTTCTTTCACTACAATTACCTGCTCTATTGCTGTAGCTGTGGTTATTCTGCTGATGGAAAAGAAATATATGTTAGACAGGAACCTAAGTGAAAATAAAGTATTAATGCATTGTGAATGAGTCTAGTTTTTCTGACAGAGATGAGTTTAACTGAAATGCATTAAACTGCTGGAAAATAGATTTTTTTTTCTACAGAATTTCTTCAAGATATGATTGCAAAACTTCCTAACATTTTCTCTGTAGCTATAATAAGTGTGTCATTGAATGAAGAAGCTCTGTCTCTTCAGATTAACCCCAGAATCTCAGTGTGAAATGATCATCCTAATGGTAGGGGTCCGAGTTCAGAAAACCCATTGCATACTCACCCACTCCAGATTCTGAGTGTTTCTTATAGCTTCTTTCACCAGAGCACATCTGTAATTGCGTTAAAATACTCTGGTTAAATGAAGCACAAAGTTTCAATCTACGGAGGACAACGGAGGGTCGCAGTTTCTGCAGAGAGGACATGTCCCTGCCCTTGATTCATACTTGATTCATTAAATTATGAATAAAATCACAGGGGCATGAAAATACAGGCAGGCCATCTGTATTAATCTCTCCACAGAGTATGTCTGTGAATAAAAAAAAAGTGTCCTTCAAGAGACAATGAAAAATTGATGTCATATCTTATAGTGCTGAGAAGAAAGCTTGTGCTGCTGCAGCTAAAATAAAGTCCTTTGATATTTTTTGCAGCAGTATTGGAGTTATTCAGTTTTGGTCAGCCTAATGCATTACTGTTAAAAAAGACCTTTAAACTCCTGTCATATTTAATCTAACACACATTTCTTGAACCTCAATATGAAAGAGGAAAAGACATTTAGAGGAGACCAAGACTCCATCAATAATTAAAACAACAATTCACAATAGACATATGTCATGTTTAAATTAGAGGTCACTACAGATAAATACTAAAAGTAATAATCAATATAGAAAAATCCTTACATGTACACATTTAGATTGTATTCATTTCTTAGTAAATGAGCAATGTCATGTGTATTATTTGTTTATATTTTTAATAAGCTATATTATAATGTCAAAATCGTGTTGATCCATTTGACTGTAGCCTTACAATTTGGGATATTTCAAATGACCTAACCTCTACAGAACTAAATCTAAAATATCTTCACAATATTTAAAAAAGGACATAAAATATTATCTTGTCCATAAGACATAAAACTTTTATTCTCTAAAATTATTTCAGAAATTCAAAATGCGTTTGTGCTTGTCGGAGCATCTAGACTGATTAATCAAATAACAGTTCTGTAATTTATAATTTTTTTTTTTCAAGCACAGCAGCGCCTGAATTCCAGGATGACATTTCCCATGCTGTTTAACATAGAGATATAAACAGGGAGTGAGTGTGAGCTGTTCTCTCCATGTAAGGATATGCAGCAGTGGGAGTTGATGTGTTTGTAAAAAAAAAAGATGTTCTTTGGAGAGCTTCGGTCTGCGATCTGACTCATGTTCTGTCAGATTCTGTTGATAGATGGTTCGTTCCAGCATGCTGTATTAACCCGAATCCACTTCAAGTCTTGTGTTTCAGCTTGTGCTGCTGTCGCTGTCCAGCAGCACAGGCATTCATTTAAACGTCTCTCTCCAGTGCAGCTCTCCCCAACCAGAGGCTGACCCCGGATGAATCTGCTGATATGGGAACTTTCCGATTGAGATGATTATCTGGACTTTGCAGTCTGTGGAGATTGCTTGAATTTCCTGACTCAGTTTGAAGTTTACATTCTTTGCGTGCTGCTGCCGAGGTAAGAAGTCTTAACTCTATTTCACTTTTTTTGTTGTTGTTTCTTAGACTACTTTCACTGAGTCTGTACAAAAACAGAGGCAACTTTATTAGTTGACATTATCTTAGAGAGATGAGTGAATACATTTGATGTTATTCTACAAACTGAAAACCAAAGGTCATTTGAATTTCAGAAAATAAGGTCACAATTTATGGGATCAAGAGCCCAAATTGTGGAGTGAGGGACCATGTTTTAGAGATACCACTGTTAAATCTTGCAGTTGTTACATAACTAAGTTTCTGTTTGTTTTTGTTTTGTTTAGAAGTATTTATGTATGAGCAACAACATGTGGGTGTGGTCAGGGTGGGGAAGTCTGCTTCTCCATCCTGTTACCAAAATAGAGATTTGCAGAAATCAGGGAAAAAAATGAAGCAAATTTGATCAAATTGTTAATTTGTCACCTGATTTGTTAGATTGTTTTTTATGAACATGCTGGCAGAGGCGATTGTTGAAATGAGTGGTATGATATATTGTTCCTGTTTGTTTATATGCTAGCATTAACACTACACCACAGCCGGGTATTATGGGAAGTTAGAAAAGTACCAAACTGAGTGTGTTTACATGAAAAGTTTAGATTATTTATGACTTCTTTATCATTTTTGCCTGTAGTTCACTGTTGTGGGCTGTTTGGTAGTTTTCAACGTTCAGCTGTCGCCTGTTTGATATTTGCGTATTTTTTGCTGTGGAACGTGACTCTAATCAATTTGTGGAAAACCTGTCTATTAATGGATTTTATTTCAAGAGAGCATATCTAAGCATATTTTTTTAGCTGGTGTTTTGAAAACAACCAATCCAGTAGTGGTATTTATTTTCCTTAATACAGATTGGCTGCACCCACAAGAGCAGATAAGAGGAAAACCGTTAATGCTAGCTTTGTTAGTGCTAATGCATAATTAATGCATAGTAAGGTTGATTCAGAGTTTGAACCATTAAAAAAGAGAGATAAAAGTGTTTTAGAGGGGATGTCAAGTGTTCATAAAATAGAACAGGGTTCAGGGGTTCACTGTTCTGCCACATTCAGAAATATGGAATGACTGTGTAAACTTTAAATTAACATATTTATGACATTTGCTTGTGGTACATCTTTACTTGTTTCCTGACAATCATGTTTTTTGTTGTTCTGTCAAGAAACGTATTTTCAAAAAGAAATAATGTTGTTTATATTTGAAACAACTGACCACAGCTTAAAATCGTTACAGAACGTTGGCTGGAGAATGTGAGTGTGTATTTTCTTAATCATGCTTCAAGCAATAAAAAAAGGAGATTCAGCTCAGCGATAAAAGTGATTTAATACTCAAGTTGTGAATACACATAAAAGGCTTTTGCATCTGTTAGTTCTTTGCTTGTAATGTTGGCCACCATCGATTTGATCATCTGACTTCGGAACATATGTTCTGACAGAAAACTAAGAAAAATGCAACAACCTCCCATCAGCTCATTATTTTGTTTGTTGCTTGTTGATGTTCACTCTCTTCATAGTACTTAACTCCAGCCAAAATGTTCCTCTCCACATTTTATTTATAAACTCTCATCAGACAGTACATCCAGGCTGAGACTTTTTCAAACAGAATTCCATGTTGTTAAGGAATTCCTGTTTTCTCAAAACAGATAAATGGAGAGATAAATATCAAGAGACGTTTTGTTAACACTGTCTGAAACTGCAATAAACATTTATAAGCTCTGCTGAGTCGCCTTCTGTGGAGTCTCACTTCTGTGACAGTAACTTCCTGCACTGAAACAGAGCTTTGGGTTAGAAAGCTGACGCACAGCAGCTGTTGTGTTTCAGGAAAAATGACCGGAATCGATTCAGTCGCGGTAATGATTTCATGGGTCATCATCCTGACGGTGTTCCAAGCCGCATCGCCTCAACCTGCTCCACCCCGAGGACCCAGGCCCGTACCTGGAAGAGGAGACAGTCCGGAACCAACACCGACTCCGCTGCCGCCAGAGCCCACAACAAGACCAGAAGGTTGTGAGAGTGAGTTATTTCAATTCAATTTTAGGTCAGAAACTGCAATATCCACTTTTCTGGATTTGCCTTGAAGGACTTGAGGTCGTTTTGATTTATATTTAATTTGCCCGTTTTATATGCAGTGCTGGAAGTATCCAGTGGAAATAAAAACGTAGATGGGTTAAAAGTGCAATAAAGTTTGAGCACGACTGAACATGAAATAGAGATGGTAAAGAAGGATGAAGGAGGCATTCGTCTGCTTCTAAAACACATTGCAAAACAGCATTAATTGCACTCTATGGATGTGAATTTACTGTAATTTAACCAGACAAAAGAGTTTGAGTTATATGAATGTGAAAGGCCTTATTTGTGCTATAATTTATTAGATGATTCACACTAATGCCTAAGAGCAGCATGTAATTCATGCTCTGTCACCTTGAGGCTGAGCTCATTTTAAACCAGGAACACAAAGCTTGTTTTGTACAGACTGATGTTCCAAGACTCACAATGAAAATGAACCTTTTCAAATCATTGCAGGCGTTATATGCACTTTCATTTTCATGCAAAAAATCCTAATAGCATAAAGGTTGCAGAATCTATATTGGAAGTTTCCCATGCAGCCCAGCAATATGAAAAGGCATGAAAGTGAAATTTAGGAATTTTATGGTTCTTGAAAAATAATTGGATTATCAGGCTTCATTCTGTCGCATTCTGCCAGTTGTTCTATCATTCCATCTGTTCATTCAACCATGTTTGTTCAAGGTACTAATAATTATACATAATGTGTTCATCTGGCATTCATTCATGCAGCTATTTAATCATCAATCCATTCATTATTCTATCCATCATTACATCTGTTTTCCACCATCTGCTATACTTTTATTGTTTTCTATTGTGTAGTCTTTTTTTTGCAGGTTTTATGTTCAAATTCTGACCACTAAAAACATATCTGCCATGGATTTATTATTAACTTTTGCATTTACATATAAGAACTTTGCATTTTCGAATATATGGTCTGAAAAAGTGTGCAATTTTGATATAAAAAAGTGTGTAGGAACCCTAATTAAACATTTTTTAGAGCATAACAAACTACATTGCATCTTGCCCTATTAGTACCTTATCGGTCATTAATGTTAACAAAAATCCTTTGTGACTTATTTACATTTTTGTTGGCATCTTCCTGTCCAGCAACGATCATCGACTGTCCCATCAAGCTGTTTTTCACCATTGACACCTCAGAGACCATCGCCCTGCAGGAATCTCCGCCCGGGAGTCTGGTGGAGAGCATCAAGGAGTTTATGAAGATATTCGCCCAGAAACTCGAAGACGAGGAATACAGGGGCCAGATCCAGATCACTTGGTCCTTTGGGGGATTGCACTTCTCTCAGAAGCAGGTGTTGTTCAGTCAGTTCACGACCAGACAGAGCTTCATCAGGAATCTCAGTCAGATAAAATACCTGGGCAAAGGCACCTACATCGACTGCGCTCTCACAAATATGACCCACCAGATGACATACTCAGGGACACAAGCTATCCTGTTCTCAGTGGTCATCACGGATGGTCACGTGACGGGGAGTCCGTGTGGGGGGATCAAGGTGGCAGCTGACAGGGCTCGGGATCGAGGGATCCACATTTTTTCAGTAGCAGCCTCCAGAAGTGTCGATGAAGTAGGGATGAGGGAGATAGCCGGCTCACCCACAGAGGTGTACCGAGACGATTACATTGTCATGGAGATTGTTAATGGAAGACCGAGGATGAACACTGAAACTATTGATCGCATCATCAAAGTCATGGTGATCTGAGATCTTATTTTTTCTAAATACTTTCTAAAAGATTTTATTGGTAGAAGAAACCTGCCTGACTGACTGCTGCTTTTGTTTTTCAGAAATATCAGGCATATCTACAGGTAAGACAACTTAAAAAAATAATGATTGATTCATGAAAACGTCACTTCATTTGTTCTAGTCCCAAGGTTTTGAAGAAACTGTTTCTTTACTTGTTTACCTAATGATTTTGAATCCCTTCCCTAATATTGAACTTAAATAACTACCTGGTAGAGTTATTATGCTTTGATTTGAATCTGTTATATATATATATCTATATCTATATATATATATATATAGATATAGATATATATATATAGATTAATAAAACTTAAATGACCTCAAAAAGGATGTTAGGACTCATCTCATCGTGTCATTTACTTTTTTTTTTTTACTATTTTATTAAGCAATAATAATTTGTCCTCAGAGATATAGCCATACCCTCAAGCTAAAAATATATAGCTCTACTTAAAAATCACAGAAGATCCAACGTGCTTTTAAATGTATAAACAATGAAAGCTTCAATCCACAAGTAGTTTCTTAGTCTAACTTACCCCACACTATGCTCATGAAAAATGTGTTCTTCTGTTCAAGGCTCATCAAAGATTAATGAGGTTGGTCAAACATTTTGAAATGGGATCACCACTGTTTTCACAAATGAGCTAGTTCTTTATAATCTTAAAACATATCGCATAGGAAGATGCAATGCCATAGAAAAACACCACATCAGCATCACTTTACTCTGCACTGAACACTACAGGAGACACAATAAGATCACCAGATAACCCAGGCCTGCCACAGGTTTTTGTATTTGTTGAACAATTCTTTTACACAAGCACTGTGGGTCACACACGCCATGTACATTTAATGTGTTTGCAACTTTGAGAGAATCCACTCAACTGTGACTCAGCATGGTTTAATCTCTCACCACACTGTGCTGTCTGCACTGATTTCTATCACCTCAGTGTGCCATATGCTTGAAACTGAAACTAAGGGCCCGATCTACTTTCAAAATAATGACATTTCATTCCCACACATTTGAATGATCCCAAAGTATTAATAAAATAAAACTAGAGGGTGGCATCACAGGACAAAGAAACATACCCCATCCTGATGCAGGAGCATGGGATATACAGTGAATTCCACATCCTTGATCCCAAAACACATACATCATTCACAACAAGAGTGCATAGTTCAAAGGATGTTTCACAAAATCCATCTAATATTCTTATATTTAGACCTCTTGTGTTTTATAATTTACATGTACAGTGTCCATACAAATATTTACTTCGAAGATTGCTTTTGTTTTCTACCATATTTTTTTTCATAATTGTATTTGAAATGCTTGTATATTGTTTAAAAAGTGGAACCAAAGTTAAATTTCTTGTTTCTGCGCGCTGATATGGCCAGTGAAGATAGTTCTCATTTGGTGATTTATAAGACAAAGTAATCAAAAATGCTGACACAAATCTTTTGTCCACCTGTTGACAAAGCTCTGCCTGGTTATGAACTGACATGAATCCAGCAATCTATCCCCTCAAACTGTTCAGCACAATATCCTTCAAAAGCAATGGCACCTCAGTGCAATAATTGTTTTTCGAGCTGCATATCACCACTGAACCCATATTGCCCTGTGGGTTTTCTTCTGACAACCGGTGTGTTGCAAATGTTCAAATATTCAGATTCAAAACAAAAACAGGCAATGAGTCTATAGAAGAAAATAGTAGAGCACTTGACAAAAGCCAACCTACACCAATAGAAGACCTGCTTGTGGATTATTTGCTCATATTTGTTGAAAAAAGAGAGAACATAGTTTCTAATCAGGAATTAAAACTTAAATGTATGTAGAACATTTAATGTGGAAACACTTACTTAGTTTCCATTATTTTAATTGAACAGTAGAGATACCAGGTAATTGTCATATATGAAGCAAAACATTCATTCCTCATAAGCATACAAACCAATGCTTAATGCAGAAAAACATTTTAAAAACTTCTATGGTGTCTATTTTTTATTTTTTATTTTGAAATAATGTTTTGTTTATTTATTATGAATTAATTTATTTTTGTTTTTCTTCTACTTGCAGTGTTATAAACCTACATGCCTTGAAGTCCCTGGGATCCCAGGACGAAAAGGGGCCTCAGGTCCAAAAGTCAGTATGACGACTGCTATTCTAGTTTTCATGTTTTGTCTCCTGTTTTGCAAAAACGTTTATTTTGCTGGAAAATGAAAGGTTTTTTGCTGGAAATTTTTCTAGGGCATTAAGGGTGACAGAGGCATCAAAGGACCAAAAGGTCATAAAGGTAACCAGGTATGCCTGAGAATGCATCAAATCTAGTAAAAAACACAAACAAAACAAAACAAAATAAAAAGAACTTGTGATTTTATTTTTTTAATTTTCAATGACAGCTCACTTTTTAATAAAATGTTCCAATTCAGGGTGATCCTGGGATTGAAGGTTCCATTGGACAACCTGGTCTAAAGGTTTGGTGAAGCTCACCAAATATTTATACATTTTTCATTTATTTATCTTTATAATTTGTCCCTTCTTGCTTGCCCTCAGGGAGAAATTGGTTTTATTGGTGAAAAGGTGAGATTTTCCAAAACTTTCTGATTATGTGCCAGTGATGGAAAGAAAATACCAGCTGTAATTAATTTATTTCTTTCAAACAGGGTGAAATGGGATTAATTGGAGCAAAGGTATAGTAACATGTTAATGCTTGGCTACACCACTCGTTTTTAGACTTTGAAAATTAATTGTGTTTGTTATTTCTTGCAGGGTGCGATGGGTTCACCAGGAAGGAATGGAACAGATGGACAAAAGGTAAGTGGTGACGCATGTTGCTTTTTCAAGGCACGGGGCACTAGACACATGTTCACTGACCTGTGGAAATTTCAGGGTAAAATTGGTCGAATTGGAGCTCCTGGCTGCAAAGGTGATCCAGGTGAAAAGGTGAGTCTTGTGCTTTCACTGAAATCTGCTTTTGTGTATTGATCTCATCGTAGTTACTGCAAGACAGAACACAATCACTTCTGCCATGCTGCACGTATAAATCAATCAGATGGTGTTTTACTTTATCATAAATCGCCCAAAGATGTCTAACTCATTCAATGCCTGTTTTTAAGGGACCAGTTGGATACCCAGGAGACCCTGGGGACTCTGGATTATCTGGAAAAACAGGAGAAAAGGTGTGAAAAAGAAGTCTGAGTTTATACAATTTTAGTCTGGAGAAAGACAAGGTAAAAATAAATAAATAAATAAATACAATAATAAAAGAACAGCTCAAAAATGCATAGATAACACAAGGCAAGGCTGGGGATTCAGAATTTCTTGGATTCACAGTGAAACAGTCAGGATGTTGGAATAGCAGCCTGGACCATCAACTTTTTATGGCGATTGTCACTTGTTTAATAGGCAGAAAGAACATTTCCAGTTTGAGCACAACTTTTGAAAGAGAAAGTGCCACATAGGCAAACCAATGTATTTCTACTAGTTTTGTGCTTTGAATACCAAAGGAAAGGCAGGATGTGATTTATTTATTGTTTTATATTTTTAAAATTTCAACATCTTCAAAACATGATTAAGTGAGTTCTTTAAAGCAAACATCCATATTCAGTATTCTCTATGTCCATGTCCACTGCTTTAATCTAATTGTGTCATTGTCTTTGTTGATTCAGGGTGATACAGGTCTCCCTGGGAAGATAGGCCCTCAAGGCCCTGTGGGAAATCCAGGATTAACGGTAAATTTTAGTTTGAAACACAGCAGAATAATAAAAAAATACAGCCACTAACCTGACTTACCATTTCTTAGGGTGAAAAGGGAAATTCTGGAAATCCAGGATCACCTGGAGAAAGAGGGCTTCCGGTATGTATCATAGATTTATTTAAATATCCTACAACATAAATTATTGGTAAAGTGATGACTATTATAGTACATTTGTGTTTCTTTCAGGGGATCAGTGGCAAACCAGGACAGAAGGGCGAACTGGTACTTCAAGCACTATTTAAAAGTTCTGTTCTTGAGTTGTAAAATTTTGACATTCATATTTTATCAAACGTCAACAGGGCAGCAGAGGAGATCCTGGAAGGAAGGGGGCGCCAGGACAAGATGGGGCCCCAGGGCCAAAGGTGAGTTTCACATCGAGAAAAATCAGTTGTCATCTACCGATGACATTTAAAGTTCTGGATTTTTAAAGCAGATATATTCTTTTTTCAAACTGAGAAAAGTTAGGAAACCAAAACCAAAAATAAATACTAGAGAACTTCTACTGCAGAGAGTCTTGGTAAACTATGCAGTGTTTTTCTTTCTTTCTTTTTTTTATGCAAAGACCATGAAAGAAGGAGGGTTTCTGCTGGTGATCTGAAACTCTGTTAATCTTTTGAAATACTGACAAACAGCATGAAATTCTTTTGACATGAGTTTTCAGCTGTAGAAGTACAGAAAATATCATGTTTTTCACATTTTCTGCACAACTCTACACCCCCAGAGAGCAGAACCTCCTCCTGTCGTGATTTAGTTATGCAAAGCATCAGATCATTTCTTTGAATTTTGAGGAAGATTCTTGTTCTGCTCCCATTTCTTTAGTCAGCGATTATTTATTATTTAAAATTCTCACGCAATATTTCTTTGAAGGGTGATCGAGGAGCATCGGGGGACAGAGGTCGACCTGGGGAGGATGGAGTTAGGGGTGCGAAGGTGAGAAGTTCACAGTGTGGGGGGGCTTTGGCCAGAGAGGCAACCCAGAGCCGTGTTACACATCATATAATGAAGCTACGCCTTTACGCACGGCGGATCAGCCAAAACAACTCCAGCTGAGTCTGGTATTTGGAAAAAGAGGCCTTTCTCCAGAGAAAACACAATCCTTTTGAAATGATCTGGCCTGCGTAGTCCACTGCCAAATTCCCATCCACATGAGTAATTCTGTTTGTGGGAGCGAGAGTCAAGGTTAAGTCTGGTGAAAGCATTTCCATTAATGTTTTCAGGGAGACCAAGGACTACCAGGACCAAGGGGTTGGCCAGGAGAACCAGGCAGCGCTGGAGGAAATGTGTGCAGTTTATTATTATTAACAGATTAATAGTTAAAGTTCATGAGCTGATAGAGCCATTAACCTTTGACACTGTAGGGCACAGTGGGGCCTCCTGGAGACCCCGGACTCAGAGGAGACCCTGGACCACCTGGACCGCAGGTGAGAAGATCAAGTTTTAACTCTAAATGTTATAGTATTTACAATTTTTAAATATTTTAAATTTAATGGCATTTTAATTATTTTGAGGTCTTAAATCAAAATCAGTAAAAACTGTATTCAGATATTTACCACTCTGAAAAACTAGTATGCATAAAGAAGACTTAAACTTTCCGATCACAATGGCCACCAATGAGTTTGGAAAAATGTGAAAATGTATGTGGTTATATTTCCAGTGAGGAGGAGAAACTCTGGAGCCAGTAGTTTGGACTGGGCATGTTGCTAATGTGGATTTTCAAATCTAATGTTGAGTGTTGGATGCTCATAAATAGTCAGTCTGTTTTTAAAAATCTATATTTTCAAAACGCAGCTAATTTCACATGTGAACATGTTTGTTTTAGCATTTGATGCTAAAAAGTGACCATGGATATATCATGTGTAGTTCATGTACAGTACAGTACTTCTTAAACTTTCACCTATAAGACTGCTGACTTATAGGTGAAACTGCTTCAACTGTGGCATTATACAATCTTTTTCCCGTGTGATAGTTTTTTTAAAGTCACGATGATCCAGCAAAAGATTCATAATCTTGTGACAAAAAGTGGAGCAAGCAAAGTTAGTTCCCACACCTCATTTTCATTAAGTTGACTCAATTTTCCAGCATGGCTGGGACCTTGGGGAATGTATGAGTGTTCACTCCATCCTGTACTGCATTCCTACAATAAGAAGCAACATATCCTGTTAGAACGATCTCTTTAGAAAGAATCAATTCTGTTGACAAAATTCACTTTTGGTAATTCTCCTCTGAAGCTGGTTCACTATCACCCTCTGATGATTTCTATTGTCACTCATTTACTCAACAACAAAAAAAGTCCTAATTGTGAGTTTTTTATTTATATTGCATAAATGAAATTATGCTGTTAAAGCATTAATAACAAAAACCTAATCTTTGTATATAATACAAATATTTAACATTCAACACTGTCCTGGTTTAAAGGGAGACAATGGCAGACCAGGATTCAACTACCCTGGACCAAGAGGACCAACAGTATGATTTTTTTCTGTTCATATAAAATTTCCTTCAGGTTTTAGATGCACAAGTAAAAGTGAATTTTGTGCTTCACAGGGAGAGAGAGGAGATCCGGGCAAGAGAGGACCCAGAGGGGACAGAGGTCAATGCGGTGCAAAAGGGGAGACAGGAGCCAAAGGAGCACCAGGAGAGCCTGTAAGAATAAATACACAATGTCTTTAATGGAAGGGAAATTTACGGTTTAAACAGAGATGCTGAGCAGATAAGCTGAAACTAATGTCTATACAGTTCTGCTAAAACAGGGAAAAGCTCTTATCTCAAAACTGAATGTTGTGCAGACTGTTCTGCCTCAAATACTTGGACTGCTGAATGCACACAGCAGAAGAAGTACTTAAATGAAACTATGTACATCGGTGTAACAATCACGTTTTCAGGGCCATGTTAAGTATTTTAACTCAAAGGGTGATTTTGTTTAGATGAAGTTTTTAAAACTGATCATGCATTAATTAACCTATGTTGTTGCACCAAATACGTCTAAATCTGTAAATTTATTTTATTTTGTCAATTTTAACTAAATCCTTAATTATGTCATCTTTGTCCTTGTTGATTTTTGATCAGTCCCTAAAGACAACTTTGAATTTTTGCATGAATATATTCATGAAAATTCTACTTTCAAATCAAAGAAGTTATATAAAAGAAAAATCAATTAATAAATAGGAAATTTATGCACTTGAAGAAGCTACTATTTTGTAAAACAGACTTGAATTCAGTTTAAAAGGTCGCCTAAATACATCTTTCCTAAAGAATAGTTACTACAGTGGCCAGTTAGTCAAAGGTGTTGATGTAGACTTGCACAAAAACTACATTACTGGCCTTTACTTAGTCACTCCATATGCAGCCACCTACTGGACAACCACTATAAGATCACAAAATTTGTATTTTAACTCTCGTGGCTGGCCTTATGACAATCTTATAAGCAAAAAAATATTACTAACATCAATTAATTATGAAAAATACTATTGGAAAAATGTTGTGCAAATAATCCTTTGTCCATTACTTGAGTTTCAAAGACTTAAAAATGATTTTGCAGCCATTCCCAGATTGTCCTCTGCTATTGAATGTCTTTAGATCAGAGATTGGTGTGTAGCTATTTGAGATGTTTTAGCCTACTTCATGTTGTCATGCAGTTTCTATTTAAGTGATTTCTTAATTACATTCCATTTTGTCAGTTAATTAGTGATTTAAAGGAGGAGTAGCTGTCTTATCACATCTGGGTTGGTTTCAGCATCTGAAACATTTATAGTGACCAAAAAAGCTAAAGAAATCTCAGGTTGAAATAGATCCCTTAAATATTATCACAAAAGAAGAAACAGAAAATAGTCATTAAAAAAGACAGAAAACACTGTGGAGCTTCTTTTTTAGACATGAAAACAAGGATTATCATCATCATCATCATCATCATTACTGCCGTCTGTTTCTTTGTGATATTTTTTGCAATGAAACAGATGCAATTTATCTTCTGTACTGTCCATGTGTAGTTCATGGACAGTTCAGTACTTCTTCAAACAAGGAGCAAAATCAATGACGACAACGCTCCACCTTCTGTAAAAAATGACTTTAGCTGAGCACTTTATACATATGCAGAGAATGAGTCACTACTACTTAAAACATGCTTGGTATGAGGTATGAGTCACTTCACCAGAAAAATATTTTGCATTCAGGGTGAACCAGGCCAGCCAGGAGAGCCAGGAGAGAGAGGACCCCAGGGAGACCCTGGAAAAGATGTAAGAAACAGCAGCGGAACCACTTCAGTAATTACCTGACCATGCATAAAGATTTCAGATCTGATATCTCCGCTCTGTGTTTGTCATGTGCTTGTGCAGGGGGGTCCAGGACCAGCTGGGGATCCTGGGCTCACTGTAAGTCAAACTGAAAAATACCATGAATAAAAGTAAGCTCTCTATATTCTTTTAAACTGATTATCTCTAACCCGTCTTAATGTTATTCCAGGACTGTGATGTTATGACGTACATCAGGGAGACATGTGGTTGTTGTGGTAGGCAGGGAGACGTGATCCTCATTCCAACACAGCTTTGCAGATATCATCTTTAAACATGCTGAGCCACTTGTTGCATTTTCTTTTCTTTTTTTCTTTTCACTCAGACTGTGAGAAACATTGCGGTGCTCTGGACATTGTCTTTGTGATTGACAGCTCTGAGAGCGTTGGGATGACCAACTTCACTCTGGAAAAGAACTTTGTTATTAACACCATCAACAGGCTGGGATCAATGGCCTCTGACCCCACATCTCCAACTGGTACAGAATAACATCCAAGCCTTTTCTAAAGAAAAATCAATACAGTGATCATGTGTCAAACTGTTGGGAATGTTTCAATGATTTGAAAGTCAGAGCCTATTGTTTTCCTACTGAATATTACGTTAAAACTTTGCTGTTATTTTCACAATATGATAAACTACATCTAAATTATCTCTGGGTTCTACATCTTTATACAAACACAAGAATACAATACAATGTGACTTATATCTGAAATAATATAAAGTTTATAGATTATTTCGAATGTACAACAAAAGCTAAATTTCGGAGTAGTTTTTAGGTGAACATGCTTTTTGTGCAAAATATTGTAGCTTTTTGTCATTCTGTATCAAAAGTACAACCACACAGTTTTGCAGATATCATCTTTAAACATGCATTGGGTTTTTTCACTTTTAACACTACCTCAGAGTTCTACTCAGAAGTTGTAATTTCCAGGTTTCGTGTTTAAAAAATGAAACAGAATGGACCCTGAAGGGGGAATCCTTGATTTGAACATTAGAAGTGTCCCGCTAACTCCAAATTTAGATTCAATATGTTTTCCACAGAAATATAGTGAAAGTTGTTACAGGATTAAACAGTTCATTTGCACTTCTGACTCTTTTCTATCTTATTAACCACTGCTGATGTAGTGCCAAACAATCCTTGTTTGTAAAAATTCTCTTGATGTCTAAATGCACATAATGAAGATTAACTAGTTGGTAGTTCGCCTTGCTAATTGTTGTTAGTGATAAAACACTTAGCAAATTTAACAACTTTTGCAATTTACTGGCTTAGCTGTGGCATCATCTCAAGATTCGGTTTTAAGCTTCTGAAGCCACAGCAGTCTACCACAGTTGTGGGTCAGAGATTTGGGAAAACTCTGTAGCTTTTTAGCAATGTTCAATTGAAAAAAATTAAGCCTTTTAGTGACATATTTACAGAAAACAGTTAAAGAAGTTTTATCATTATAAAAATACCATTTACTTATACTAGCAACTTGCAATTAATCTACAGTGACCGTGTTTTTCAGGTACAAGAGTTGGAGTGGTACAGTTCAGTCACGAAGGAACGTTTGAGGCCATACGACTCGATGATCCTTCAATAGACTCCATGTCTTCATTCAAGACAGCAGTGAAGAATCTTCAGTGGATTGCTGGGGGCACATTTACACCCTCTGCACTCAAGTTTGCCTATGATAACCTAATAAGGGACAGCAAGAGAGCCCGTGCCAAAGTATCTGTAGTGGTAGTTACAGACGGTCGCTTCGACCCTCGTGATGATGACAGTAAGCTCAGGTACCTCTGTGATGACCCCAATGTGGTGGTGAATGCCATTGGGGTTGGTGACATGTTTGACAAGGAACATGACAGTGAGACCCTAGTATCAATAGCCTGTAACAACAAGAACCGCATCACTGAGATGAAGCAATACACAGACTTAGTGGCTGACAACTTCATTCAGAAGATGGAAACAGTTCTCTGTCCTGGTAGGTCTCTCTATCCATTCTCCTTTTGGTATTTGCCTAAACTTCACTGAATGTCTGTTTACTATTCCAGATCCAGTGATTAAGTGTCCAGACCTTCCTTGCAAAACTGGTGGGTTTTATTTATGGTTAGGTTACTGATGTAATGGTAAAATGAAGAGAATGTCATTGAGTAAGCAATGACATTCCTCTCTCATTACAGAATTTGATGTAGCTCCATGTGTTGGACGACCCATAGACCTGGTGTTTCTTCTCGACGGTTCGGAGCGCCTTGGGATGGAAAACTTTGGCCATGCACGTCATTTTGTTCAAATGGTTGCAAATGCATTGACAATGGCCAAGAACAGAAATGACCAAAACGGGGCTCGTCTGGCACTGACAGAGTTTGGCAATGAGAATGAAAACCAAGTGGCTTTTCTTCTTACACACGACCAGAAGGCTATCACTTCTGGTCTATCAGGTTTACATTATCTTGATGCGTCGTCAGCAGTGGGGCCTGCCATCTTCAAAACCATCAATGAGATTTTGGGTAAAGGACCCACTCGCAAGACGAGACGTGGTGCCGAGGTTTCATTTGTTTTCATCACAGATGGTATTACTAACATCACCAACCTGGACGAGGCAGCTTCTGCAATGCGCAGGGAACACATCTTTTCCACTGTGATTGCCACGGGAAGTGACGTGGATGAAGAAGTCCTAACAAAGTTGGCTATGGGTGACCAGACTGCCATCTTTAAGAATCAGAAATTTTCTGATCTGTTACAGCCTAGTTTCTTTGACCGTTTCGTCAGGTGGGTGTGTTAAAGACTGTCCTCATTGTGAGTGTCGTACTGGTGTTACTGCTCTGTGCTCTGTTCTGTTTAACAGTTGATCCAAGTTGAATTCACCCTTGTATTGCTCTCAAAAATGCTGATTAATGTCACCTCAGTCAGAGATTAACAGGAACAATAATGTGCAAAACCTGAAATATTTGGGGAGAGGTTTCTAAAGAACTCAGCTCTTACCAGCACTGATTTTCTTTGTGTTCAAATATAAAATAAAAAGAAATGAGCCAATGGTGAGAGATAACTGACAAAGACTTTCGATACCTCTATATTGTCTACCCAAATTGTTTTAAGTAAACATTTTTCTGACATTTTTTTCCTTCTTCCAAAAATATAAAATTAGGTTTGCTTCGATTTATCTGTCAAATGGTCTATTTCGTTTTCCAGTTGCAAGAAACTCAAACTTTAAACAAAACCTATCATAAATAAGGGTAAATGATTTCCGTCAAGTTGTTAGCCAGTAAAGCAATTTATTTTTCCAAATACTTGCAAATTCATCTCCAGACATGAACCCTAATGATATAGCAAAATTGGCTAAATATCTATGACAGGTTATTCAGTCACTTAAAATGTTCCTGTTTTTAGTGCTTGTGCACATAATTGTCTGTTTCCCTGTGATGATGTGTTGCGACCTGTCCAAGGTTCAGCGCCATAGATAGACACCAGCCCCTTTGCAATTCTAGCATTTGAATGAATAAAATCTCTTAGCATTTTGAAGAGTTGTTTTGAGATGGTGAAAATCAGTTTTGGTCTAGTTCTTTCTCCGTCCAGCTATAAAATTCACCCTCTGATCAATTAATATGGATTTATACCAATTGGAAACAATATAAAATATCCAATACATGCAAGATATTAACCGCTTTTAATGTTTTTAACAGAACCACACCTGGAAATTCAAGAACTCCTTTGAAAGTTGGCTGTGATGTCACTTTAAGGTTAGGGCTTTAATGACTTAGGTAAATCATATTCAGTGATACAGACTTGAATCTTTGTTGTCTGCAATAAATCCAGGGCAATATGTTGTGTTTATGCTGTTTATTTTTGAAAGGTTCTCTCCTAAACTAAGGAAGAACCGTTTGCTTTTTAAGAAGTAAATGTTACACAAATGCAGCTTTTAAGTGTTTTATGTCTCATGGTGTGGTGCTAGCAAGTTTACATTTATTAATTAAAGACTTTTTAGAGCTGTTCAACAAATATGTTACACAGGATCATATAGTACAGTGACTTGGTTCAAGAACATTTGTTTAGAGGGTTTTTGTGTAAAATACAAGTGTCTGTTGGTGTTCATTGTCTGTCAAACAAAAACTTTGCAATACTCTCCTTATTTTAAGAAAATATTTGTTTTTTTACTTGTGCATCCTACAGTTTGCAATTATTATTACAAAGCACAAAGTTTTAATATATTTTGTCACCCAAAAAAGCACACATTCTACTGTTAAACACATTATAAATCACTGACTCACAAAATAAACCTGTAGTACCCTGAATGTTGCAGTTTTTATTACACTAGATGATTAGAAATTGACTTACAAAAGACTCATACAATATAGTGATTTTACATTTAAAGGGGAATACAAACTTTTTGATCTAAGCAGTTTTCTGCAAGTTGTTTGGTCAATTGTTTAATAAAGTACAGTAAACTTAAATAAACCCAGTGACGGGGACTTCCAGTGGAAGGAACAGGACAAAGGACGGTTTAACTCGCTTGCTTTGGGTGGGTTCAAAACCACATTCCTTAGATTTCTGCCAACAATCCTCCTGCTTCTTTTCTTACATCATGTCCAGCTGCACAGGAAGAGAGCAAAGAGAAGAGATAAGAGCCTGACGAGTTTATAATGAGGCACCAAAAGCTCCACTCCTCAAAGAACAACATAAAAAACCGCAGAGGGAACAGTTCTAACACTGATCTAATTCCTAAATTCCATATCTATATAAAAAGAGAGAACATAGATTGTTGTTGGAAGACACATTTTCACACTCACCAAGTCATCCACATCACCAGTGTCTTCCACCGGTTCAGAAGCAACTTGTTCTTTCTTTTCCTCAGTCAAAAGAAACTGCAAACAAAGTAGGATTCATCTAGTATTAAGGGCTGATAAAGTTTGTTCACACAATTTAAATAACTCTCACGACTTTAATAAATATCCTTGGAAAGCTAAATATTTCAGCATTTCAACACAAAACCTGAATGCTAGAGATTTAGAACAGAGTGATGTATCTCACAGTAATATATTTAAAGGGTCCATTTCTGCTATGGGTTAGAGCTAATATAAAAACTTTAAATTTAGTTTCTCGTAAATTGGAAAATTATGGAATAAATGGAAAAATGTTTTTTAACAGGAAGAAAGTCCAACGTGACTTCAGCCTTCAGCTGCTCTTCTTAAATTAGTATTAATTCAGTCAAATCGGAGGGTTTACATGCACAAAAAGACTCTGGACCTTGACTAGGCTACTTGGGTTCCTGTTGGTGCGAAAAGCTTTTTCCACTTGGACCTCTAGAAAGGAAGAACAGTAATTCCTGCCAAGTCTAGTTTTTTTGTTATCGTGACCGCAAACATTAAAGAAAGCAAATGAGGCCTTTACATGTTGGTTTATTTGAGATCTCCTGGATTAGTCACTGATGTGTTCTGAGAGTAATTTTGGTAGACAGCCTACTTCATGTTGTCAGAAAAGTCCTAAGTAAGTGATTTCCAGATTCTGCAAGTCTGGCAGTAATCAAGCTTTTCTATATGGGGTCAGGTTAATTTGGACAAGTTGTTTCTCTTAAAATCATCATTTAAAAACAATTTTTTTTCAAAGTTTCTTTTTTTGGTTTGTTTGTTATTCATTGCTGATATTAAAAAATAAATTTTCTGTCAAATTGAGTTCTGTTTTTTCATTTGCTGTTAACCATAATTCCCAAAACAAAAATACTTCTTATATATGTTCCTTTGTGTTTCATTAGTCTGTATTTATACACAAGTTTCACTTTCTGAATTGACTTACTGAAATAAATTAAATTCTTAGTGATATTCCACACTACTAATATGAACATCAATATGCATTAAAATCACCTGAGAAGCTTCACTTTTCGACACGGCGCTTCCTTCTACCTCGTCCTCGCTGATCAAAGTCACAGCGTCTGGCCAAACAAAGAAGTCAAACGCTGAACTCTTCAGTAGACTTGTACTGTAACTAAAGCAGCGTTCAGCACTCAAATCATGAAGAGGGTTCATCTCTTCCCAGGGGAAAAATAATTTAGCAGAAACCTTGCAGCCTCTTAAAAAGAAGGCTTATCTTACCTTGAACAAGCAGGTCCCAGAAGACCTCGAGGGCTCTGCTGGGAATACTCCTTTTCAGGGACTGAAGGTAACTGTTGAACAGATCAGCATTCCCCTGCTGAATTATGGAAGACATAAGACATTCAAATTCCATTTAGCGCTCTCACAAATGCTGACATGCTTATGAAAATTGGCCTCAGCTCAAGTCACAAGAAAAGAAACAGACTCATTTTAATCTCAAGACTAATAATCTCAGAAGAACAACCGAACTTCGAAAGAACATCAGTCGTGCATTCCTAAATGTCGGGTAGTGAATGTTTACTTACCTTTACAGACTCCTCTCTGAAAGCCTGGATACAGGTGATGCTTTTCATGTAGTAGTGCGTGTTCTTGTTGCTAAGCAGCTGCTCTATCCTGTGAGTCAGCTGCTGACAGACTGAAAAGACAGGGGTCACCACAACCAGAGAGAGAGAAAAACATGATTGCAGGGACAGAGCGTGAGTCACGGTGGTTTATATTGCACCGATTTTCATCTGATCAGCTCTGCAGATAAATAACAGGAAGCCGGGACCTCACCTTCTCCGAACGGAAGAGTTTTCTGTTTGATCAAAGCGCGGAAGTCCCGGGCTGGATCGACGCTTCCCACCTGGTGGGAGGTGGAAATTAATTTAAGACACATCTGTTGTGCTTTCCAGACTCAATGTTCCAGAGTCGGTTTTGTTCATTTCCAAAACACAAAATAATAAACTGCACCATTGGTTTATGGCAGATTTTCTACAGTAAGCAGGCTTTAAATAAGCAAGAAGAAAAACCTTTAACTAGAGGGAAAGTATGACCCAAGGGATGGACACAGGGCATGATGGAAGGTAGGAGAAGGAAGGAAGGCATGAAGACAGGCCATAAGGAAGAACATTTGGACAAGGAGGAGGAAAGATGGAAGCGCACAAAGAAAGAAGGAAGGAAGTAGGATACAATGATAGAAGTTCATCAAGACAGATGAAGGGACAGAGAGATAGGATAAATGTATGTTACCTATCTAAAAAGATAGGGTGCATAAAAGGTGGAAGAACACAAAGATGGAATTAAAAGATACGGTGCAATAAGTGCAGGACACTAAGGAAGGAAGTAGGACAAAAATACTAAGGAAAGAGGGACAGTAATAGAAGAAATGAAGGAGAAAAGAAAAAAGAAGAGAGGAAGGATGCAAATAAGGAAGAAAGAACCCAAGGACAGAGGGATTCCAATTACGAAAGAAGGAAGAACACAAGTAAATAACCAAGGAAGAAAATACAGAAGGAAGGGTGGAAGGAAAGAAAGGACACATAGCAGGAAAGAATAAAGGACACAAGACAGGAAAGATAGAAGAAAGGAAGAATACGACATTTAGACAATAGGAAAGAAATAGTCTAGAAATAGAAATTTGTTCCACTCTTAGTTTTTACGTTTATCCAGACATGAAAGGTACTCTGAGCTTTTCTATATATAACCCTACATGGCCTGTGAGGACTCAGCCAGTTCCCTCTGATACGTACAGAAGTAACAGATCCTTCGGAAATGTTTGCCAGGTTATACTCATCCTCTGCTTCGTCTTCTTTTGCTTTCTTGGCATCTGGCTCCTCAGAGCTATGAATCACAAAGGAGAATATTTACAATCCATCACTGCTTCTTGCGACATGAAAAATACCATGCATGTTACTCTGCAAAGGTTTTACAACCGATCTGCACACAGGACTGCAACAGGACTCTGAATCCAAACTCACTCTTTGCCAAAAATCTGAGCGCTTGTCTTCAGCTTCTTTTTCTTCTCCACTTCGGTGAGTGGAAACAACTTCTTTATCTCCTCCAGTGGAGCTTGGCAGCGTTCCTGGATGACCTCAGGGCGATCGAGAGCAGCCTCCAGCCACGGCTCCATGGGGGGAAGAGGAGAGTCAGGGTGTACAGCCCTGTGGTGCAGACACTGAAATAATAAAATGATTTTGAAAAGTTGAAACCAGCACTCAGTGAGGAAGAACCAAACCAGGATAAACAGTGTCAGATATAAGCTGGGTAAGGTTTTCATTCCACAATAGTCAATTAATGAAAAACCCAAATATTGGTAGGCAAATGTTAAATCAATGTGATAATCTATATTAGATTTTTGTTTGAATAGATTTCAAATATACTTAAATCTATATTAGCTTTTCTTAGGTATTATTTGATATTTGTCCTTTAGAAAATGGTAGATGGGGAAAAAAAAGAAATAAAAGTTATCAAACATTGATGCTAACTATTTTTCTTTCCCCCCCATGTACAGACCTGGATATTCAGAGAAGCAAATTCTATTATTTTCTTTATGACAGTGTAGGAGCTTTGTCTTTTAAATTCAGTGTTTCCAAACTGCACCTGGAAGTGTCTCTGGAAGGCAGGGTTGGGAAGATGGTGAGGTTTGAGCAAATCTTCGTCTTCTGTTACAAGCATCATCGAATCGATAAGAGAGTCGATGGCTGACAACTGCGTTTCTACAGGAAGCAAGGAACAAAAAGAAATCACAGAGTTTAGGTTTAGATATGCATCTTAAGATTTAAAGAACAAAAATATCTAAATAAACACTTCCTAGCAAAACAGTTCATCTTAAATATAAATACAGCATATTATGTTTGTTTGTGAGAATACATTTTCAGTTCCTTTTTGTAATTAAAAAATAAAGCAACAATAGTGTCCCACCAGCCTCAGAAAGTACATGTACTAAAAGGGAAATACAGCAGATCTGAAGTGCTCACATCACACCCATCGAAATGGCAGATTTTCATAACATGCAAACTAAATGATAATTATTATTATTTAAATGTGCAAAAGTATATCTTTCTGTGTTTGCCGCACCTGATGGAGCAATCTTCTTGTTGTTCTCAAGAGAAGGAAATGTAAACTCTCTTCCATAAAGATCTTCCATGAAGGGCAGCTGAACATATAACAGGCACTGCAGAGGGAAATACATAAAAATGAATGCAACTATTTATATGCAATGTAGAAAAAGACAATCATTTTCCCCCTTCATTGTGACTTTATATGATCCCAGATACTAGCTTAGCCAAGAAAATAATAGCATTGCTTTGAAAGAGAGCTAATTAGAGGCTCACCTGGTGATGTATTTTAAGTCAAAACCACAAAAGAAATCAAAATTTCCATTTTGCACAATGACCTGATAGGTCATTCAGCAATGAAAAAGCCACTACCTCAAAAAGTCACATAAAAAAGCAGGTCACAGGTTGGGAATGCACTCAGGGACAAAGACCTTATGGTTGAACACAAATAGGTCTTCCAAATTATTTAATAATAGTTATAAATATGGATATCCCAACAAATACAAAAAAGTTTAGACTGATTAAATGTCAGAGCATGGGCGAAAAAGATGGTGTGTCTGCAAAGACATTATTTTAAAAGTATATGAGGAGAGTTGCTGAAGAAAAAACTGAGAAAAAGTATTTTTGTCTGTGACCTGACCTCATATTCAGGCTTGATACACGGGAATGCAGCGCCCACTTGAGGATTGCTGCGCCGGTCGTAGGCGTAACGCACAATGGCAACCATGTTGAGCTCATCCAGACCACGGATCAGAGCCGACATGGCCACGCCTGCATGCTGCTCAGAGAGAAAAGAAACACAACAAAAATACCAGAGCAGCTTCAACTTGTGGTCATTAACTTAACACCAGTGCTGTCCATCCCTACCTCATCATCCCGTGCAGGAAATATCTTGACAATCTGTGTTCCCATGAACTGATGGCGAAGAACCTACAGATGAAGATTAGTTTAGTATGCTTCAGCTGTTAAGTTGAGTCATGGCCTTGATTAAAAATAAGAGGAAAATACCAAGTTCTTTTTAGTGAAGCCCAGAACAGCAAAGCACTTCCCATCATGCTTGTATTTCATCTGATCCTGATCCACTTTGGAGAAAGGTACGATATCACTTCCGTACCGAAAACCTGGCAACAAAAAAAGAGGCGGGCTTGAATTTAAGCATAAAATTTTTCAGATTTTAGGACAAAAAAAGAATCTCTTCTTGCTCTTTTTTTTTCTATTCCACTCTTCAAGGCTTTAGATTGTCCTCACCCTGAATAATGTCTTCCTTCTGCACCTCTGTCTCATTGTCGTCATCCAGACAGTAAACAGTCTCTCTCTTCACATCATCTCTCTTGTTGGTTTGAGCATCGACTGTGATCCACATTTTCTTCAGTTTCTCCTCAGTCACCTGGAGAACAAATGTAACATTTAAAGCGAGGTTTATGTGACTATTATTAAGGTGGAATAACCCTTAAGAATAGCTAAAGAATATATGAAATGTAAAAGCACTGCTTTAAATAGAACAGCTGAAACAAGCAAATGTTTGTTGTGCCCCCTCCCTGGATTTTAAAAAACTGCAGATAAATCGTGTTTTAGAGAACTTACTGCTTTGTAGCCAACGATACGGATGGACAGAGAGCTACCGATGGTGAGCTGACAGGGCCAGGCCATGGGTCTCCTCTCAATGCGTTTAAACATACACAAGTGCTCCATAGCATTCCTGCAACAGAATCGAGGCAAATGGAAATAAAAAAATGTGACGAAATCTAATACAAGGATCATTTACTCCTAAATGCAGTCAGATGGTGAGACACGCAGGGGAAAGTATTAACAGAGAACAAAAACCAATGAGACATGAGAAAGAACATTTGAATTGGAGAAAAAACTTTGAAACTCTTCAACCTGAATGTGTAAATTTCTTCCAGGCCCTCCTCCTCATCCAGACTCAGCATGATGTTTTTAATCATTTCCAGGCCACTTCGCTGTTCCCTGGAGAGACCTTTGCCCCTACCAGGGTCACCGGAACCCGTTCTGTCCCCATCTCCTTCACCCTCTTCTTCATCCTCCACTGGGAAAGGCAAACTGGAAATGAACAAGTTGGTAAAGGCAAAATAATATAAGGCCAGCTTGCTATGCATAAAGTCTAAATTAAAACAAATTTGAAGAAATTTAGCTTCTCGCGTGAGAAGTAGAATGCTCTACAGTAATATGAAAAAGGCCATGCTTTACAAAAGGAAACTGTGTATTACAAGAACTGCATGTTGATTTCAGCTTGTTTCAAGTTTTCAATTATGACATCCAGCTTGTCTGAACTGGCTTCAGTGCTCAGGTCAGTCAGGAGAACAATGTTTAAGCGATCACACTTTTTCCCCCTTAAAAAGAAAAAAATAGTCACAATCAATTAGTCTCTTCGACATAAAGAATGAATCCACCGATTCTTCCTTTATTTTTTAAATAGTCAGATACAAATTGCTTCTTACTGGGTTTCTGTCTTGAGAAGATCCATGGAAACTACAAGAGCATCCAGCCCTGTTAAACATAAGTTAAGGAACTTTTAAAAGAAAAATTTTGCACTGATGCAGTTATTCATGCATGTAATGCAGGTTGACATTTTAGTATCACATTTTTTTTAATTGGTCAATTCAAAACTATTTCATCCCTTGCAGTTTTTTTTTCTTCTGTTTTTATCATTAAAAATTATGGATTTTATTTAATGAGAGTTAAAAGTTATCCAAACTATTCTGGTCCAGTATGAAACGGTAATTAGTCCCTAAGTCCATGCCACACTTGGCAGCAGCCTCTCCCATCGAGTGTTTGATAACTGGCAAAAAGTACTTTATGTCTCTCTAAAGTATCCTTAGGTGTCAGTGTGTGGCTATGCATGGTCAATTGTCCTGTGCAACTTTTTGAGGCTGTACTCGCCCAACTATCACTGGAGATAGGCACCATGACCTGGGCAAGCAGATATAGACAATGACTGATCTGAAACATTTAATCGGGGGCACAGGGACATTAATAGGGAGCCACTAAATTTTCACAGCGCTATAATCTTCTCAGAAACTCAAATTTGGGATTTTATTAACAATAAGCCGTACAAAATTAATAAATAAGTCCAACAAAGGATACAGTCAGCCTGCTGATTTTCAGGGTGGATCTGATGTTCGATCTCTTCCAGCAGCTCAAAGTCCGGCACCATAAGATGACGATGCACTGTGATGTTCTGGTATTGCCCATCCCGGGCCAAAGGGTTTTTGGTATAATCCGTGCCAAACAAAACCAAAGCTAGTTCATCCTTGGTCTCTGCAAAAACCTGGCAGAAAAACACTAGATGAAGATAGGGGGCTTATTTTTGAGGATGACACCTTGTTCAATCACTGTGCTACTGTACCTGCCGCTGGACAAACTTCTGGATGACTTTTTTCGCCTGTGCAAAAGGAGGCTCTTCACCAGGGGCTGAGTTGGACATGGAGAAGCCCACATCCATGCAGAGAACCAGGGCTGACTGCAAAGCAAACACCTCAATGGTCATAAACATTTTCTTTTTTCTTTTTAACTATTATGGCGTGTTTAAACCTCGATTTTTACTATAACAGATCAAATACATATTCATTCTGCCACTATAAAGCTGTCAATAACTACTGGAACTTCTCCCCACCAGGTGAATTTACACCATGGCTGAACTGTTTCGTCTTAATCAGATATTCAAGCATAAACCTGGTGTGGAAGTTAGGAGTAGGGTTAGGATGGAAGTGGACATGTTAAAACCACCTTTTGACATAAAATCAAGACATCACCATGATGCAAATGAGAAGCAAATTGAACCTAGAGGCGTGACTAAAGATTGGCAGACATGCCTTAACACGAACCTGATCGAACACAAGCAGCTTCTAATATTTTCAAAAACAAAACAAACTAAAAAAAAATACCCGAAAGTATTTTTTGAACATGAACTTCCTGTTATCATTCATTTAGCATCAGTCTAAAGAAATTAACACACATTAAATAGAAAACAACTTACCTTTGCTCCGGCCATCCTCTTCGTTTTCCCTCTTTTAGTCACTGAGTGTCACTGTGTTATTATTCCGGAAGGCAACAACAAGCGGATCAGAGAGTTCCTGTGTCCCCTAGTCTTTTAAATCTTCGTATATTAAAATATGGATTTGGGGCCCAAAAATATTATTTATATGCTTGAAGGAACGTTTAAATATCAGTAAAGATCAACAATATTTTACGTATTTATACGAACGGTGTTTTCGTTTCTAGAAATCAAGATGTGGGTTATACGCCCTCTTGTGTTTCACGTGGCTCTCTACACCCATTATTCTCAAAGCACAATGTGCTGCATGTGTACCCGCTTTGATAATCTTGATTCAGATGATGGCAACAAGAATCCGCCATTAATTAAAATCAAAGGAACACCTGCAACTTGATGGTCAGTGTGCCTTGAGAACCAGGGGTGGGAAACACATGTTGGAGCTCTGCTTGTACTGCTATAAAAGATCTTGACCTGCCAGGAGACTTGACCTCAGAGAGGCATTTCACCCATCCTGGTAAATAAACACATGTCAATGAAACAGATTAACAGACAAAAGTATACATTTTTTAAGCATGCTTTAAATAATATATTTTTTAAAATGTCAACTGTGATAAACACTTTTGCTATCCAGCTACTGTGATCTTTTTTCATTTTACAAAATTGAGAATTAGAGCACATACTTCCTGTTTGTGTTTGGTAGTTTGTTGTCATTTACGTAATTTGAGCCAGATGAAGCTGAAACGATGCTATTTGAAAAGTTCTGGGAAGAACATATTTACAGAAAAAGATTATCCACATTAAGTTCAAAATTTGTATATATTTTGTATAGTTTTGGCTTAATTACTGCTCTGAGTTGGTGTTTCAGAAAATTACCCTTTTCAGTGTGTATATTAGGTTAAAATTAATTAATTACAAAATTAGTTGATGACTATTTTAATAATCAATTAATTTGAGTAATCATTTCAGACATATGTGGAAGGAAATGAAATATGGCAGTTTCTCTTTGTGAATAAATTAATCCATCCATTGATTGATCCATGGAGGCTGGTGCCTTTCTACTGCAGCCAATAGGCTCGGCAGGTTGCCAGCTGATAAAAGGGTAACAGAAATATGCAGGACAAAGAACCATGTGCACACACACGTACTTCCTCCTGAGGGCAATTTAAAGTGACCAGTTAATCTAACATGGAAGCCAAATATCAGCAATGAAAATGGAAGTTGTGGCCTGGATTTGAACCCAGGATCTACATGCTGAGAGGTAGCAGAGATAACAGTGTGTACATGTATTTACAGAAAATAAGAACTGGATATTATTGGCTGTTTTACAGTAGGAGGGGAGGAATACGTTAAGAAAACATCTCACCACTGAAATGCAGTGATGCTATCCTTTGTTTTACCTTTATTCTTTACCATTATGTGGATTTACAAAACGTGATGTGGAAAACAGAGTCAGTCCAAAACCACATCTATTCTTTTTTTTTTATTATTGTAAACAAAAACAGCATACCCAGAAAGGGGAGGCCATACATGGTTACATATTCTCAAACACACCCCAACAGATGACTCACCAAGCATTTAAATAATCTGACTCATCTAAAACCAATATCTACTCACCCAGTTTATGTCAAAGTGCTGCAGTGTAAAACACATACAGGAGCTTAAACAACTTGTCAAAGGATAACAGAAATAAATCCAGAAATGAAGAGACAACATATGAAATATGAATACATGGGAATCTGACAAGATTTATCAACTAGAAAACTACAAATGAAGCAAAACAATGAGATTCTGATCGCACATAGTTCATTTCATGGTGCTGAGATTGAGCAAAAACATAATAAAATGAAGTTATAAGTAGTGGCTGAACAAATTTGTTCATTTTTTCTTGATTGCCTTTGACCAGTGATTGACAGGTCAAATACTGAATTTTTAATTTTTTTTCCTCTTCACTCAATGCATCATAACTAAAATCTTCTTTATTTTCCAATGGTTACCGCATCACCGAACCCCAAAACGCATAAATGAATGTCGAGAAAAGCAGATAAATGTATATTTGAATAAAAATAATCATGTAACATTTTTTGGTTTTCAGTTATATTCAAGAACAAAACCTTCTTGGACATTCACTTTGAATGGATCATACTGCAGTTAAAGTATTTTTAAGAACTCCAGACATCCTCCTGAGCTGTATTGAATGTAAGTGGAGTAATAATTTAAAAAAAATCAAAATATAACACCATATTCTCATGGATCATCAGTGATCACTCAATACTCATTATTACACTAGTAATCCAAAATTTTGTCTTATTTCAAAAGTACACAGGTAAACATTGAGGTGTCTTTGTGCACAGTAGGGTTGACTGAGCATTTATTTTCAACAAAACTGTCCAGACTATTTAAATAATACTGAGCTATGATACTACAACAGACATGGAAAGTATAGTTTTTATTAGGCCAGGTGTAAACACTTAGACTGACAACATACACAAAAAAAAGTAACATCACAAAATAGAGAACCAATGGTGGAAATCAGACTCTTTAAAACGCAAAATAATCTTTCAGTCAACAATGTGTTACTATTGACTTTTCCCACTGGAACAGTTCATGCAGAGCCTTCTAAACTTTGGAAGTTACACAAGTCATTGCACAGCAATCACAAATGTTTATTACAGATATTTACAGATCAAGTGAAACTTGGTTATGATGTTGAGTTTTCTGTGTTACTGGATCTCCAGCATGGCTTTCCAAGCCAAGGCCAACATGAGGTGAAAAGTTTCTGAGATTGGTTTAGTAAACCCTGGTAGCTGTTTAATGATAGAAGTTGAGAACCATAAAAACCCTGATAACCAGTTATGCTTATAGTTTAATAAGATTCAGCACCAGAAGACAGTTTGGGCAGTACATACTGAGTTATGCTGTACAGCATTTTTCTGAAACAAAATAATAATTCTGAGGAAAATCTTCTTTTTCAGTTTAATTAAAGAATAAGATTAAAATGAAGTCATATATTTACAACCAAAAGTAGGAATTATATCAAATTACAATTTCTAAAATCTGTAACTATATTTTCTTGCGAATTAAAACTTCCATGTGTTTGTCTTCAAACTAAGATGAAAAGTTAAAATGACAGCAGCATTTTATTTATGCCAACATAAAGAGGGTCCTGTAAAAAGAAAATCTATTGATAAATAGTTTCAGTTCTGAGTACTCTGATCTCATTATAAATGCAAAAACTGTTTAAAGGACTGATATGTTTGTTAGATCAATCCTGGTACTAAAGGCACACATCCCTGCATGTTTTAGATGTTTCCCTGCTTTTAACACCCCAGATTTGCATGATTGCATTTCAACCAACACTTGTAAATTAGTTATAAATCAAAATAAAGCTTGTCAAAGCAGAGAAAAAAATGCTAGGCAATGTGCCTTCAGGGCCAGAGTTGGGGAAACCTAAATTAGAGAACATTAGTGAACAAATCAAAAGAATATTCACTACTCAGGATGGGGAATCTGTTGCCCAGGCAACTGTTACAAATCTGGCTTAAATTTGAAAGCATAACAAGAAGAACCCCAGGGTTGAAGCCGTATGTAGTCCATCTCCACTGTGCTGTGGAGATGCTTTTCTTCAGCAGGGACAGGGAAGCTGGTCAGAGATGATGAAAAGCTGAATGGAGCTAAATACAGAACAATCCTGGAAAGAAAATGTACTAGAAGCATTCGACACTGTGGCAGAGGTTCTCTTTAGAGCAGGTTTATATTCATAAACATACAGTCAGAGCTGGAATGGTTCTGATCAGAGTATATTCATGTGAGAGTGATGTTGTCAAAGTCCAAATGGTATAATTAACAAATAATTTATGACAAGACTTGAAAATAAATATTCACTGATAATGTTCGAATAATCGGAATATGCTTGAGTTATTTTTTGAAGAATTGACAAAAATGTAAGTCTCTAGACATGCAAAACTGGTTAACATACAATACTTGCAGCTTCAAGTGCAACAAAAGGTGAACGTTGTGTTGTTTAATCACATGAAACTCAAATAAAATCCATTAAAGTTTGTGGTTTTAACCTGATAAAATGTGAAAAAGGCCTTTGAATACAGCTGCACAGCTCAGCAAATCAGCAATGCCCCCCTCAAACTGATGACGTCTGGGCAAATTCACTGGGTGCCTTGCTCTGCAGAGTCCCAGAAACCATGTCAGAGTCGAGCAGCTCCACAATGCTGTAGGGAGAGCAGTCCTCCAGCCCCAGCTTCCCACAGGCCCAGCCACAAAAGCCTTTCTCCAGGTCTCGCACCGCCATCCACCACTCACTGAAAGCCCAGGACACCTGCACCACAGCTGAGTATAGAGCCAGAGACAACGCCAAGGGCATGATGAGCACAGGGTAAAAGATGATGAGAAAGGGGCAAATAGTAATCTTGTGCCAGAACGTCCGCTCCTCATTGTACACCAGGAAGACGTTGTACCAGGTGAGCGTGCCGTAGTAGAAGGAGGTGATGAAGGAAAGGAGGAAAACCACAGGAGCGCAGGAGATGCTCCACAGCACCACATGGGGTCCCTGGCACACTCCTAAGGCACACTTTCGTTTGTACCCTTCCCCAGCCTCACACTCTGCATCAAGACGCTCCTTTGACTTGGCCAGATCCCTGAGTTCCCTCTCTGTCAAAGTGACGTGAATGTCCACCACCTGGCCTTTCTTCTTTCCTCGAGTGATGGTGCCAGTAAGCGTCACGTAGCAGCTGTCTGGAGGAAGGTTCCAGTCCCTTTCTGTTCAGAGATAAAATTAGGTTTGAGATGAACAACAATACATAAAAAAACATCTAACAAAAAGCTAAATAAAAACAATATTACTGTCAAATACACAAGTTATTTATTAAACATTTATTAAACAGAAGCAGTTTTATTAAACAGTAAAACTTTTAATAAAACTGTTTATTTTAATCGCAAAGTTCAAATAATCCAGATTTGGAATTAAAAGTAGACTAAAGTTGTGCACGCTTTAGGGCTTGGCTAATTTTTAGATGATAGGTTCCATACAATACAAAAAAACCCAGTATATTTTTCAGCTTATCTTGAACAGCTGTATTTATATTGAGATTCAATGAGACATGTTTAAAACAAAATTTAAAAAGGCTGGAAATGAAAGCCCACTACATATTTGCTTTTTGTTTGTTTTATTAAAATAGAAAACCGAACACAATTAGAACTTGTGTACTACTCTTCAACTCTAACACTACTCACTCTCACCTTCTCCTGTCGGTGTTCCCAGGAATTTTGCTCCCTCCTCTGTGCTCCTTTCTCCTCCCTCCTCTCCGCTCTGCTCCTCTCCTCTCTCCATTTCGGAGCGGTACACGATGATGGACTCTGGACGGGGCTCTTTCTTCTTCCTCCTCTTCCTCCTCATAGATGGCCCCACTTCTCCATCATTCCCCTGGCTCACTGACACGTCTGATCTCAAGGAGACCATCTGAGGACTGCTCTCCCCTTCAGTGTGAGATTCCTCTACCTGTGCCATCCTTTCCTTGAAACCAAATAATGATGGGCTACTTTTCTGATGCGTTAGGCGTGGGCTGAAATATGTGTCCCATCTACTGCGTTTATAAAAAATTAATGTAGATTACTGGAAGGCAACCCAAGCACAGAAACACACACAACAGAGAGGAAGAGAGTCCAGTTAGAAGAAGCTTACTTGTTATTTAATCCTCAGCATGCAGGCATTCTCTGCTCAATTTTACACAAAACAGCGAATGTTTTCTCTATGTCCTGCTGTAGACTGTTTACATCCAGGAAATGGCATCTATTTTCATATGGATGTATAGGGAAAACCGGATGTAGCAAAAACAAAGCAGGAGCCTGGATTTGTTCAGTTTAGAAAGAATTTTTTTGTTTTGTTTTGCATGACCGTCATGATTATCTGAGCACATAATTGTTATCTTACATCCTCCTTACAGACATATGTATAAAAAAACACACGAAAAATAAACAGGGCGTCCAGTAAGAATGCATTCTTATAGGAGAGGGTGAAATCGACAATGCAACCCTCATACAGCTGATTCCCCTCCCATGTAAATCCCACCCATGTTCCGCTCTTTTGTCTGCAGACAGCAGCCGGTGGAAATCCGCCGCCGTCTAAAAATTCTCCCACTGAAATGCAGGCTTACCTTTAAAAGAACGGCGAGCAGCAAAACTGGGACAGTGTGAGAATAAACTAGCGGATCAGGAACACACAAACACACCCCAGTGCTGCGTTTCTGGGCATACAGATGCGCTACGCAAAACGGCTTCTGGAATAGGACTAATCCCGCCCCTAAGCAAAAATCCTACAAAATCAGACCAATCCACGCCATCCTTGATCCCTGCTCCAGCCACACCGTCACTTCTGCTTTTGGAGGAAAAAGCAGGAATTAGCTGCAGAATTTGGATACCAAAGATTATTTCCACTATGGAAGCCCGGTAGCTCCAAACGAAAGACAACGTGGTCTTACGCATCATATAAAATATGAACAAATTTAAGATAAAAATAAAATAAAAATATTCAAAATCACAATTTAAGATAAAAGATAAAATGATTTACAGTGCAACAAAAAACAGAACTACGAAATGAAAAAAAAGCCACATTTTTGATCTTAAATGAATAGTATCTTTGAGTTGCAAAGTCATAATTGTGCGAGACAGAAAGATAACAAGAAAAAGTCACTTGTTGAGTGGATCTTGGTTTCAGGGTTTCAACTGTAACAGACTGAATAAATGCACAAATGAGTTGGAAGCCTGAAAGGGACATTTTCAAGATCACAATGATCAGAATGAATTAAACTAGTTCCTAGACATCTGTTGACACAAAAAGCAGGCTACTGTTGAAATAAACGTCGTTCAAAAAAATTGGAAATGAAAAGCCAACACAATGAAGCCACAATTACGAGTCATTTGTGTCATTTTAAGGGAACATATTTCGAGTCTTAATGTTGAGACTTCATGTTTTAATTTTAAGGAATGAAATATTATTCTACATAAAACCATTGGCAAACAAGTATTAAAAGTACAGTAGTGAAATCCATCAGTAAGTACTGCGTTCAGGAAGAGGTGGCTGACGGTCGCCATTGTTAACAAACCAGGAAGCGTGACGGTCCTCATGGTCGTTGAAAAACCTCCAACGTTTGTTTCCTTTAGCGTGAATTCTTTCTAATCTAAGAATAGACTTTAACCTCAACCTGTGTTTTTCTGTATAACTGGTGGCTTAAGTTGTCACCTTATCACACATTTAGCTTTAAACCATCATTTTTCGTTATAGTTGAAATTCTTAACTTGTAATTAGCGCCGTTAGCTGGTTCAGCCTAACATGACGGAGCAGCATTTGCTAGACAATATTGACAGTCTTGTGTTTCAATTCGGTACGTTTATTATGTTTACAACTATATCTTAGTTAAATTTGTTCGGGTTTTTGTTGTTAGCACTTTAGCTAATGCAAGCTAAGTTGGCACCTAGCTTACATTTTGACTTTGTTTCTTGACAATACGAGAAACTATTGACAGCTGTCGGGGCAGGTATCTTTTACAAACAAAAGGCAATCAAATAATTTCACTTCTTTTTAGCTGTTAAAATTCGAGAGGCTTCTCAAAAGAAGAATGCAATCCAAAAGCAAATCAAAGGTATGTCTTGCTACACTTGTTGATAAGTTAAACAAATCGTGGCCTGTTAGTTTTATTAATTGATATATCGCGATAAGTAACTTGAAGTATTATAATCGCATTGTGCTCCACGGTATGTATCAAATGCACGAGAGTAAGTAATATGAAGTATTTCTTTAAACAGAGTGCAGAAATCTCATCACTGAGAAGAGGTCTTACATTGAAGCAATTCAAGGATACATCAAGAATCTTGATGAAGAAATTCGAGTGAAGCAGAGCACTGTAACGAAGAATAAAGAAAAAACAAAAAGGTAACAGCAATGAAGTACCACAGTGTGCACTGGTCAACATGATCAAATGTATTGTTAACCCAGTTACATTATAGTAGGGTTTTATTTACTGTTTTTTTCTGTCATCCATGACACTCCAGCATGAAGGTGACCATCAGCCTGCTTCTTCAGTATGAACAGACGCTGAAAACAGAACTGGAAAGTAGACAAAGCAGCTACGACCATGACCAGTAGGCTATTGCATAATTTGATCAGTTGAAAGCTGCATTTAAATGTACAAAACTGAATTGTTGATTTTACACCAACTTGTTAGGGAAGTCTACAAAGAAAGGTTTGCTACCTACCTGCAGACACTGGAGTCATACAAAGAAACATATTTCCAAAATCCCTTCGCTCAGAAGCTCCTCCTGCTGCAGGCTGAGATAGAGAAAACTGAGAGTCGAATTAAACACTGTGATGATTGCATGATGATGAAAAAGAAAGAACTGGAATATCTTACTGGTAACCTGGTCTTTTCTTTGTAATTTGTCTTTTCTCTGGATGAGCTGAAAATTTACATATTCAACAATTTTTGAACAGATCCAGATGTGACTTCTTATTCCATGGAAAAACTACCAGATGGGTTTGTTTTAAAAATAACAAAAACAAAGCAAACTTTTAAAGCTTTTTATTTACTAATTAAATGCAATTTTCTCTGTAGTGTTTTAGGCAAGCACCACACAACAGAAGAACAATCCAAACAGACGAAGGAGGATTGCTCCATTGACATGTCATGCATTGATCTCAACCAAGCGGCTGTACTCAGATTGATCAGTTTGACATTTTGTCACTGATAACACATCAGTAATCATATTCTATAAAATTATATCAATACTGAACATAATATTACAGAGTGACCATGAACCTGCTGTGGAGGTAAATACTGAGGAGGTGAGTGAGGGAAACGAACCGCAGGATCCAACCAGCTGCTTCACTGCCTCTGACAAATCAAATGAAGAGCTCTGGTCTCTGCAGCTGTCAGATGGTGAATTGAAATACATTTTTTTATTATTTATTCATATATAGACGTCTTCATTGAAGATCACCGTCAGATTGTTGTTTTATTTTCAGAGTCAGGTCCACCAGAAGAAATGCACTCTGAGGCAGAAGAACCAGAAATTTCACAGGAGGAACAGGTTTTAGTTTATTCTCTGATTTTTAGTGGACTGAGTCACTGTAGTTTTTAATGCATTTGCACTTTCAATGCACAAAACTTTCACCTAGATTAACTTTTAGGTTATATAAATTAAATTAGGGTTATGGTATGACTAGGTTATTAAGTGCAGTACAGCACTTTATTTTTTCTTTAGTTAGTTCACGTTCTGATACTGTACATTAGTATATGTACAGACTGGCGCAGTATCTGCGACAGACTGGCGACCTGTCCAGCGTGACTCCGCCTCTTGCCCGAAACACTCCCTGGAAATAAGCACCAGCACCCCTCGACCCCACTAGGGTCCAGGATGTTAGAAAATGGATGGATGAAGGGTTGCAAATCAATGAATGTCATGCAGGGACATCAGGAGCCTGATGCAAAGAGTGAGAGTGAGGGAGCGACAGGAACAGACCAGCGGGTAAGAGATCTTTGTTTTTCAAACTACTGTACTGAATTTAAAACTGTTGACATATATTTTACCCTGTCTTTTTACTTACAATTTTACAATGTATGTTTTTACAAAATAAAGTTGCAAATATCGTAACACATAGTGACTTGAATATATAATTTCAATGTGGGTTTTGGATTGTAAATAGTAACATGCTAGATTACATTGAACATTGTCTGAAAAAGAGTTTTGTTGTTTTTTCTGTCACAAGGTGCTGGTTCCTACTTTACCAGAGGAAGTCCAAAAGGATAACATGCAGGATGAAGCACCTGATGCAGAGGACTATCAGGAAGCCAATAGTTTTCCTCAAACATTTCAAGAAGACAATGTACAGGCTCTCTTTCCAGCTGAAACATCCGTGTTCTCAACTCCAAAATTTACGTTCAAGTAAGATTTTATGAGTTCAAGACTTTTGAGTCAAGTTGTAAACAAAACCTGAAGAGATGTGTTCTGCTCTTGTGTTAGCTTCAGTCCCACCAGCTCTTCTCATCAAGGTACTCCCGAGTCAGCTAAATCTTCAGCTTTTGTTCTCAATCTGAACTCCAATGTTAGCACACCTGGATTTCCTGGATTTGGATTTGATGTTGGCCCATCCCAGGAAGAAGTAGGAAGTTCGCTGAAGGAAAAAACTAAATCCAACAGCAATTGCTCTTTCTTGGTTTCAGAGTTAACTATAGTTGTCATTGCAGGAATCCTCTTTTGCTTTTTCTGGCTCTTTTTTCGACGACAAGGTGAGGTTCGCATTACAAGGTATTAGACCTTATATCTGGAGAAAAGATACTGAGGGATGTTCATCTTCTTTACAGAAAGCCACAGATGCTAAATCTTCAAGTAGTAAGTATCTGTTCAGAAGCTGTTTTATTACCTCTGGGTGCATCCCAATAAATTAAAATGTCATTTAAAAGTTTATTTATTTCAGTACATGAAAAGTGAAACTTATGTTTAGATTCATTGCAACCAGTGTGTTCTGCTCACAAAGTTTATTTTCAATAATTTTAATAAATATGGCTTAAAGCTAATAAAAAACAAGATTAATTTTCTCAGATTAACAAAAAATAAATAATACCAATAGTTGGTCGGGACTCTTTTTGCATGAATTACTGCATCAGTGCAGTATAGCATTGCAGTTATCAGCCTGTGGTTCTACTGATGTATCCAGAAGAACGACATCTCATCTTCCTTTTGTCTTTACTGCACAGTTTCTCTATGGGGGTTTGGTCAAGTGAGTTTGCTGGACAGTCAAGAACAATAAAACCATGGTAACTGAACAAGGTATTGGTACTTTGGACAACGTGAGCAATTAAATCAGCATCTTCATAAAACCTAATAGTCAAAGTTGACTGTAACTAGCAAATGACAAGACATCACTGACCATGGGAAGTTCACATTAGACCTCAAGCACATCCAATTTTGTGTCTTGACACTCCTTCAGTCTTTTGCAAGATTCTTATTTCCAGAGAGAGAAAATGTTGGGTTTTTTGTTAGCTGTGAACCATGCCCATGAAAATGAGAAATTAACTCTTGAAATATATCAGTCTGTGTCCATATAAATTAAACATTTGAAACCACCTTACTCGAATCAATTAACCCTTCGATTTGGGATATGATTTTTCTAGCCACTGAGTTCCTGTTTGACCAACCAGAGCAAAGTGAAGACTTCCAGTTTGCCTTTACAAGCAAGAGTCCTGAGTCAAGCAAGAAAAACTCCAAAGATGAGTTTCCGTTTTCATTCAACTTCTGAGAAAAGAAAAACCACACTACAACATTTTGTGTATGGAGTTCCTGTTTATTTCCTTGTGTTGTTGAGCTGGCAGTGATTTAAGTTCCTGAATTCAACTGTTGATATACAGACATATTTGGGGTAATCACAAAACAATGTATACATAATAGCGTCATACTTGGATATACATATACGTCATTGATATACTTAAACACCTCAGAAGTTTATATTTCTTTATGGATTTCTCACTTTCAAATACAGTAGTTGTAAAGTTTACATGTTTTACATTGTAATAAAGTGTTTCATAGGTTCAGAAAATTCAATTAATTTGAATTAATACTAGATATGTTGCTTCAGTCACACAACCACACTATATATATATATATATATATATATATATATATATATATATATATATATATATGTATGGGTCCCTTGAGTTACAATCACATTAGCCACACAAAATATTCAGATAAAACAAACAAAACTTTTAAAATGTCTTAATTTTTTAGGCTTATTTCTTTCACTGAAGGCTCCTGTTTTTGTCTTATGGCTCAGAATGTAAGCATTTTCTATATGTGGATTTAAAAGCAAGATATTTATAGTGCAGCATCTACATTCATTTGTTGTAAAACATGATATTCAATAAATGTTCTGTAAAACTTTGGTTTGGTGACACATCTGGTTGACTGTTCTATAGCAGCAATTTGAGTAGAAAAAGAATTCTTACAAGCACCTTGGAGAAAGTACAGAATTTCTCTTTATTAAATGTGTCAGCTAATAAATGAATACTGAAAATTATGTTGCTTGATCTTAAATAGTATTACACTGATTAGATTTATTAAAAAAGTTTTTAAGAAACACAGTCCAATTTTCATTCAACAGGAAGGGGCCTGAACTTTATAGAAACAAGAACTTGATTCTCAGGGCATCTGCAGTCACAGGCACACACTAAATAATAGAAAACATCTTATACTTCAGTCACACTAATGCAAAGACATCAGATCTATTGTAAATATGCTCCACTGCAACATTATTTGCATGAATGCTACTCAAATATTGCAGCCACATTCTGATAATCTTACTTAAATTCATGCTTCGCTTAGCAGTGTCTTGCCTTGTCTACATAAATTCACTCACCTCAGCATCTGCCATGGCAGAGCACCTGACTTTTTTTTCCAAATAAGTCACCTAATAATTATTTTACCACTTAGGCTACTCATAGCATTAATCTTTAAGCCTGAGATGGTGAACTGATCATTTAGCTTTTGTGTAAATCAACATGTTCTGTTCTGACAGAGAAGCACACTGTTCATTTTACACAATTGTTCCCAAAATACATGTACAAAACATCACATTTCCAATTAACCTATTTGCTTCATCTTTTCATTCTTTAATCTACATAAAGTATTAAATAAGCCCACGTGCAAGGCAAGCTAAAAGGCATGATAACAGCTTAATGCAAAAATCTAACCGTATGACAAGAGAATAAGAGTTCTTGTTTCTTAGGTAAAGTTAAGGCAGGAGGAATTCAACTGGAGAGAAAACAATATCTACATTCTATAGTGGATGTTGGTCCAGTGCAATTTCATATGCAAATAGAAATTATTTTCCACTAGGGCACTCTGGCTAGGTTTATGAGGGAGAGCACCAAAACTCCTCACTCCTGAGTGAAAATGGGACAAAGGATGGATAGATAAGGGTTGAAAACTGCATACAGAAGTTTTGCCTCAATGAGCCTAGTATCCAGCATCAATGCTGATGGAGCGCCGAGTAAGATGTTCCATCTCTCCAGGGACATATTCAACAAAATTGGTTTGATACCTGGCCAGCATCTTCAGCATCGGTCTCAGGTTGAACCACCACTGAACGTTGGGCATCCGGTGCCTGAAAAGCAAACAAACAATGCCCATAAATGATTTGGTATAAAGTTTTTAACAAAAAAAAGCAGCCACTTTATATGTTTTTTTATAATACTTACTCAAAATCAGTGCTGGCCTTCAGCTCAGTTACAGGAATGAATGACACGACCTTCCTGTTCAGGCCAAGCACACACACCGTTTCTGGGGAGTTGGCGAACACGCGACCTGGAGGGAAATAATAGCATCATCAGCAAACATCTGCAGCTTGGTTTAGTACTTTTATTTTCTGGGAGTGTAGCGTAACTCCACCTTGTCGGAAGTTTTCCGTCAACCTCTCGGAGATCCACTGGGTTGCCTTCACACCCAACTTGGTGCCAAAGTTCCTATCGAAGGGGGAAGGTGCTCCTCCCTGCAGCACAAACACACATCCTAAATAATACAATGAAACTCAAACATGAACACTCTCTATATATATCTTTTAATGGTCTTATTTGTTTACATTACATTGGCTCTTGTTATTTTATCAAGAGACAATGTATATATCTTCCAAAAATACAAAATATTTGCTTTCACTATAAAGCTACTGCAAATGGTGTTGTCTTAGTTTAAAAACTATACCTGCTGGAGGTGTCCCAACACGTTCACTCTACAGTCAAAAACTCCCTTTCCTTCCTCTGAATACAGCTTATAAATAAAGTCTGTAGTGTAGTTCTTGTGACAGCATTCGTTCCTGTTTAAAAAAGAAGATAGTCAACAGTAGTTCAAAGTTATTACACAATTAGGTCATTCTGTTGTTGGTCTAAATATTCAGAATGCTACATTTAATCAGCAGAATTTTGGTTTTAAAGGGTCATAAGTATTTCCAGACTGAACAATGTTGGTCGTAACTTTAATTTAGTTGTAAACTTCAAAAACAAGAATGTCAATAGTTGGTGAAAACCGGTATCAATAATTGTTGAAGTTAACTGTACTGCAAATGTTTTAAGTATGGTAACCTAGGTGTAAAAATGCAGATCTGACTTACTGGGACTGAAAAGTTGCCAAACGTATATTAATCTTACTTTAGATATTAAGTTATTTTTATCATTTATGTGATTTTAAATAATGACGGTCTTAGGAAAATTGCAGAAAGTCATACATGTAACCCACTGACACTTGCAGAAATCCAGCATCAAATTAACTTTGACAGACAAAATAGTTTAAAAAAACTCAAACCTGATAACAAGAAGAGTCACCTCGAAACAGTCTGGAGGGCTGGACACTTAAAAGTGTCCAACTTGTTACAAAGTTCTGTCTAAACTGAACTTTGGCCGACTCAAACCCTTGATAGCATCATTAAGCACTTCTCAGCATTTATTCTAAACCAGTCAAATAGAAATGTGTTGAAAAAGACTGGATAGACGGGAAGCCATTCTTTTCAGTAGAAAATCAGCCTTTACTACAAGTACTTTGAATTTCATGTATTTAGTAATGTCAAACTCAAGATTTTAAATTTCTCTGTAAAGTTGCGAACCTTAGTACCAGACCCCGTTGGATGTCCTTCTTCATCTTTTCAGCCAAATGCTCAACATTGGTCTATGAACAGAGGGCACATTGAGAGAAGATGCATTAGACGAACAAAAAAAGCGAGACAAAGTGTTTTGTTTTCCCTTAAGTCTCACCTTGAGGTCATGGATGTTAAAAGGCTCTTCGAATATGTAAGCAGCATCAGCACCGACAGCAATAGCAGTGGAGGTGGCCAGATAACCACAGTATCCTCCCATCGTCTCGACTACAAACACTCGTCTCTTCGTCCCAGAGGCAGACTGCTTAATCTTGTCACATCCCTGAAGACAAGGTAAAATTACTCTCAGAACATAAAAAGCTTCCCAAAGAACGGATGCTGATTAAAAAGTAAGACGTATTTCCTTCTGAGCTATAAAAAGGTTTGACTGGCCCCATCTACAGATCGACCCAAAACACAATTTTTAACTACAGTGCCACCAGTGTCTATTTGAACCCCTGGTGAAAAATGTACAAAAAGCTTTCAATAAGTTTGATCTTGCAATGCTGCACCCTACACTCTCACTGAAAAATGAGAAAAATCTTAACTCTGAGTTTATTTATTCAGTGGGAGGAAAAACTCCACATTAAGAAACAATTGGTTTAACTAAAACACTGGTTGCACAATTTTTATTACCCTGAACAAGAGAAGGATCTTTGACCCTTCCTCCCTGCACAATCTCTCTCCCGACTTCTTTTCAGTGAGCCTGAGTATAAGCCACACCCACCAACTTTAAAAAGAAATGTTCAATATTTTGCCCACTATCAGGCCTCTGATAGTTAGTCTTACTAGCATTTAGTTAACTCCTCATATTAACAACTGTGGTGACAGGGCACAAAATACTTTCTTTCTGACAAAGCCACCAAAGGACAAGGCCCACTTATGAAAAAAATAATTGTGACTTAAAAAAAGGTAATTTTTCTTCTGTACAACTCATATCTCTGTTGTTAGTTGCTCAATGCTGAGACTAAAGTCAGAATTTAGAAAAAAAATATCTCAGAATTCTGACTTTTTCCAAGATTCTGAGAAAAAGAAAATTTCTTTTTTTTTTTTTTTCCAATTTACCCTAATCCTCTCCCATACCATTATATCTCTGTAGTGTTTAACACATGCTGACCTCTAGATGCCACTGTTACTGCAGTTCTCTAAGAGAGCTTTGGAGGCTTTTCTTGGAAAGATAAATGTTTTCTCAGGTAGCCTGCTGGCTGGTCATGGACTACAAACTGAAACTTCCTAAATGCCTTTAAGAGTGAAGCATAAGTTTTAAATGTTTTAGTTTTGTTACATTTAAAGGGATTCAGTAAATAAATATACTGAAGGTTATACTTTTCTCAGTTTTTCATTGAGATTATCTTACTGCAATAAAAGATAAATTTATTTTAAAACTTTTTTTTTTTATGTTTTTTTTTTTTTTTTTTTTTTAATGAAACTGCCAGTAAATGTGCACAGATCTGTTCAGACGTACTTCCATGGCGGCGTTGACAGCTGTGTCTGCTCCCAGACTGAAGTCCGTTCCTGGGACGTTGTTGCTGATGGTTGCTGGAACGACACACATGGGGATGCAGAGTTCATCGAAGTGACCCCTGGCTTCGTACAGCTGCTGCACACCCTCGTATCCCTTTGAAATGAACACGTGGATCGTAAGTCTGAAGCATTTAATTAATAGTATTCAGTGATTTAGAGAAAATAAGACTCAAATACCTCAAATCCTCCAATTACAAGCAGAGCTGTGATGCTGAACCTGCCAATGTTCTCAACAATTTTCTCCATGAAATTAGCAGGAAGGGTTCTGAGAAAGGCACAACATGAAAAAAGGTTTTAAAATTACTGTGAGGCGTTTAATTTCAAATGTGTTGCAATTGACCTCTAAGCATTTTAAAATTAAGTTTATTTTACTACCTGAATTTGCTTATGAGTACACAAATACTTGATAGGCATGTTTTTGAAAAAGTACAGCTTTCTTTTTTACCGCTTTGTCCCCAGGAGTGATCCTCCTTGTCCCGTCCATCCGGCCACGTTGTGCCATTCCATTTCAAATATCTGCTCAGAGGCAGAAAGGAGAACAGTTTCTTTTAAATTATTTTTAAAAATTATAGCTGAAATTTTACGTCATAAAAAGCCATCCTCACCAATCCGTTGGCAAGTCCTTCAAAGCCGTCATTGACACCGTAGACCTTGTGTCCGTGAGCAAGTGCAACTCTCACGGCTGACCTGACTACTGCATTCATGCCTCCGGCTGGAGCGCCGACGTTCAGAATAGCCACAGAGTGATTGCTCTAAAGGGGAACCAAAGTCAAGTTCATCTCCCATGTAACATTCACACTTAAAAACATGAGCTATAGCTAATGTCTAACAATCTAACCTCAGTAACAGCAGGCTTTGGGAAGGCCAGAAGCTTGTAAATATTCAAGTTGTTCTCAAAACTCCTACAGAAACAAGACGCATTATAGTTAGGTATGCAGGCACTTTTCCATGAACTTGTCAATTCTTAATAAATTAATTTAACTTGTTATATTTTAACAATGACTCGTATTTTGTCATTGTTAAATACAATAACAAACACATTAAATGTGTAAATCTACACATTTAATGTACATTTATTACACGTTAATTCTATTAAAAACAATGATTATGGCTTAAGGCTAATAAAACCACAGAATTCAGTTTCTCAAAAAATGTAATGTTACAAAATACTTATTTAAAAGAATCAAAAAACTAAATTGGAACACCGAAATGACAGTCTACTGAAAAGTATCTCCATATCCAGTACAGTATAGCTTTGATTGGGGCTCCAATCCAGTGGTCAGCCTGTGAATCTGCCAGGAATCTCTAGTTGCTTCAACAGCGACATTCACCTCATCTAGATTGTTGTTCTAATGTCTCCATCAACATCCTAACAAAACTAAAAAAACATTCTCTATGTGGTTTAATTAAGACCAGTTTGCTGACCAATTAAGTGGTATTGTGGTCATTTGAACACTTGCTCATAGAGCCTGAACAACAAGCTTTATTAAAATTGAATGGTTGTTAATTGGCCTCTTTGTTTAGACAGTCACTAAGTCAGCAGTCTTATCAGTTTGTATATTAGAGACCATCTTTATTTGGTCTCGGGTTACAACTAGCAATGTTTTTTTGTCAAGTTTTTGTTATGATAATCATCAAAATTAACAAAAGTAAGCACTTCAATATTCCTTAAAGAATCATTGTACAGCACAATCCAGTATAACTATGAGCGCTTACCCTCCACGCAGTTTAACAGCTTCAGCAAACCTCCTTTCATTCATGGCTTTCTGCACCAACTTGGTCTGCAAAAGATTGTTAACTTTCTTGCTAATCTGCAACCACATCACAATGTTTGCCATCCATTAAATCAGTTCCCCCATTATGGAGCCAGACTCACCATGTCCACACACTCCATGAGAGGCAGACGGACTGCATGGTTGCCAGAGAGGCCGATGACACAGGCTGGCGTGTCTGGAGAGGCCTCGATTAGGGCAATTACTGCCTCCACTCCCAGCTTGGTGCTCTGCAAACACACATTGATATTTAGATGAAAAAAGTGAATGTGGGTCTGGCGAAATCGTGCAGGCTGGACTAGAAAATCTTCAATCAGAGAAGCTAACCAATAATAATTAAAAGAAGCAAAGTGACAAGATTTTAAGGTTGCATATTAGTTACTATGAAAGTTGTCAACATGATTTTTTGTAAGTTGTTTGCTGGTCTTCATGTACTGTTCATCAATTTCAATTGAGTTTATTTATTATATATTTAACCAAACAGGTCCAACTTATATTAAATTTGACTGTATACAACCCAGTTTAATCCAGGAAAAAGTCAAATTTGTATCAAATAACAAAAATAATAGCAAATTGTTTTTGAATTCATATGTAAACAATGACCTGACAAGGATAACCAGCTTTAAGTATTTCCCACTGCAAAGCCTCTCTGTAAACAGACAAATGTTGTATACACAGTCCAGTCAGGCGATGAGTTCAGACACTATAAATAGAGGAAGAGAACAAACAAATGCTCTGATCTACCAGTATTTAATAGAAAGTCTCCAGGGACTGGGACTGGAGACCTAATGCTCCAAAACTAAAGTAATTGTCACTCAATTTATCATAATTTTTAAAAGCTGTGACTACTAAATAAAGGGAAAAATACAATTTACCTGTCCATGCTGATCATTTCAATTTCAAACTGTCTAAAACTTCCGACTTTACACTAAGAATTAACAGTTAAATGCCATCATGTTGATGATGGTATTTAAACATACACTCAACAATCCTCACCAGTATCCTGTCGAACGCAGACGGAGTTCCTCCTCGCTGAACGTGGCCGAGCACCGTCACTCTGGTGTCATAGCCCAGCCTCTTCACCACCAGCTTCAAACAGATGTACAAGTACTCATCTATTAATGTTACATTCTCCAGTATGAAAAAAAAAGAAAAACTAAATCATAGTTTAAGCTCCAGAAACAATAACATGTCCTTATAAGCTACACCAAAGACAATGAATTACAAAATACACTTTCTTAATCTTAAGTAAGGAGTCTTCAACACATATTGACAGCCATTATAAGTGTCATCAAGACTGTAAATAAGAGCTCACATCTTTTATGTAAGTTGAGGAGATGGGCTTTCCATTTGAGTCGATGGCTCCCTCTGCAACAATTATAATGTTGAGTCTTGACCCCTTGTTTCGGCTCTGAAGGTAAACAGAGGTTTCTTGGTTAAACCTTCAGACACGGTGTACCGCAGCATGAAGCTGGTGCTCATATGATATCTGGGCTGTTTTTGTGTGCATTCATGCTCTACTTTTTCCAGACGAGCACACATGCGATCCTCCCAGCCCTCAACCGGAGGATCCTCTGGAATGAAGAGCCAGTCTGCTCCTGATGCTAAAGCTGATACAAGGGCCAGATACCTTCAGGCAAAACATGCTAATTAGCACAAGAGGAGGGTGGAGTACCCAAAAAATGCACTTATGTAAGTGTAGTACTACTACATATTTTTATTCAAGTAAAACTAAAAAGTCGCTGTCCAAAAAATTATTCAAGTGGCAGTAAAAATAGTATTTGGTAAAAAATTTGTAACTGATCAAGTCATGAATGATGTAGTATTTAAAAATTACATCCTCCGATGAACCAAAATATTGGTATGAAAAGATCAAACTGAAAATAATTCTTAGAAATACCATAATTAAAAAATGACCAAAAAAAACAGGCAAAAGAAAAATTTGTCTAACTATTTTTGTTTCAGTAAAAAGCATACAAAACTTCAACAAAAATTGCAGGTCTGTTTGTTTCTGATTAATTTTTGGTTAAAACGAGCTTGTTCTTCGTTCTGTGAAGTTACTCACAATGGGTAGAGAATCCAGAGATTTTATTCAAGAAACAGTAACAGTACTTCATAATAAAATTACTCAAGTAAAAGTAAAAACCACAGCTTAGTGAAAATCCTTCTAAACGTAAAGTTGTTCTAAAACGTTACTCAAATATAGCTAGTTACTACCCAAATTTAATTAGCACCATATAAAAGGATAAATAAATAACTTTAAAAATCTATGTGTTACTGACCCACAGTGGCGGCCCATGACTTCGAGAACAAAAGTGCGCTGGTGGCTGCAGGAAAGAAGAGAAGCATGAATCATAGAAGCATTTGTAAAAACTGAGAGCAAGTCTGTGCAGGATACAGCAGATATGCTGAGTTCACGTAGCTGGGGGCAAATAGTGCAGTAACACACTAAAGCTTACTCACATTATAGGAAGATGACTTACGATCATGTAACAAAGTTCTGTGCAGAGCTGAATGTTGGCAACAGCCAAACTTCAAAGATATTAGTCACTTTAGTAAACATTAAAACAAGATGTTGGAACCTCAATTGAGAAAATCTTTGGGAAGTAATACTTGCGCAATTAAATGATTAAAATGACCTATCATGTAATGTGAAAAAGGTTGAAAATTGATGCTTTGACTGAGCTTGTGCTTTATAAAAAAATGGGTAAAAATATTTATTCTCTAATTGTGTAACTCAAAAAAAAATCTGGAGCTGTAATTGCAGCAAAAGGTTGTGCTTTATGCTGTTTATTGACATAAAATCACAGTAAAACACAAATGCAACTCCTTCGACTGTCTAACCTGTTTGCAGTGGTCATGATGGCGTCGACTATTTCCATGATGCGATGCAGCGCAGAGTCAGCTCCGATGGTCATGTCAGTGCCGCAGAAATCGTTGTCTATTGATCCCACAAGTCCGACGATGTTCAGATTGTTGTGCTGCTTCGCAAGCGTGTCTGTGATCCTTCCTGAAGACCCACAGATGTAATTTTCTCTTTAAAATGCATTATACAGCACTAGTGATGGCAAGGAAACAAGACTGATCAAATATCCCGGGTCAAAATAAAAAACGGTTCCCAGAGAGCGGCTGACCTTTCTGTACGAGCTCATCCAGCAGGCCGCTCCACTCGCTGCGGAAGATATTGGCTCCGGTGAGGCTGCCGTCTCCGCCACACACACACAGGTTGGTGATGCCTTTCTTCACTAGGTTGAAGGCGGCGGCGATGCGGCCCTCGCGTGTCTGGAAGGCCTTGCAGCGAGCGCTACCGATCACCGTGCCACCCTGCAGCAGGGACGCTAGTGAAAACTAAGCTGAAACATATGATCTGTCGCTGAAACGACAAGCCAGATCACACATTTTTTCTGAACATGATTCTTGTCCAGATCATGTTTAAAAAAACTGTTGTGTGAAATACTGAAAGTTTCCATTCATTTATTGCATTCATTGTTAAACTTCTTAAAATGCTCACAGAAAATACTTGTCTTGTACCATAAAATGCATGTTTCATAATGGTTTATAAACTAAAACTTCAGGAAAAAACCAACACAATTGTCAGCTGTAACAGCCGTTGCTTTCTAAAATGAATGCACATAAAACAGAGTCAGGTGAAGACATAAAATATTTTAAGTCGTTTTTAAAAAAATCTGAGCAAAGACGACTAAAGAATAAAAACAACCTTGCATTTCTTTAGTCATGTTTCTCAGAGATGATTAAAGAAAGAGCCCTTAGTAAAAATTTTTCTTTAGTTTCACTGGTTTTGTTGACCAATTTGGTTGCTTTTGTTGACCAAAGCTCCAGGTAGCGTTCTGGTCATTTCACTCCTTCCCCATTTCACACTTTTTTTCAGGTTCAAAAACAAACCAGTGGCTTAGGAGCATGTTTTTGTGACAAGTAATGTTTGAAAATACTATTTTTTCAGACATTCTATTATCTTACAATATTAAGTAATATCCATCAGTGAGAATTACCTTTGGTAGAATAAAACAATGAGAGTAAACTGGCTTTAATGAGTGATCTGGAGTACAGTATATAGAAATAGAGAATAATGTAAAGTCTACAAAAATATTATTTGCATTCTAGCAAAATGATATATGTATATTATGCAAATTGGTATGAAATGGAAAAATGAGATGGCATCAAGAGGGCACACAGGGGTGTAATGTAATCATTTCCACTTTGTGAAAGTCATTTTCCCAGAAGACAGTAATAACTTTCAACCCACCAGCTGGATAATGTTGGTCACGCTATGCCAGTGTGCCAGCTTTATGTTCTCTCCTCCATCCACCAAGCCTTGATATCCCTGGAATGTCACAAGAACATTGCAATCAGTCCCAGAAAAGCCATAAAACAGGATGTGACGTCGGTCTGCATGTTCACTCGCGGTCGTAAAACTCTTGTTTACCTCATGGATGAGGTACACCTTGGCCCCGACATAAATGCCCATTCTGGTCACGGCTCGGACAGCGGCGTTCATACCTGGGTCAAAAACAGCACTGTCCTTACATTACACTCAACTTTAGTCGATTTGCAGTCAGGCTATTGCATCATATGAGGAAATTAAAGTGTCTGTTGTTGCATTTCACTTCTTTATCAGTTATTGGGCAAAGGTGCCATTTGCTCTGTGAGGACTACAGCAACAATCCTCAGTAAGATTTGCTTGAACAGATCATGACACATAAGGTTTGCTGAGCCTGTTCCAAGAGGGGCAAGGGGAAGAGAGCTCAGATTTAAGCCTTTCACCATTATTGCGTAATCACGTGTGCAAATCAGCTTCAGTTGGCTGTGATTATTGTAAAAACTACTGGACGTGTTTTATGTAATTGCATTTAGACTGAATGTATGAAATAAGAAGTCTCATACCTCCAGCTTTACATCTACTTTTGATGGGAATCAAAAGGGTCAAGCAGTCCATATTATTTTTAAATTAGCGGATGATTACATTTTTATACATCTCATTCCATGCATAAAATCTGCATTGGATTTTATGCATGCAGAGCTAGAACTGCATGCCAAAAAGCCTATAAACATCAGCAGAGTTCTAAAATAATTATCTAAAAAAAAAGACATTTGTGATCAAATGTACAGTTTTAAGACATGCATAAACATGATCTGTGACTTAAATTTGAAAAGTTGAGGCTTTTAAGTATAAGATTTATGATTAAATAATGAAAAAAGCCAGACCCAATTGCTAATTTATGCACCTGTAATATCTCCATCTTGGAAGCCTCTGCAACTTTAAATGTATGGATATGCAGTAAGGGGGTGTTAATTAAATATTAATAAGTCTGGCTTTACAGCTCAATCAGCTGTAATACTGTAGCTGTAATTGTTTGTTGCACACATTCTGCTGGAAATTCCTGATTTCAAAGCTAGTAAATATTGTATTATTATAGTATTAAGTAGGTGCAGTTAGTGATACTAGTGTAGGGATTGTTATATGGGTTGTGAATCCGCACAGGGCCTCAGGGGGGCCTTGACTTTGGCCTCTTCACATCCGAATCCCATTAACCTTTTAATATGCTATTATAATTGGCATATAGTTCACGTACATCGAGCCTGTTGGGACATTTGAACTACATTATGAGTGAGAACATAAATAAATCCAAATCGATCATGTCTGAGTGCGAACAATCAGCTCGTCCATGTGTAAACAAACCCACTCTGTGGGGTCAGAGCTGCACAGAAACACGATTTAAGCTCCACGCGTCCAGCCACAGGTGTGAAATATTAAACCTCAATGCAGATCAGGAGTTTTCTAAAGGTCACCTTGTGCATCTCCACCGCTGGTCAGCACCGCTATGGCCCGACCTGCGCCCGTCATCTTCAGCTTCTCCAAGTCCATGGAAGACATGTTGACCTGCTCACCTGACAACAGAGAAACCCGCCTACAAAAATGAAAAGCACCCCGTTAGTTTGGGTGGATAAAAGAAATGATGCAGTCGCTCCTCGGTGTTGTCTCAGCTGTCCGCTTCCTTGTTGGCAGCGGGTTCAAACCAAACCCTTTCTCCTTCAGCGGAGTGGAAGCCCCTCTCAGCAGTCCCACCTCTCCGTAGACTGACTCCGCCCTCACTCAGCGAGGGAAAGCTCATTTGTGGAGCGTTCATTTTACTACCCGGCGCCGCCCGGAGCTGCGAATACCTGCTATTCTCTGCGCTCCTCCCGGATACCCGCTGAACCGGAATGTTCGTGAGAGGAGACCCAGGATTAATATAAACAGATCAGTCATGCTAACCGTAGCTATCGAGAGGACCGCGCAGAAACTGACGCACTCTTTACAGAAGATAAACAACTGTAACCGTATTATATTAAAACCTCTTTTCTTATGAGGTGCGTTTGAGTGCGTCTTCCTGCGCTTCCCGTTAGTGGTCGACGTCGAAAAGGTGGAGCTTGGAAAGACGGCATAGTGAAAACGTGACTGAGATCACGCTCAGAGCAGCAGGAAAACAAGAAGCAACAGTTTCACTCTGTGGTTCTGCGTAATGTTTGTGTTTGCAAATCCCGCTTCAAGAAGACGAGATGAGCCAAGACAGCTTGCACAAAGTAACATCGAGCGCTTCTCTAGAAAAATAAAGGGGATAGAAATTCAATTTTATTGCTACAAGAACAATTGCACTGGTTGGATTGAAAGCCGAAGGCTGCTTCAAAACAAGCAAATGAGACCTGACTAAAAATAGAAAATAAACAAAATATTTGTGTAGTTTTCTGTCAGACTTGAAAGTATAGCAAAAGCACACAAAAGGGTCACACCATCCGTTTGAACAAATGTTTCCTATCAGATCCTCTTAATTTAGAACAAAATCAGGAAAAAGGGGAGGCAGAGCTGCTACACTTTTCCAGTTGTCAAGAAATGGCTTCCCTCGATTTGAATGCAGCCTGTGAATGACTTCACTGAAGAAATAAGAGTCATAATTTGTGATTTTCAAGCAATCCAATTAAAAAAAACAAAAATCTTATTTTTAATAATTTTCTGAATAAGGTGAAAGTTTTGCAGGGAATGCCATTTACTTGCCATGGTCCAAGTGGGAGCCTGTGATGTGAAATCTCAAAAGATAATGTTATATTTATCTTAGTTTCTGAGTTATCAATTTTGAATATTGTTTTGTGATGATAATAAACAGCTTCTGAGTGGATCTGGATTGATTTGTTTCATGCGATGCCCAGCTTGGAGGTTTGAGATACATCAGGAGTATCAGTGAAGACGTCTAAATATAATTTAAAATGTGTCAAGACGTAGAAAAAAAATGCTCACAGGTGTCCTGAAAACTGTATCTTTCTCCTTGCACTTCAGTTATGGATCAAATGTTAAAGTTCAGTCCTATGAGGGCAGTAGATCTGCAATATTTAGACAAAACTCAGATTCTAGACACTTGAATCAAATAATTAGGTCATTATAGAAACTCTGTGGAACTTTACTGCATGCTGAGGAGGCGTTTCATCCATTTGCACACGACACTACACTAGATGACTGAACCCCAGCACCTCTCATCTAGCACATAAAACCTTCAATAAAATATAAAATAGTAATAAAATTAGTTTGCAAAGCACTGAATTTATATGCATTGCCCACTTTGTGATAAATAAAACAAGACAAACAACTGTGTTCTTGGTACAGTACATCAGCATTTATTCCATGCAGTTTGTTTGCTTTGATTTTATTCTCCTATTGCACTGTACACTGAATAATACAGGAAAATGACAGGATTGGTTGATCATAATGCCATTCAACAGGAAAGAGGGTCGCAAATGAGAGAAAAAAAAAAGTGTATGCGCTTAACAGAATCAGGCAACAATTTCACAGAAATTCAAATGGAAGTATTTTAGTTTATGATTACAAATGCGAAGAAGGAATCACTGCAGAAATAGAGACATAATTGGCTCCTTAAATGTTCCCTCGGGCTCGACTATCCTACTGTGATTCCTAACAGCCTAGGGGAAGATGGAAAAAGCTGCAGGAACACTTAATTCTACTTGATTCTGCAAACTACTTATTCAACACTTTAAACTGCAATGGTGAATCTAAACGATGAGTGGTCCCTCTGCAGGATCAAACAGTGATATGGTAACGCTTTTGTTCAACCACACAAATGCTGCACTCTTCCCCACACCCATTCATTGTGCTTCCTTCAAAAGGAGAACCTGTTGGTCATGAGATTTCTGAAGCTGCCTCAAATTAAAAAGGAATTCTACTCCTGGTGACTCATTTCAAATAAATTAATTCAATAATTATGTAGGCCAGCTACAAAAAGGATAGAGAGAGAAAAACAACAACAACTCAACAATAAAAAGATCAAAATTAAATTAAAAGTTCACAACAATCATTCTTCACAGGATGGACGCCAGAGAAGACAAGTGTTATTATCAGCTTGATCAGATTATACGAGGTTACTTCACGTGTACGTAAACAGAAGAGAAGAAGGTAGATGGAGCCTTTTCAAAGCTCTCGAGCACGTTGAATCAAGATTCACCTTCCTGTCGTAGTGTTCAATACTGATATAAGGATGACCTCCTCTTCCTGTCCGGCCGCTCGGCAGACACATGAACGAAAGAGGATGAAAAACAGATCACATCGCATTTACATTTGTTTATGTACAGGATTAACACTGAGATATATGGTTGGTGAAAACCAAGAGCAGCTTAAAGCTCCGTGGCCTCGTCTCTGGCTTGTGTTCCTTACGCAGATTCACAACCGTCTGCACACACGTCTCAGCTGACATCATTAGCGTTCAGTACCACCCTGATTGATGGGATCATTACAAATGTGGATGCCAGACGAGGAACCAAAAGCAAAAATTAATGTCTTCATAAATGCAGTATCTCTTTTTTGTTTTGTTTTGTATTTAAGATGATTGGGTGAAAAAAAAAAGTTGGATTGCTGGGATTGAGAGATTGGTGTGGGAGATTCACAGAAGAAAGGCAAAAATCAAATGTCGCCATCTAGTGGCATCTGATATATTGCTGTCATTCAACACAAATCCTGAGCATCAAACCTCAAAAAGGCAAGTTGGGCGGAAAATAAGAGACGGGGATAAATTAAAAAATATATCTATTTACTGCTCTACTCTAACTCCTATTAACCGTGGTTACATCCAGCCTGCTGGATGAACCCCCTCTCCTATTTATCACCTGAGAACTACCCTGCTGTTTGTTATTGCTGTTGAGCTAACAGACAATATTTACAAGTGCATCTCAATAAATTCAAATATCACAAAAAGTTCATTTACTTTAGTCATTCAATTTAAAAAAGTTAAACTCATTATATAGATTAATTGCAAATGGATTCATATTTTACAGAGTTTCTTCAAGTTTCAGTAAATTCAATCTCAAACTTAAAAGGTTAAGTTTAAATCTTTTATTTTTTTGGATCAAATATGGTTTAAGAGCAACATGACTTACAAAGAAAAACATACTAAATGAATCCCTGATATGCTCAATAACCTACATTTAGCTTATATTCTGCATTTTCTTTTTTTGTCTTTTCCATATGTTTTTATGAATTTTGTGTTTAGGTTACCTACTTTTAATACCTTTTATAAAGTAAGTCTCATAGTATTTATCCTTATAAGGTAAATATCTGAAATCCAGCCACCTTGTCAAATATACACATTTCCTTTAAAAATTAGCTGAAATAAATAAGGTTAAAAGAGTGTGATTTTCACAACTATAATCCAGCTTCACAAGCAGAAGTATTTTATGGGATTATAGGCTGACTACATATTAAGAACTTCAAAATATGGGACAAATGATTACTACCACAACATAAAACAAACAAACAAACAAAAAAAAAAAAAATCAGAGGAAGAAGCAGATAAGAGTACATTTAAAATATAAATAACATTTAAGACTCATGTTTTTAAAACTTAAAACTGAAATTATTTTACAAACTTTAATGACTACAGAGACTCGAGCCTTTATTTCTGTTTTCCACTTAAGGCTGTGCCATATGTGATTATCACATATTTTTAGCATACTTTTTTCTCTTTTTAGCATAATATTCTCTTTTTGTTTTGCTGAGTTAAAGGAGTCTGGGAATAGGCATCTTCTTTTGTGGAATCCTAGCTTGTGCAGCTTGTGGAATGACAGTTTTATGAGAAATACTATTTTTCTACAAACTGGTATGATGACATTTAAGAGACTTTTTCATAAACATTCCAATTATTAAACTAAACAGGTCATTTTGTTTGCAAATTTTGACTGTGCCTAAATTAAAATATGAATTTGACTTGATTGAGTGAAAAAAAAAACAATTTCATCATATTCTTATTTATAGAAATGCACTTGTATCATCATGGATAAACAAATAAAAATCTCCGCAAGAAAATGATGAATGAGGTGCTCTGTCACTTTCCAGGAAAATCTAACCCAAGAGGTGCTCTGTCACTTTCCAGGAAAATCTAACCCAAGACAAAAAGAGATACTGCATTTAGTCTGCAGCAACAGAAACACTGACACTAAAGGGTTGAACGTCCAAGGCTTCTCTGTAAGAGCTTTGTTTTGTTTTTAAATGCCTCCCCGGTCCTTTATATTGACATGTGCCAGTCGAAGAACATTCTTTCACACGATAGTTGGTCCGATCCAGTTTCACAGTCCTCGAGTGATCCTGAGATGAGACTTGAAACTGCAATGTCTGATGGTTGAGGAAGGGAAGCTTACGAGAACCAACACACACCGTCCTCAAAAGTTCCCGTCGTGACGCCTGATTGCTTATGACGTGTCTCAGAGAGAAGGATGAGCGCGTCCTTTATTTTGTATGTTTTTGGCTCTTGGATGAGTCGTCCTCTCTGCTGACCGCTTGTCTGCTTTATGCAGTCCTTGTAAAGCTTTTTTCCTCTTGAGAGCATGCTCTGAAAGCTATGTAGTGATCCTGACAATGAGACAAGTCTAGAGGTGTTTTTTTTTTTTTTCCCCTTCACGGGAGTTTCCATTTGCAATTTGCAAGGCGAGTTGTTCATGCTGGTGTTGACACTGTCTCCATGAGCTCATTGTTTACCTGTGTTGGCCACAGTTCTGACAAGGAAGTGAAAGGATGCGGGATACCGGGTCGCTGCGCTGTAAACTAACAACAAGGAGATAGCTTTTTTCTGTTTTCTGTGAGGTTTTACCAACACAGAGATGCTCAGAGCAACTGTAGCAAGATGTAGGCCTGTAGTGATGCTCAGACACATCAGAGCTTCAACATTTCCTCCCTCTCCTATCCTCTGCACTTCATCAGTCTCAGTCTCAAAATGACAGTTTTTATTTCCTCTGTTCAGAGAATCCTGAATTTCTCTTCAAAGACAAAAATAAATTAAGAATGCTATCCTATCTACTGTACATTATGAATCAAAAGGGAATCCCTGCCATGAGTTTGCCTGGATGCAGTGCTAGACGACGGGAGGTGGAGGTGGGATGAGGCTGAGGATGAGGGGAGATTATGCAGGACTTTGCTGTAGGGAGAGTTTTGTTCTCTATGATGTCCTCTTATTGCTGTGTTTTCTGCAGAGCCCTCTAATATGAACGTGATGGCCACCAGGCAAAGAAAAATAAACAAACGGATTCAACACCCTGTGGAGAGGTTCACCACGATGACGGAGCACCGACTTTGTTGTTTCTGATGGTGGTATCGGAGCACTCTGCTTCTGACGAATCACAGTCTGAGTCTGCAAACTGCAGCGGATTCTGGAGGCAAAATGAGAGAAAAAACTTGAGCAAAGATCTGGAAGCTTTAAAAATCACTTCACATCTTTCTGGCTTTTCTTTAAGTTTGTAATAATGAAGCATACGCTGGCTATAAAATCAACTGCTAGTGGTCATATAAGCCAAAAGTCATATAGATTTTTGTGACAATTTGCTGTTTACTGTCATTAAATGAAATATAATTAGTTTTTGTTCAAGCCAAATAAAATGTGGCTGCTAATTTCAATTTAGGGCCAAAAAATAAGCCTTGCACAATAAGCTTGTTTTATTTTATGATTAGTTGCATCAAAAAATAAACTTTGCTAAATAATATCCATTTTCCTGCTTATTTGTGTAGTTTTATTTAGTCATTAAGGAGATGATGTCTTTTAAAATGATTGAAAATTTTATTCCTGAAAAGGCAGCCTGCTGAAAAGTGCAAAGCAGTTAGTATATGCCTCTTTTTTTTTCTCTCTGCCTTCCTGGCACTTTTGCTCATTTTCCCTGTCTGAGTCTAATGAATAATAGTTCATGAAGGACAATTTTGTTTACAGAAACCTCATGATCTATTACATTCATTGTTTTAGTTTTCTTACTTATTTAAAATGTGTTCCAGTTCCACAGTTAGGTGTTCTTTAGAAATGAAAGTTTATTGATCTTTGAGAGGATGTACTTGCATTATTATGCACTTATAAATCTGTATACTTTTCCCACAGTACAATAGCTGCGTGCTGCCTACACCTTTAAGTCAAAAGCCAAATCTGACCTCATAGCTGTGTTCGTCCGAGCACAGCTTTCCCAGCGAGATCTGCGTCTTCACCCTGCGGACGGCGCACTCCTTGTCGGAGAGGCCGTCGGACTGGGTGGAGATGTCGATGGGGATGTCGGGCGTGTGCGACAGCAGCTCGTCCAGGTGCTCCTCCTGGCTGGCGCTCAGGGGTCCGCTGTGCGAGTGGTCGCTCGTGTTGCCCTCCTCCCCGTCCGACACCGACAGGTTCTCCGAGCTGAAGGTGGAGTAGGACTGGAAGCTGCTCATACAGCGATGGGGTCTGGTAGGAGTCAAGGGAAATATTCCAGAGTGATTTGTGGTCTTTAATAATTAGGCTTCATTTTGATTACGCTGTGCAAAAGGGTCTTTTGTTTCAGTTGTTAATGGATTCATTCAGCAGGATTACGACACGTAAAAGTCAGTTTGCAAAGTATTTTACCTTTGTCGCCGTGGAAACTCCACTTCACTGTCCACCTCTCCCTCCTCCTCTTCAGATGACTCATCACCACCCTGAAAAGTGCAGCAGCAATGGCCGTTGATATACAGACACTCACCATACACACACAATGTCTTCCAGTATTCACTCCTGCAGAGTATTTTAACATTAATACCTCAAACTTTGTTTAGTGTGTTTTTATTTACACTGCTTTTAAATTACTTTCACCCCACAAGCACAGTTCTGGATGTTGTGGATTTCATTGGGATTTTATGAGAAAGATGAACACAAATAATTACATCATAGTGAGTTTTTTGAAATATGCAAGTCCCTACCAGATCTACACAGAAAATGTTGAGCCCATTCCTCTGCAAAATAGCTCAAACACAGTCAGATTTGCACAGCATCTGTGAATATTAATTTTTAGATTTCTTAGTTGGACTGCAGAGTAGACTTGGACTAGACCATTCTTAACATTGAATATGCTGTGATCTAAATCATTCCACTGATGCACTGTCTGTGTATTTGGGATTAACACCCTGTTGAAAGGTGACCTTTCAACCTGGTCCTAAATCTCTTCAGATGTGAGTCTCCTATTATTGCCCTGTATTTACATAAAGAAACAACCCCACAGCATGATGCTGACATCACCGTGTATTACTAAAGTGACGCACAGTGTTTCCACCACACATCACATCACAAATACAGTCCAAAAGAAACACCTACCTAGTGGTCTTTAAGAGTTGTTCAAAGTTTGGGAAATTGTTTTAATGTCTCCACAACTTTATTTCTGACTGGTCTGATGTGTTTCTTGGGCTTCATGCTGCTGTTTTTGTTCATTAATGTTTCCCAACAAATCATCTGAATTTAGATTGAAATCAAAAGTTTGACTCTGTTTCCCAAATAAATAGCATCTGACGGCAGCTGGAAACGTTGCATTTAATTTGGGGCTGTCAGAGTAAAGCGTGTTCAATACAGATGGAGGCGACACTTCAATTTTTATTCATTAAAAGAAAACTGAAAAACCTTTACTTTCATTCTACTTTGCAACAACTCACTACTATTGTTGGCCTATCACATAAAATCCCAGTAAAATATGATGAAGTTTGTAATTGTAATGTAACAAAATGTGAATAAAGTCCAAGGTGTGTGAATGTTTGTGTAGTAATTCATGGCTGTTCACCTTTCTGAGGGGTCTGAGGGTGCGGGGCAGTGCAGAGGGTAGCAGGTGTTTGGACTGGGATGGATCCTGCGCCTGCGGGGCAGCGAGGTTGCCGTCCTCTGCGTTTAAAGCTGCTTCTTTATTGGGTGGCGCCAGGGAAGACTGGTTGCTTTCCTGGGTGCTAAGCAGTGAGTAGTGCGGTAATTCTGGTTGGCTTAGAGTGGGCGGAGTCTCCTGACAGTGCAAGCAGCCGGGCACAGGGTGAGCCTGGCAGCAGGGACATAACAGCACAGCGCCGGCCCCTGGTATTGGGTTGGAGCTGGTGGATGAAGTCCGCTGCCGTGTGTCTGCATCCACGGCTGTGGAAATGAGGTCAGGACTGGAGTCAGAGACGCGGCGCTGGAGGTGGTCGGTCTGAGGGCTGCGGAGGGCGGCGGCGGGGCCGAAGTAGCGCAGATTGTTGGCACAGTTAACTACAGCCTCCTCGCGGCCTTTCAGGGGAAGAAACTGACCCTCAGCTGGTGGGTGGTGGTGATGATGATGATGATGGTGGTGGTGGAAAGGCTGCTCCTGCAGAGACTGGGTGTCTTCTGGGGCTCCAGCGACAGGCTTCAAGGCGCCAGGGAACTCGCTGTGGCTGCCTTTGCTGTTGGCGCGGCGATGGCGAGGCTTGCTGCGGTAGCGCGTTTTCCCGGGAGGCGTCGAGACTTTGGGGCTGGCCGACAGAGGCGAAGGTGATGGGAGAGGATCGGCGCTGGGGATGCCGTCAGAGCGCAGCAGGTCCGGCCTACAAGAAAGGCATTCAGCAACAATGCATTCAGTCTAGAGGTGTTTTACAGAACTCTAGAATATCGTTTTGCACTGGTGCAAGTAACCGTTGTTTCGGCGCATCAACACAAAGGTTAGATGTACCCACGTTAAACACAGCAATTTTACAGGTTCAACTTATTTTAAGTCTCTGCCCGTTAAGGTAACATTGATTTGTAAATCCTTAATTAACATTCAAGTAAAAAGCTTCCGTAAAAGTGTCCAAAGTGCTTCAATGAGCTGAATTTTAAACTTTAAACGTTTCAAAATAAATAAAAATTAATCCAAGTGCTAAACATCTTATGAAGGTTCAATTTTCTTCCGAGTAATTATCTCAGACTTAAAGTTAGTGAAGGGAAGTTCTTCTTCTTCAGTACTGAAGGCAAATTGATCATCATCTCAGCCTCGTCTGATGACTTATTTGCTGCTGAAAGGTAGCAGTGGGAGGAGTCACCTCCACGTATTTATCATGACTTTGTGCTTCTTCATTGTTTATATTAATTTCCTATCAGAAGCAAAGTTCCTTTAATGCCAATAATTTTAATGAGGACGTTAAAATACTGATGAAGGGACTGTGTAAGGTTGGAAAATGAATGCTTTCTTACTTTTTCCCCCTGATGAAAGCAAATTAAAAGTATTAAACTGAAAGTTTATGCCTCTTGTTTTCACAGACTACAATGGAATGACACAGGGGAAATACACTTAATATCCTTTTAGCGCGAAAGTGTAAAAACTCAGAGGGGAAAGGACGGCTAGAAAAGAAAATTTGCTGGTTTTGCCTTCAATTAAACTTATGAGAATTTTCTAGGTGAATATTTTTTCCAATAGTTTCATATTTGACATGGAAGAAAACAAATGTAAAATAAGTTCTCCACCAGTTTATGCTTGCATTCATTTCAAGATGAAATAAAACAGAACTAAAATCTGAGACCTTTTGGTGGGTGGCATTCCAGGTTTGTGTGAGATGCTTCCTTTTTTCTTGATGAGCTTCTCGACGGCGTTGGATCTAACGATGGGCCGGACCAGGTGGCGTTTGTAGCTACCTGGATATTTCTTCTCCACTGCTTGCTCCCTCCTACAGAGACAGCAAATGTTTGGTTTGGTTTCACAATATGGGATGTAAAGACAAAAACACCATGAGGCAGAAAACTTCATCCAGGAATAAAAATCTTGAATCTACAGAGCAATATGAACTATTTATTGCTGGAGTATCACCCAGTAAAGGTCCATTGTAAGGAAATGACACCAAAGTGAAATAATGCCTTGTATTTCTACATACTTCATGAGCTCCTTCTCTCGGACCTCCAGCTGCAGCATGATGGCACTGAGCTCCATGTAGAGGTTGTTAGCTCTCTCAAGCTTTCTCTCATAGTGCTCCCGGATGTCCAGAGCATGCCTAAAAGAAAATGAAAAAATAAATAAAATCAGCATTATGTCTTCCACCCGCTGTCCTGTTAACAAAAACCATCATAAATTATTTGGTAAACAGACCTGAGTTCATCCCTCCTGCGACGGATCAGCTCCTCGTCCAGCCTGTGAATGCAAGTGCCTTCACTTTTGATCTTCTCAAAGTGCTTCTTCACCTCCTCCCTCCACTCTGCCTGTAGCATAAATGGACAGTTTAGAAAACCTGCATGCAAAACTGCAGCTGTGAATTCAAAGTGTTTTATTGAGATTTTATGTGTTTAAACACAAAGTAATTCAGAATTGTGAAGTGAAGTGAAAACAAGAATATGTAGTTTTCAAAATAACTACATATTTGCAGTTATTTTTAAAATAAGAACTACTTATTCAGTACAGTGGCTGTAGTGAATCTTGCCCCTAACACAATTCAGTACAACCACTTGTCTTCAAGGATTTAATGTGCAAAGCAATTGAGAAATAAATCATACTGGAGAGAAAAAGTGTAACTATGCATCATTGTCTTTCCACTTCACAATCCCATGTTACTGTGTGATGTTTTTTCCTATAAAATCCCAAGGAAAGACAAAGAAAAGAGAAAAAACCTGAAAAAGTATAAAAACAATTTTGAAGGCCCTATGCTGCGAGAAGAGAAATTTGAGTTATGTGGGCATTTTGTCTGAAATCCAAACCTGAGACTTGAAGTAGGTCTCCTGAGGAGTTCCTAAAACATCAGCAGAGGCAATGTCGAGATGGAGGAGGATCTGACGAAATGAAGGCCTATTCCTGGGCTTGCCTTGCCTGGAATGAAGCAAAACAGTAAAGGAATCAAGATTGATCTCAAAGTAAATGCAGAGCAGTTGTCACAGCATCGGGTCCAAATTTACCATGTTTGTTTCATGAGGATTTTAAAACCGTCTGGGCAGGTGGAGGGGACAGGAAGGTGTAAGCTGTTGCTGCCAACACCAAATGATGGCGGACGAGTCCACATCTTTGTAGGGAATTTCTCCTGTGAGCAATTCCCATAACACAACTCCAAAAGACCTGAAAAACACAAAGTAACACAAACTCCAGTCTCAATGTACCATAGACAGCTCCAACATCAGATTTTCATCTCTAAATTAGAGGCAAAAAAAGCTTTTTATTCAATATCTTTAATAGAATGTGGATCAATTTAGAATCGGGTGTGTTAATACTCACCAGATGTCGACTTTTTCAGACACAGGCTCATTTCTTATGACTTCTGGGGCCATCCAGGCCACCGTACCCGCAAATGACATCTTCGTACTTTTATCGCTGAGCTCTTTGGATGTTCCGAAGTCAGAAATTTTCACAGTGTCGTTGTGTGTGACCAAAACACTGAAATACAGAGAGAAGAGAGTTACAAAATGAGCTGATTTTCTATAAACTATTCACTTTAACAATTAAGCTTCTTCGCTGATATGCCACTAAATTTAAAGAGCATCATCTTGTTTTTTTTTTCTTCTGTAGCATACTCAACTGTTTTTCAGAAAAGTGTTTCTGAATCATCCCATTAGCTAAATGAGACTGACCTTTTACAGTGCTTTCAGCCAGCTATCATTCTGCTGACTAATACAGGGTTTGCTGCTGCAGCATGATGATATTGATTAGAAAGACAGAGCTACAGACACGACTGCAGAGGATGAGGCAGAGAAGGAGGAGGAGAAGCAGAGGAGCTTGCTTTTATTAACCAAAACATTTGAGCAAATGTCACTCTGTAAAGAGCTGGAGGGATGAGTTGCTGCTGCTACATTTATCCAAAATGTCTCACAAGGTAATAAAGTGGTTTGAATTTTTTTTTAATATAAAATCCACTCAGGACCAATGCAAAACTTATCTATGGATTTATATAGCAGTTTAGCTTTAAATGTGGAAGCCATGGATGGATGGACAGTTAGAAAGTTAGACTGACAGAAAGGTAAATTTATGGACAGATAGATGTAGAAAGGAACTAAATGGATGGATGTAAATGCAGACAGACAGAAAGATGGATGTCTGGATGGATGTAAAGCCGAACTGACCTGAAGAGGGATGTGTGGATAGAGAGACAGAAAGACGGATGGACATTCAACCATTTTCTATACTTTATTTTTTTTCTTGATCTTCAAATAACAAAAAACAAAATGTTCTTCTTTTTGTGGGAATCCTGTACTTTGCTTAAGAAAAGTTTTAAAGCCTCTCGTGTGACACTAGCAGTAAACCAGCAGCTCACTTGGGAGACTTGAGGTCCCTGTGGATGATCTTGTGAAGGTGTAGGTAGTTCATGCCGCCCGCGATCCCTGTGGCCCAGTCTACCAGCAGCCTTGGGGTGACCTTCCTCCCAGCCCTCAGCACCTCATACAGCTGGCCCTGGGCGCAGTACTCCATAATGATGCAGTAGCAGGGCGCCTGAGTACACACCCCTCTGACATTCACAAAGCAGGAAACATGTTTCAAAACCAGGATAAGGTAACTAGTAAGAAGTTTTTTGAGTTTTGACCTTACTTGAAGCTGATGATGTTGGGGTGCTTGAGCTTCCGCAGGTGCTTAATGTCCGTCTCTTTCTGCTCGCGCACCTTCTTGATGGCCACCTCCTCAGAGCGAAACTTGCCCAGGAAGACAGCGCCCTGTGCACCGCTGCCCAGCCACTGCAGCTCGGATATCTCTTCAAACGGGACCTCCCACATGTCTGCAATCAGGTTAATTACATTTCATCCTTCCGACACCTGTACTTTGTTACATTGTCCTGTGAGATGACCAACGTATTTATATTAATCTTACATAAGATGCACAGAAAGGATTCTGTCAGGTTAGCTGGTAGAAGGAAATATCTGCAATCTACTTAAGCATGTAAATAGAGATATTTTTTAGAACTTTGAAGTATAATAAACTATATTCAAACTTGTTTTTAAGTTTAAACTTTCAGATTTCTTAGGTGTTTTTTCCACTTGATATTCCGGTAGACATAATTAAATTACAACATTTGTTACATTTTCTCCTGGTGCTGTTCACTTTCAGACAACAGTGTAAAACAAACCAAAGCCTTTGAACAACCAGTTCACCCCCTAACCTTTGGTGATGCTGCACCAAGAATCTCGAAAGGAATTGATACAAAAACACTAAAGAGCGCAACATCCTTCTTCACAAAACGCAAACAAAAATAGTATGACATCAGATTTTATTGGCTGTAAGATTTCTCTTTAGCAAAAGACCCACAAGGCATTTCTCCTGCTAGTGCTAGACTCACACGTTTGCTTTGGTTGTATTTCCCCAGAATACCTAGCACTGTAGTACGCTTCCTGCTTTTAGAGCGGTCTCTGGTCTGCTTAGTATTCACATATGCTTTAGAGCCGCGCCGGAGTTGACTTCAACCAAGCCGAGATCTCAGGCAGACCAGAGATTGCTTTTCTGATCCACATCAAAATATAATAACACATTCACATCTCCCCAAATGAACTGTACTTTCTAGCTAAACTAGAGCTGGATTAAAATGGACTAAACAGGGATGGTATGGATGCATTATTAGAGACAAACCACAAAGGTCTGGAAGTATAGTAGATCTAAAATGTCTATACTGCCCAGCTAAAATGCAAGGTGTAATGACATAAATAAATCAGACCATTATAAATGACATTTTCACAAACTGGGACCACTTCTGTGCAGCATAAGTAACTTATACATGCAGATGAAAACAGCACAATGAACTATAAATGACATTCAGGGAGTCAGATGCTGCTCTCTCCCTGTTTTGTGAAGCTTTATTATCAGTGATGATGAGGAGAAGTTATGCTGCCTTACTTTTCATCTGAACAATGTAAAGCTTCAGCTCATTTGTGCCTAACCTCAACGCATATCCTTCAGCCAGCGCATCCAGCCTCCACAGCGAGCCCTGCAGCAAGGTGAGCCTACCTTTACCCATGACCTTAATTCTAACTGACAGCAGCACAGCCACTCAGCAGCCTCACACTAAAGGTGGGGACAGATATTCAGTTACGCTTTTGGTAGTACAACACATAACCGTTTGATTGTTTCTCAGAAGAGTTAGAGACAGAAGCCTTTTAATTAAACAGAGAGGGTTTAGTTTGTTAAACCGGACACCATGCAGGGAGATGAAACCAAGAGCTAACCTTGCTGCTGCAGCTTGTATTCTGTGGAGTAAGTTTTCCCAATGATGTTCCAGACGGGCCGGAGGCAGCCAAACAGCCCCTCCAGGAAGCCCCCCGACCCGGGCCCGGCTCTTTGGAAGTGCAGCTTGATATCGTCAGGGTGCCGTGGGTGGCTGGGTCTTCCCTCGCCGCTGTGGTCCACAGGACAGTCTCCCTCTCCCACCTGCTCGTCCATGCCACTCCCACACCCACCGTGCTCACAGGACGCCGGTGAGCCTGCTTCTTCCTGCTCCTGCTCCTGCAGCTGGAGTACACTGTTGTCAAAGTGTCCGCCTTCGCTCCGAGTGGAGTCCACACTGAGGGCCGTGTTTCCTGGGCTGATGCCCCCCAACATGGAGTCCTCATCCTGGCCGGGCGTGTGCAGGGGAACGGGCAGGTTGGTCGGCGGGGCAAGGTCTGTTATAATCTGAGGAGGTAAAGCAGCAGGTGGGGCCAGAGGAGGCTGGGATTGGGCATTGGGAGAGTTGGATTTCTTCATGGCGTCCCCAACCACAGAGAGCTTAAGCTCTTCTTTCAGCTTCCCCACCAAAAGACTGGGGCAGGAGGTCCAGGAAAGCACCTCTGGGGAGCTGCCCATGGTGTCATGCATGTGGATAGGCAGCCAAGTTACAGTGGGAGGTAGGCGTCCTAACGCACTGGTCTCTCTGGATGCTGAAAATCACCTGCAGAATAAAGAGGAAGGAAGAAAAAGGAAATTTTTTATTAATAAAACCCAAAAACACTTTTTACACATAACTAGTTCCACAAACTGAAACTCAATCCTCTAATCTTTTATCACAGATCTGTTGAGACAGAGTAGATGGTTATTATTTCAGGTGACAAAGTCTAAACGTGACAGAGTGGGAAACTCTAGAGAGAGAATAAATCTGTACATGAAAGACAGGAGAGAAAATACAAATAATACCATCCAGGGAAACTTTTGGCAAGCAGCTAGATCAAACCAGCTGCACACAAACACAGATGACACTGGGACTTTACGAGGATCGCTGTGACCGACCAGTAATGACACAGGAACCATTAAAGGTTGGGAGCAAAGACATCTGGCACACATGCCTCCTTTGCCCTGCTTAACCAGCTGTGCTGACCAGAGCTACTGAGGTACCAGAACCACACAAAAAACTGCAGGACTGAAGCAAAACCAGAACTTTACACAATGAGCTTCACCAAACAGCCTTTCTGGATCTTTAAAAAAAAAAAAAAATGTTTAAAGATAGAAATCACAGGAAGTAACTGAACTAATAAAACTGGCAACAGAGCTTTCTTCAGTGCATGTTGAAATTGATTTGTCTAAAATAAAGTACCATCCATCTGCTCTATTCTCAGAAGTTTTTTTTCCAAATGCAGCTGGTTCGGCTTATTCAATGAGTTTTTCACACAAATTTATTTAATTTCTTTTTTGTTTTGGGCACATTTGTATTTGACTCCTAAGGACATGTCTAAAGAAGAAATTAATTAATTATAAAAAAAAAATGAAAGAAGCATTCTTTAGAATAAATAGTGAACAGAAGAAGAGACAGATTTAACTATAAAATGACATCCAGATGGACTGAAAAGTTATCCAAACCAGTATGACCTTGTGTGGTAAGAACATTCCCCTAGATCTAATAACTGGTTGTACCAAAAGCTGCCATAACTGGATACAAGCCTTTTATATTGCTGGAGGGTTTTCAAGCAGGAACTGCCTGTTTAAAGTCATGCCACAGCATCACTGAAGGATCTAAGGGTTGTAGTGAAAGGTGGAGTTGCTGTTGTGCTTTGGATTATTGTCCCGTTACTTAACCATAAGTGTATTTGCGGTTACAAACTGCTGGCTGGACATTCTCCTTTAGGATTTTCAGGCATAAAACAAAATTCAAAGCAAGTCGTTGATGTCTTGGAGGATTGAAGTAGCCCCTGACCATCACACCATCACCACCATGTCTAACCAAATGTGATGTTTTCATGCAGAAATGGCGTATTAGCTAAACAGCAGATATAATGAGACACATACTATTTTTCCAAGTCTTGAGGAACATTGATATGGCACACTATGATTATCTTATTTCACTTGTTTTGTAATTTCAACTATTGTACAGGCACAAATAAAATGTTTCAAATAGTAGCTCAACAAGACATGGTTTGTTTAAAATAAGTAACTGTCACACTGTGAAAGAAAAAAAAATCCAAAACCACACTGAATTAACAATAATGTGAAGCAAAATGCAAATGACACAGTTTGCATTCTTTGTGCTCTTTAACTTAGTGACCTCAGGCCTGATTCATTTGTGAGATTTTATGTGTCTTTTTATTCCCAACACTGCCTCAAGGAGCTGCCAAAAGTGAAAACGCTCAAATGTTATTTTCACGCTGTGGTTTTTAACTTGCTGTAAACTGTGGGTGGCACATACTGAGTTTTTAGCTTGATTTTTACACAAAATAAGAAAAAATGTGTAACTTAATTACAGTTTGAACAGGCAGCAGAAAACAGTGGAGAGTGTACAAATCAGATAAGACAAACAAGAGATGAAAGGTTTTAGGGAGGAGAAGAAGCTCCAAAGTGGCATTCAAGACACATATTGTCCAATCAAAACTCTTCTGGAAAGCAGCTTTAATTTCTAACCCATAAATTCACTCCTTAGCCTTCAGCAACATTTTTACACGATTGGCTGGAAAAATGAGACGGTGACACAAAAACGGAAAAAGAAGAACTTGTAATAAAAGGTCGTCAAATGAAAGAAATTAGAGATATATGAAACCATTTAAAGTGAAACTGTATTTTCCATGAAATGAGCCCAAGAGAGAGTAAGACATCCAGTAAACAAAAGGAAGGCTAAACAGAGAACAGTAAAGTTTAAAATTATTTTTAACTTCCAGCTTCTGTGTCTCTTGGAACATTTTATGTTTTGGAAATTTTGGCATATGTTAGAAAAAAAAAAAAAAACTTCATTGATCCCAGAGGGACATTATGTAAGATAAATACGGTAGATCGGGAAGCCAATCCTGTAGGGGACACTGTTGGTGGCCACCGTTTTGCAATACTAGCAGTGCTAATTATTAATATAAGATGCTAAAAACTATTTTAAAAAAACAGTTTAATAGTTATTGATTTTCCACAAACATTATATGACGATATCAATTATTAATGAACTAATCATTATTATCCCTTTCTGTCAGGAGTACAAAAAAACATGACATGGATACTGTTCTGGTATCTTTTACAGCAGATCTCCAAGAATTGATTCAATCCAGTAATAGCAGCTCAATTGCACTTCAGAAACTGACCACAAAATTCTGATCAATACATTTTTAAAAGGACTAAAAATAGACAGGTAAAGCTAATCCATTAAATGATACTGGGCTTTAAACCTCTGTTATTTTTTTTTCTAATTTGCTTTCAACAACCAAACTTTAAATTGTTTTAATCAACTGTTATTAAAAACTTTCTAAAAGTCTAAAGAAATAGTTGAAAAGACATTGAGAAAGCCTAAATAACCAATAATTGAGTCTATTTTAAAGGAACCCATGAAATACTGACTGCAGGAGGCAAAATATTAACTAATGAAGAACAACAAAAGATGTCTGCCCAAAACTGTAGCTGCTGTTTGCATGTTTGTGAAAATCCATGTAGTATATCTCTGTGTATCCACTGGGGGTAACCTGAGCGCTGTGAGAGTGTGGCAGCTGCCAGCAGCTCATCTATAATGCAGGCGTTTGCCTAAGCACGCTGCTGAGAGTGCAGGGGAAGGAGAGAACGCTCTCTCAGGTATCCAATAAATCCCTCCCTTCCAAAGCAGAGACAAGCGAGCCGTGTGAATTGAGGGCCGGTGGTGTAATTCCACCTCGCAGCATCAGAAGGCATCAGAGCTGGCCTTCTGATGCTGACCCTGAAGTGGGTGGATGTGGTTGGCTGGGCAGAGGCATAAAGACATACTGCAACCTCTGTAGCTGAACTGAAACTCTACAATTATCCTGGCTGATTAATGACCACAGAGCGCAGGTGCCTTCCAACCTTTTATGTCTGTTTCCTGACACCAAGAGGAGGAAAGAAACCTCTTGCTCCCGTTCATCAATCTCTAATGGAAGCCCTCTGAGCCTGATGGAGAGCAGACAGACGGTTTCGTTTACATAGTCATTTATTTACAGGACTTTCCAAAAGACTTAGTGACCAAGAACAAGGACACATCAGCTGCACCTCTGATGATAAAAAAAAAAGAGTTTTAAAAAAAGATGGATATTGGTTCAGAGGAGGACACAATGCACATCCTAAGCAGGATGAATATTATAGAGAATGAGCCGGATGGGGAGGGACGTAGGGGGGAGAAATTATCAGGAGCTGATCCTTTAATCCGCCCACAGGGCTGCAGCTTGAACAAACACACATCCAGATATGTTTTAGTTATTATTTATATACATTTTTTCCCCATGAACTCTCTTCTTCATGGTGGGCATATTTTTAATTAGAGATACACTTAACTCAAGGGAGCTGCAGTTATTGTATCCTTCATTATGCATGTGTGTGTGTAGAGCATTTGGTGATGGTGCTGGGGAGGGGATCAGGTTCACACACACATGCCCTGGGCGTGTCTGGCAAGATCCAATAATCCCACTACTCCCAGCTACCCACCGGGGAAGGCAGCTCATGTTTTAGCAACAACGCTCAGCAAACGCCTGCGTGTCTGTTGTATCTTTACAAACAGCAGCTGAAACCGCCATCAAGTATCAACACAAGAGTGGATACTTCACATCAACAGATGTAATGTTTGTCCTGGTATCCGAGTGGGCAGCAGCCATCTCATCTGCGTTTCCGTCCTCATTAACAGGAGCCCTGCTGGGAGGCACCCAGGGGGAGAACCTCCTTTCAGGTGACAGCTGCGCCTTCAACAAAGAACCAATTTAGCCTCCCATCCCACCTCATCATTCACGTGTTACCATGTCGACACTACATCCATCCCAACCCTATGCTGGCAGTCACTCTCGATCCCATTCAGCTCTCTGGTTTGAAGAGGCTGAAGGCCACATTCACGGAGTCGACAAAAGACAGAGTAGAGAAAAATTTTACTTGAAAAACAGCAATGTGACTTCTTGAGTGAAACATGCAACATTTGTTTGGGATTTATCTGCTTATTAGACTTTAAAAAACAAAAGCAAAATGTATAAATATAACAGTATTTTGATATTGAGCAGTCAACTTCAAATATTAACATCTTCTAAATTTTTGGAATATTTTTTAAACACAGCTTTCAATATCTTTTATTAGGGTTTTGATAGAACAATATGAAGGAGTATGTAATTGTAAAGTATGGAAGAATACAGTTTCAACATAAATCTAACAAGCGTGGCTTGAATTCATATTCAGGGTTATTTAGTCCAGTTTTCTTCATCTACAATCCAGTGCCGTCAAAGTATAAGTGGGCAATAACAAGTTAGAAAATTATTGCAATAAATTGTGATACTAAGGTGATAATTTCTAACATTATTACTAATAAACTATTTATTACTTCTTTTTAAGGTAACTGTATGGCTGTGAGTTCATGGAGCAGCATTTATAGTCTCACAAATCCAAATCCTATTTTTGAAAAACATTCCCATTTCAAATAGTCTTCTTCAGGACACTACTTACTTAAGGAAATGTTATTTATATCACTAAACTGCAAACAAGAACTGCATTTAATCGTATATTCAAATGTACCTATGTTTCTTGATGCTCTCGTGGAGTAAAAAGCGGAGAGATTAATAACTACTGTCAGTTTTGTTCTTATTGAACACCTTTAATTGAAAATTTATTGAGACACCAATTATCCTGATAAGAAGTTTTTTCTGATAAACGATATGCCCATCCCTACTCCAGAGGTCACCTAATTACTGAACAGGTTCCACCTGAACTGACAGGCTGAGCAAGGAGAACATTTATTAGAGAAGCAACACAATCACAACAGGAAGAAGGTTTAGTGGTTTGTTGTTATATATTGTCTCTTTGGTACTAACTATGACACTACATGATCTAAGAAAACTGTTCCTATCTCATTATTAAGGACAAAAAAAAAAAACAGTCAATGCCACAGTACTGGTTGGTTGTGAGAGTTAAAGAGCAGAAAGTCCTCTGGTGGTCAAACAAACACTTACAAAATAAAGATGAGATCAGCTGGCTGAGGCCCAAGAATCGCCTACTTAACACATCACAACAGAAAATAATGAAAAACAAACAGTGCTACAACCCAAACTCTGGAGGAGCTGGACAGATGCACAACTCAGCTGGGTAAATCTATTGACATCACAACTGTTTGTTGAAAACTCCTCTTGTCTAGGTTTGTGCAGCAGTGTCAAGAAGTAAGTTACTATGGAACGAAAGCCATAAGAAGTACAATTTGAAGTTTGACACAAGGGAAAAAGGGGACACCGCATGTTCTGGTCACATGAGACCAGAGCCAAGATGGACACTCATTCATCAGCTGTCTAGAAAAGAAGAATCAACAAGTTTCTCTCCACATGTGCAAAACTGGTGGAAATAAATAGCAGACAAGTAGAGTCCTTTTCCCAACATCTGAAGCTTATTTCTGGGACAAATACCTTCACCACAAAGTTTGTGTCCCGCTTGGGCTCCTCTCCTGAAACAGATGGTGAGAGCTGTGCTGGTCTCCACCGAACATGTGACAGTTTGTTTTTCTCGGTCATAGTTGACGAGGTGAACTCTGATATCTGTACTTGTTTCCCCACACTATGGACTGTTCAAGGTCTCAGTTCAGCCTGTGAGTAAACAGAGTTATAAAACTCAATTGACATACACGAAACTCACAGATGTAAGTCATTGTTCAAGCAGACAAATCTAGTAGGTATTTAGAAGTTTATGTGTGAATAAATCTGCATTACCCTCTCTAGCCTCACCAAACTGTATGTGGGTGAGAGCAATAATCTGTCAATGTGGGAACAGCAAATTATTTTTCACAATCTCTTTCAGCAGACATTGTCCTATAATCCTTCTTCCCTCAAATTCAGATGCTGTTTGGAATTAAAGCAGTACATTAACCCTCAACTGTTTAGCTGCAGGTTAACGGCTGGACTGGGAATCAAACAGAAACACAGTCAACGCTTTGGCTTGAACCAGAGGGAAAAGACCAGGTGGTGATAGTGTGTACAAGTTTGATTTTTATGTTTCTAGGCAAACATGAAGCGTAGACGCATCAGATGGGAGTTAAGCCACATTCTCTACCCTCATCGATCCTACGTCATGTTCTGGAGGAATCCTCCAAATGTCTGACACAGAGAGGCTATGAATCATTAGCACTCCAAACACACACACACGATCGGTGCCTCAAATAGCCTCAGCTGGTACCAGCCAGAACAGGAGAAAATAAATAACTGGAGAAAACACACGTCAGCTTCATTCTCTGGGCTCTTAGTGAGGCACATCAGCCAGAACATTCAAATACCCACAGGGTAAAAATGGCAGCTACAAACAGGGGAGAAAGGATTTTCATAATGTATATTAGTAATTAAATCAAAAGCACACATCAGATTTCAATCGTTCATTACTTCTTAAGCAAAGATTAAGCAAAAATATAGAAATCATTAACGCAAAATAAAAAAACAGTACTTCGTACGTTGTAAAACTACGACTAATTTAAACAAGTTTTTGATTGTCTCATTCAATAATCCAACTCTTGCAATATCATTTTGATAGAAAAGCACCTATATGCAGGTGAGGCATTCGGCCAATCATAACTTAAGCCTTTTTCTGTTCTGTTAAGAACATTAACTTGCTATCCAAATTAATGAGCTGTAGTTCTTCATTTATGCAATTGTGTTGAGCATTCTTAGTGTTTGACATTGGGATATATTTTCTGGAGCATCCATTCCTAGAACACTGGCAGATTGTTTCACCACATTCTGAAAAAAAAAAATTACTTATTTTAATAAAACCAGTTTTTAATCTGCTGAGTGAGGGTGTGCTTAAATAGTCTGAAAACCTGGTAACCAGAGACTACATCCAGATACACAACACATTAGAACTGAAATGGGGTGTACTTTCTTTTTACCATGCTTGCAGTCTCTGTACTGTTCATTTCAAGCAGCAGTTTGTACTTTTCCAGACTTCAGTTTTCAGTGTATAAACCTTTCCTTTAAATTTATATAAACCGTTCCTTTAGTTTCTAACTGTACAGTAGAAACTGTACAATAGAAAGACATGGATGCATAGAAAAACACAAGATGGATACATGGATACACATTTAGAAATCAGAACCAAAACCACATTCAGTCTTTATGCTCCTCTTATCTGGAACAAACTTTCTGTAAAAAGGCTATAAACAATTTTTTTCCAAGTTGCCTTTGATTAACAATAACTAGAAAATCTGCAATTTTTTATTACTTCTCTTTATTTTGCCACTGCAGAGCAATGAGGTTTCCTGTTTCTTGTGTTATGTTTTATCATGTAAGGCATTTTGAATTACCTTGCTGCTGAAATGTGCTATACAAATAAACTTAATTTGACTAGAAAATGGAATATGGAACGGAGTGGAAATACAAACGTCATCTTTCAATTTATTTTCCAGAATGGAGAAACACTAATACAGCAAGATTGCAATCAACTTTTTGGGCCAACTTTTTGGGCAGCAGTTTTATTCCTGGTAATGATGACAAAATATGCTCTCTGTAATCGGATTCCTTCATACAGATGCTTTCATACAAAATTCATGAAGAGATAATAAGAAGTCAAGGCCAAAGAGGTGATGGTGGACTCAGAAGAAAAGCAGAATGCAAGAGGAAGACGAAAACAGAAAAATATGAATGAAAAACCTGACTGGTTTTCTGCAGCTACTAAGGCCGCCAGCAGCACAATACTGTACCGACCAAGCTCTAATGGGAAAACCTCCCAGAGCGACAACAAAGGGCACAAGAGGAGCCGGCTCCATGTGAACTAGGCCCGTCTGCCCTGCACGACCAGGAGAGAACAACACGCTCACACACACGCACGTGTACACACACAAAACACTGCAGCACCAGAGCAGCTGCTGCCACAACAACTCCCCTTGTGCTCTTTTAATGGGACGGTCTGCCTGGCCCGCTAACAAGGACAGAGACAGACAAACATGCATATTGCAGGAGACTGGCTGTGACTGACACCATTTTTTTCCCCAAATGGATGCAATATGGAAAGCCACAAAGCTAAAGAGCAGAGAAATGGGTCATGTGATTCCAGTGAGACCAGCAGGAAACCTGGAAATCAATATACATTAGTGCTCCTAGCGGTTCCAAGCTTTCTATGACCCAGGATCAGCCTTAGACACACATGTTATTCTAAATTGTAAACCAGCTGAAGTCAAACTGCATAGATAGGATTCTAAAAAAAAAAAAATGGACGAATGGATCAGCTTCACCCCTCCTCTTCCTCTCCTCTAAAGCCAAACTGCTGGCTATTCATCCTACACAGTTATATAAACATGCTTAGTAGCAGAGAACAGAGGTAGGCACTCTGAGCTTTCCAGCTGCCAAGTAAATTAAGAGATTGGTGAACACAAGAAAAAAAGGAGGCAAAGTGGGTCAATTTGGGTTAAACAACACATTCGTGATGATAGTAGTACCAGAAAATCTGGGCGAAAATCTGGTTCCATGAATGAAAAAACAAAGGTGAGGTGGAAATGTGCGTGTTGCTTTAACCTACATCACCTGTCCTTCAGAAGGCATGAATAACACTGCATCAAAAAGCAGCAGCAGCGTCACTGCTAAGCCTAAAATAGATCATGCACGCACCGACGCACGACTGCTCAACACACTCCTGCAGCACCACTGCTGAACACACACTAAAACATATGGAAAAAATCTCAAGTACACACAATATGTGTCCTGTTTTTGTACGCATACTGGACAAAAGATAAACCCCAAATCAATGAAAAAAGGAGAAGCAGCTTCACATTATAGAGACCCGGCAAGAGAAGCTTACTCACCGGAGACACGGCTCAGATTCATGGTCCTGTCTCCGCTCTGAGGCAGGGACAGAAGACGGTTATAAACCCCCCGAGAGGACAGCTGAAGACGACGAAGACACGAGGGAGAAATGGTCAGAAAGGGAGAGAGGGGAAAAAAGACAGGCATCCCTGTGACTCGCGCAGCACCTGAGCTGTGAGTGGGTGGGCGGTGTGAACCGTTTCGGTGTCGCTGGGGACCTGCTCACGTCACACTTTTCATGAATGGAGGTGTCTGACGCAGCGGAGGACGAGGGTCAGAGAGGAGGAGGGATGAAGCGGGGATTCGTGGGCGGAGCAAAGAGGGGTGAAATGAAAGCAGAGGAGATGGAGGAGGATGCGACGGGGAGGAGGTGGGTCAAAGCAGCACCAGCTGGAAACAGCAGGTTGGGCTGCAGTGGTGCCTCTGTAAGTAGGACAAACTGTTTCTGCTCAAAAGAAAATCCATTTGGACCAAAATCAGTAATCACTTTTTTGTCCAAGCCGACTCTGACCCACGGCTGTGGATTGCACGATGCAAAATGAAACATCAGTGTGCAATCTGTCAAAACAATGCATCTTGTTTCACAGTCACGTGTGGCTGAAGCATAAAAATACCCTTTGTAGCGCCGAGAGATGAATAAGGCAGCAACACACAGTCTTTATACTCAGCGAGGTGGAGAGAACATTTTTCGTATGCATAAAGCCAAAAGATAAATGTCATGTTTTAGTAATCCGAGACCACAGAGAGAATATCAGCTGTTAAACAAGATCAATACAATTAGATAAATAATCTTCAGTTACAAATGTGAACATTTTTATGTAGATTTTTATGTAGATAGAAGCAAGAAAAGGACTGCTAAGATTTAAACGTATTCAGAATGTATTTTATCTGAAATATTTCAAAATGTCTGTAGTTTTAGGTTACTGTAAAAATAAAATAATTCCACTCTTGTAAGTTTTAAAGGATTTTATTCAAATGCTATTTTATGAAACATTAAAATATTGCTGTTTGCATTTCTACATTTACATAATTTAAAAACACATTTTTTTTCTTATTAACTTTAGATTTCCCTAGAAATCTAAAATTGCTGAGATGTTAGTTGGCAGAATAATTTTCTTGTTTTAGGGATTAACAGGGTTTATTGCAAATATTATTTCAACTTCGAAAGAGTGCAAATAAAGAAGAAAGAAATCTAAAGGTCATAATGTCAAAATCAGATGAATTCCTCTCAAAAGGTCACATTTCTGGTTTTCTTCTCCAATGCCAACACATTGTCTCCAGATGAACTTTATTAACATCCACTGCCAGCTTCTTATCTCGTTGTGTGTCTGAAGGTGTGTGCAGTGTGTACTGACCTGTCAGGTGATTCATGAGCATCTCAGAGATCTGCACAGTGGGATCCGGTCTCTGGCTCGACTCCTTCTGGCTGCTCACCTGCGAGCAAACACAAAGAACGGCGCTAATGAAGTGATGGGTTAAATTTAGCTAGAAGTAAGAGCTGAGAGGGACTGCCCAAGACAAAAGGAAGTTGTAGTGATTATAAACTAGCTGACTGAGAGCGTGAGAGGAACAGATGCTCCCCCTGGAGCTCCTGTTTCAGGCCCTATTCCTCTGGGGAGGGGAGCGGCCGGGTGGGGTAGCAGGAATGTAATGATGCACGGAGCGTTATGGGGGTGTTGTGATCTGGGAGCACCATTGTCCGGCGTTGATCCTCAGGCCACACCCCACCAGCCGGGGGACCCTGTCAGAGGAGGAGGGTGCGTATCCTGGGGCGGCGTGCTGGCTGAAGCGTCCAAAGCAACAAGAAAAGGCGTGAAATGGCCTTCAAAAGAGTCACAGTCCGGATGGCCGTGAACGTAGAATGTTTGGAGTCATCACTTACAGCTAGATATCTTAAAATTTCACCTGTGTATTTAAAGCCATTTTTGAGAAAGTACAAAAGACAGTGGAAGAAGGTCCCTGCATACCAAAAATTAGCTCTGATCAAATATTGACAAAGTGAGGGAGAAGCTCTCGACATACATGCAGGGGAGGAATTTTAATATCTGATCTGTTTGCTCAGCGAGAACGTCTAGCCCAGCTCTGAAGCCGAGACGCCAAAGTCCAGCTGATTATAAGAGCTGCATGTCAATGTGGGGAAAAACAAAACAAAACAAAACAATAAGCTACACCAAAATACAGAAACCACCTCCATGGATTAAATAAAACATTTCCAAAGCAAGTGATAACAGGAGAAAAAAAATCCAGATGCTTCTATAAATCTCAGAAAATTACAAAAAAACTCTGAAGATAATAAAAAAAAACAAGGAATATATATTTTACTAAAGAAATGTACATAATAATAAACAGAAACATTTAATTGAGACAAAAATGTTGATGTGTGACTCAGCCAAACAGACAGTCTTTGGTAGGTTGGTTTTACAACTTGGATAAAAAATGTAACAACAAAATAGGTCTGAATCATTTTCCGCCAAGTCCCATTGTACTTTTGAGTTTTTTCTTTAAGCTAAGTGTTTCATAATCTCAAAATTGTTCTCCAGTTTTATTCCAGCAAACTCTAGAAAATAGTGATCAGATCTATACGTCTTCTTTATGCAGCTCCTTTTTGGGTTGTGGCTGCTCACTGCAGGTCAGATGGCTGAAAAAAGCCAACTATATTTCCCTCATTCACAAAAGAACAACAATCAGGACAAACTAAGCAGCTAAAAATAATCTTTTAATATCTGTGTTATTCTGCAAAATAAGGCCTCAAACCAACTGGTGTTTATTTGACTTTAATGATCAATATTGTATTCATTTTTTGCAGCATTCTGAACAATTGTTGCTTTTCCTAAAATAAAAACAATAAAAACATATTGGGACATTTTTTCCTCCAATTTTTATGTAAGTGCTGTGATACTCTGAGATCTCTAGTCAAGGTTATCCTTCTGTGAGAATCTCTTACAATCATATGTTTACTACATTTAAATATAAAAGCAAGACTTTACTTTCAGAGAATCCTTCTCATAAAAAGATACCTTAAATCTCAAAAATTTCACACAAATACAATAAAAAGCAAAAAGACTGGGCAGCAAACAAAAAACTGATTGTTTAAAGCCACAACTTTAAACCCATTAAGTTAGAGTGACACCAAGCAAAGCTCCGCTGAAACTGTATTTTTTATTCTCACTGTCACAAATAACCACCTCCAAAGCATTGTAGCAAACCACGTGCACCCTGCCACAGTTCCTCCCCACCCCACTCACTGATGATAAAATCCTTCACAAAGAGACAATGTGTGTCGACATGCCAAACAAACTGCTTAGGAACGCTCGGGGAAGATGACAAAGAGCCGTTGAGTTGCCCTCTGAACGCTGCGCTGCTCTGGTTTCGCTGCTGTTTCAAGGCTGGAGTGAGTGACTGTATGAGTGGGCGAACACTTTTCACAATTTTAATGTAGCAGATGGTGAGTGTACATGCATGTTTGAAATGGTGAGCGAAAGCTGAATTCAAACACAACTATTACAAAAAAAAATTCTTTGAAATGTAATAAACTGAGACAATTGAACATCTATAATGACTTTGTAATTAAAAGTTTTAATCCAGTTTTAGTAGAAATAACAAGCTTTTCTCTTTTTTTCTGGAGTGAGAGAAGCAGCTTTCTTGCTTTTATTTTCATCACAGCCTTTCCCAAGCTCTTACTGCAAGACGTTTCCTCGGAACATTTAGAAAATAGAAAAAAGGCTACATACTGCAATCATTACAGCACAGATAATTACACTCAGGACTAGTCCTACTAGCCTATATATAATATTTACTTAGTACGCACTATTTACATGCTTCACAATTTTAGGATTACAAAAAATCTATCTAATTGTATTTCTTCTTGATACTTGAATGACATGTATTTTTGCATTTCCAATTTTTAAGTTGGGTTAAGAGAAATGGGCCCCAGATTATAGGGACATATGATGTCAACAAATACTAAAATATTTCTGGATACTCTCATGAATTTAAAAAAGCAAAGTATAAAATAAAAATAAATCGCCTTTATTTCCTAGGAATTAATTGAGACATCAACAAATGTGATCAGATATTTTGGTACAAATTTATTTCCACTCCTGAATGAATGTACTCCCTCAAAAGTTAGGACACCTTTATCAGATGCTTTATTTTTATTCATAGTAACTTTTCATAACTTTATGTATTACATTTTTTTATTCTGTGTTTAACTAACACAGAATGAACTTCTTGCCGTTCTTAAAATGTTATTACTGCTTTAACTAAAAAGAAACATTATCAGATCAAAAGATTACTTTAAACCTAAATCTGTCAGGGATATGAATAATTCTGGGCTTAAGAGTATAAAACCAGTTCAACTTCAGAAAGGGAGCTATTATTGATGAGAGTCAGGTTCTCATATGCACTAAATGAAGTTATAAAAACCCTAACTTTTTATTTTCTTTTACAGAAATGTTACATTTCAAACTATATCTATGTTGAAAATGAGGAAAAATATCAGTAAAAAAGGTTTAAAAAAATTTAATAAGACGAAACAAAACTAGAAATTACAAAAAGTTATTTTGATTCTTTTTCGGATTAAAATGTTCAGAATTTTATTATTTTATTTCTCACAACAATTACAAGGTTTTAATTTAATTTCTGGAAATACCCTACACTGCCCACTCTAAACTACTAAAATGCATCTGTTCTGCGTTTCAGTCGACTGGTAAAGTAAAAAAAGAAAACATAAAAATACTAAAATATTGTTGCATATGATATTCAAACCAGAAAAATCAGAACTGAAGTAATAAATAGGAGACATCAGCTATGTTGATGCACCAGTTTCAACACAAACTAACATTTCTAAAATAAGAAGGATCTCAAACATACCTTTTAAACAATATTTCAGAGCTTCATGGCTCAGCAGGAGCAACAATAACAGATCATAGCGTGAGAAAATGTGGTTAGGCCAACTGATTATATAATAAAATAATTTGTCTGTCAATGTTTGGAAAGTCTTTTTATGCTCTGTGAGGTAAACAGTGAGGTTTCCATGCAGATCTCCAAAACAAAAATCAAAAGAAGAATCTGACCTCTGTTTCTCAATCTGCCTCATTTCTCCGATTGCAAAACGTCTCCATCTCTGCCTCCAGCATCCGCGATCCCCACGTGAAGTGCGGCCAGTCGCTACTCCATGTGCCCTGGCTTCACAACCAATCGCAGCAGAGCTGTAAGCCACACTGACCGGGCTCCGTTATACACACTCATTACTATTTCACCGGCAGCGGAACAGCAGCATTGACAGCTCCTGTGTCCCCTTCATTAATAAGAGACAAAGCAGCATCGCACACAGAAGCTTTCAGTGGCTTACCTTTCCAATCTGCCAGCACAGGCGCAGGCAAGGGCCCAAATACAGACGCTGTGGCATACACACATCTATAATTACTGACAAATACACAATACTGCAAGGATTGTTAGCCACAAGCCTGCAATACAATGACGGGGTGTTTACTGATTATTTCAAGGTGAGTAATTTAGAACCTGAAATGCAATTATGGCTCTTAGATAAAGAAAACAAAACAATTACAGTGACTTCCAACAACAGTATATTGCTTAAAATAATAATAATCACTGGGATAAATATTGCTAATCTGTTTTGTCACATTATAACCACAAACTAATGGATCGCTTAATGTTTTTAGCACATAGTGATAAAGGAGAAGAACAATACATGACATTTCCCATAAGAGGCTCCCAATACCATCTCCAACATTATCTCCATTTAACCTACTTTCCAAATCTCAAATGTTTATTTTTGTAATTCCAGTGAGTGTACTAAAGGCATTAACATACTCAGAAGTTTGATCAGGGAGTTATGCTTCTCTGAAATACAACATGTTTAAGTCATGTGAGACGACAACTAATAAATGTAAAGACATTTGGAAGGGCTGTTATTTACTAGCATAAATCTCATATAATATTTCCATGTCATGCTTTAGATATTCTAGGCTGTTTCTTCTGATTGAAAGTAAAAGAAAAATACTTTTGCGTAAATAGCAGTAAATGTCAACAAAAATAAATACAAAAAAATAGTCTTTCAGTCCATAATGAAATATAATTTCTACAAAAAAAGAAAGCAAAGATCAGCTCACCATAAACACATATGATAATGTGTAAACTATGTAAAAGTCAATGTGACTTAATTTTTTTTTCTTAATCTGAATTTTTTTATTTTTTCCTGTTTTTATTTTTGTTTTCCTATTTTTGTTTTTAGAGTCTCTTAATCAACTGTCACTATATTTCGAGGTTCATTGCCTTGATTAAAATTGTAAATTAGTCCTCTTGCTTTATGCTTATAAAGCAAGAGGACTAATTTGTGATGCAATAAATACCAGTATGATTTGTTGCTTCTTGTATTCTCAATCTGCACTGTAACTTAATAACAGCACAAGCAAACATTGTTAACAGTCAGAGGCTGCATATTTCTGTTTGTACAACCAATTTAATTAAGATAAATCCTTTTTCAAAGGGCTAGTAAAAAAGTATATTATTGCAACTATCACCCATCTCTCTGTTAGAATTTGAGTTAAAATCAACGTTTTAAGGAGTTTCCCAACTGATGTTTCCAAAAGATCAAGTAATGTTCTGACGTCATGAGCAAACCTCATTGGCTACAATGTGAATGATTTTGCACGCAAACCCAGGTGATTGTTTGGTTTTTACATAAACAAAGCAAGTTCTGCCCACAACAACTGCTGACGTTGGGAGACAGATAATACTTGAGAGATTACGGTGCTGAGCCCACCAACATCTTATCCACTGACCAATCTGCACTGAGGGGAAATTACATAATAACCGCTCCACACGGTTCATCCAGCAGCACTACAACAATCTATATCCTCATTTCCTCAGGAGCAAAAAGATGAGGAGCAGTAGGCACAAATCCTTACACTACCACAGCATGCCCATCCTGAGCGTGATTTCGCAGACTGTGTGGAGATTCATAAAGTTGAGCACAGAGGCCACCCAAAACTGTCCAGTCCTCTTCCTTTAAATAAATAAGAGAATAAGAAAAGTCTGGGGAATGTGAACGTATGTACCCCTTTCACCTTGGAGTCGCGGCCATCGTGACATTATATCAGTGGGACTGGGGAAGGACAAAGTAACAAACACAAATGCACAAAGACAAGGGTGGACTCCGGGGCAGAGACACAGAGTACAGTATGAGCCGAGGTCACCAGGACATGCGCACAAGTTTCATGTGCTGCACATAAGAACCTTTTATTCTGCTTTTATAATCTGGACAAAATCTGTCGGTCTTCAAAAACTTTAACATCACTAGAAATAAAGTGGAATACCAAGGACTAGTCTATCTGTGCTTAAAACCACTCTTTGTGAAGGTAACTTTGGAACAGCTACACAGTAAAGAAATAAAGACATAAGTGTCCACTCAGAGTTTTCCAAACCTATCAGCTTTCAACACACAAACTTACCATCGCAGAGACGAGTGGCTCCCACTGTCAGTCTGAATAAACAAACAGCACCAATGAGCCCATTAAACAAAGACAGGAAGACAAGACAAACAGTCTCAACAACTATTACAGGCTCATTGCTTGTTTTTTGTTTGATGCTAGAAACTTGCACATATGCAGTGTTGGCTAAAAAAAGACAGGATGAAGGACGATGAGATAAAAACTAATACGTTACAGCAGTTGATGATGATTGATTGTACTCTCAAGAGCAGTAGAGATACCGAAGATATTGCTTCTTCAATAGTACAAAGTCGGTTTCAACTTTGCACATTGATGCATATTAAGGTATATTTGATTAGAAAGATTTTAAAATAGGCAGTTATAAGCATTTCTAAAGAACTCAAATATTTGCAGATTTAAGCTATTTGTGGCTAGCTGCCCCACACAGGGTCCATTGTAATATGATTTAATTAGTTGATGGAGAAAATAATTTCAAACAACCAAATTAAGGGAAAGAAAAGGTGTCCCAGTGTTCTTTCAGCCAGCTGACAGTGTGCAGCAACATATGGCATAGAGGCATTGTTGAACTGAGAAACTCCTGCTCTTTACCTAGTATCTCATTAAACATAAAAAGATGGAAAATTATAATATTATCGTCATGGAATAGTGAATTAAATAGGGATAACATCTCAATAAAGCTTCCTCAATATTTGCAGTAAATAGTCCTGACAATCATGGCTTTAGTGTACAAACAGCAACATGATTGGCCACATTTACGGTGGAAGACAGTTGTCAGAACTTGGATGCTGCTACAAAAATACATAACAAAAATTTGCCAAGCTCTTATCTGTAATTTAAGAAGCAGGCAAATTTGATCTTTTATGTGGAGATCAACCAGTGTATGAAATACTTAAAATAAAGCTTTTAGATTTTTTAAAAGAAATTACAGTATTACAAGCTCCATGTGGGCTTTAGGATTCCTGAGATCAAAAGTCGAAAACATGAAGGTGATCGCTACAAAAACACATTTTATATGGACATTCTGTGGAATCAAAATAAAATGTGTCTAATAACATTTTATGAATAATAAATAAATACTTATCTGCTCCTGCTGTAGTTTTTCTTGTCACATGGTGCAGCACCTTAACTGTCTAATTATCCGAGCTGCATCAGGCGACCATTACTCACACATACATAAGCATGCATTATGGCTGTGATCTATGAATAACAACATCCCTGCTGTTTATGTCCTCGTTCGAAAGGCGCACACGTCCGAGGTCAGGGCTACTCCAATCCAGTTTGTATGACTCTGGTTTTTGCTCCTCCACTCGTGTGTGTTAATTTGCTCCCCATGAGGCGCTCCAGGCTGTGGTAATTATAGAAGCCGGCTAGCACAAATATCACAAGAGAAGAGCATATTTAAAACTGAGTGGTGCATGAGTACAGTATTGCTGAACAAAAAGAATACAACAAAGAAAAAAGGTATTACAGTAAAGACTTTTAAAGCTTCGTTTAGATATGAAGAGTTAATCTAAGCCCCTCATAGCCATAACTGTAATACCCCTTCCCAAATATAAAAGGATGTTGAGCTTAACCCAGTTCTTAACAAAATCCCAGTCCTCAAACAGGCTGACCAGCAAGCCTGTGTCCAGGACAGTTTCTCTGCAAGCTAAAAGAGAAGACGATTCCAGAAAATAGACGATCTTTAAATTCCTAACCTCTCTGAGATGACATTACCGACATTTACTGATCTGATAAAGATATCAGGAGTGATGAGAGGAGCCGGCCCTGCATGGAGAGCTGAGGATGCGGATGGAGGCAGGGCCTGTGGAGCGGCTCAGACGAAGTCATTATCGAAATGTCAGTCAGCAGGAAGGAAAAGAGGAGACAGCCTGAGGGAAGCAGAGGAAGAGGACGGACTTACAAAAAGAGGGGAAAGACTTTTGCTACTATTCTTCAGCCCAGCTTTTGTCATTTGGTTGTTTCCACTCACTGATTCTTCAAAGGCTGCAAGCGTCATGAACACTCAGCACATCTGGGCTATTTATAACAGCTATGAGGCCACAGTCTACCAGATATATCAACGTAATGCCTGATTTTTAAAGATACATTTAATTATTTCAACAGGAGTATTTCTTTGGAGTGCAGGGGTGCACTTTTAACTTTCATGTGACATTATTGTAGTTAGGAAATTAGAGAAGCAACCAAGGGGTCAATGGTTAATCTGCGACTACAGATTACTGTACTTACAGTACCTCGCTGTGCATGCCGAGAAGAACGCCAATGACAAAAGATAGAAATATTTGAAAATTGTCAAGACCTTTGGAGGACAAACAGCACATGTGTAAGAGATTCTTTGATCAAATGAGACCAAATTTGTTATCTGGTTTAACCCAAAGCATACAGCCAGAGCAACAATGGAATGATGTATATTGTCTAAGTCTAATAAAGTTGTAGAATGGCCTAGTCAAAACCTTAGGCTAAAATCTAATTCAGAAATGGAGGCAAGATTTGAGAAATATTATTACAAGACACTTTCAATCCAATGTGAAGGATCTCAAAGCACTTTGCAAGGAAGAACAGGCAAAGATTTCAGTCTCCAGAAATGCAAAACTGTTAGAACTCCAGTTGTAATTGCAGTAAAAGGTGGATCTATAAAGCATCAATTCAAGAAGGCTGAACACATCTGCCCTCTCCATTTATAAGATTGTATTTGTAAAGAAATAAAAACTGTTTTCCTTTCTTGTGCAACTTTGTGTTATTCACATAAAATCCCAATTAAATACAACAAAGTTTGGATGCTTTCAAATAATGTGAAAGAATTTGAAATAAAATAATACTAACTAAACAAATGTCATCCTAACAATAAGTGAACCTGGCAAAAAAGAAGATAAAACATTACAGCCTTAAAGATTATCTATAATCCAACCTTTTATTGGTTAATTACCAGTCATTTAAAATGTACCAAATCTCAAACTGAATCAACATGTCACAACTCGAGTTGAACTCGCACACCTGTGTTTTCATTTAATCCTGCTTTAATCTCTTTAAATACAAATCTGCAAATGAATAACCGATTTACGGTAACAGAGGCTCTCTGGTTTCTATTTGTAGTCCAAGCAGACTTAGCAGATTAGATTTGAGCGTCCTTGGGTTGCATGCAAATCCAAATGCATTCAGCGTATCCAAATTTTTACACAGTGCAAGAAAAAAACGTTGATTGCTTAGATATCGGCTTTTCAAACTTTACCATAAAAGCCCAAAAGTATTACCATAAAACTGATGGTTCACAGATTTCATCGAACCTTGTATGAAAATCCAGATTATCAAAGGAGAGAAGAAGTTTTAGATCCCTAAACATACACAATCAAAATAAATTATTCTCATAAAATCACATTTAGCCACATAAAACACAGCCTGACGGAGCATGGCTACATTAATGTGACCTAAAACGAGCAGGGCAACAATCCAGAACTTGGATTAAAGAGATCAGACCAGCTGCAAGGCTGCACTGCTCCTGCTGCTGCACATGTCAATTACATTAATACAGCTTCCTGTCCGGATGCCAGCATCAGCACCACACTGATGCTTCTGCTGACGCTCAGGACTCAGCTGCACAGATGTGCAGGTGTTCTCGAAATCAGCGCCATGTTGTAGCAGCAACATCTCCATCCAAGGTGGCCGTCTTATTCAATAAGTCGGGATTTGGTCTTATCCTCTAAATAAAGGATAAAACCAATGGGCATTCTTTATTTTTGTCATTGTGATGTAATACCCTGAAAAGGCTGAGTATGAGTTAGTCCACCTAAAAATTGGATAAAAGAAGTCCAGAATGGAAACATAAATTTTCAAGCGTTTTCACAAAGTCACAATCGAAATTTAGGTCTGAGCTAAGACCTGTCACAATGATGAATGAATGAACACCTACAGAACTCCTTCCGCTTTTGCTGGACTTTCTAGGGGACATCTAATGGTTTCACATAATCCTATATGTTACATAATATTCCTATAGAACACATAGAAACCTTGACAGTTGTGGTAGTTTTAAGATTCAGATTTAAGATGCAAAAAATAGGACAAAATAATTATTCATACCAGCAAAAGCAAACAATAAAAATGCTGCTGATTATTTTCAGCATGGTCATCACCCTGGGGACTCACACTGGGTATTTCCAGTCATCAGAAGTTGCACCCAGCCTGATACTGAGCCAAGATAAACAAGTTTCCCTATTTATCACCACGAAGGAATGTGCTTCTGCATGCAGCAGTCCAACTCTGACAAGGAAGCATTCTAAAATTTTGTGGTCAGTGGTTAAATGTCTTCCCAGGACTAGCTGGGAAGACATCCCAGCCCAACTATGAACTCCTGTTGCACTGCTGAATTTAAGCTACATAAGCACTTCATACTGCATACATTCACTACCACTTATCCATATTCAAATATTTATTAAGTATATGTGAAATTTTTCATCTCTATTGTTTGAGCTATTAAATTTTATAGTCTGCTTTGTGTTACTCTTGTGCCTTGAAATTCCCTGTTGGGGATAAATACAAGGGTTATTTTAACTTAATTGAATGGGGTAAAAAAAATGTAATCGTGTCAGAAACAAACTGAAACATCCTTGACTAATTAAGGTTGTAGCAGAAACTCTAGCTGATTTCAAGTTGAATCCTAATTTTATTTTCAAAGATGAAGTGAAATAAGCTGAGTGCTTGCCTGTTTAGCTTATAATAAATATTTCACAATAAGTATTCCAGCCTCCATAGTTGGATTGAACAAACTGTTTCATCCCAACCTGTTTCTGCCAGTCTTGAACATGCAAAGTTTGATTTTGTTTTATAGACAAAAGAAAAAAAGTGGATAGAGAAAGAGATAAGGTTTAACAAATATGAATTATGTGGGTTGTATTTGCCCCTTTACTGCCCTAAATACAATCCAGTGCAACAAAATACCCTCAGAAATTCAAAGGGTATTTTGCATTGGTGGGTTCTGAGTCAGAACCCACCTAATTATAACAGAGTCCATGTAATTGAATCCCAGGATAATTGCTGCTGCTCAGTGAAGGTCCTAGAAGTTTGTTAGAGAAAATTAGTGAACAAACAGCATCATGAAAACCAAGGAGTCCAGCACACAAGTCAGAGATGAAGTTTAAAGCACAGCTAGGCTTTAAAACAACATTCTAAACTGGAAATCTCTCAAATTATGTAGGTGACAGAAATTTGAAGATATAATCAGGTCAGATTGTAAAAGAAAAATCTAAAACTTGTTTACATTGTTACAAATCATAACAATTGTTCAAAAAGATAATTAAAAAAAAAGAACTTACAGTTGCACTGCATCCAAAACCAGGGGCAATAATTATCCAAGCAAGACAAAAACAAAGTCTATAAAAAGAAAAAAATCTGAACATAACAGCACTACTCCTAAATAGATTTTTTCAATGCAGTTTAATGCCTTGACAGAAATAATAATAATAATAATAATAATAATAATAATAAAAAATCACCTCAATTTTCTTCAGGTGAAGCATAATTATTCCCCATGTGTAGTTGATTGTGTTTGTGCAATTCAGGCATCATCTGTTCGCGTGCCTCATCTAAGAACACCTGAGAGGAACTGCTTTCCACTCGGCGTTAGCTGGGAGAGAGGCTGCATTTGGCTGATTGGTGTCTAGCGTGAACTGTGGCTGCACTGCATTTGTGAAGCACGTGGACACTTACTGGAAACTCAGCACAAAGAGGGTGGAACACAATGCTGCTGACAGCACACACACATTCGCGCACGCACACACCACCGAGTCCACTGCTCAGACGTCTAACACTCTCTGCTGTCAGAGGATGTCGATGGAGAGGAGAGGTCGGACCATGAAGCTGTTGTGACATAAAGTCTTCATGAAGGACAGATGAAGTATTATGTTTGAGTTATATCAGATGTACTCTGAAGCTGGTCAGCTTGCAAAAACTGAATCAGGACGCAGACAAAACATAAATAAGGCATCATCTGTGTAAAATTTATTCCGTCGACCCAAGTTAACTGATATACTTGAATAGAAAAGGGAAAGCAACCATATATGGATGGGAGGTTTATAGTTTTAAGAGGTCACTCTATGAGCAGAGTTAAGCAAAAGTCGATATGCCCTTATTAATCGATAAAATCAATAAATCAAGATCTCAAAGGGAGAGAGCAAATCCAGGAAAATATGCTATATCACAATGTTCACACCACTCTTTGTGAGCTTTTCCAGTACAACAGTAGCTGGACAGATTGCAAACAATGCCCTGAACACTGATGAACTAGACCAACATCATTAAGTGGAAATGATTAGCAGCACCTACAAAAGCTCAAAAGGAGTACTCTTGTTTTATAAACACATCAGCTAAAGCCACAAATCTATTTTTTTCGCAAAGTCATTCATACTACTAATCAAATGCGACGACAATCAGACTCATGTGTGAACACTTTACAATCCCAAAGCAACTCCATATGCTGAAGAAGAACATAGATGTCATCCAGCGGTGCAGTTTTTACGGAGGTGATAATGTGTGCTGCCACCTATGGATCGATGTAAAAGTCGTTGAGGAATTACTATGTTGTCTTTCCATGGACTAGCAATAGCGACTAAAATGTTGGCACCGCTTACAACTGTTGAAGTCCAGATTTACCACTTCACTGGAGAAGAATTTATAATGCATGTTTCAAGTCAATGACATCATAGTTGAATAATTATTCAGATTACTGTTTTATTTGTTATATTAGTATAGCTATCACAAAAGGATTACAAAAATCAACAGATTTTTGTAATCTGTTGATTATCTAACACTTGGTGTATCTAACACTTTAATGCTCTTTCAATTGAAAATCAATGTTATTATTATGAAGATAGACTAGATATAGATTAGCTAGACTAGAAAGATAGAATGTCTAATTCTAATATTTTTAACTACATCATGAGTATTCATAGAGAACATTTGACCACAATGAAATAATATTTCACCAGCACCATCATTCATGTTACCATAACCCTTCATCTAATTACCTGGAGAAGACCAAGCAAGAAATCAGCAAATACACATATTGGGAAGGTCAAAGGTTTGCAAAAACTGCAGATGAAAAATCTGCAGTTTTGTTCACAACACCTGGATCTCGACCACTTTAGTCTTTTAAAATTGTTTCAATAGAAATATTTTTTAACATAAATAACTGCTCTTCAAATTTAACTAAATCATGTAGAAGATTAAAAATTAATGGAATGTAAGTTTTTAATTGTCAAAGCTAGTTTTCCTACCAAATAAAAACACTACATTTGCACTGAACTTGGACTGCTTTGAGCTCACTTCAGCCAGAAGAGCAAAATGAAAATAAACTGGAGGTTTACAGTAAAAAAAAACAACTTCAGCCAGAAGTGCAAAGTGAAAATAAACTGGATGTTTACAGTAAAAGCCAACCTGTCCCGGCCACGTAGTCAAAAACGCTCAACAAAAGTCCAATCTGTGGACAGCAAAACAAACATCTCTCTCCTGGACACTATAATTTCCCCTCCTCTCCCACAGCAGAACTGTGATTTACTCCTTCTTCTGGTTAAAATAGCTAAAACAACTAAAGGGTCTGTAAGCAGATCAAAACAGAGCAGCACTGCTCACTGGGTTACATAATGAAGAGAGAATAAGAGTCTTAACCTTTAACTCCTGCTTACAAACCCAGGACCTGCTTCACTGCCCACCTGTCAGGGCTGAAATCCATGAAAACACGCAGGTGTGGGTTACTGCTGCAATACACCTAGAATACACGAAGCTTTCGGATTCGGAGACCACTGATAAAGACGTGTGGACAGTTCTAGTATCAGTGCTGGTCGTCGTGCTAAAGCCAGTTAAAGTGTAGCTCTGTGACAGCTGCCTCGGTCAGCAGCTTCAGCTCCATCCCAGCGCCGAACCGAGACGTTTCCACCAACACTTCGAAACACCGCGCAGGTCTGTCACTTCTCGCTGAAGCTCAAACTCTCGATAAACAGCGACATTAATATAAACGATAGTTACCGTTTCTCTCTGAATGAGACGTCGGTCCGCCGCTGACCCTCCGTCCATCTATCCTGCTACTAGAATGGTACAGTCTTACGAACGTACAGCGTCACTTCCGGACACTGTCACCTGCAAACAGCTCGGCAAAGATCGTCTATTCTGGCCAGACAACGGGGAAGAAAATCTGTCATTGCAATGCCTCGCGAAACTATTCGTTATACGTCTTTAAGTTTTGTTGTCAAGTTACATCCAATGGGATTCATTGCAATATCTATAAAATCAGCACAAATAAGTAAATGGATGTGACATAGAGAGAAAATAATACATACATTATTATAAAATTAAAAACAAAAAATTGACTGAACTTTTTGATCTAAATTATTCCATTATAGTTGTTTGGAGTCATTGTCTTACTAGAACCTCCCCTGTCTGATGTCCTTTGTAGCATCTGATAGTTTTCCCTTGTGTTTATTACTGCTGACTTCCCATTAATTATGAACAGCTGGACAAAAACAACTTAACAGTATTATAATGCCACCACCATGCTCACAGAGACATGAATGGCTTGTTTTTCTTCACACATGGCATTTTCTATGTTGTTGAAAAATATATGTATTTTCTTCGATTTGACCAGACCCCCTCCTTCCACACTTTTGTTGTATTCTGAAATGGCTTATTTTTATTTTCATAGATTGCTGTCATCTATCTTTCCAATAGAAAAGAATTGTGGAGTGCACAATAGAAATCCATAGCTTACTTCATCTAAGCTGTGGTTCTCCGAATCTTCTCGAGTTTAGATGGACCTCTTGACTACTTTTTAATGTTTTCTGCTTAGCCAGTTTATGAGGGCCATGTATTGGTCAGTGTGTAGCTCTTTTGATTAAAAGTTAATATATTGAACCATGCTCCATGAGATGCTCAATGCCCTGCTTTAAACTTCTTCACAATATTATTCCTAACCTATTTGCTATGTTCCTTGATCTAATTGATACATTTTGTTCATTAATGTTCTCAAACAACCCTGTAAGACATCGGAAAATATCTGGATTTGTACTCATACTAATATTTTATTTACTATTTATTTCATACTTTAATTTACTTTTTTGGTTTACTATATGTTACAATCAAAATAAAGGGAGATAAATACAAATGCATGGCAACCTGCTCATGTGTTATCTCTAAAGAAAAATGTTTGATATAAAATTGCTAGGTTGTTAATTTAAAATTTTCTTAATATCCACACTGTTATTTCTTCAGTACCTTATATGGTCAGGTTTGTCTTTTGTTTTCTGCAAACTGAATTATACCAGAATGTTGATAGGGATCGAAGTGGCTGTATTATTATGAGCAAAGATGTGTTTTGAATGCAATAATTGGTGTAGTGTGACAAAATAAAAGTGGAGTGTGACGTCTTTTTTCTTATCTCTGCCGCTGTGGTTAAAATTAGCTCGTCTGCGCGGTCTGTACTCGTAAGACAAACAATATTTACGACCCTAGCCGCTGTGGTTATAATTAGTTCGTCTGCGCGGTCTGTACTCGTAACACAAACAATATTTATGACCCCGGCCGCTGTGGTTAAAATTAGCTCGTTAGCTTGTTAGAGCCTGCAAAAACAACACCTCTCACTCCGCCATCTTTGGATCTACCTCCTGGCGCATGCGCACTGCCGACCCGGCCCCGCGCATGCGCACTGCCGACCCGGCCCCGCGCATGCGCACTGCCGACCCGGCCCCGCGCATGCGCACTGCCGACCCGGCCCCGCGCATGCGCACTACCGGCCCCGCGCATGCGCACTGCCGACCCGGCCCCGCGCATGCGCACTACCGACCCGACCCGGCCCCGCGCATGCGCACTACCGACCCGGCCCCGCGCATGCGCATTACGGACCCGCACATGCGCACTACAGACCCGGCCCCGCGCATGCGCACTACCGACCCGGGCCCGCGCATGCGCACTACCGACCCGGGCCCGCATGCGCACTATCGGCCCCGTGCATGCGCACTACCGACCCGGGCCCGCGCATGCGCACTACCGACCCGGCCCCGTGCGTACTACCGACCCGGGGTAGGTCCCAAGATGGCGGAGTGAGAGGTGTTATTTTTGCAGGCTCTCGCATCCAGTTAGTGTTTAGCCAAAATTTAAACCAATTGTTGTGCTTTATCCCCATTTTAATACATCTTAGATTTGTTTGTTCTTAGTTTAAAAACTATTTCAGTCGTTTTTTGTTCTTTTTTGCTCTCTGGAGTCTATCTACGAAAGCTAGCATGTCCGACCACGACTACAACCGGTCGGCTCTTCAAGAGGCCTGCGACAAGGATGTTATTGAGAAAATTGAGCAGGTCGGGGCCTCATCGGATCCTTCTGTTAAAGAACAGAAGGTGAGTTGGGATCACACACCTCTTAAGAACAAAAACAAGAAGCTTATGGAGCCTGAATGTAAGGAGGACACAGCTAACGCTGTTTTTCATGCGATAAGTGAACTCAACGCAAAGATAGACAATCAGACTTACATTGAAAAACGCATCGAAGCCAATACTGTCGCCATTGAGGCGAACAAGAAAGTCATATCTGAGCTTGAAGCCACAGTTAACCTTCTCAAAAAAAGAAAACTCAGAGCTGAGGATCTCCTGTGAAGACCAGGCTCGTTACAAGAGACGCTGGAACCTGAGGGTGACCGGACTGCAAGAGAAAGACGAGGGGAACCTCCGGGAATCCATCATCGGGATCCTAACTTCTGTCTCCGTGGATCGGCTGCGTAATACTGTCTCTACACCGTTCACAGATTGGGGAAAAAAGCCGGTCCCACTTCGGCCAGCAACCGTCCCAGAGCTGTTATCATTCAGTTCGGGATGTGAATCGTGCGGGATGAGGTCTGGCTCCTTGCTACATCGAAAAAAGAAATGCAAATCAGCTTCAAGGAGGACTTTGAAGCTGAACTGTGGGCCCTGGTCCAGGAAGCTAGGAGCAGGGGCAAACGCGCATACCTGAAGGTAGGCTTAATTCTAGGGGTTTAAAAAATATTGTTAAATGTAAGGCTACTTTTCTTTATTGCAAGGAGCAAAAGGCCAATTGTTTTTTCTCTGCAAGAAACTCATTCATCAAGTGAGGAGGCTAAATTCTAGGAACTTCAATGGGGTGATGCAATTCATTTTAGTCATGGTTGTCACATTCAGCTGAGGTTATGATAATGTTTCATAAATTCCCCTGTTCTTTGTTAGAACATATCAGTGACCACTGGGTAACTGTAATAGTGGAGATTGATGGAAACAAGATCATTTTGGTGTGCGTATATGGATATAATAATAAATCGATGAATAGTAAAAAAAAATAAAATATTTATGACACAAAAATCAAAACAAATCTAACATCTACCAATAGTATTTTCTATTATGTCTATGTACAAACTATAGATAGTATTACATTGACTTCACAATAACACAAAAACATGATTTAAACTCAGTAAATTGAAGTCACTGTGCAGCTTTCATACAGTGCTAACATGTCTGTTTTTACACTGAACACATAAGTCAAAACAAGGACCAGCATTTGATTAAAAAGGTGGTACAGATTATGAGAAGGGCATGAAACCGATACTGCAGCATGTGTCTGCCCACCTCCGCTTCAGCCAATCAGAAGCGGCGGAAGCTGCTCCGAAACCAAGCTGCAGCAGAGCAGGGGCTGAAAATTCACTGACCTGAAATAATGAGTCTTCAGAGTTGTTCCTTCATGTTAAACACACTAAAATCACTAATAAGTAACTCGATGTTTGTAAGTAAAACAGCAAGAAAAAAAGAGTCTTTCAGTCATTTAATTGGATTCTTGGGGAAAAAAGTATATGTATGATGACGCTTTGAAGTTTATTCAAATAGATGAATCAATAGTAGTGCAATACATTGTTATAAAAGCCATCCATTAATATTGTACTGGTATTTGCTACATCGACAAATTATTACTGTGACATATTTTGTCTATCAGACATTGTATTGACTGCAGTATTCACTCAACCATACTATTCCATTGAATATTGCTGCTGTCATTCACTTTTATGGTTAAAGGTGTATCACATCAAGCACAATAGATATATAGAGTGCTGTTCCTACAAACATTTGTTGAACAACAACTAACCTAAATTCACATAATGACCCTTTAGTTGTATTATAACATGAACTTGTTTGGGGATGATAGGAAGCGATAGCAATATAAACTGTAGTGAAGAGAAAGAACAGAATTTTAGGTAAGGATTTGCTGCATATTTTCTTCAAATGAATCACAACAAAGACGACACTGAAAGGCAAAAGTTGATTCACAGATTGTCTTCTATGTGCCAGGCTTCAAGTTAAGTTTTCTCAATGCAATATGACTATAACAATGTCAAACAGGGCCAGAATTATCAGAACTTCCCCTTGTGCAGCTCCGCCACCTGCTGCAGCGAGCGTCTTTGGTGTGGGCTGAGTCTGATTCTGCTGCTCACCTCCTGCCATTGGAGGCAGCTGTCACTGCTTGTAACCTATGGATAACAACAGTTCAGGTAAACTTATCAAACTGTATGTATTTTATGGAAAAAAAAGTAAGATCCTTCCCACCATGTTGTTAATGTCCACCATCACTTGGCTTGATCTGTCCAGATGGATGTTTAGGACAGTTGTTTTCACCCAGGCATTGTCTGTGTTGTCGTCCACATAGCCCTCAGACACCTGAGACGCAATCCAGAGTAGATCAAGAAAAACGTCATCATTACTCAACTCAGCAAATAAACATTATTCACAAACAAAACTCAAAATAAAGGATGAAGGAACATGTTACAGCCAGGAAACGACTGGTTTTGTAATGCTCAGCGTAAAATCAAGGACCCACACACAGAGCCTGCTGACGAAAATGGCTTTTAATGAAGAAGTGAACAAAAGAGAACTTAGACACAATAGACTGCTGGACAACACAAATATGGAGTGAGGACCAGGAAACAGGCAGCGTAACGGGAGGAACTAGTGAAAAACAATGAGAATAGCCGACATACATTCTGAAGAAGGAGCCGAAATGACAGGGGAAACAGAGAAGCTCAGGGAGAAGTGGAAGCAGCAATGGTGACATAAGATGATAGAGAGCGCAAAAACTGGCAGCCAAAGGGAACGTGAAAGATAAACAGAAAGATCAAAAACTGAATTTGAGACTAAACTAAAACAAATCAAAGAATCTTAATCTTAGAAAACAAGATAGGCAAAACAAAGAGCATAGATGAAGACATACAAATAATAAACTAAAATAGCAAGACGTAATCAAATAACAGATAATTTTACAGAGATCACAAGCAAACAAATTAGTTTGCTTGTTGCAGTTGGGGCTCCTACATATAAAATTTATATATAAATATGTAAATAAATTACATTTTATATAATTTATATAAAAGGTTATATGTTTGTTTGTTTTTTAAGCTGAACGTAGAAATATTTTTTTTTTTTTAAATGACAATTTCCTGTATCATTTATTTCTGAACAATATCTACTGTCATTTAAAAAAAACAAACTTATTTTATCAGTGGGACTGAGGGAAAAATGGTTCATTGATTTTTTTATATTTTCTTGAAATGATGCAAAATACAAATCCGTGATTCTAATACAGTTACAGTTATCCTTTTTATACGTAAATTACATAAAACAGTAAATAGAAACATTAGCAACTGTGACTAATGGTGAAAAATGTTTAAAGGGTATCAATATTTTTTGCATGGCACTATAAATTGTAAACAGTTTTTTTTTTTTTGTCAGTAAATTCTTATACTATATAGAGAGTGTTTGTCATTGGTAGCTACATAAATAGTAACTTAATGTGTTTCTGCTTGATGTCTGGTGCTAAAATATGAGATATGATAATGCTATCCAATAAATAACCATTTATGAAACAATAGATTATATAAAAACATTACATTTACATGTAGAACGCACATCACAATTCCATTCTTCTGGTTCTGGTCTGCTTTGCATCCCCAGAACCAAGAGAGGAGAAGCAGCTTTCAGCATCTATGCACCAAAAATTTGGAACAAACTTCCAGAAAACTATAAAACAGCAGAAACCCTGACTTCCTTTAAATCTCAACTAAAAACACACCTGTTTAGAATTGTATTTGAAATGTAATATGTAACAATGTATTGTTCATTCCATGATGCATGACTTTGTGTTTTTGTGTTTATGATGTAAAGCACTTTGAAATGTCTTGCTGCTGAAATGTGTTATACAAATAAAATTTGATTGATTGATTGATTGATTGATTGATTGATCGATTGATTGATTCATGAAAAGCAATATTTCTGAATGAAACTGAAGCTAAAACTGACCTTCGTTCCCTCTGACACTTTTGCATCTAGGACTTCAAACAGCTTATTTCCCAGAATTCCCTTTAAATTTCCTGGCAGGTGATCCGCAGAGTCAACAGGACCCTGCAGAAGAACAACAAATGTATCGCTCTGAAACCAAAAACAAAACAAAAAATGAACCAATAACCACTCACCCCAGGCAAAGCTAAAGAGCTAAGGTTCTGGTTCAAAACAGCCAAGAACTCCAGCACAGACTTTGCACTGTCTCGCCACCTGAAAAATTCAATTTCAAGTTCTTTAGATATGAGAGACAAACATTTGAAACCCATTCCAGGATATCAAATGACCTACCGTGTTACCACAAGATCCAGGTTCAAATCTGGACCAAGACGGCCGAGTGCGCCTCTTCCCCTGATGCCCGTCTTCTCTCTTGGGTTTCTAATAATGGCAGGATCCATAAAAGACATCAAGACGATCTCCTAAGGTTACTGAACGTCAGTTATTTATGTTTTAACCCACCTGTAATTATCTAAGACTTCTGGTCCAGATCTGTGATTACAGGGAAAAAGTAGAGATAAAAAAGTTTATGCAAAGCAGATCAAAGAAGTTGGGTCAGTAGAGGGTGATCTCAAAACATACCCGCCTGCACGGTCATTTGCATCTTCAGAATTGAATGAGCTGAAATTGACCTGCCAAAAAGAACAAACAAACATCCAAATCCATAAATTCTAAACACATTTTCTGTGATTTAGAAAATTAATAGCTCTTCCTTCACCTTGGAAACCTTTGAGACTTTCCACATTTTGCCAATTACAACAAAAAGCACTGCATTTTATTCAATTGTGTTCAATAAATCCACAAGAAGTTATGTGTTCCTAATATTTTTTTACAAATAAAAATAATAAAAGTGTGTTGTGCAATTACACAACACACCTGCATGCCTGCTCATCATCAGGAGCTTAAGTGGAGCCAGTCATTCAGGTCATTCTGCACCTGAGTGTGAGCCCATGCCGTTTCCTCTCTAGTTACTTGATCGATTATTCTCTGGATTGACTATTAAACAAAAACCTCGCAGAGTACATCTATGATAACTAACCACAAATCTTCTAACTGCCTCGTTTTGTAACTTTGTCATTTAACAAAATGTGGAAATGTTCAAGGGTAAACGTTTGCAAAGCAGTGTTTGCGAAGTATCTTCCATGGTACTTTTTCCTCTGGAACAGGGAAGCTGTCTGGGTGTTGAAGCTGACGGGACTTCTCTTGGAAGCCGTCTTCTTTTTTTGGTATCCTCAAAGAGTTGGAGGATTCATCTGGTATAGTTGAGGCTGCAGGAAAGAGTCAACAAGAAAAACAGTAAACAAGTAAAACAATTACATAACTCTATGAACAGAAAGGTTCATGTGAATTTAAGAGTATGTCTGAGGAGGCTTTAACGGTTTGTACCCTGTGGTTGAGTTTCTATTGCAGAAAAACCCTGAGATTTCAGACTGTCAACAATCCACTGCAGTGATTTGTTTGACTGGGTGACCTGAAGACACAAAGTAACCAGTGAATTAACAAGCTGATGGAGAAGGGTGGAAATCAAACAATTTATACGGCGATATAAATTAAATGAGTCACTAAATCAGTTCATAACCTGTTCTTCTAGTTTCTCCATCCGTTCAGTTAAGGTGGTAACCCTCAAGAAACAAGCAAAAGTAACATGAGTGACTGAGATTTAGATTAGCTCATTAATAATGAAAATAAATTTTTAAATTTTTTACATCATTGTGAGTAAATGACATAAGAAATGACAAAAGAAATGTCATTTAATTACAATTTATATATCAAAACATATTATCCACATAGATAAAACAAAAATTAAGAGTTGGAATGCTAATTTCTTGATAACTGAGTTTGAATGATCAAATATACAAAAATATTGAGGGCTGCACTGGTAGCACTGCTGCCTTGAAACAAGAAGGTTCTGGATTCAAATCCCAGCCTTGCATCTTTCTGCATGGGGTTTGCATGTTCTCCCTATGCATGTGTGGGTTCTCTCTTGGTACTCCGGTTTCCTCTGGTCTTTCTAAATTCTCCTTAAGTGTGTGTATGTGCATGGTTGACCCTGTGATGCCCTGCAACAGATGGATAGGGCATGACCTCACTAGGTTGCAATCCCGTTAAGAGTGTAAAATGATGGATGGATGGATGGATGGACGGACGGACGGATGGACGGACGCTCAATAATATTGGGTTTAAGCTTCAATGTGAGTTTAACTCAATGATTGTAATTTTAAAAGTCTGAGCCACAAGACCCTAAAATGAGGCAAAATTATTTAAAAAAGAGAAACTTAAACATAAGAATTTCCGATATAAAATCCCCCATTTCAGTAAAGATTCTGCATGGCTTTCATTCAAAAGCTTACACAGAAGTATTTAGAGTTATTAGCCAATCAATATCTGGATTTGAGACAGCAGAGAGTAACTTTCTCCAGATTTTACTTTTGAGATGTATCCAGAACGTGACTCTCCGTGCTCCTGCTCTGCTCCTGCTGCGCAGACAGCAGGTATCTGTCCTTCATCAAGGCCTCCCAGGATAATAGCTCCTCTTCTTCTTTCTGAGAAAGCTGCTTCTCTGGAAAAAAACAAAAAAAGTTGTATCACCGTCACCTGTGTGGTCTCAGCTGTAAGATTCCGCAGGCCTCCATGAAAAACACACTTGGACTTGTTCATGTCACTGTCTGCATTGGTTTAATTTAAATACCACTGTAGTATATAGACATAAACAGACAGTGTTGTGCTACGCACTCAAACAGCAGACGTTGACGCATGATTGGTTACAAATAATCATTTCTTTATGTTTGTTTGAAAATGCAATTATAAATCTGATTGAATGAAGAATTGACAAGACAAACCTTTGCAAAAAATTGACAATGCAAATTTCTGATCGGTTTACTTTTAGTAAAACAGAAATAACTACAAATAATTACGAGAAAGGATGTATTCTTGGAACTAAATAGAGAACACCTCTTGTAAACTATCACACATTTAGAAATTAGGGATTATTGCCTTACTGAAGTCTGTAGATCGGATTGGAGCCTTGAACAGCACAATTTTTCTGATGAGGAGGTAGAGATGACTGAAGATGATGAAAGGAGGTGGGGCAGCTGGGCGGCTGTAATACTCTTTGATCAGCTCATATCTTTGAAACTTCCAGATACTATCCGTGTTGTCATGAATCTCCTCAAACGTGTAGCTGTTACAGGCAAAAGATGAACAGATTCATTATGTTGGGAACCAAATTTAAACAAAGGTGTGGCGCTAAGGACTCACTTAAATATGGCTATGAGGAGGTTGAGGAGCAATATGTTGGCAAACAGCAAATAAACACAGAGCATGACGATGGTGAGCCACTCAGGGAAGACCGGCATTTGGTCTTCATTTAGCACAGGACACTTGGGCTTCAGAGGATCCCTCCCATTCATGCTGCATGAATTTATATCAAATTTAGCATCTGCAGGAGACAAAACACAAACTAGAAACTCCTTGCAATCAACAAGAAAACATGTCTTTCATTGCCTCATGTAATATTTTCCCAGACATAATAGAACTACACAGTACGCTTCTCCACTCACTGTCAATGTTATCAGGGAAATTTCCAAATATAATGAGATACGGCTCATAAACAGCCCCACGCATGATCCAGTCCAGCCGATTGTCATTATGGATGAGGATGCCTTGTTTGGCCACACCGTACGCCACGACCCAAATGCTCAGCAGAAACATGAAGAAGAACATGTCCATCATCTGGAGCATAAAATTACACCAGTTAGAGGACAAAACGATTAGCCGCCATTACAGACATGTGCCAGGCCGGGATTTGAACCCAGGACCTTCTTGCTGCAACAGTGTTACCAACTGCGCCACTGTGCAGCCCTCATTTTAAATCCACCATGGCTTCAAATACAGTTTATTTTTGGGTCATTTTTAATAATCTAAGAACATATATCTACAGCTCTAGGCTATCAACATGATTTTAAAAAGTCAGTACTGTACTGTTGTTTCCCCATTTCATCCAGTTCATAATTTAAAACTCATGCAAACTCCTCACCATCTTCTTGACTATGATGATTGTAGGTCCCAGTGTTCGACTGATGGTGAAGATTGCCATGAGACGGAGGCAGAAGACCACAAAGTCGATGCACAGGATGATTTTACCTGGGTAAAACAACTTAGTTGTCAACCTGAGGTAAAAAAATAAATAAAATAAAATGAGAATTTGGTGAGTCACACATTATTGAATAGCTTGAAAGACTTTCCATGTCTCTCTGAGAGACAGAGAGGGTACCTGAATGCAACTCCTAGACAGAACAGCACGATGGAGATGACATCCAAAATGTTCCACATCTCATGAATGTATCGCTTGGCTTTCTTACGAAATCCAAAACCATCAGGATCGTAAAACAGCTGAAACAGAGATTTAAACTGAGATGTCAGGATGTTACTGTCTGTCATTATATATTTATTCTGAATAAGTCATATTTGATCTCTAATCTGGACAGCTTTAAATGTTGAAACAGTTAAAAAATAAAATATTTGTACTCTTAGATTTTATGTTTTGAAGAGGAATCAACATGTCTACATAAAGGATACAGAAATCCACACATTTGTATTGTTGCAGTAGAAATTCTGGAAGGGAGTTGGGAATTATTTTGGGGTTCTAGAGAAGAGAGTCCATTGGATAGCTAAGACTTTGGTGGTGTGTCTGTAGTGATGGACTCTGTTGTGGTAAAGAGAGAGCTGAGCTGAAAGGTGGAGCTTTCAAATTACCCATCAATCTACGTTCCCACCATCTTCTATGGGCTTTGGGTTGACCAAGAAAAAGATTGCAGGCACAAGCAGCAAAAATCTGTTTTTTGTTTCTGATTTTTCAAAAATCAGAGCTGCCGCACTTCCACATTGAGAGGAGCCACTTGAAGTGGCCTGGGCTCTGGTTAGGAGGCCTAATGGATGCCTCCATGGTGAGGTGTCCCAGGTACATTCCACCAAGAGAAAACCCATTTTTAAGGTTTTTACACATCTTTAGGGGTACATTTAAGTCTAGAAGCTGTGGTATATTTATCAATGAATGTCCGTTACATTTACAGCATCTCACCTGTCTGATCTCTTCACACACCAGAGAGAACAACCAGATGTATAGCACCAGCTCTACTATGGATGGTGTACTCTGGAAGTCGACCATCAGGACCACAGCAAAGAGGAGCAGGAAGGCGAAGTATGAGACGATGTTTCCATAAAACTTGACTTGAGGAGAACAGTACAGTCCAACCAGTTTGGACCAACAGCCCAGAGGCTCCGCATTCGGCTTACTATTGGCAGAAACAGATTTGTGTGCAAAAATTAATTATCAATATAACTAAATTTTTCTCTGGATGATGTCATCGCGTCTAAAAAGGAACAACAGATAAGATCACAGAAAATAACTTTGGAAATGTGAGGCTTTACAACTTACCAGGTTTTCATTGATAAAATGAAAACACCATTAATAACTCACCTGAAAACCACAAATCTTGTGTAGATCAGAGGGAAGAAGACCATGCAGACCAGCACCCTCCACACAGGATTTTCAACTGAAAGCTTACCACACCAGATCTGAGAAAGAAGAGCCTAAAACAAAAGCTTCTTATCAAGATTTTTGATGAATTACTCAGGTACAAGAAAACAGACTGTCTTTGAATCGTTTCTAGTGATCTTTAAGATTGGAGAAAACAGATGTATTCAAGATGTTGAATTACTTATCTTTAAATTATTAAATATCTTTTCATTATTAAATATGCAGTACCATGTAAAAGAAGGTTGAAATTTGGTCTGTGACCTGATAGCACAGTTTAATGTACGACATGTATTAATTTTTACAATCTAAATAAAAATCTGCTTCACCTGAACACCTGACTGAGCCACAAAGTTTTTATCATTGGCCTCAAGTGCCAGCCTCAGACTCGTTGTCTTGCCCCAAAAGGATGAGATTCGAACCAGCAGCTTCTGGGCACGCTCCTTATCACTTTTGTAGCACTGGTTGAACACCCCTAAGAACACACATGCAGGTCAATAAATCCCACCTCTACGTGTACATGTTCTCTTTACCTATGTCTCATACCAATCGCATGGTTTTCATAGTGCTTGGCGAGCTCCAGCATTTCCTGAGGCTCGTCTGCATCGATTGACTCCTCTGCCATTTTTTTCAGGATCTTACTGGCAGCCAGAGCAGCAGGCATGCAGTCTCTACACTGCGTGCACACACAGAAATACCGAGTTGCAAACATAAACCACTTTGAAGACACTTTCATTTTACATGTACAGGAGTTTTTAATCACCTGATCCCAGGCAATTTCAGACAGCTCCTTGTTGTTCTGAATAATTGCCCAAAGGAAAAGGTCACTGCCTGGATCCCTCTGGACTTCAGCTCTGTTCTGTCCCGACGGGTCCTGGATCATTGTCTGATCTTTAGATAACTGGAAAAAATATCAGCAATTGAGATTTTGAGTTAACTGGTCAGGTGTAGTCTCCATTAAGCTGCCAGATATGGAGAAGTAATGGAAGTCTTAGAAATACATTTGATTTTTATCAAATGCTAAACAAATAAACTCATTACTGACATTTTGAACAGGAATTAACCCAATCACATCCCATGAACAAGAGGCAAATGCCAGGGGTCCTGTTTGAAGGACACGATGCACAGCTAATGACCAGGACAGTACCATCCCTACAATAAAGCATGGTGGTGACACCATCATGCTGTGCTAAGGTTTTCCAGCATCAGGAACTGGCAGATTTTTCAAGATAGAGAAAAAGATGAATGCAGAAACCTCAAGCACCATTCAGGATATAAACCTGCTCAAGAGCATTTTGACCTCAAACTGGGGCCAGAGTCCATTTGACAAAGCAGATCTCTAGAAGAATGGGCGAAACTGCTTGTGGAGTCATATTCAAAAGACTTCAGGTTGTAATTGCTGCCAAAAGTGGATCAACAAAGTATTAAACAAATGCATGTGATTTCTTGGTTTGCCAGTTTTTAATACATTTGCAAAAGTATCAAAAACATTTTTCCACGTTATAACAATGACGTACTTGTGAGTACAACTTTGAAGTAAAAAGTAAGTTTAATACAGTTTGGAAAAATGATGTTACATAACAATCCAAGGTAGAGTCCTTTCTGGATACCCTGAACATTTTTATTTTCATTCTGGATAAATAAATAAATAAATAAATGTATTTTTCCAACTAAAAATTTTTGTGTTTGCGACTGAAACATTTTTCACATTTATTAATCTCCAGCCTTTGAGAAATAAATGACTTAATTTTTCCCATAAATCTTTACACCATTCATTATAGACTTCCAAAGCATATGTTGAAATAATTTTAAAAAATGCTTCACCTAACAAAGTAGAGGAATAGCAGGACAGTTATGCCAGGCTGCTGTTTGTGGACTGGAACTCTGCATTCATCTTGATTAGCAGCCCATCTCTAAATGTTGCATAACATACATCTGCTTGTGGATAATAAAAATCCCTGCCACCAGTGTAATGGCCACAGTCCATTAGAATGGTCCCACATCAATCCATGCTGATGCTCAGCGTAGGAGCTTTGTGTGTTGAACCCAGTCCTCTACTGTCCTTAAGCCCATTATTGTCTTATTCACAGAAAAAGTCATTCTCATAGGACTAGTCACAAAATGGGATGGCTCTGGGTACAAAGTGAAGGTAAGGAAACTCAGAAACTGTTGCACTGAAACCAGTTAAGCACAACCTCAAAATAATAAAAACAAAAGAGCTTATAATTAATTTCAGGAGGAAAGGGAATGTTTATTCAACTATCTACAGGCAAAAGGGGGAAATGGTGTCCAGTCTGAAATTCCTTGGCACACACATCTCTGAAGATCTCTAATTTTTTCTGAAACCTGTTTCTTGAAAGTGTGGAAATACAATATGTGTGGTTTAGAACATAATAAAGAGTCTGATTTAACCTGTGAAAAAACCGTGGGCTGAAGAGAAAAGAGAATAAAAGGATGAAAGATTCTGGAAGATGTAGAAAAATTGCACAAAAATGAATGATCTAAAATTCAATCTCTGCCTGAAATGTTAAAGAAGACCAAGTGAAAAATGCTTGTACAAGGCATTAGCAGAAGAGGTGCTTGTATATTTGAGACTGCTCATCAAAAAAACACAACTAATATCATAAACTGAATAAAATTCAGAATTATATATACTCACAGATGATGAGATGTCCTCTGTGGACATGTCAAGATGGTATGTCATGATGGATGGAGGATAGATGTGCTGTGTGAATTTTCCCAGCAGGTGGCGCACTTCATCAGAGACATGAGTCAGTGAGATCTTGACTCCTGCTGGAACATGAACCCTTTGGCCCAGTGCCCGTCTCCTGACTCCTAACTCAAGGTTCATCCTCTTGGCCAACTTGTATAAGAAGAAGCAGTTGGGGAGATGTTTGTAGAGCTCACAAAGATCGTCATCATCCTTCAGGAACTCCCTCAGACACAAACCACTCTCCAGGAGAAGACTCACAAACTCAGGCTTGTTGCCAACCAGGGCTAAAGTCATTGCCGGATGGAGGTCTTCAGACTAAAAAAAGAAAGGAAGAACTTTCTTATGTTGGTGAAAAACAGTCATATGTCATAAAAGTGACAATTTTAAATATATATATATATATATATATATATATATATATATATATATATATATATATATATATATATATATATATATATATATATTTTACATGATAATATATATATATATATATATATATATATATATTTTACATGATAATATATATATATATATATATATATATATATATATATATTTTACATGATAATATATATATATATATATATATATATATATTATATATATATATATATATATATATATATAATATATATATATATATATATATATATATATATATATATATATATATATATATATCTTTAGACCGGAATTTAATTTTATGTAGAAATTTAACTGCAGAGTTTCAAATGGTTTTTCAATTTATGCTTGTGGTGAATGCTCTTACCACCACATCATGATAATATTTATTTTCTTTTTATATTAGTTATTAATATATTAAATGTTTATGTTTTGTTCACTTTTTTTAAGGAATTAAATTGAATTTTTTCTGCTTTGAATACTTTTTTGTCCTTGTTTGAATCTGGTCCCTCACAATGCTCAAAGAAACATCATAAATTAACCATTTTCTCTACAATACGTGTGGTGCACCAGATCAGCTCTCCAACAAACCTGACTTTTCATTATTTAGTTGAAAGAATGAGGCATGTGCTACTACTTGAATCCAAGAAAATAAATAAATAAATAAATATTTTACAATCTATAGTGTTGAAAGTCGCATCACTGCTGATCTGTTTGTTCTGACTCTATATTGACCTGCTTTTCTAAAGTTAGACAAATTTATTGGTGGAATAATTTCAATAAATTTCAAATCTGAATCCTTTTTTTTCCAACCGGCACAGTGGTCTGAATCAAACCCACCTTCCATATGCTTTGCTCAGTGAAAATCTCAGTCTTAGCTAAGTCCACTCGATTCCAGGTGATAGCCAGCGCCAGCTGCCTCTTCCAGGACTCACCTCCTTGTGATTCATCAGTCCTCGAAGCTGAAGGTAGAATACTGACAGGTAAATGTCATCAGAATATTTATTGCACACACACTTATTCACTTTTACTTAAGCCAATAACACCTATAACAGGGGCTGCACAATGGCGCAGTGGGTATCACTGTCGATTCCCGGCTCGGGGTCTTTCTGCACAGGGGTTTACATGTTCTCCCTTTGCTTGCGTGGGTTCTCTCCAGGTACTCCAGCTTCCTCCCACAGTCTAAAAACATGACTGTGGGAGGAATTGGTCTTTCTTAATTCCTGGTGTGAGTGTGTTTGTGCATGGCTTGCCCTGCGACAGACTGACGACCTGTCCAGGGTGTACCCTGCCTCTCGCCCAGAACGTTAGCCGGAGGTAGGCACCAGCAACTCCCAACTCCAATAGGAACAAATGTGTAAAAAAATGGATGAACCCCTATAACAAACAGTTTAAGAAGTAGAGAAGTAGCTTTGGTTGTAACGATCGGAAAACTCATAGACGAAAGTTTGTGGAAGACGAGAAGACTGCAGATGTCCAAAAGTACCTAAGTAAGATGATGGATGACATGCAAACACAGAAGAAAACTAATTGATGGAAACTTGAGGGGAAGCATTTCAAGCAGTTAGATGACTCATCATAATATGAGCATTAATGGAGTGGTCAGTGGTGTGGACTCACACTGTTTTAGTGTGTAGGGTCGACTACACAACACGCATTAACCATGCACTGAAGGGATGCTCAGGAGGAAGCATTGCATGTCTTGTGAAGTGGTCTTCAACCACATTTGATACTTTTGACTTGTTACTGTGCGTTTTAAGAAGTAACATAATCCTCTCTGAGAGAGGATTAAGTCAATGCTGTGTTGGGCTTTTGGACTGCACTCAGTCCATTCAAACATTTACACAGTATCTTCCAAAGTACTCCAGAAATTCACACACTTTGTCCACACTATAAGAAAAAACTGTATATTAAGATTAGTATGATTTTATGTTAGAGGACAGCCCAAAGAACTGCAAAGTTACAAAAGGAGATAAAATATTTTTTCGGTTTATTTTTGTTTCTATCAAATAAAGCTATGTTCTCGCATGATAGAACATTAATTTCTGAGTCTTGTCACAGAATTGGATTTAGGTGGAATTTGACTGGACCTTTCTAATACAAGAAAATGCTTTGATCTAAACGATATCATTGAAGCTCTGACTGTAATGTTAGGGGTGTTTCACAGGAAAGTTAACTTTTACTCCAGTCTCAGGTCTTTTGCAACCTCCAAAAGGTTTTCTTTCAGGACTGATCTGTGTTTAGTTCCATCTGACCAGCTTTTCTGCTCCTGCTGAAGTAAAAACATTCCTGCGGCATGATGCTGGGACCATTGTGAACATTTCGAAGGAATTGATTCCCCCCACCCCCGTCCATATTTAATTTCTGCCAAAATAAAATTATTTTGGTGTTATTTGCCATGTTGGTCTTAGGGTTTTATTTAAACAATTCAACAAACTCTTCTATAAAAGCCAGATATTTCAAGTGTATAAATTTCAAGTTGTCCTGTCTGCAAATACTTTTATCTCAAGTATGAATCTCTGCAGCTTCTCCAAAGTTACTATGAACAGTTTCTCAAATTATGTTCCCCTTGCCTAGCCTATCAGTCTAGCCATATCTTTGTAGATTTCCAGTATGAACAATTGTACCTCTGCTTTTTCCCTCGGCTCCTCTGTGTGTTTGATGGTTTTTTCTCTAAGGTGTATGTCTCTAATGTTTGAGACCTTCACACAGCACCTGGATTTATAGTGAGTATAAAGGGACTGATTTTATGGATGGAGTATTAGAATAAAAGTAAAAATCATGTATCAATTTCATGCCATCTACTTTGTGTTGTCCAACTTCATAAAATAACAATGGAATACGAGTACACTGTAATCTGAAATTGTAGAAAGCCAGAAAGAGGAAAAGTGTTGTAGGATTTTAAAATCAAAGTCTTTTGTAAGGCGTTGTTGTCACTTTACCTTTGAGAAGAGCTTTTAGGATGGCCACATCCAAATCCACTCCCCCCTGATCGTCCTCCCTTGCTTTGAATATTGTCAGCAAATCAGACATCTTGAGGATGTCCTGAATCTGGAAATAGAGCAAACACTTGATTATACCCAGAATGCTGTTTGAGGAGGTTTACTGCTAAAAAAGACAGATATTAAAATGTGACCTAAGAGAAGATTTAATGAAGCACATCAGATTACATGTCTCCTGTTTTAGGTCAGGTAGTACAAACAAAATTATTTCTATTAGCTAGTATTTTCTTCAAATTTGGAAGTTCAAATATATTAAGTTTACCATGCCTTTACACATTTTTATAAAGCTTGTGATGTGATGCCTTGACGAGCTTCTAAAAGATTTATTAACACTATTTGTGTTAAATAAAGACACATTTCAGTTCAATTCAATTCATTTTAAGTAAATTTAAACTACTTTATTGATCCCAAAGGAAATTAATGTTATTGTAACTCATTTAATTAAATAGTGATTGTAGATGGTGATGGCTGTTGGCCATCACCATCTACACAGACATACTATAGACATACTATAGTTGTCTGTGTTACAAAAAATTTGAAGAAACCTCTTACTGAAGACACACTGTTTTTCAATGAAAGTCACATAAGGAGGATGGCCGTGGATGTCCATAATTGATTTCGTATAAAATTCTTTTTTGCACCCCTCATCACCCGTTGAACAGTACCAGCCTTTTTAATCAGGTTGTTGAGCTTTTTAAGGTGCCTGGTTCTGATGCTGCTGACCCAACAAGTGACGGCAGATGAGATATGCAACGTCTTGCTGCATATTTTGCTGGGTGGTTTAGAACAGGGGGAAACGCTCTCTTGCTTTTGCTGATGGCTGAGAAAAGTTGAAATGATCTCTTTCTGTGAAAATGTATAAAAAGTTTTTTTTGAAGAACTGCATATAAAAAAAGGATTCAGAGCTCTGCAACTTTGGGATCCTGTATGGTTCTTACACTTTTTGTGGGCATTGTTTTGCTGCCTTGGCCTTTTTTTAGGCCAACAAGAGGTTTGACTCAGCTCTCAAACCCAACAGTGCCATATTCCCCAAACGCCGTTCTGTGGCCGTCCCAGGCAACTTGCCCATATGACCCATATCTAAATATCAAAACCGCCTCAGTATTCTATTATGGTGTGGAGCATCATCAGTACCTTTTCTGTTGCCTTCATAATCTCATGTGGTTTGAACTTTGCATACTCTTGACCAAAAGACTTCTTCATCTTCTGTTGGATGAGGGAGCTGGTGCCCCGTTCTCCAAACATCTGAGCAATAACATCTGCTATTCTCCCAGAGCCCTCCAGGATCACACATGGTGTGCCATTGATCATGGCGTTGTAGATGGTCTGAGAGGAGACACAAAGGAAAGGTGAGATTACTGGAATATCAAATGTGGACAGTAGACTCAAGAAAATGCTGACTCACATCGAGGGTGCCCGGTCCTCCATCCAATGCCACACATACCACTGGGATGGTCATAGAACTCTCTGGATGGCAAAATAAATAAAACACTTATTTACAGTCAAAAAAAATAATAATAATGAGAACTAATCTTCTTTTTACCGTTGTTTCCAAGATTTCTGCCTGAGATGTGTTTCTCTAGTTTTGCACGCAGCTCATTCTCCACAAGATAGCGTCCATTGGTTCCATCATCAACCAGCAAGAAGTGGGTATGATTGTTATCTAGACAGGCCAGAGCACCCTGACCTTGTGTGTCAATAACATAATTAGCTGGGAAGCAACCCTGCAGACAAACAAAATGCAAACTATGAAGAAAACCCACAAATCCATGCATAATGTGAAGCGTGTGTTCATCTTACTTCTTTATTTATCAATTTGTCCCTGTTGTGAATTACTCCCCAAGTTGCCACTCCAATAGTCACTACTTGCCCCTGCATATTACTCAAGCCGTACTCCCTCACAGCCTGTCCCACATGCTTCATCACACCAGAGTGGGTACCACCAGTGATGATCCATGCACCTATAGAAGATGAAGCATCGCTGAGTGTTGTTTTGGCTGACATTCATCACACCTATCTCTACTTTTCTGTCTGTGTCACCTGTGGTCTGGGCAACTTTGATAAGCCCTCTGCGAAAAGTCTTCTGCAGGTTGGACTTCAGGTAGAAATTTTTGGCTCCTCCAGTCACAGATATGAGCAGATTTGGAGGCGAAAGTTTCCATTGCTGAGTCAGTAACTCGTAGAGCACCTCAGCTTTGGTGTCTGCCGACACTCGTACATACTGGCAATGAACATACAAGAAGTGGCATGAGAAGGTGTAGTATACATTTACAGTGCCTTACAAAAATATTCCTACATGGGCTTTTCCCCAAAAAATTTCTTTGCCTAACTACAGCCATGTGGAGATATTGTTTATGCATCAAAATTACAGATATAACAGAAACATGTGATTGAAAAAGTCAAAGCTTGGAACTTTTGTGCATAAAAAACATGGTTATTTGTATTAAAATAATAAGATATGCATTTAAAATTTTTAAAAATTGTAAAAATTGCATAGCCTATATTTTTCTTCCAAATCACGATTGTGTCTAAGTTAGATTATTACAAAAATGTAATTGCAATCCACGATTGTATTGTAGCCTTAAAATACAATCAGGTTAATCTTTTTTTATTTCTTAACTGGCTGTCGATGTAATCGATTACATGATTGTATTGTAATTATACAGTACAATCATAAAAAAATATCAAAAAGTTTAAGGGGATAAGTATTTTGTAACATTCACTCATCAGGCAATCAAAAGTGTTTGGCCCAAAGTGTTTAGACCAAATCAAAAGAGAAAATAACAAAAATGCTTTAAAAATATATTCCAGAAAACTGCAAAACAGCTTAAATACAGAGTTCTTTTAAATCAAGCCTACAACACCCACCCCTTGTTCAGAGTTGGAGATAGGACTATTTTACCTTGCTTGTCTTTTGCCCCAAACCATCAAAGCAGATGTCTCCAAAAGCATCTGTTGAATCATTACGGGTATGTTTTTCTTTGTCCCAGGTTTCCCCGATGAAGTCCTCTGGCTTGATGGCTTCAGCAATGTGGTCATCCTCTAAGTATCCACAACGACATAGTTCCTCTTTGCTGTGAAAAAAACACAAATTACTTGATGTCACATTTCTATGTTGGTGGAAGAGGTTTGGACATGTGTGTTTAGCATTATGATAGTGATGTTACTGTATTGCCTTGGTATTCTTTACAATCCTCACAGTGATTCAGAAATATTGGGGAAAATAATATAAGCTGATCTGATTTCTCTTGCATCAATCCACTTTTTTTCTATCCGTTCTATCAGATAAATTAAGATCCAAAATATTCAGCTGTAAAATTACAAGATTGTCAGAACTGGACATTTTTAGAATGCATCAAACAATTTAACAAAATTCAAAGTTTTGGTTGCTTCTTTAACAATACAAAACAAAACAGTTCTGTAAACAGTTGTTGGTGTTTCATAGCACTGGAATTGGAAACACAGCAGTGACTCAAAATGAGATTTAACTGCAGTCAGATCAGTTTCCTCTCATTATTAGTAAAACATTCCATCAAAACTACAAGCACAGTTTGAACAGTAGTGACTCATCCTACCTGGGATCCTTCTGGAAAAAGGAGCATTTCTTTTTTGAGATGTTCTGCTTGATCCATGAGGTAAATTCAGGTCGCTGGGAAGAAGGTGTTGTTTTGGTTGCCAGAAAAGGATCTAAATGTGACTGACTCTCATCTCCGTTCATGGTGGAGTAACAAAAGGATTGGTGGTGATCAGATTGAAGTCAGGCTGCAGCATGGCAGGTGAGAGCAGTCTCTGCAGCCTCTGTGCTAGCAGACAGTCTCCTCTGCATCAGAGCTGTGCAGGGCGGAAATACTGCTGAGTAACTGACCCTGAGCTCTCTGGACAGTGCAGATTGCATGCATTACTGCTATTACTGACATGGGGAGGGACTAAAGCATCAGATTTCTTCAAAATCCATAAAAATGATCTATTTTAAAAGTAACACAAAGTGTAAATTGTGAAAAATAATAATAATTATATGAAGGTATTTCAGTTTTTTCAGATTTATCCCAGTGTTTTGGAAATCATTCACAGTACTCCTTAAATTTACTTATATCACAATTACAAGCATCAATGAATTGTATTGGAGTTGTTTATGGAAAACACAAAGCAGTGAATAAATGAAGTGAAAGGAACATTTTTTTCACAGGATTTTCTGAAAGGTGTAGACATTCCCCTACATAAAATTCAGAGCAAAAAATTAACTAGTTAGTTAAAAGTGCACTTCTGTTTGCTGTTTAGACTTGTCATTCATAAGGAGTGTGGAATGGACAAGCTTTCCTTTTGACTTTTATAACTCAGGTTTATTGACGGTTGGAAAACACACACTAACAGACAGCAGCGCTAAAGGTATTCACCCCGAACCTGACACACAGCGCACACGCATACAAGAGTCCTCTGCTTTAACGATAGTAACAGTAACAAGGTACCAGAAACATTAAAAAAACTGAATTTCATACATTACTATGAGCGTCTGCATGTCCTTCTTCCAACAAAATGCAGACATCAACAGCTGTTAAGAAAACTTCTGTGCAGAAGAGTAGCAAGATGAAAGTCACCACTGACATAAGGTCAGAAGAAGTATTGTTTGCTGTATCCATTAAGGGGAATGGAGAAAACATGTAAAACAAGGTGCTCTGGCCAGAGTCCAACAACCCTAAGTTTACAGTCAAAGCTGTATGAAATGGTTAAGATAAAAAAATATTAATGTGTTTCAAAAGCCCAGTGAAGGAAAAGTAAAGAGGTGGAGAAGCCAGATTTTTTTTCACAGATTATCTTTCTCATACCATAATCTGATGACATTGTGACAGTTTTAACAAGTATGTAAAAAACATATTTTTGTATAAGTTACATACTGTAGACTTAAAACATGACAAGTCTGTGTTGATATTTACCAGCATAAATGGAGGAGATCACAGGCAGATGGAAGGAGAGTAAATACTGGATATTTCTTACACTGTAATTGATATAGTTTTTTTCTTCTTCTTAATTTCTTATTCTCTGATGGATTTCATTTTTAGTTTACATTTACAGGATTTTCTTTATATTGGACAGCATATTTGTCCAATATTTGGTTTTATTTCTGTTTTGTATGGTTTAATTTTTGGCAAACAAAGTGTGTCACTTTGACACCGTTTAGGCCTGCATGTTAACTGAAACAATGTGGAATCTAGAGTTGACAGCCGCATGAAAGGAATCAAGAAATACTTTCCAAGCGACACATCAAATAGCTGTGTTTTGCTGGCTAGACAGCCTAGATGAAACAGGAAGGAGAGTGAGAAGGAAGAAACCAAATAGTAGAAGGAGGGTGGAGATAGGGATATATGAACATTAGATGCAGTATTTAATATTCATTGCTATGCAGCTAAATCAGCACACAATCTTTCATACTGGAATATTATATTTCTGTATTGTTCCTTTTCTTGCTCAGAGCCAGCTAGTAACATAGGCATCAGCCCAGGGGCGTCATAAAAAAGGGGCAGACATAAAAGTAACTTTTGCTGTTTTTATTAAGACTAACAAGTAATAATATGACTTCTTGCAATGAAAGTTTCTGCACAAATTTAGTAATATTGAAAAGTAAATTATTCAATTTAGTATTTAATATACTACATTAAAATGAGTATATTAATAATATATTAAATTATAATAATGATAATACTTTAATTGGCTCCTCCCAACAAGTCTTCCTGGAAGGTTGTGGGGTTGTGGTTGCTCTTTTTTTTTATTTACAGATTCAGAAAGTGTGGTTTCTAAAAATCTACTGATGCAAAGCACATGGAAATAAAAAAATGCAGAATGTCAGCACTCTGCAAGCAAGATCAGTAAGAAAAACAGCCCTCAAACATTAAAAAAATCCTGGAACCTGATCATACCTTGATGTGTTAAAGACTGTTCTATTACATTCCTTTCCCATAAACCCACCACCAGGGTTGACTTTCAACATCTATGACTGGAAAGTCAAATTTATTTTTAGCGCACATTTAGGCAACAAGGCAGTTTTAAGCTCTTTTCACCATAAAGAAACACAATAAAATGTCACCAGTTATGAAACAAGAAACAGCTAATACATTTTGTCAAATGTCATTGTCAAAATCATTATGAAAATGCATATCAAATATGCATTTTCATAATGCAATTTAGCATCGACGCACACCTCATCCAAAAAGTAAGAAATACAATTTGATATAATAGTTATATATCAAATATGCATTTTCATAATGATTTTGGAACATGATCAATGTTCCAATTATTATGAATCAAAGGCAAATTTAAACAGATGGGGTTAAGTCTTGATTTATAAATTGCAACAGGTATGACTGGAAAAGTGTGGGGACAAAAGTGAATTTTTGTCTGACTTCTATAGTTGGAATTTGGAAATATATAGTTTTTAAGTTTTCAGCATTTGTTCCATTTTCCAATAAGACTGTGAGCTTTTGTCTTATGAATCTTTGTTATGCAATTGTCTGTGAACCCTGAACTTGACTAGAATCGATGCCTAATTACACGTTGGAGGGACTATTTTTCTCTGCTGGTCAGAGAACACTTTGGGACTATCCAAGAGGAGCTGGTTATGTACTTTCAGAAAATATAAACCCTTCTTTGAAAATAAATTTCTTGTACCCTATTTATTCACTCATAAAAATAATAATAGATGTGTGCACAACATTATCAGCAAGTGAAGTCACAAAAACAACCAATGGCTCACACCAACAGACTTATTCTGATCCTTTAAGGTAAAGAATCATTCAAAAGAATCATATTGTTTGTGAACATAACAACAGTACCCCATAATCCAATTGCGGCTAAGCGGAATATCATAATAAAGATAACATATTAGACAATGTTTTCTTTCAGGCCAAAGAAAACCCAATGTTAATAATTATTTTTACAGCTACTAGATGCAGTTAGTCAGCCCGGCGCACAGGACCAGAAACAAAAGTGCATCTAAAAATACGCCAAATTATTGCAGAAACAGATTTTCTGGAAAGAGATGAAGCACAGATAGAGGAGGGAGAAAGACGAAATGGGAGCAAAAGCGATGAAGGAAGCACAAAATTAAATAAAAAACTAATCCAAACAATTTGGGAAAGAGGTAATGAATTACAGGAAGAGCTAGCTCCCCCTTCAAAGTACAAATTGACAACGGTGTCTCCCCTCCCAACGTTATTGCTGTTACTTTTGCTGTTGATATACTTAATGTTCCATACATAGATTTTTCACTTATGTGCGGTTTACCTGCTTTAGTGCCACATGATATGGTGTGCTACCCACCTGCAAAAACTGCAGAGGCACACCTGTGGAGCGCCATCATCCAGGCACCGATCCTTTGGCGCCCTCTGGTGGAATTCTGGAAGAAAACAGTAACCACACAGAAGTAGCTTGCCAGATCCCTAATGAGTGAATCTCCAAAAATTAGAATACTACTTAAACGTGTGATATTTCCTAATAGCACTCTCTCTGATATCCATCACTCCCCAGCGATGTATTATTTTTTATATATATATTGATTGCATCTTTCACCTCCTCTATTGTTGGAAATCGTCAAAGTGCACAGTCAGGTTGTGCATGTATTTCCTCATAGTGTCCTCCAAAAATTTTCTCTGGTTTATCTGTTAATTCACTTGTGTGGGGGTCTGCTTGTTGTTTAAATATGTTTAGCTAACAATTTAGCTTCCCTTGAGTCTGCTTCATAGTCATTTGTCTCAGGAACTTCAGTTTTTTTCAATCTCATCTAGTAACATGTAGTTTATTTTTGTTTTACCTTGATTCTTCACATCCTGGCTGTGGATGACTAAGTGTTTTTATTGGATTTAGTAGCAAGTTCAGTTGCCTTCACCCTGGCTAACAGAGCAAGAATAATTTACTTTATCTCGATGGAAAATCAACAGCTTAATGAGACATGTCAAGTTGTCTTGAATTGATGAAGCAACACAACAGATGAATTCTTCACCTCACCGAGACTAGATCTTGAAAATTTTCTGAGCTAAAGGAGAGACACTGTAAAATCAGTTTTTCCTGTTGTCTGTCGTGGGGATTTTGGCCGGTTCCATGCTGCAACTGAACCTCTTTTTAGCTAATTCTGAACAATGCAATGTACCTGCTTAACTTTGCATTTGTTGATTGGCCATATTTTGCTGCATAATTCTGGATTGGCAATATTTTAGCGCACTATCCATCCTTGCTGTCCAGCCTCCAAAGGTGAGGATGCTTGGTTGATGTGGAAACCTTTCTCCCTCACTATTGATGTTGCCTACTCTTCACTACAGGTGACAGGGTTTTCCTGCCTGAGCTTTCTCTTATCCTCCTTGAGGAAATTCATTGCTTCCTCCCGAGGTCAATGGGAAGTAAGACAGTGTTACTGTAAACTCATACATCACACATTTTAAACCAACACTGAAACACCAAAACCATATGTTTTTATTACAGATTTAAAAATCATTACAATTTCACTTAATATTAATTTATTATGAAGTCTGATCCCACAAATAACAAATTAACAGTTTGACTTAATCATTATAAACAACATCTCTCTTTACTGCAACAATAAAAGAGAGAAACGTCGACAAGTCGACGTCTATTTCTGGCCTTCAGACCCCACACTACCCATAACTTACATTATCACCTGTATAACAAAGACTCATTTAATTTAGCATCGAAGCACACCTCATCCAAAAAGTAAGAAATACAATTTGATATAATAGTTATATATCTCTACTAGAGAAACCATGAAACCTAAAGCAATCATCTTATCAATATATGCTCTTCCTCAATTTATTCTTTGTCACAGATTTTTTTTTGCAGGAACACCAAGAGATTTCAGACTGTCCTCAATCCTTCCTGAACAGACGGGAGGTGTATGGACTCCAGATGAGGTCACTGGATGTATGCACACCCAGGTATCTGTAGATGGATACCACCTCCACAATTGCTCCTCTATTGCACAGGGGCTGAAAAGGAAGCATTGTCCCTTCTGAAATCCACCACCAACACCTGGGTCTTCTTGGTGCAGAGGCTATTTTCTGTGCACAACTGCAGAGAAAATAGCTTCCCCAGTGGTGTCTGACTGCTCACACACCACTGTACTACAGTGGTGTATTTACAAAGTCTTTTTTTTTTTACAAATATCGCTCTACTATCATAATATTGTGCCATGCGTTGGCTTTCATAAAATCTTTTTGAAATTTCACTGGTGCTGTTGGTTTTCTGTCAAAGTGCTCCAGATCACTGATTTTTTAGATGAAAGGTGTTGGGTCTAAACCTAATCAAACATTAATTTAAGAACTAATGAGAAACAGTTAAAGATTTTAAATGCAATAGAATTGAACAGAGAACCAGCCCAGGAACAACTCCTCATCTTTGTCTCCAGACTAGTTCTAACGCGCTCCTTTTCAACTGCATATTTATTACACTGAAGTGTTGCTTAGTTACAAATCATTTGCATAGAAGGAGTGGTAAACAGTGAATACAGCTATCACATTTCAGTCACAAATCTTTGTTGTCCGGAGGTGCAGTTCTCATGTGCATCTCCTGAAGTTATAAAAACATTGTTGTTTGTTGTCTCTCTGGGCCGTTTTGCTCTGGCCATGTCAGCTTTTGTCTCCAGGCCATCTGTCTCCCAATTCGGCTCGCTTCCTGCTGCTAGAAATATCTTACACAAAGAACATCCATTCCAGAACAGACAGAATCCTTAACGGTATACCAAAATATACCGTTTAGTATTTATATCTAATTAATTTAAATCCATCAAAAGGGGATTCTCCATTCATCTTCTTGCCAGTTTTATGATCTGATCACCTTGCACATACCCCGTCTCTCTCATCCGCATTTCACTGTGAAGGTAGAGATGCAACTCATGGCATCGATGAAAAAAGATCAATCAGTATTATGAGTCATGCTTCGAACATTTTTTCTATACCTTTTTACAGTTCCTGGAATGTACTGTCCAGACCAGTTTTTTGAGTCAAAGAAAGTTGGCTCTGAGGAACAGATTTCTATTTGTACCTGTTGTTGACACCAACACAACACACACTAGTTCAGAGTCCCAAACTATGAAGACTTCAGCTTGACAGGAGAAAAGTGCCTAAAAGAAATAAGATTTTCAGCTCCATGTTAAGATTAACCTTGTGTCTAAAATAAGTATTATAGTACATTTTTTATGTATTAGCTATGTTCATCATACTCAATGCAGAAAGTTAATGACAGTCAATATGTTTGTTGTCCTCCACGTGCGGCTGACAAAATTTAAGCTAAGATTAGGATTTTAGCAAATGCTATCTTACACTTTAATGTTTGCACACTAAATGGAGTAATCAATGTTAGTTAATAGTTAATATCTTGATTCCCCAGATACTAATGACTACATTTTACTAAACCTTATTGCTATTTTTTAGCATCAGGGTCCTGGATTCCATCTAATACACACACTTTGGCAGGCTTTTTTTTTTAAAGTCTTATGATCCATCTTTTCTTTTCACTACATACTTATTCACTGCCATAGTTAATTGAATAATGGAGCAAGAAGAGCAACCATGTTCAAAAAAACAAAATAAGTGCAGACTGATTCCTTAGCAATCCAATGTTTGACTCAAGAAATAAGATCAGTTCCTGTGGTCTGACATGTTTAGAACTTTTTTATTAACTTATTTTATTCCTATTTTAAAATCAGAAATATAAAGTGAACTGAACATTTTAGCTCCAACAAATTCAAATGTGAGTTTTTAGCCTCACATTCAACCTGTACTCGACCGGTACAACATAGTATGATGTGAAAATTATTGTGGTTCACCTCAATGTGAGATGAGCAGCCAGCAAGAGGAAAAGGAAACCTGAATCAATTGTTTAGTGTTGTGACAGTTCTGCATCTCTTTCACTCAATGCAGTTTTAAAAAAACAACAGAAAATTACTTAAGATTTGTTTGATTGTTTTTTAATCATGTGTGATCTACCATCACACATTGGTAGATGGATCAGTATACTCTTCCAGTTTGTCTTCTTAATTTGAATGAGTGCAGAATGTACATTTAGCTGTCCTGAATATAATTTAAGGGGTTACTCAAAGTTAAGGATTTGTAGTTTACAAACAACAAGAAAAAGATTTTGTATTTCAATTTATGGGGTAAAGTTATGGAAAAAGTTAAGTGAGGAATTAAAACAAAGTCAAATTTTAATACAATTTACAAGGAAATATAAAGAGGTACTTTTCACAAGATATAGAAATATAGGTGAGAGTTAGCACTAATGTGTTTATGTAAATTGAGGCTAACATATATGTGTGGGTATGGATGTATATATTTAGATATATGGTAACCCAGATAAAATGGAAAATTAATTAACCTGTTTATTTTTATTTTTGATTGGATTTATAAATGAGGGTCCATCTGTTTATGGGGTAGAAGTTCATAAGTCTCTGACTTCTCCCTTCTCCTTTTTGAACATGTTAAGATTACTGTGTTACAAAAATATGTCTTTTGCATTCCTTGTTCTTGTGCATAATTTCATACTACTGTCATGTGCGAAATATAGTTTACTTTCAAGATTCAAGTTCTATGAGCTCTAAAACTTAATGATCTTTACCTTGTGGAGGACTAAACATTTCTTTTTATTATTATTTGATGTAGCAATAGCTGCAGTAGTCTTCACTCGGGTATGAATAATTTTCTTTGATTCGATGGAGCAACAGCTTCAGAAATCAGAAGAATCGTGGTGGAATCCCATATGCAAAGGATGCCCGTTTCCTGCGAGGAAACCTTTCTGTCCTGTCTGAGGATTCTGTGTTGATGTTTTCCTGTGATATTCCTGGAGTATTCCACACTTACCACTGCAGTTGAGCCTTTTTTTAAAATCTCATTTGGAACAACTGGGAGGTCCCCTCTTATGTTATTTATTAATTGAACGGATTTTGCTGCATAATTCTGGATTGGGGAGATTTTAGTGCACTGTCCATCCCTGCTGTCCAGCCTCCAAAAGTGACAATGCCCGGTTGCTGTGGAAATCCTTCTGACAAACTGTGGACACTATCTACTTCTAGCTGATAGGGCTTTCCTGCTCGAGCTTGCTCTTATCCGGCTTGAGAAAACTTTATATTCCCTCTCTAGGTCACACTAAAACTCTTAGTTACACTGTAAACTCATACACCACACATTTTAAACCAACACAGATTCATGCTTTTATTCACAGGTTGAGCAATCCTTGCATTTTCACTCATTAGTAATTGATTAGCCAGTCTGACCCTAAAAATAAAAAATCAAAAGTTTGATTTTATCATTATAAACAATATCCTGATTACTCCAATATTCAAAGAGAGAAAAGCAGACAAGTATATCTATTTCTGGCCTTCAGACCCACATTACCCATAACTTATATCACCACATATTTAACTAAGACTCATTTAATTTAGCATCTAAGCACATTTCACCCAAAAATATAAATTGATAAAGTTTATATTTCTGTTTAAAAAATCAAGAATCCTGCAGTAAGAAACTATAATTTGGTAGAGTGTTTTTTTTTAGTGCTGCAAAAAACAAACAAACAAGCAAAAATAAAAAATCAAAAGTTTGATTTTATCATTATAAACAATATCCTGATCACTCCAATATTGAAAGAGAGAAAAGCAGACAAGTATATCTATTTCTGGCCTTCAGACCCACATTACCCATAACTTATATCACCACATATTTAACTAAGACTCATTTAATTTAGCATCTAAGCACATTTCACCCAAAAAGAAAGAAATATAAATTGATATAGTAGTTATATTTCTGTTAGAAAAATCAAGAATCCTGCAGTAAGAAACTATAATTTGGTAGAGTGTTTTTTTTTTAGTTCTGCAAAAAACAAACAAACAAGCAAAAATAAAAAAACACACACAGACAGATTATTTCTGTCTTACTCAGAAGACCAACCCATTTTTGGTCTAGTGCCATGATCCATGATTAAAGTAGACATGACAACAAGGACTGAGTCCATCTCACTCGACAGTGCTCTGTGGCTGAGTTTCTTTTGCAGGAACATTCAGAGATTTCAGACTGTCCTCAATCCTCTGCAGTGCATTGGTGACCTAGATGACACAAAGCAAACAATAATTTAACCAGTTGCAAAGACAATGATGAAGAACGGTGGAACATTTATTCACAATTTAATCCAATATAAAAGATTAATTAAATCAGTTAACAACCTGTCCCTCTAGATCGGCCATTCTATTCAGCAGTTCACGGAGCTGTGTTTTCTCTTCCGTCTTCTGCTGTTCATTTAAGGTGGCAACTCTTAGCAAACAAACAAAAGTAACATGAGTGACTGAGATTTAGATTAGCTGCAACTGACCTAAAAACTGAACTTTCTTTCAAGGTCTATCTTAAACAAATTCTGTCATTTACTCACAGTCTGTTCAATAAAACACATTATTCACAGAGTAAGCAAATATTATAAGTTGAAAACATTTTACATGATAGACAGGTTGGATTATCAGAAATACAAAAATACTGGGTCTAAAAGTCAAATAGAGTTTACCTCAAAAACCATCTGTGTCCCCAAATCTGGGACACAGAACCCTACAATATAGTACAAATTATTTTAATCGGTCACAGAAAACCATTTCTAATACAAATTTATACATCTTTGGCCCTTTCTTATTCAAAAAACCAACATGTTTATGGCCTGTAATTAAAGTAGACATGACAACAAAGCCTGAACACATCTCACCTGACAGTTTCTTTTTCAGAATCACCCTGAGATTTCTTAATGTCCTCCATACGCTCCAGAACTTTGTTTGACTGAAGACACAAAGCAACCAGTAATTTAACCAGCTGCAAAGACAGTTCTGAAGAAAGGTGGAAAAAATATTTATACAGCAATATAGATCCAAAATTAAAGGAGCCATAAATCAGTTCATAACCTGTTCTTCTAGTTTCTCCAGCCGTTCAGTTAAGGTGGTAACCCTAAGAAATCACACAAAATAATATGAGTGAGTGAGACTCAGATCAGCTGCATCTGGTCTAATAACATGCTTTTCTCATGTTTTATAACAAACAAATTACATCGTTTACTCAGTTTATGCAACAAAAGACATTATTTACATAGAATAAGCAAAGATTATAAACTGAAGTGATTTTTTATGATGAGTTTGATTGGCCATAAATTGAAAAACACTGGATTTGAGCTTCAAATTAACCCAAACAATAGGCTGTTTTAAAGTCTGGGCCACAGAATCATAAAATATGGGACAAGTTATAAAAAAAAAAAAAATCAATAAAAAATACATACAACCATTTACAATAATTTAAGTGAATATTCTGCTTGGCTTTCATTTAGAATCTCATATTGAAGTATTTAGCCTGGATTTGGCTAGAAGAGAGAGAACTTTCTGCAGGATTGTACTTTTGGGATGAATCCTGGATGCGCCCCTCCATGCTCCGGCTCTTCGCCCGCCATTCAGACAGCATATATCTGTCCCTCATCAAGGCCTCCCAGGACAACAGCTCCTCTTCCTTTTCTGAGCCAAACTCCTCCTCTGAAAAAAAGGTGTGGAGTATTATTTGTATCACCATCATTTTCACATTTGTTTCTATCTGGCTCTTTTCTTCTGAAGAGCCAGAATATCTTGATCAGCAGTTATTTAGGGATGTTTTCTAACAAACAAAAGGTGATTTATAGAGCTTTCAGCTGAAAACTTAGCCATGTAGTGTATGATTAGACAAAGTGTGGATCTGAATCAAGTCTGTGATTGAGTTTTTTTTTTTTCAGACTTTCAGATACTGTTAATTTGCTTTTCTGAATTTCTTTAATCCTGACAATTATTTTTGTTCTTCGCACTCTTCTCAGGTGCTACATCTGGATGGAAAAAAGATTTTAAAATTTTTTAAAAACCTGCTAAAAGACCTTCAGCAAGTCTAGAGATAATAATGGAAGAATAATCCAGTTACTGGAATCAACTAATATTCATATTGAAACAGCCAGTCAGAAACTCTGATGTTTTTTTTTTTCATTATTATTGAACACGTTATGCCTAAAATTCTGACAACAAAATTCTTTTAAGTGTTTGTTATTTTTGTGCGAAGACTCAAGGTTTACTACTTTTGTAACAATATAATAAATGTCAACTTTAAATAAATTTATTGTTGGTTTAAACTTCTAAAACCCTTTTTTGCAGCAACTTCTTTTTCACACAGAGTGGGACATTGTCTCTACTTCTATCTAGATAATTACTAAGTACTCATCTCAGGAAGGCCGGAAAAAATAATTTCAATTTCTGAAGAGAAATTTGAATAAGCTAAATGAGGAATATGCAGTATATATAAAAAGATAAAGGTGGGTTAAACATTTTCCACAGTATAGAAGGAGACAAACATCAAAAGCAACGGATCTGATATCACATCCTGTAAATATCACAGATCTAGAAATCAGGGACTAAGGCCTTACTGAATTCAGTATTTGATGTCTGAGCTCCACACAGCATCATTTTGATGAAAAAGTAGAGATGACTGAAGATGATGAAAGGAGGTGGGGCAGCTGGGTGGCTGTAATACTCTTTGATCAGCTGATATCTTTGAAACTTCCAGATACTATCCGTGTTATCGTGGACCTCCTCAAACGTGTAGCTGTGCAGGCGAAAGATGAACAGATTCATTATGTTGGGAACCAAATTTAAACAAAGGTGTGGCGCTAAGGACTCACTTAAATATGGCTATGAGGAGGTTGAGGAGCAATATGTTGGCAAACAGCAAATAAACACAGAGCATGACGATGGTGAGCCACTCAGGGAAGACCGGCATTTGGTCGTCATTTAGCACAGGACACTTGGGCTTCAGAGGATCCCCCCCATTCATGCTGCATGAATTTATATCAAATTTAGCATCTGCAGGAGACAAAACACAAACTAGAAAACGCTGTGTCAACAAGAAAACATGTCTTTCATTGCCTCATGTAATATTTTCCCAGACATAATAGAACTACACAGTACGCTTCTCCACTCACTGTCAATGTTATCAGGGAAATTTCCAAATATAATGAGATACGGCTCATAAACAGCCCCACGCATGATCCAGTCCAGCCGATTGTCATTATGGATGAGGATGCCTTGTTTGGCCACACCGTACGCCACGACCCAAATGCTCAGCAGAAACATGAAGAAGAACATGTCCCTCATCTGCAGCATAAAATTACATCAGGGGGAAAAAAGACAGAAAAATAATTGACTGCAGGTAAATATCTCCATTTTAATAAATATAAATAAATAATATAAGTTCTTTTGTAGAAAATCACATTTAGAAAATCAGATGCAGAATAAAGGAAACACTGGAAAACACTAACATTTTTAAGGACCTAAGACCCTGCTGACAAAAATGTCTCCAAAGACCACCGCAAGGACTACAGGTTCATAAATGTCATGTTGTGTATTGTTCTACTATTGTTCCCACATTTGATCAGGTTAATTTTCATTCATGCAAACTCCTCACCATCTTCCTAACTATGATGATTTTAGGTCCCAGCGTTCGATTGATTGTGAAGATTGCCATGAGGCGGAGACAGAAGACCACAAAGTCGATGCACAGGATGATTTTACCTGGATAGAACAACTTAGTTGTCAACCTGAGGTAAAAAATATATAAAAGTTGGTCAGTCACAGATTACTGAGTGGCTTGAAAACCTTTCCATGTCTCTCTGAGAGACAGAGAGGGTACCTGAATGCAAGTCCTAGACAGAACAGCACGATGGAGATGACATCCAAAATGTTCCACAGTTCTTGAATGTACACCTTGGCTTTCTCACGAAACCCAAAATGATCAGGATCATAAAACAGCTGAGAGAGAAAACAGAGATTTAAACTGACATGTCAGAATGTTATTGTCATCAGAAATTTATTCTGAATAAGGTTAAATTTGATTGCTAACTTCCAGAGGCTGAATATTATTAGAATTTCTACTTTACATACATCAAATAAAAAGAGACATGCACATTTTGTCCCACCGTCTGAAGTTAAATCTGACCAAATCTTTCTTATTTTAGGTCAATTAGAATAACCCAAATTATTTATATTCCCTAAATGCCAGAAAATTAACAATAAATTTTATAGAGATTTCTTTTTTTGGGTAACTTTCTAGAATTCAAAAGTTTATATAGATTTGGTCAGTTTCAAAAATAACTGTCTTTTGAAATCAATGCCTTGGGTTGAATCTGTTGGGATTCCCTTCACAAACATCTGATAGGTTATCTGACACATCTGAATTAACTGGATACACCTGTGGGCATATTTTGAGGCCACACCTGAAACACACTGCAGTGCACCACTTGAAGGCCAGTTTCCCTCAGTTTTTTATAAGTGTCTCTGTTTCAGCACAATTCTTACAAAGGTTTCAACAGAAATGTGGCCATTGTCAGCACCTCCAAGTTTATTTGCAGTTTTGTTTGAGATAATCTATTATTCAATTTTTCCCCAAGTTGGATATTTATTTTTACATATGTGGTTAAGAGGCGCCACCTGCTGGTATGGCTGCCTCAAACCAGTTTTAAGATGTGCGTTATTGACCAATGTGAGTAGTTCTCAGGTTTTATTGATGGGTCATTAACAGTTCAGATTGCAAATCAACCCACCCAGTTAATGTTGGTAGGTCTGAGTACTTTTTAAGCTGTTGTTCATTTGTATACTATAATTTTGTAAAAAAAAAAAAAAAAAAATGTTATGCTTATCTTAAGTCAATCAGTGTAGTATATTAAAACTTTAAAAGTTTACTTGTGAATTATGGGGCATGCGATCTGAGTTGTAAAACTTCAGAAGTACAGACCAGACATTCTCACACCTTTGAGAAAGTCAATGCAAAGTTGCAGACAATATGATTAATGCATGCTCTCTGCTTTGTGCCCAGTCCAACTAGAAACCAATTAGAAAACCGTCTTTGCTATCACTGTTGCTGGTGTATAAAAAACCTATTACAAGTAAATAAACAAGCAACGCTTGAAAAAGCCAAACCACCATTCATATCATACACTGGGGCAAAACCTAAAGAACAAATAGGTTCTATTTTTAATGGGTTGGCTCGTTTTGCATAATTTTTTTATGTCGCTTATGTGGTCCACATCTAGCCACCATTGTATATCTAACAGAAATGCATCAGATTCATTTATTTTAAAGTGAGTGCTGTTGATTTTTCTCACTGAATAAAAGCATTCAGAGCTGTTATTTTCAGGGTGAGATTTTGGTATTAATAAATGGAATAAATGGGTTGATGCTTCTTTAATTTCATACATCAAGAACCGAGCTGGAGAAAGGGTAATTCTCCAAACAGTGCCCATTATATTTGCAGTGTCTCACCTGTCTTATCTCCTCCGACACCAGAGTGAACAACCAGATGTAGAGCACCAACTCCACTATAGATGGTGTACTCTGGAAGTCGACCATCAGGACGTAAGCAAACAGGAACAGGAAGGCAAAGTACGAGATGATGCTTCCATAAAACTTGACCTGAGGAGCGCTGTACAGTCCAATCAGTCTGGACCAGCAGTTCAGAGGCTTCATATTCTGCTCACTGTGGGCAGAAACATCAACATCAATGAAACTCATTTCATCAAGAATTGTTGTTTATAAAGAAGGAAAAATTTCACTCATAATATACAATTTCTACAACTCAGAGTGTTGTACAAGATTTGACAGCAAATGTTAAATAGGCCTTTAATTGAATCAATCAGAGATTGTCCTCTCACGAGCTTTTTATCTCTTCCTCCACAGTCATTTCTATCTCCTCTCTCAGCTCGATTTCTCTCTGGAGGACTTCATCACATCTAAAAAGGAAAAACAGATATGAATGTGGAAAATATGGAAATGCAATGCTTTACAGCTTCCAGTTTTTATTTCTACAATCACTCCCAGTAATATTTCACCTGAAAGCCAGAAACTTGGTGTAGATCAGAGGGAAGAAGATCATGCAGATCAGCACCCTCCACACAGGATTGTGGACTGACAGCTCACCACACCAGATCTGAGTAAGAAGATCCTAAAGCATAAAGGTTTTATCAACAAGTTTGTATAACTTATGGGTATAAGATGACAGGCTGTCTTTGGCTCTCTTAAAATGATCTTAAAAACTGCAGCAAACAGAAATGAGGGATGACGAGACTTTTGAACATCACTTTGTGGGTCTGTTTTAATGATGTTTCACATTATAGCCACAAACTATTTCTTAAGATTGTAGGTAGATACGAAGTTGTCTTACTGGTAGATGTATGGGGCCTTACATTGTTTGAAGGAAAAAATAAACTTTCTTGTGCACAGAAAAGTTTTTTTCTTTCTTTCAATCTCTCTACAGGGGCTGCTGCATACAGGAGGACTTACAGCCCCGTATCAGAACTTTTTCAAAGATATCCCTGAATTATGTTCTATCCATCTCCCCATTATTTTGCTGTTAATAAAAATAAAATAAAAACTAACCCACAGCATGTGTTACCATCACTGTGTTTCTAGGTCAGAATGATGACTTCAGGGTGAGGTGCAGTGTTAGTTTATACACATGCACATTTGCACAATGGCAAGAAGGTTAAGTATTTGTCTCATAAGAGGACCTTCTGCCATATATTTCCAGTATTCAGATTACACACAGATTGACTCTGCTTACTAATTAGGTGACTCTTAAGGCAATTATTTAGACTGGATTTTATCTAGGGTCATTAGAATGGATTTGTATACAGTGTTTTTCAGATTATTATATGTAAACAAAAGGAACTTCCTTTTGTTTGAAATGTCCCTACAGTTAATAATCATAAAATCTAAATAAAAACCTGCTTCACCTGAAAGCCTAACTCAGCCACAAATTTTTTATTGTCGGCCTCAAGTGCCAGCCTCAGACACGTTGTATTGCCCCAAAGGCGTGAGTTTCGAACCAGCAGCTTCTGGGCACGCTCCTCATCATTCTTGTAACACTCGCTGAACACGCCTGAAGAAAACACATGCAGGTCAATAAATACCAGCTCCATCTGTATATGTTCTCTTTACCTATGTCTCATACCAATCGCACGATCTTCAAAGTACTTGGCGAGCGCCAGCATTTCCTGAGGCTCGTCTGCATCGATTGACTCCTCTGCCATTTTCTTCAGGATCTTACTGGCAGCCAGAGCAGCAGATATGCAGTCTCTGCACTGAGCGCACACACAGAAATACAGAGTTACACACATAAACCACTTTGACGACACTTTCATTTTACATATACAAGAGTTTTCAATCACCTGATCCCAGGCGATTATAGACAGCTCCTTGTTGTTCTGGACAACTGCCCAAAGGAAAAGATCTCTGGCTGCATTATTCTTATCTTCATTTTCCATCTGATCTTCAGCTTTATGTCCCTTAAAAAAATTCAGCGATTAGATTCTTTTGGGGTTCAGTAGTCAGCCATGGACCTGAAGTTTGGATGGGAATCTTCATAACTGGATAGTTTATTTCCCTTTTACTGTAATGGGATTCCTCCTGTTTCCTCCTGTTTCATTTCCAATTTGAATATTTACATTTTTGCAACTAAATATTCAAGTAGCTGCAACGTAAGTGTCTTTTAACTATTTTTTAGTAATTTATGACTCTGTTTCCATTGGAAATGTAAATTTTTTTCTTCCACGCACATCTCAGTCTCCAGACGTAGCAACCTGAAAGTACACTGTTCTGTGCTGTGGGGAATAACAAGACATATAATGATGAATCCCAGGACCCATTGCAGGGTGGAGGCAGACAGATGAAATTCAACAATTTACTTAAAATAAACAATGAAAATAAATGATAAAAGTTAGCATTCAGCAATGAATCCAAAAATAGTGCAATGGAAACCAGTTGGTGTTATGTGATGACTACAGGATGATCTGACCAAGAGCTCACTGTCTGACTCAAATTGTCTGATTTGTGCAGGAAAGCTATGTTGTGTCCCCAGCTATGCAAGACTGAAATTGCAGGAGGCTGGTATGACTACTTTTTACGTGGGTCAAGTCAGTAATGCAATAACTTGACTGACTTGAGTGTTCCAGTCCTGCCATTTCCTAGACATTGTGAAAATTACACAAAGAAGCACAATTTTAATTCAGTGTTTCACATCTAATCCCTGTGTTAGAAATGTATAAAATATATCAAGTTGCACTGCCTAGATATATTTATCACTATAAAGGCCTTCTCAGAAATATTGTTAAGAAATTACACAAAAAACAGTTACTATGTGTGGTACCAGGACCACATGCTGAACCAACTCTCTCGGCATCCATGTTTCTCTCAATGGTGGGCTATTCTGGGTAATCAGAATCAGAAGTGATTGCATGTTTTATTATTATTATTATTATTATTATTATTATGAAGCATTAAATGAGAAAAAACTTATCCTGACCCTTACATCTAATTTAATCTGTGATGTTTTTCTTGCAGAAAGATGTTGTACAAGCTATTAGCAACAGAGAGGCCTTGATATTTGAGTCATTTTATGAAAAACAATTACTTGTCATTGTAGGATTTTGCTTCTACCCATTTAATAAAGTTCAGAATAGAACATACTCACATCCGGTCTGTCCTCTATCCGAATATGTTGTTCATCCTTGGAGGACGGATAGATGGGCTTTGTGAATATCCCAAGCAGGTGGTGCACTTCAACAGAGACATGTGTCAGGGAGATTTCTTTTTTTGCTTCATCAAGATCCTCCAGTGCCTTCTTCATGCTGCTGCTGGTCCATTTCTTGCTCTTGCTCCTGTTTTTGCCGATTTTAATTTTCTTGACCAGCTTGTACAAAAAAGAGCAGTTGGGCAAGGCTTTGTAGAGATCACAAATCATCTCGCCTTTCAGAAAGTCCTCCAGACACACACCGTTCTCCAGGAGCAGACTCACAAAATCAGGCTTTTGGTTAACCAGGGCTAAATGCATGAACTTGTGGAGTTCATTTGACTAAAGAAAGAATAGAAGAATCTTGTTAGGTTGGTGGAAACAAAGAAGTATCTTCAAGGATACATATGGAATCTTACAAGCTCATCATTGTGAAATATTTTTCATTCTCTGCTCAATAAAATAACTTATTTAGCTGTGATTTTTTTTCCCAGTTTTATTAATTGTTGAATCATTTTTAATTAATTCCAGCAGTTTTTATTTAAATTGTCTTTTTACAAAGTCAGGTTTTTATCATAATCATGAATGATTTATTTCATAATGAATCTTAAACTTAATAACTGTGCATGTCAATCTGTGTCAATTGGAGGGACCAGCACATTCTTTGGCTGGTCCTTAAACATCTTTTTTTTTTTCTCAGTCTCTCTTTCCCCTCATCTCTTGGCACCGCTGGACAGAAGTTCCAGGGGCAACTTGGGAGAGAGGGGGCTCCAGTGGGGTGGTTCGCCCAATGCACCAAACAGGCTAGGAACGCCTCTGCATGGAAGGGCAGGTTTAGGTGAGTGTATGGAGGGGAGGGGGAAAAATTACAAAACTATGGTGTACTGGTAGCTAGTAGAGACTTTTAAATCCAGAAAATATATATACTGTAAATAAAGCCATGACAGAAAGTCACTTTTTTTGTCCAGTGGAAAGAGAGCAGGTTCTCTAGTACCACCTAGTGTCAATCTGTGAATGTTTCTATGTGCTACTACTTAAATCTTACAAAAAAAATTAAGTAAGATTTTATAATCCACAGTGCTCCGAAACAAACTCACCTTCCACATCCTTTCCTCGGTGAAAATCTTAGTCTCAGCTGAATCGACTCTGTTCCAGGTGATAGCCAGCTCCAGATGCTTCTCCCAGGACATATTATCTTGTGAGTTAGCAGTCTTGAAAGCTAGAAGATACACTTACTGATAAATGTCTTCAGGATATCTACAGAAATCCCACTTATTAGCTTTTACTTAAGGCAAATAAGTTTAAGAACACAAAGCACTAAAATACTTTTGGCTGAGATAAACAGAAATCCCATAGACATAAATTGGTGATGTCCACAAGTAGCTAAGTAAGCAGAACAATTATCCGATGATATATAAACAGAAGAAAATGTATCAATGGAAACTTGAAACACAGCATTTCAAACAGTTGAATCATCATAATATGAGCATTAACAGGTTTCAGTGATATAGACTCACACTGTTTTAGTGTGCAAGGCGCCATAGTTACCTTTTAGAAGAGCATCAAGGATTGCCACATCCAAAAACCCCTGATCATCTTTCCTTGCTCTGAATATTGTCAGCAAATCAGACTTCTCAACTATCTTATGAATCTGGAAACAGAGCAGACAAATGTATAAACCCACAGTGCTGTTTTACATTTTGAATATGCCCCGCAAGGGCAGGATTGCTTATTTTATACCTGAAGGACAAAGTTGTACCAAGACATACCTCTGCAACTGATAGGAAAATTCAACTGCATACAAACCATTTGACCAAAGAGGCCAATGGTGAGATGGTTTTTAGTCCAAATAATGCCAAACAATCTGACCCACAACAAAACCACCACAGTATACCACTACATATCATGGACTGGACCATCATCACTTCACTAACCATATTTTTCCAGTTTTCAATCTGGTCATCTTTGATGTTTTTGTACTCTTCTCCAAAAAACTTCTCAGTCAGCTCCTTGATGCGAGCGGTGGTGATCTCACTGACTGGGAATCCGGATGCATGAGCGATAACATCTGCTATCCTCCCAGAGCCCTGCAGGATCACGCACGGTGTGCCCTTTTCAATAGCACTGCAGATGGTCTGAGAGGAGACACAGATAAGAGAGGTCAGTTCACTAGAAACTCAAAGATTAAAAGAAGACATAGGAATCTGTTGACTCACTTTCAGTGTACCTCCTCCTCCATCCAACACCACACAAACCACTTGGGTTTTTATATCAGTCACTGGAGGATAAATAATAAAAACAATTATTTACAGTTATTAATAATTAGGGATCAAAGCTGGAGGAAACCAATAGATGACCAATGGAAAACATGGCCATTTTCCTGCCCTTCTGTAATAGTACGTATTTTATTACTATTATTAATAATATTCACATTATTCTCTTTCATTTGGACACATAGGTCAAAAGACACAAGAAATAAATAATATAGCAGTCTAATTGAAAAACCTCACTGATAATTAAAAAAGTGCAAAATTTTAATATATCATATTTATGTGGGGATAAGAGAACATTTGGAAAAAAATTTACTTACATTTTGGGGGTTATAACTTGGAAGCTTTGGAAAGCTGATGAATTGTAGAGTTTTTATAAATATTTACTTGGTGTTAGCATTTTTTTTTTCAAATGAAACCCACTGAATTTTCTAACATTGAAACATTGATTCCACAAAGACTGTATTATCTGAGAATATTTTGTACTTTTTTTATGTATTAAGGATTTTCTATAAATTTAATAACTTGGCTCTCTGTGACAAAAAGGCAATTAACAATTTTCTATTGAAAAAGCATTTCAGCTAGGAACATTTAGATAAATGCAAATTATTCCAGATGTGGACTTGATCGACTGAGAACATTTTGGGAATTAGATGATGAATTACTGACATTTTTTGAAATTAAGATCTGTATGATTTAAAGAGGAAGACATTTTTATTTATTTTTTTAGCAAATAAAGTATTATTATTATTATTATTAGTAGTAGTAGTAGTATTTAATAATGAAGATTAATCTTCTTTAAACCTTCGGTAGGAGTTTGGTCTGAAATGTACTGCTCTAGTTCCGTGCGCAGCTGAATCTCTGCACCATAGGCCTTTGTATCTCTGGTCCCATCATCAACCAGCAGGAGGTGGGAATGATTGCCGTCAAGACAGGCCAGATCACCCTGACCTTGTGTGTCAATCACATAATGAGCTGGAAAGCAACCCTGCAGACAAACACAATAAAAAGTATGAAGGAAACATACAAATCTCTTCACAGGCATGATGTAAAGTGTGTGTTCAACTTACTTCTTTATTTACCAATGTATCCCTGTTGTGAATTGCTCCCCAGGGTGCCACTCCAATAGCCACTATTTTCTGCTGCATTGAGTTATCCAGGGCACAGTCCCTCACAGCCTGTCCCACATGCTTCATCACACCCACGTGGGTACCGCCGGTAATGATCCATGCACCTATAGGTGATGAAGTATCACCGTGTGTGTTTCTGGCAGATATTAATCGGACCTATGTCTAATTTACTGTCTGTTTCACCTGTAGTCTGAGCAACTTTGATCAATCCTCTGTGAAAAGTCTTCTTCAGGTGGGACTTCAGGTAGAAGTTACTGGCTCCTCCAGTCACTGAGATGACCAGATTGGGAGGTGGAAGTTTCCACTGTTTTGTCAGTAACTCGTAGAGCACTTCAGGTTTGGTGTCTGTAGACACTCGTACATACTGGTAATGAGCAAACAAGACGTGGCATAAGAATGCACAGGTGTACATTTACAGTGTTTTATAAAAGTATTTATACCCAATGAAGTTTTTCAAAAAGAAAATTATAATAATTCTATTAGAATTTTATGCAATATACCAACACAAAGTAGCTTATAATTGTGAAGTGGCAGGAAAATAATACATTTTCTAACAAAAAAAAAAACAATGTGCATTTACACATTGTGTATTAAGACCATATGACAAATCATATTAGATTACGATTTTTCCCTCATATTATACATATAAATGCCCCATCATGACAATGTGAAAAAAGTTTTTCGGTTTCTTGTAAATGTAATAAAAATAGAAAACCAATAAATTACTTTTGTGTGAGTATTTATGGCCTTTGCCATGAAGCTTAAAATGAAGCTGCTTCCATTGATAGTACTTGAAATGTTTCGACAGGTTTAATGGAGTCCAGCTGTGGCAAATTCAGTTGATTGGACTTGATTTAGAAAGGCATGTCTATAAAAAGTCCCTCTGCAGGTCAGAGGTCAAACACCAAGCATTAAATCAAAGGAATTGTCTGTATACCTCAGACAGAGAATTAATTGTCTTAAGGCACAAATCTGGGAGGTGATCAAGAACCTGATGGCCTCTCTGTCAGAGCTCCACTGTTCCTCTGCATAAGGAGGATAACCTCCAGGAAGTACAACCATCTCTGCAGTAATCCACCATTCAAGCCTGCGTGGTAGAGTGCCATGCAGGTCTCCATGATACTAAAGTCATCCTTTAATAAAAGACAAAAGAAACCTGAAGGATTCTGATAACATGAGAATCAACATTTTCTGGTCTGAAGAGACAAAGATGGAACTCTAAAGTGTGAATGCCAGGCATCATGTGCATCAGGCACGGCTCATCATCAGATCAATTCCATTCCTGGCGTGAAGCATGGAGATGGCACAATCATGCAATGGGATAGCAAATTTTACAGCAGAAGGAATTGGCACACTAAACAGAATAAAGAGAAAAATGAATGTAGCAATGACCAGGGACATCCTGGATGAAAATCTGAGGTCAACATCTTGAATTCATAATTTGTCGGCAGGACAACAACCCAAATCAGTTGGTCAAGATCTCTAAGAGCAATGTTTATATATTACTTAAAAATAAATCATTTATATAATTAGGTTGATAAAAATATCAATTTAATAAGCCAGTTACTCAACAGTAATAGTGAGTGGAAAACTTATGAACGTTTTACGGACAACAATGACATAAAAATATCTCAAAAATATTTTGAATAGGTTGTTAAATTTGTTCATAATTTACATGCCAAAGCACAAAATTTACAGCAACTGGAAAAAAAAAATAGCAGCTCCACTTAATATGGTATGATGTAAAGAAATTCACAAAACAATCAGTTACATCATTACAGTTCACTCCAGAATGAGGAAACTGAGATTTTACGCCTAGAAGAACAAATTCTATATTTAGTCAATGATCAATGGATCATAAATGGAAGAGGCAAAATTTCATTTATGGATCCCGTTTGATTTGTGTCAAACAGATTCAGCTTACATGATGTCTTTAAAAGGACTTACACAGAAATTTACATACGGTAGAAGATACTTATTTAAATGTCTTCAGCTCAGAAGCTACATTAGGATAAAAAAACAATGAGTTAACCAAAATCCCATCGAGAAGAAATGGTCTGCAAAGACAGCTCAAGTAAAATTGCAATTTCAGAATTTTATGATCTCATACTTTTAAATTCCCCAGAAGACTCAACACTCAAATTGAAAACTTAGATGTAAGGTTACTGCAGTACAAATGCTTAATGCAAATCTATATTACATGAGTCAATTCAAATAGGTATAATTTTAATATACCAGACATATACACCAAATGCTTAGAAGAAAAAGGGACACTATTTCATTGTACTTGTGAATGGAGAGAAATTGCTCTTTTCTGGATGAAAACAACAGGACCAAATAACAAGCGATGGATCAGACAAATACTGCAGAGGTGTTATCATTCATCATGTGTATTGTGACATAATAATATTACCTTTAATCTGAGATTAACCTTGATTTACCTTGCTACTCTTTGGCCAAGAAATATCAAAACAGATGTCTCCAAAAGCATCTGTTGGCACCTCGTGTACGTCTTCGTCTTCATTATAGTTATGCTTATTGAAGCCCTCTGGCTGGCTGGAGTCAACCTCAGAATTTTCATAACAACATACTTCCTTGTTGCTGTAAAAAATACAAATATAAATTGCATAATATCACATGTTTATGTTAGTAGAAAAAGTTTAGACTTGTGCCCTTTATGGGAAAGGATACCAATCCTTTATAACCCCGATTTGCCTTTGTATTTCAGACTGTTGGACTGATCTTATTTCTCATGCACGAAGCAATTTTTCTCACCACTCCATGTTTAAGCAGGTAAATTAACATCTAAAAAGCTAATGGAGTTTGGTTGTAAAGTTAAAAGATTGCCAGAACTGAACATGGTTCATCACATATATTAAACAAATGGCTAAGTTTTAATTGCTTTTTTGACAACACAAAGCACTACAGTTCTGTAGATGTTGGTATTTCAGAGTATTTTAACTGGAATCACAGTAGGCTCAAAATGAGAAATAACTGCAGTCAGAGAAGTTTCCTCTCAATATTTGCGAAATGTGCAGAAGCTAGAAGCACAGCTTAAGGAGTGGCAAATCATCCTACCTGGCATCCTTCTTAAGAGGGCAGCTTTCCTTTTTTGTTATGTTGTTCTTTATCCACGTGGAAATTTGCTGGAAAGACGTAATAGACAGATGTTTAGGTGCTGTTTTGATTGCCAGAGTATGAAACAAATGTGAATGAATCTCATCTCCCTTCATCCTGCTACAATGCAATGATTGGTCGTGATCAGATTGTGGCAAACTGTCAACTCTGCATAATTTTTTTTTTTTCACCGTCTTTCTTTTAACATGATAGACAATAAAAAACTAGCCTTTGAGGTCTTTCATCCTCAAAGAAGGGAGATCTCTTCTTGACCCAAGAGAATGCAAGACAGTTCTCTTGGGATGATAACTGTTCAATAATATTTTGGATAGTTCTCAAACCAATCTCAGTAGTTTCTGCTGACCCTATCAACCTGGGTGAGAGCTTATGTAGTGGTCCTGAACTCCTGCAGGTCCCCCAATCATCCCACCAATATATTTATACATAAACTCAACAATGTTTTTTCTGTTTGTTTATAAAAAATAAATATTAACCAAACCATAAATTACCTATAAACTGAAACTATTGGAAATATTCAGACCTGGTTGGATACAGAAGAAGAGCAAGATGATGTTGCAGGAAGTCCTGGGGTGACATTTAAAGGCATCGATTCATCTGAAGAGAAAAAGAGGAGCATGAGTCCAGGAATAAAATAAAAAACATAAGAAATGTGTTATGTACAGTGTGTTTACTGTACAAGTAACATACACAATGAATTTGCTGAAATGCAATTAATATCAGATTGAAATTACCGCTGTGAAATTAAATAGAGCAATAAACTTCAATACTATCTGCGACACACCAAACTAGGAATAAGTCACTTCAAATTTGTTCCCAGAAACAAGTTGCTTGTTCCTCGGAACACAATGTTTCTCCACAACATTATATGATACAGAACGCTACTACTTGCATTCTCACTAAAACCAGGAAGATAGAGCACATTGTCCCAGTTCTAAGGTCCCTTCACTAGCCCCCAGTATGTCCTTTAAAATACTGTTAGTTTATAAAACAGCTTAGCACCAAAATAGACTAAAGATCTGTTACTGTATGAACCTTCCAGACCTCTCTGGTCTTCTGGTTCAAGGCTGCTCTGCATCCCCAGAGCCAAACATAGAGAAGCAGCATTCAGTTTCTATGCACCACAAATCTGAAACAAACTTTCAAAAAACTCCAAAAAAGCTGAAATACTGAGTTCCTTTAAATCAATACTGAAAACACACCTGTTTAATGTTGTCTTTGATTCATAATACCTGGAACATTTATCAAGATATTTGATGTGCAGTTGTTTGATGATTTTTATGATGGGATGTGACAAGATATAGAATTTATTGCTTGTTAAGAAATTGGTGAATGTCCTATGTTTTGTAATGTAAAGCTCTTTGAACTTCCTTGTTGCCGAAATGTGATATACAAATGAATCTGAATTTACTTTCCAGTCATACATGTCGATACTCAACCCTGGAGGAGGGGCTTGGAAAAGAATGTAGTAGAACAGTCGTTATCAAAGCAAAGTATGATCAGGTTTCAGGACAATTTTTTGAAAGTTTTAGGACTGTTTTTTTTGCTAATCTTGCTTGTAGAGTGCACACAGCATTCATGGTCATATCTTCCTCAGTTTTCATTTCTATGTGTTTCACATCATTGTAAAGCTTAGAATCCACACTTTTTGAGTCTATAAAAACTCTAAGCCCCCAGGGAAGACTTGTTCCCGGTGTTAGTCATACATGGGAGTGCAGTGATGATGTTAAGTTGATATTAATCTTTACTTATGGAGTGAGTTTGCACAACTGACTTGTTTTTGCAAATCTACAGTCATGCTTCATTGTTCCCCTTGAAGACATTGGTATTTACTCAGTTTTCATTATCACTTTCTCCACAGAGCAGAAGAAACCTCTTGCAAACTGTGGAAGCCATTTCTCATTAGTTTGACACATATTACCCTCCTTTTTCCACAACAGATGTCATTAAACCACTCCAAACACAATTTTTCTCACTATGGTAGCCAAACAGAAATCACCTGTTCCTAAGTATTAGAAACTACATAGATTAGTATGAAACCAGCTTGGATGGAGGAGATCCCAGGCAGATGGGAATGAGAGTCAATACCACTTATACATATTGTGTAATAGATATTATTTTCTTAATTTCTTATTTTCCAATATTATTTTTGGTTTTCATTTACAGTATTTTCTGCAATACTCACAGTATTTCAGTTTTCAGCTCAGTTTGAAATAAAAGAAAGAATGGAATCAATGAAATAAGTATCAAAGCATGATGGTGTGAGGGTGGAGAGCATGAGCCTTCTTCAGAGGCCTGAAGTCTGCCATCATAGGTTCAGGTCCCAGCCTGTTGAGCTTTGATGCAACAGGCTCAACAGGCTGTTGCATCAAACAAATCAATATATGTCTGCATATATTAACCCATCTTCCTGTCACTTTACAGATAAAGGCAGTAAACATTAAACAAAAGGGCCTAAAGAAAGTCGACCATTAAAGAAATAATAAAGTCTTGTCCAGTTTGTGTTTTCAGTATCTTGAGAAATATGCACCAGCTCTCTTTTAGGAAGCTAGTTGAGCCAAATTATTCCTACTCCAATTCCCCCCCCCCCCCCCCCCCCAAAAAAAAAATGAAGGCAACAGGCAATCCCATCACATTATAACATTTGTTTTACTGTACCTTTGTATTTTTCTTTGTTTCTTCTGTTTTTCTTTGTTCCTCCTTGGGCATCAGACATTGTGCTTATATCACATTCTGACATGATTCTTTCTGAAGAAAGAACATGCCTTACAAAACTTGTCCGCCCACAGAGTAATTTAACCTGAGAGGAGTGAGGGGAGGGAGACACACACCAAGGTACACACCAAGTAGTCGAGAAGTAGGGGGGAACTAGGAAAGATATTATTATTAGATGTAATATTTAATATTAATTGTCATGCAGCTAAATACCTACATAATTTTTAATATCAGGAAACGACTTCTACCTATGCTAAGGGTCCCAACAGTCCAGTGGGTGCCATATACAGGGGAGAGAATAAAAAAAAAAATTAAAAAAAACTTTCAGTATTTTTTTTTTTTAGTCTACTGAGTAATAATATGATTTCCAAATATAATAGATTCTGCACTAATTTATATTAAATTCTCCATCCAGGTACCCCATCATTCCCTACTATTTGGTTTATGCCCGTTGTTCACACTCCTCTTACTCCTCTTCCCCTCGCTACTCTCATGTGTTGCATTCTGACAACCGGGACAAGTTGAGTGAGTGTTGTAAGAAAAGTGACTTCTGAAAGCATCGTGTCAAGTCGATTCAAATCGTCTGATGGCCAAGTAAAAAAAAAGAACAACAACAAAAAAACAAAACAAAGAAAAAGAGCAAAAAAGTGACACTCACACTCCACTCTTTCTGTGTCGTCCCTAACATGTGCTCGGTGGAGTCCAGCATTTTATTAAACTGAGTCTATGTTTTAATTGTATTTCTGTTCCAAAATTGGTTTGTATTTTGCACTGCATCATTGGACATTACAGTTTTCACACATAAATAATAAGGTTCAATGAGTAAATAGAACTCAGGTCTGAGCAGGCTGTAACCAGCAAAGACATGTAAGCCAAGAATAGCTTTTTTCAACTTGAACATGTTTTTTATCTGCAGAAACATGTTCTGAGGACACAGAATATTCCTCATCAGTGATAATGTGACCTAAAAATGAATAAAACATTTCAATACACAAATTGACAGATTCTGTCTTTTTTCTTTTATTTTGCTTCATTTTGAGGTTGTATTACACATAAGGTTATCCTCAGCAACAACAGTGCAGTACCTTTAGACAATTGGAGAGAATCTAAACTGGATTTCAGTTCAGCATTATAGATTGCATAATAACTCTGAAAATCAGGTAAATGTCCAAGTTTGGAACTAAAAAAAAAATTCTAAGCTGAAAGTCATGGTCAAAGAAAATGCGTTCAAAAAGTCAATCATAGAATAACATCTGGCATAAAATGGAATTTGAGACAAAACCAAAGCTTGAGATTGTATATTAGCATTCCCTATATATTTTAAATGTCTGCATATATTAAAAAATATGTATACTATATATTCATTTTAAATTATCTGTTCTTTTTTGCTCACTGAACTGATTGCACAGAGTTACCATACCATCATGATGAGGTCATAATATGCCATCTGTCAGCTTTCATACCATATTTTTGAAATAGCTTCAGAGCACACTGTTTGTTGTCCGAGTAGAAAGGACATTCTCCATTCCTTTTCCTGGCAGTTTCATGATTTATGCATCCTGTGCACATCATGTCCTTCACATACATTCTGTCACTGTAAAGGTACAGATGTCAATCACTGTGTTGAAGACGAACAATGACATTTCAAATATTTTTTTTACATACCTGTTGCTTCTTGAGCAGGAAGATTCTGTCCGGACTGATTTTTTGAGTCATGTCAATTGGTTCTAAGGAATAGATTCCTATCTGTACCTGTTGATACCAACAGAACACAGACTTGGACAGAGTTCATACCTGTGAAGATTCCAGAGAAAAAAGCCTACTGGCAACATGGCAGATGGCCAAAGTAAGTAAGTTCCTCATGACACAACACCAGCCAGGGGAAACTGACAATCACGCAACAGGTAATTGCAGCTTTGTGTTTCATGACTGAAATCTCTTACACAAGGGATTGCTTTGGCCTTTTAAAATTAAGCTTACTGATTTCAAAGTAAGAGTCACATTGTTCTTTACTTACTCTCTACATAGTAAGCTGAGAAAAGAGTACATTGGAATATTGGCTTTGGGCATGTGTGCTTGTGATAGCACACGTTCTACTAGTACAGTCAACATGCTATATATAATAGCCCATATGTTAAAGGTATCATTTACAGTCGTATAAAAAAGTTTGGGCACCCCTATTAATCTAAATTATTTTCATCTCTAAATATTTGGATGTTTGCAATAACTATTTCAGTTTGATATAACCAATACCTTATGGACACAGTAACATTTCAATACTGAAATGAGGTTTATTGGACTAAAAGAAAATGTGCAGTACACATAAACACAAAATTTGACAAGTGCAAAAATATGGGGACCTCAACAGAAAAGCGACATTAATATTTAGTAGATCCTCCTTTTGCAACAATAACAGCCTCTAGTCGCTTCCGGTAGCTTCTAATGAGATCCTGGATCCTGGATGAAGGTATTTTTGACCATTCTTCTTTGCAAAACAATTCCAGTTCAGTTAAGTCTGATGGTCGCTGAGCATGGACAGCCCGCTTCAAATCACCCCACAGATGTTCAATAATATTCAGGTCTGGGGATTGGGATGGCCGTTCCAGAACATTGTAATTCTTCCTCTGCATGAATGCCTGAGTAGATTTGGAGCGGTGTTTTGGATCTTTGTCTTGCTGAAATATCCATCCCCGGCGTAGCTTCAACTTCATAACTGATTCTTGAACATTAGTCTCAAGAATCTGTTGATATTGAGTGGAATCCATTGACCCTCAACTTTAACAATATTCCCAGTACCGGCATTGGCCACACAGCCCCAAAGCATGATGGAACCTCCACCAAATTTCACAGTGGGTAGCAAGTGTTTTTCTTGGAACGCTGTGTTTTTTTTACCGCCATGCATAACGCCTTTTTTTATGACCAAACAACTCAATCTTTGTTTCATCAGTCCACAGGACCTTATTCCAAAATGAAGCTGGCTTGTCCAAATGTGCTTTTGCAGACCTCAAGCGACTCTGTTTGTGGCGTGCTTGCAGAAAAGGCTTCCGTCACATCACTCTCCCATACAGCTTCTCTTTGTGCAAAGTGCGCTGAATTGTTGAACGATGCACAGTGACACCATCTGCAGCAAGATGATGCTGCAGGTCTTTGGAGGTGGTCTGTGGGTTGTCCTTCACAGTTCTCACCATTCTTCTTCTCTGCCTCTCTGATATTTTTCTTGAACTGCCACTTCTGGATTTAACATGTACTGTCCCTGTGGTCTTCCATTTCCTTACTATGTTCCTCACAGTGGAAACTGACAGTTTAAATCTCTGAGATAACTTTTTGTATCCTTCCCCTAAACAACTGTGTTGAACAATCTTTGTTTTTAGATCATTTGAGAGTTGTTTTGATGTGCCCATGATGCCACTCTTCATAGGAGATCCAGACTGGAGAACAACTTGCAATCAGCCACCTTAAATACCTTTTCTCATGATTGGATACACCTGGCTATGAAGTTCAAAGCTTAATGAGGTTGTCAAACCAATTTTGTGTTTCAGTAAGACAGTGAAAAGTAGTTAGGAGTATTCAAATCAATTAAATAATAAGGGTACCCAAATTTTTGCACCTGTCAAATTTTGTTTTTATGCATATTGCCCATTTTCTATTAGTACAATAAACCTCATTTCAGTACTGAAATATAACTGTGTACATCAGTTATTAGATATATCAAACTGAGATAGCTGTTGCAAACACCCAAATATTTAGAAATAAAAATAATAAAGATTAATGGGGGTGCCCAAACTTTTTCATATGACTGTAAGTTAACATAAGCTTTTTACCTAATTTTTATATAGACATGTTAGGGTTAACATCAGGAAAGGTGGGGCACAACACTGGAGAGCAAAAAGACTATTTGCCATCTAAAGTTGCGCTAACTTTGGATGGCACTATTTTGTTAATTAAATGAAACCTGGAGGTGTAGGTATTATTAATTTAGTTCAGTGCCCCACAAAAAAGAAGTAGAATAATGCAGAAAAATGCTAAATATACCCAGTGCAGCTACTACAAAGTCAGTTGCCAAAGAAACTTACTGACAACAGCTCCATTCGCTGAGAGAGCAGAGATCATATTCTAGTGTATCAGGATTTGAACACCAAAAAACTTTCAAGCACAGAGCATAATTATCAGTCTGCTACAGTATTATGTTTTCAGGCTTAAGTTTCATTTTACAATTATCAAAAGGTGATCATCTGAACACAGCTGTAGTTGATTAGCTAATTTAAACAGAGCCCCACTCATAATCCGTCAGAATATGCCCTTTTTTTCAACAGAACCGAAACGCAGCAAATTCTGTACCACTGACCACGTCCAGATTGTTCAAATCAAGCAAAGTTTAAGCTAATGTTAGCATTTTAACTAATATTAGCTCACACATCAAGGTTTGCATACTGAATGGAATGAGTCAATGTTAGTAAATACCCCAGATGGTAATGACTACATTTAAGTTAACCTTGTTGCTAATTTTCATCATCAGGATTCTAGATTTTAACCGATATACACACTTTGGCAGACCTCTTTTAAATCTCCTCAGAAAATTTTGAGTTTCACGTTCATCCTTCTTACCCACTGCCATATGTAACTGAATAATGGAGCAAACAGAGCAAATGCTTCCCCATTTTTAAAAAAGTGCATACTTATTTCTTAGGCAGCCAATGTTTGACTCCAGAAATATGAGCAGCTCCAGTATGCTGACATATACTTTTTATTAACTTCTCTTATTCATACTTTAATAGGAGAAACTAAAAAGAAAGTGTTTTTTAATATTTTAATCCAAACCCATTCATATTTGTACAACGTGGTATAAACCATAAATTACAGTGGTTCATCTCAATACTTTTTAGTGTTATAACAGTCCTGCGTCTCTTTCACTCACTGTAATTCAAAGAAAATGCAACAGAAAATGACTTAATTCAGATGAAGACTGTTTTGCTTCCCAGCCTCCTGCAACAACTTGCCCACACAGTGAATACCGTCTGTCTGATGCTCTTAGATGTAGCAGTAAGTGTTTTCCAGTTAAATCTAACTATAAAAATATTACATACTGAATTGGCATATATCCAAGACAGGACAAACTGGCAAAAGTTAAGTTAAATTAGGGTTAAGGTCTGGATCTTACACACTAAATGTAGTAGTCTATCCTAAGTCATATTCTTGGATAAAATGTCAAAAGCCAGCACCAAAATAAAGACACCACAAGTGTTGTTATTGCAGCTGCAGTGAATTTTATGGCGGAGCGTGGAATTCATCAATTTGTTTTAATCTTCAAGACACAAAAAATTGCATTACCGCATTACAGCTACCACATAATTGTTTTGAATCCTTTCTCTGGTTGGGTTCACTTACTCTCTAGGTAGTAGATGGGCTAAGCATGTAGGTGCACGTTTACAAATCAGTATGCTTAGATCCAACAAACACTTGTCATTAGTGTTTTCTCTTTGATGTTGATTTATAGAAGTTCTTCAGGCCTGCCAAATGCACACTTGCCTAAGCTTGTATAATTGGGGAATGTCATTCCAAATTAAAGATAATTTGCATTCAACGGTGTATACTTGCTACTGATTTGGGTGAGTTGTAGAAATATTTGTCAAAATCACTAAATGTAAGATTTTAGGTAAATATCAGCGATCACATCACAGTCACTTCTTTTGTAAGATAGCTCATATAAAAGTAGGACTCCAGTAGGTTTGGTCATTTGGAGCACATCGTTTTTAAATAGATCAAAAGAGCAAAATTATCATCAACAACCTTTCTACCAATGTTCCTATAACCCTATTAGCTTTTTAAGACTTAAAATATTTGCAATTGCAAATTCCACTGTCTCTAAATCAGTTTGGGAGTCCAAGGCAGAAAAACGAAGCTCCCTGCGCTAGATATGGGTAAACATTTATATTTATTTTAAAAATATAAAATATTTTAATTGGTCTTTCTTTTAAGACCAATTAAAAGGTCTTTTTAATTAAAAAATCAATTATGGAAAAATCCAAACTTTTCAACTTTATGAGCTATAGACCTTAAATTGTCATAAGTAACAGAAGTAAACACCTCAAATTTTTGTGTAATAAAGCTAATGAGCTTCACTACTTGACCTGATTTATAGAAATGCATTAATCTATTAAAATGTGTCTTTATTGTATAGCTTTTAACACAGTAGTGCTAATAAATGCAAAGGATGTATTTTCGTCAAGCTGTTTTAAATAAAATTCCTTTATAGTGAAACTAAACCTGAGATTTTAGTTCTGGGCAGGTTTTGAAGAAGTCGCACTGCAGTACACATGTCCTTGCTCTTAACTACTCACCTTAAATTTATAAGTATATACTTTACATGAGTTAAAACCTCAGATCCACACACAATGTTTTCCTCTGACGCACAAAAAGCACACACACATTTGTTTACGGCACAATATTTATTCAACAATATACAGATTAATCTCTGTCTACATCTCAGACTTATTTTTTTTATATTTATCTTGCTTTTACCTTTATACATTTTGTATTTACAAGATTTTTAAAATAAGTCTTTTTTTTCTCTCCATTTGTACATCATAATTACTACAGTGTTATCCAGCAGCTTCCATGGAAACTTTTGGATACGTTTCATCATCGCTAATCATTTTATACACCGACCCGAGCCACAGAGCAGCAGGCTGACAGGAAGGCGCCCCACAAACCCAAAACCGTCCGGCTGCGGCCTTCTCTCTGCAGGGATGGACCTCGAGAGGCTCTTTGCTCACAGGGTACAGATCAGCAAGATACTGTACAACAAAAATATAACTTACAAAATAAGGAAAAGCGGGAAAAATGTTGCATAGAATCAATTCTGACGTCAAGAACAGAAATTTTGGTGCTGCTATTTTTATTTTATTTTATTTTTTAAATAATTGTGGCTTTTCTCTCTTTCTTTTTATTTACCTTAGAAACTCCTGAGACCGTCCAAACCCCACAACTGTAATTTTTTAGATTTTTTTTTTTTGGTTCTGAAACAAAAAAATAGAATAAATAGCTGTACCCTTTAGTCTTCAACAAAAATAGCCTTGTGATAGATGAGGAATCCCATAGAAGTACTACTTTCAAGAGACTAAGACCCTGCACTGAGTGTATACACGCTTTACACATCTAGAACTATCTTCAGAGAGGTGGATGGGTTAAAGTGCATTAAACTGTATGAACACAAAGCCCACAGTTACCACATGCAGGAAGGAAAATGAACTGTCTCATCCAGCAACAGCGACTGACCAATAAACTAGTGAGTCTTATTCAACACAGAAAGGAGGTTTTATTGGAAATGCACCTGGACCTTATCGGAGCTTATGGGCCTTATTGACAGTCCTGAGCTGGTGTTCATTTTCCTCCCTGATCACATGCAAATAACACCACACACTGAGGGATATTGGTTACTCTAAGTCAACACACACACCCCCAGCATGACTGCGGGTAACCTCGGCACTCGGTAAAGACGCGAACACATCACCGGCATCAAACACAGCAAAAAAAGGTGCCACTGGACTCACGGCGAAAATACAGCGAGAATGGGGACCCGGGTCACACGTCACGGGGATGACAGCTTACTCACGCGGGTGGAGAGCTGAAGCTCTCTCAGGGGAACGCACACCGAGGACGAGCAGTTGTGAGGGCTTCAAGCACACCAGGAGCGTCGATGTGGGAGATTTATATACAACAACCAGTCAGTCCTCGAGCAGCGACAGCTTCCATCGACATAATACGCTAACAGCAGAAATACAGTTCCACGCAGTAGCATTCAAACTCCTTGATCTTTTTCATATTTTATATCATTTTATGTGACAGACCAATTCAAAGTAGCTCATGACTGCAACCTGGAAGGAAAATAAAACTAATTTGGTTACAAGTAAAAAGCTGTTAAACTGTGAGTGATTTAATCTCTTTTGGAAAACAGAGGGTTTTTAGGAGAAGAGCGCAGTGAAGAGGGCCACTGTAACTTTGGAGGAGCTATAAAGATCCACAGCTCAGGTGGGTCATTCTCTAGCTGCACAAAGCAACTATTCATCCTGTATTTCATAAATAAGTCATTAGCAGCTTTCTAACAGCTTTCTGCACTGGTCAGATGAGATGAAAACTGACTTGTTTTTCCACTGATTTGCAAAACATGTGTAGTGAAACATTTTACATAAAATTTAGAGAGAGCACATCTCCCCCAAAATACAGTTCCAATTATGCTGAGAAGAGTTGATGAGATGAAAGCAACTCAATACATGGAATTACTGAAAGAAGAACTGATAGAGGCTGGAAAAGACAAATAGACAGAGGTGAAGATGTGCAGCCTAGTCAAAGTCCAGTCCAAATAAAAATCAGAGGCAAGGTGCTCCTTGGCTCTTCCTTATCATTCCCTCGATGCACAAAGAATGCACAAACACAGTGAGTATTAATGCAATATAGATATGCATGTGATTGTTAAAAGTCTGCAACTTTTTCCTTCCAGATCACAATTGTACGCTACTTTCATATTTCATTGAATCAAATCTTATTAAAAGACATTGATCTTTGTGAAGAAATATGAAAAGGTTTGAGGGGTAAAAATGCCTTTGCAAGGCCCTGCAGGTTACTGACCGAGACAGAAAAACATCTCAAACTTCTGAAATAATAATAACAATAACAAAAACCTAACAAGCAAAAGGTGAAGCTGCATCTAAGGGCACACCGAGCCAAGTCTCTGAACCCCGCCTTTAAAATAAGACCAGTAAACAGAAAAAAACAATCAGGCATTTTCAGTAAGTCACCTGGGCAGCAACGACACCAATATAAATCTCTTAGGAGAGGATGCGTAATGGCACATCTGGCTAAGACGAGGACAAGATTCGGGTTTGGCTCGCTGGGCTGCTTCGTGCATCTGAAGCAGCTGTGCTTTACAGGGCACTACACATGCAGAAACAAGCACAGCAGGTAAAAACAAAACAAAACAAAAAAAACAACATCCCTCCGCTTGGGCAGGAAGCACTACACAAGGCTAGAAAAGCTCTGTGCGCAGATGCAGGCATTTCACAGCAGAGAAGAACTCCATGCACACGGATCAGAAAAACAATTGCACTTAAAACAACTACATAAAAGAGAAAAACAATGAATTAAAATAAACTAAGCTGCTTAATCCACGGATACACCTGAAGTCTAACTGTGGCCTGTACTGCAGCTGAAGAGGAACAGAAAGACGAGATATTTAGTCACAAATCCACATGATTACATCTAGAGTTGAAATGGGAAACTGTTGTGGTCAGATCAGCTTCAGTGAATAAATCTGACTGGCAGGTGTGTATTTCAGCATACAATGAGGTAGAACATAAACAAGATGACGATAGTGACGACACTGAAACGCAGTGACTGCTACGAGCCTCCAGAGGGCAGCAAATAACCAGCACAAGCCACAACTTCCAACAAACAGAAAACCAGGAGCTACTCGGATGAAACCGACGACAAAGATACAGTCATTGCCTTTAGAGTCGCACACAAACCTGCAAGAATCAGCTTCAGATTTAAAAATCAAAGCCACAAGACGAAAGTCTCAGCTTGTGTAGCTGCACAGGAATGATTTCTTCAGATTTGTCCAGTTAAAAACTGGAGACGATTCAAAACTTTCAAACCACATTCCAGTTTGGTTTGAGAAAATTCTCAAGTTTGTTTAAACTGATTAAAAAAAGAAAAAAAGAACAAGATTCATCAAACCTTTCATGACTGAGATCAGTAAGAATGATTGCACAAGAGCCCGGGAATGAAGGGGGACGAAAAATGAGAATAATTCCCACTTTTCTCCACATGAGCGACATGTTATTGCTGATTGGCTTGACTGATTCAGTCAGAAAATTAAATAATCTGAAATGTTATGAGACTTTACATTGGAAATCCTTCCTCTTGTTATTTCCTCCCTATTGGGAGAGTGTGTGTGTGGAATGCTCAGTTTGTTTGAAGGGACTGTAGCTACAGCGATGGGGAAGTCGTCGACATGTTTGGTGTTTTCTCAGAATGTAACCAGCTGTGACTGCAGATCAACCTTAATGGAAGCTGCAGGAGTAAAGACAAAGCTCCAGAGATCTGGAGATCTTTTTATTCCACCTCATAAACACAGAAACTGACCAGGGTGCCATAGTAGAGAGGTCGGGTTGGAAACTGAATAAATATTTGTGTGTGTGTTTCTGTGGTTCCCTGCGCTGACATTAGACCTGTGATATGATCTGCATGTTGAAGCTGGGAGAGCGCGACTGCTTAGTGAGAGGGGCTCCGGGGGACAGGAGGGCTTGGGCCTCCTCCGGCCGGTTTAGGTGCTCCTCCTGCAGGCTGACAGTGGAGTGGCGGTGGGAGCCACCCAGTAAGGCCCCCGTTTCCAAGTCGGAGCCACCTGCCGCCTCCCCTCGCTCATTCTCGCCTCCGTTCAAGTTCAGGTTCATGCAGTCGAAGGACTTGCTGGAGGAGGTGCTGCCAGTCCGCACCAGCGGGTGTCCTGCAGGGAAGCTCAGGTGCTTCTTAATGGGGCTCAGGTGGATGGCGTCCAGCTTGATGCTGCCTGGGGGGGACTGCTGCCTCTGGCGGGGCCTCGGCACCGTGGCCTGCTGATCCACACATTGTTCCGCCTGTTTTTCTGCCTCCCTCTCCTTTTCCCTCTCTCGCTCCTTCTCCTTCTCCTTGTCCTTGTCCCTGGACAGGCGAGCTGTGATGGCTTTCTTGATGCTGCTACTGCTGCTGTTCAGGCTGCCGCTCCTCAGCCCCGCACCGCCGCTCTTGGTGCCGCTGGGCTGGCTGCTGTTGGAAGCCCCAGAGGAGAAACCTTCATCCGGATCGTTGATGTTGAAGGAATCCTCCCCACCGCTCATGCCGTCAGCATCTGAAGGTTAACAGCCAAGGGAGAGAAAAGAGGAATGTGAGAGAAGTCCAATCAAACTTTCACTTTATTGTTATGAGTCATTTTTTATCAAGTAGAAAACTTTTAAGATATCCAGAGCACTAACAACATTGAACTACTGCTACTGTCACTTTATTTTTACATTAAAACAAGAAAGGTTTGCTGGCTTGAACAATCTTAATACAGGCCGGTGAACTGCAAAGAATGTCATAGAAAGTGAATCTTGGAGAAATGTTGAAAGTTTGAGCAGGGGCAGATTTAGTGATCTTCATAGTAAAGTTAAAATGGAGAACTGAACGCACAAGAAATACCAAGTTTTTCCATCTGAAACTCAAAAATCTTAAAATCTTTTTTTTATTTCTAACATTTGTGCTGACAACACCACTCTTCGATGTGGACACCATCACTGACTGAAGACCTTCTGTGTTAATGCGGTGTTAAATATGGAGTCAGTCTGAAGGAGAGAGGAATACTTGCAACAGATAACTGGAAGGCAGAACAGAATACAACAAAATGTACTAAAGAAGTTGGAGAAAAAAATTACAAATAATTTTCAAACTTCATCAAATGTACTGTGATATTGAACGATTCTGCAAATATTTTTTTCAAACAGACAATCCCTAATGTCCAAATTTGCAACAACATGGAGTTACCACCGGCTGTAAAACTAGTTTTACTTTTCTAATGCAAGTGCTTTTGGTTTTTAAAGACAAAAACTTCACATTACCTCAATATAGTGGCTTTTTATGTGCTTCTATTTATTCTGAATGAGAAGGAAAAAGTATTGTCTGATATTAAAAAAGAAACAACAGTGAACCTGGCAATGTGCACAGCTGAGGTCTAAAGTAGGACAAATTTTTTTCAAAGCATCATTCATCTTTTTCTTCCCATTTTACATCTCTCTGAAGTGATACATTTTTTAGTAACTCCAAAATATGCAAACTTTAGTGTCATAGTTACAGGACTAACACTACTTTACTGCAACAGTATGTTTGAACTCAGATCATGAGTTTGTTTTTACTTTTCACCAATAATACATAGACAATATTGACATGAGAACATTTAAAAAGCAAATCATGAATAATCCATTTATGACACCTTCAATGAAAGCTGAAAAGGAAAAAAAAAACAAACAAATAAACTAGGTTAGAAAAAAAGCAAATTATTGGCAATACATTATGCATGGTGCAGACGGTTAAATAGAAAACACTGGCTGTCTCTCTTTCCATCATGCATCGCTGGGACAAGCACAACTGGACAACGGGGGAACCACAGACAACGCTAAAAAAAGAAATGGAAAGCTGAGAAGAAAAAGGTCTGGATTGGCATGCACATAACATGAGGAGAAGACGCATGCTCTCCTGTCCCATCCCTCGTTTCTTCCGCAGCGCAGCATCAACCAAGCTGAGCCAGTCGGCATGGAGAACGCCAAAAAGAGCCGAACACAAAAAGCCTCCAGTCAAAGCCGACGGCCCACCAAGCTAACAGAGGGACCGCCAAAACCTGGAGAAAAAGGTTTTGGAGTTCTAAGCCACATCAGGACTAGAAGAAAAAAATCTGCAACTATTTTCACCCTATTAGAACAGTATGTAGCAGATATCAAGATGGTTCAACTCACAAAATAAATCTGAGGGATTTATTTTTTAAACTATAAGTAACAAGCTCTTTACTTGTCAGATTTTCCTTGGCTCTTTCAAGAAAAATCTGACAAATGATTTTTAGCTTACTACCCACTTTGAACGCTAAAAAATTCAAACCCCTTGCACTTTTTCACATTTAATTAAACTTGTTTTATTTATTGAGATTTTATGTGATGGAGTAACTAAAGGAAATAATTATTAATAATTTCTCGAATAAAAATATGTAACGAGTGAAAACTTGAGACATTTTGCTAATTCTTCTTCGCAGGACAGCTCACACTCATTCAGTCAGGATGGAGAGTATTCATGAACATCGATGGTCAAATTTTATCTTGATTGTTGGGTCAAGACTTTGACTGGGCCATTCTAACACATGCATATGCTGTGATCATAAACATTTCATTGAAATTCTGTCACTAGATTTACTAAATAGGTAAATTAGCTGAAATGTATATTTATTAGAGGGCAGCACTTTATTACTAAAAACATGTGAAAACAATCCAGCTTTTTCAACCTCCTTCACTGTTATGCCCAACGTTGTGTTGGTCATGCACATTAAATGAAAACAAACTAAACTTAAGTTGGGGTTAAAATGTGAAAATGGTGGGAGGGTCCAAATACTTTCACAGAAAACTATAACTAGGAATGTTTTATATAAATTTTAATTGGAATCTGATTGAAAAAAAGCCCACTTTCATCTAAGAGTTTAGGAGTGCACCTTTTCAACAACAGAAGCAGGAAACCAAGTATACATTTTAGACATATATTATGTATATGTAAGCAGGACTGACGATCAAAATACAAATGACTAAATGTGGAACAAAGTGAATGCAAATGTGCAAAATCGAGAACTGATTCCCACATAGAAGCACTGCAGCACCAAAGTAAAGAGTGCATAATTAGGTGGATGTTTTATTTCTGCAAGCAAACGTCCAGTGATTACACGCAGACTATAACCAGATTCATATAGATTGTTTGATTAGATTCCCAACAACGAAATGCCTTACAGGACTATTTTTTCCACAGCTGCACGGAGTTCGGTGAAAGATCACTGGAAGAACACTAGATGGCGCTAAGACAAACACTGCCCATGAGCGAATAGATGTTCTCAACCCTGGTCAGACTTTAAGGTTTAACAAATATCATGGAGGAAGATGGAAACACACAAAAAGAGACAAAATGTTGTCTTACGGTCCTGCCAGTGTATGTCTTTTTTTTGTTTTGCTAAATATTAGACATCATTTTATTTTTAAGTCATAAACTTAATGGTTTAAGGTTTTAGCTGAAATAACTGAAGCTTGCTGAGGCGTATGCATTCAGAGCTCTTTCTCACTCACTGAGCTGAGTAACAGAGACAGCAGATGGCTGATGCTGGCTTGAATGTCGATGCATTTGGTGTTTTTAGTCGCAGTAAGGTGCAGTACAGACAAGATGTGAAGGCCTCGGTGCCAGTATTTGAAAACACCTCCGGTTTTCTCATAAAACAGCAGAAAGCTTTTACTAACAGGACCAATTATCAAACACAGAGATCCCTGGGGAAGCTGCAGGCTCAGTGAGTGACAAGGGGAGCAGTCTGAAGTTGAAGGAATGATGAGGAAAAAGACAAGGGTGCGACATGATGATGGGCCCATGCAGAACGGCCAGCGGCAACACTTCCTTCAACCCCAGAATAGGCAACTCTTCCACAGGTAAATGCAGCAGGAAGTAGTGATGGTCTGGTAGTAGAAGGTTTGCTGACTGTCGGATGAGTTAGTTTACTCTGGGGAAGTGAGGAGGCAGCAACGACAGGAGCGGCAGAGTTAACCGCCTCGAGCTGAGGAGGGGTAGTAGTAGTAGTAGTAGGAGAAGAAGGTGGAGGAGGAGGAGGATGAAGATCACAGGGGCCACCTCTTCCAGAGACCCTCTATCCTAAGAGTGGCTGCCCCCGTCCCCTACCCTCGAGTGTGATGGGGGGAATGATGCTGCTGCTGTGGTGGCTGTGATGCCGCCCTCCTCTATCCTCTTTAGCTGCGGGTTCCGTGGGGGAGTCATGGAGGTGGCGGTGGTGGAGCTGGACGAGGCTAGGAGGACTGATGGTGAGGCTCAACTCTGCATCGCTTGAGTAGTCAAAACAATCTGGGAGTCAACAACACAGATGAGGAGATGTGGGTCTTTATTAGCAGCAACCTTCATCTCAGGTGGGCCCCATCCTGGGCACAGATGAAGTAAAGGTTTTCTCTTTTTTTGTTTGTTTTTGTAAATTATTCATTAACCTCCCACTAGTGGCCTGGATACACAGGCACCATTTTGTTGACTGTCTTAAATCCACAAAATGTCAATAATTTTACTGGTAATAGAAATAACAAAATGCTCTTGACTGACAAGACACAATAAGCAAAGACAAGACAGAAAAAAGCAATAGGGAGCAATGAGTGGCACAGGCACTTCAACACAGACTATATGAGCACAACTACAACAATAATTACACAGAACACCATTAAAAGGATTTTAATGGTGTGGCCAGTTTACAAAGGAAATAGATTTTCTTCTCTCTGATGAGGACAAACACCAGAGAAGTAATTTCTCACCAAACAGATTCCTCGTGCGGCCTTCCGTAGATCAGAAAAAAGTGAAATACTGTAAGCTCACATCTACATCGTGACTGAATGTCCTGCCTTTAAAGTTACTGTAGGTCTGCTCTGCTGAATACTGAGATTTCGCCTGCTATGCAGCTTCACAGTGTTTAGGATTTCCTACATCAGGTTGCTCTGCCTTCAATGCAGGATGGCAGAGAGGTGAGCCACAGCATGGAAAAGCACTCATTCACACATACATGAATAAAATTCGTTTTACTTTCAGTGGTACTGACGACTTTGATCTTCTGATTCTCCCGAGGCTTTAGTCTTACCCTCTCTCTTCCAGCGGTGGCGGCGTATGGAAGCTGTGGTGATTGCAGAGATGGATATACGGCTGATGGTAGGGGTCACCTCCACCTGAAGTACCTTGCGTCCCCGCGGCGCTTCAGGAGCGCTTTCTGGCAGAGAGTTTTTCATGGCGTTCCCCAGCTGAGGTGAACAGACAAAGTTGGCATTACTAAAACGTGAAACATAAAGGCCCTAATTTAAATTCTGCTTTGAGAAGAAATGTCCAAATAATACTTTGAATTTGTGTTTTTTATGTAGTAACTGTTTTTTTTCTTAGAAAGTGTTCTTATCCAAATGTTTCTGTGTTTATTTTAACTTATAGATTTGATTGTAACTATACTATGTTTGTTTTCTTTTCCAATCAATAGTACATCTGGTCCAGTGCTTCTGTATTCAGCCATTTTTTTCCTGAGGAAGCTATAGCTATACTTAGCTTTGTGTTTTCACACTACTTCATTCCATAGAAAGCACTCCTGGGTCAGTGCTTTAATTTTTTTTTTTTTGCTGCGTCTCCTTTTTAGAGGTAGGTTTTTCTGTGTTTTTCCCCACAGAAAGTGATTATGTTTAGCTTTTTTTTTTCTAAGACAGTTGTTGCTGCCATTATCTCTGTAGGTTCAGTTTTTTTTTTTGTAGAAAGTACTTTTGACTTGGTGATACCATCTTTATTTGCATAATTTTTCCAAACAAACTAATTGATTTAGCTAATGCCTCGACTATCTTTGTGCTTTTTATACCTTCCATAAAAAGAACTTCTGTGTCTTTTATGAACCAGTTGTTATCTTTTACTTTTCACTCTAGTCTCCCTCTACAAAGAACTTGTAACCTATTAATTCTGGGTTTTCTTTGTAACGTCTTACTGTCCTCTCAATCTCTAGCTGGTCGCTCATATTTAGTCTGATACATCTTCAGATTTCTTCTCCACTATGTGTTCAAATGGAGGAATTGCAGCAAAGTTGATTTGATTCGAGGGCTGCTAACTTTTTACCAATTGGCATTGAAAGATTAACAAAATTACACCGAATGTTAATGTAATTTGGACTGTTTTAACACAATCTGAATCTGACAATAACATTAATTGGAATAAATTGGCCAGATTTGATTACATCTGGACCAGAATGGATTTGACAGAACTGAATGTGTTCTAAAGTATTTTGGGGGAATAAAGTTTATTGAACAGACTCACCAGGAGAGGCTGGGAATAAAGCTCCAGCTGGGCCCTGTAGACAATGTCCTCCAGAGCTTCTCGCCCCATCTCCCACTCTCCATTGTATCTGCACATCAAAAACATCAAAAAATCTTTGTTCTGCATCTTGCTGTAAATCTGCTGGAGGAAACAGTAGACTCTCACATGTTCGCTTTAATGTCTGTTTCACATTCCCTGAACTATTATTAGTTCTATTATTCAGCATATGAACACAGTTACAGTCTGAGATGCAACTGAATTACTAGAAGAACACAGGAAGTCATGTTTTTCCTGTTAACATGGTTGTGCCAAATAAAATCTGCAAGACATTGTTTCTTGATTGAAAATGGTTTTGGACAAAATCATAATTTTACAATTAAGAAACGAAATCAAATAAAAAACTAGAACAAACTAAAAATGTTTTGTGATTATTTTATAAAACATATGCACATCACACCGGGGAAAAATAAATAAATCAAAACGGTCAACAGCGGCTGAACTCTTTGATCCAAATCACAATGCAGGGAATAAATGCTTCAGGAGCTCCCTTTGCACTGCAGATCAAACGAACTGGGATAAATGGAAGATAGGAACAGACCTTCTGATGTAGACACAGCTGAAAAGGCGCCAGAATACAAATTCAATCTGATATGAAAGAAATGCTTGTTTCTTTTATTTTAAAACGCTGGTGATCCGATATCCCTGCAGATCTTTCATTCTCCTCTCATGTGGCATTACTGTTGCAGCGCATTAGCAAACATATTAACCTAAATCCTACAGCGTCCTCGCTGTGTGCCAAGGTCCCTCTGTGTGTGTGGATTCAATGGATTCAGGTTTATCTGCCGTCCATACAGGATGGCAGAGAAGTGAGCCTCAGCATGGAAAAGCACTCATTCACACATACATGAATAAAATCCTGTTCGCTTTACTTTCAGTGGTACTGGCTGCTTTGATCTTCTGATTCCTGGTGTGCAGCTTCACAGTGTTCCCCCAGTGTTCCCTAAGATCCGGCTCGTGTCATATCAAGGGTTACGTTTCCAGGAACTGCCCATCATCTCATCCAAGAGCTGTAATCAGCTTTTAAACAGCTGTGGCCGGAGGGTAAAAGCTCACCTGCTCTGTGAATTTATGACCACTTTAATCGGTTTGCACAGCAGGAAGCATCTGTTCTCCGTAGACAGCGAGTGAGATTTTTACAGCTAAATGAAATCAAGACTGCACCGACGAGCGATGTCTCATAGAGAAGAACAGTTAAAATAAACAACAAAAGTAGTTTGTTTTATATCCCTTAAACTAGTAAATGTATAATAATTAATGTATTTGGAAAACGTTCTTTTTTTTGTCAGTCAGTTTTGCAGTAGAAGGCTGGACGTCGCTAAGAACGAATGTAAATTCATATTTTGTAATTTTGTTTTAATATTTTTGGAAAGTGTGATCAAAATTTGAAAGACAATTCAAATTTGAAATATTCACACTTTTACGCTTGCTTCTGAATAAAAACCATTGGACTGTACTAGCTCACCACCAAATAAATAAATGTGAAAAAAAGCTGCTGAATCTAATATGTAAAAAGCCAGGAATCTGCATCAGGACTGATTCAACACGAAGCACAAAGAAACTGACTTTCAGTTTGTGACCAAAGCTAGATTTTCTATAATGTTGCTATCAAAACAGGATCTGTTCAACCATTTGGTGCATAAACATGTGCAACTGCTTGTATTTTTTTACTGAAAAGTGTGCAAAAAAAAACTGTAAAGATACATACATAGCATGGTAAACGGCAGTGAGCATCTGCACCATGAACTCAGGGTCCAGAAGGACACGGTTGCAAGGTTCTCTCCAGAGCTTTTGTTGTTGTCGAGGGAAGCCACATACACACACCCTGGGGAAGAAATTGGTGTCAGATGGTGAATAAGCTGTGATGTTTTTCATGATTTCTCTTACAGCTGAACAGCTGTAGGAAGCTAAGATGAGACATGTGAGGAAACGGCTAATATTTTAACCAGTTTTTATGTGTGGAGGCTGGAGAAGGATGAGTCTGCACTGTGAGAACTTAAAGACTGAAAGCATTGTTCTCCAAAGTCTTCACAGTCGCAGTTTGTCATCTGTCTAAACAGAGCTCAGTCAAAGCAGGCTGGGACTCATACCCTGAAATGTTCAGAGGTTGTGGTGGAAGAATAGTGACACCACTAAACATTATGCAGTGTATATATTGCATATGGATCTAAATCACTCCTAAGAGTCTGTTTTTTAACTAAGGCAACCATATCAGTTGATCAGCACAGCTTGAATAAAGCTGAGCTGATCTGTAAAGATACATACATAGCAAATTTTCCTTTGTTTCTAGCACAGCAATTAGTTTGTTTGTTTCTAGCAGAGCTAGAAACAAAGGAAAATGAATGATTTTAATGAAAAGGAGGAGAATGAATCCTAAGTTCAAGTAAAAAAGTAATTAAAATTATAAAGGAAGGAAGATGGTTAGTAATTGGGTGCAGAAATAACAAGAGCAGCTTGATTTCCAGATGGTTTTCTCACCGTGAGCTCATCCTGCAGATGGCCTGATAGGAGGAAAGGGGCATGTAGACCACAGCAGAGTTGTAGCAGAGCATAAGGAAACACAGGACCTCAAACCTGCAAAAAAACACATTTTTTTATATGACATAAAGATTATTTTAGGATGCAGAATTGTAATAAACTTGTATTAAATTATACATTTAACAAACTGCTACTTTGGTAGTTTAATTATCAGTCAGAGTAACATTTCTGGAAACATGGTTTCAAAAACTACAATAAGAAAGAAAAACAATTTAAACAGAAGCTGCATCTGTAGGTTAATTGTTGCAACATTTGGTAATAATGACTGGAAAATATTCAGCAGGAGTGCTGTGGCATTGTAATGGTCAAGTATGTGTGCAAACAAGGATGCTGCTTTACCAAACAGCTTGACAATAAAGCTGCACAACACTTCTAAAGGATTAAGAAGTGTGTAAAGCTCCTTTGAAAGCTGCCACTTTACTCCAGAGGCTGAAAAGACTTTTCAAGGGTTATGAGGTGAGAACCATAATACCGAGACCTAATAATGAAATACATGAACTCAAAGTGAGACCATAAACTTCTAATTATTGTCCTTTACAGAAAGAAATGGGCAAGACCTGCAACAGACTGGCGACTTGTTCAGGGTGTGCCCTGCCTCTCGCCCCAAACGTTTGCTGGAGATAGGCACTAGCACCCCTCCTGACTCCACTATGTATGTATGTATGGATGGATGTATGGATGGATGGATGTATGGATGGATGGATGGATGTATGGATGGATGGACGGACGGATGGATGTGCAGGAAGGCATTAAGACTGAATGAAGGAACAGAGCTCTGCACCTTCTTCTCACAAACATGAATTCAGACCCACTCAAACAAATGGATAATTAAATTAGCCACGAGATCAGGCCAAGATGAAATATATTGATTATGTCCGTCACACTATGGTAATTGCAGTCACAACGCTCTGGCCAGCCAGTCTTATTTGAACTGCTTTCACATGGTCATATTTTTGGATATGTGTACCACTTAGAACAGTCACAGACCCATATTTGCTCTATTGAGGGCAGCAGAGAATCCTTTGTTTGGCAGAATGACTGGTATATTTCATTGAGATCATTCATTGAGATGGGCCAAAAAAGCTCTCAGACTTACTGAGTGCAGCTAAAAGAGGCTGAATGAGCATCCAGACTTATGATCTGCACACCTTAAAAGGTGTTTTGTTTATGGAGCAATATTTGATCAAATAAAGTACGCAAAGATTTTAAAATTACTGATATTCACACCCGAAACTGGACACAATTTGTTGATGCAACATGTTTGCTTAAGACAACCAGAGAACAACACTCAAACAGTTCAGAGTCTGTACCAACTGCGCTATTGTCAGTTTCTCTCTTCAATACTAAAACTAATTTCACAGATGTTTCATTGAACATCTGAACAGTCGATCTTTGTCAGCTGTTCTAAGAAAACAATCTAAACAAAGTTAAACCAATTGGAGCTAAATTAAAATCAAAAGTTATGATAGAATAAGATAGCCAATGCTAAACTTAGCTAAGCCTAAATAAAACAAGTGAAACTAGTGCATATACCTAAACTACATAAGCTAATCTGAGCAAAAAAAAAACAACTAAAAAACAAGCTATAACCATATACATGCAGTTAGCAAAGCAAACATATTCTTCTTAGCTATCATAAACTAATCTAAGATAGATTAAGCTGAGCTAAGATAAAAGAGGATTAAAAAATAAAATGAGTTAAGCTATGCTAATCATGTATGAATTAAAGTGAGAGTAACAAAAAGTACAATGTTATTATATATGACAAATAATTACAAAAAATCCTAATTGATATTATATTTAATATAAACAAATATTTAATAACCTTATTAAATGTTACTTATGTTAAATAAATTACACTGTGTAACATATTCATTTTTCAATCTAAAAACAAATTTAAAAACTCAATCAAAAGTCTTGGTTTAATAAAATCAATATATTCACCATGAAAACAAAAACAAACAGCCAAATCAACATTCAGAAGATGTAAGAAGCTGCTTCAGTGGATTTCCCACCTGTTCTGTGCAGTGAAGGTTTCTCTCTGAGGATGGAGGCCACTGTAAACCACTCTGATCAAGTCATGCTGACACAGCGCTCCCTCGGTCAGAGCCATAGACCCCAGGCTAGAAGGCTAAACAGAAAAAAAAAAGTAATTTCTATTAAATCGGAGAATACAGGTAATTGTGCTCCTGCAGTTTAATAGCCTAATTCTGCCTCCATATTGCACTTTATGGTGCAGTATTAATCAAGAACTGAAAAATTAAAGTGAAGGAAAGACCAGGTGAAGTTCATATAAATCTAAATGTTTAAAAAAAAAGGAACTGTTACTGCTGGGGAAAATATTTCAAGTACATACCTTTACTGCATCATTAAGTGTCATTAATATATCTACAGTCTTAATTTTGGTGAGAGTGCTGAGTGTGCATCTCTTACACCAAAAACATTTGTTTACAATATTGTTCCCTCTACAGATTCCTTCATGAAAGATTTAACTCATCTTCCTGCTTCCATCCAGCTCCACTGATGCAGAGCAGTGCTTTAATGAGGCTAAGACACTTTCGATTAAATATTTAGGACAGTTTTTGGAGTCATTAGTAAATGATAAGAGGTAGTGAGGTAGAATGCATCACTTGGATGGCTTACCATCTCTTGTGGGATTATTTCCTCTTACTGTCCTCAGTTACAAGCCATGCATGTGTCGATCTGACCTGCTGCAGACAATCTACTTATATAGTGCTATGCAGTGTGTGGAATCTAAAAGTAGGTCCGAATAAAAATGTGTAAACCACTTCATATTGCAGTGATGCAGAGCAGAAGTTAGACTAATTTACTTGTGATTCTGTACGAGAAAAGCAAAAGAGGACAGATGAGAAACATGCTAATGGCGTCCTTGGGATCAGGGCACATGACATTCAGACCGGCATTATAATCAGGGAGGATTGTTGTGATTCAAACAGATGCCTGATCTGTTTCCTCATTCCTCGATTGTTTCTTCATTCTCTTGGCATGGAGGGAGGAGTTTCTGAAGCTTGTAATTACGGCAATAAATTATCTGTGGTGCACAAGATGCACACGTAATCATACACACATGCATGGACACGCACACACACACATGCAGATTCTCATTGTGTAGAAAACAGTGATTAAGATGACAAAAAAAGACAAAAAACTGGGCTAGAACATGTTCTGTTAAGGTTTGTGTTATTGAACTTCTCTGACCTGTCAGCTGAAACACTCACTGACTGAGAGACACAGATAGATTAAAAACCGAATCAATCAGCCAGTTAATGAAGTTTAAAGTAATTAACAAACACGCTTTATTCTTAAACAAATATATGAAAAATATGAAGAAAGATATAATATTACCGAAACTAGAGCTGTCAAGGTCAGGTTATTAAAAGCATTGGAACATTCAGAAAAGTGCCATGTTTCCAATCCAATCCACAACCTTGCTAAATCTCCAAAATATAGTGAGGACAGGAAGAGAGAAGAAAAGATGCAGTGAAAGGGAACATGTGCTTTTCACCTCACGCCTTGGCCATTTGGTAACTAGATTCTGGCTTGAACTAGTTTACCAGAAAAAGCTTTCCGCAACCAGACATTTTGTTCCAGCCATCTGTCAATTCATCATAGAATGGTTTTTTTAATCGTCTCTAGTCATAAATGTTGTTGTAAAACTCTTAAATCCATCAATAGATCAGTTATCTTAATAAATAGTTGCCATTACTGCTGTATACAGTAATGTATACAGTAAAATATGCATATTTATCTCCATAGTTTATGAAAACTACAAATAAGATATTTATATGTGATGGTTTAAGTACAAGTGTGCAAAATCGAGGTAAGAAAGAAGAAGTGACAAAAAAGTCGGTATGTGACCCAGTAAAGAAAGCATAACACCAATATAGAAAAGGTGATTCCTAATATGGACAGAACAGGAATGAGTCAGGAGTCCTACCTCATGATATATAGATGGTTTCGACAGAGAAGGGATTGTGAAGGAAAGAAGTTTGCTGTTTCCATCTTTGTCAACAATTTCCTGTAAAAAAAAATTTAACAAAAAAAAAAAAAAAACAGGAAGCTTGAGTTGGCTTAAACTCTTTAAATTAAATTAAATGTAAGATGGATGCAAGAGAAATTATCAAAATGATTCCAATTCAAAACAGAAAGACTCATAAATGATACTAAACTTATTTCATTGGATGTAAAAATTGAAGAAAATAAAAACAAATTGTACATTTTAAAGAAAATTTGTAGTTTACATTAATTGAACAATGAGTTATGTGATTAAAAGGAAAAAAAAATCATTGGTGACAACTCTAAAATACAGATAACAACTCCTCCATGGCCACATGTAAAGTGATCATGCTATGAACCAGAACAAATCAAATATCGACCAGCATTCTGTCTGCTGGATTTTGATTTCACACTGTTAAATGTGCTGCATAGCAGAATGTTTCCCTCAAAATGGCATAATGTTGTAATGTTATGCCTCATTATCTCAACCACAGACAGCCCCAGCAAAACAAATAAAGTTAATTCATACAAACATACTGCTGAGCCTTTTACAAACAGAGTTAGCTTATTATCGTGCTTACCTACCTCTTCAAAAGTCTTGCTAGAGAACATCTGAAATATCAATATTATCCAAGTGTCAGTTAAGTTGTATTCTAGCAACGGTTTCTCATCATTTCACTACTGACGTGAAGTTTGTTTATGTTCCTCCTCATTACTGCTGTGGAATAAAGTAGTCATTATTATTTCAACATGTCCTCAATTTCTCCTTGACTGGACTGTGGGCTGCTTGTTCTGTCCTTCACTGGCTACCAGTTTATCTCTGGCAGAACTGCTGAGAGCAAAGTTGTTTATCACAACTCGCCCGTCAATGGAGACACATCTCTGAGCATGTGCTGCATGTGCTGTATTGAGAGGTACTGACACAGATAAATAAATTATTCATGATTATGCCCCTTAGCAGCGCCGGCTGACATGGAGCTGTGTCTTTCAGTATCTCTTGCTCTTTGCACATTTCCTCAAGGGTGTTTCCTGGAGACGCAATCCCCTTCAGGCCAATCCGTCAACCAGTGTTTTCTTTGCAGGTCACCTTGAATGTGCAGCTTATCATTTACAATAAATCTGGCATTTTCCATGAAGAAAAAAAATCTAAAAATAGATTTATTTTGCTAGATAACTCCAACTCAAAGGTGAAAAATAAATTTCTGGCTCCACTGTCCAGACTGCAGAAGGTTCCAACATCAAAAGAAACATTTCAGAAGAAATTTTAAAGGGGCCTGGAAAGGGGTTCTTATGTTTAGTTAGGTTGTGTGGGCCTCACGTTTGAGCATCAAAGTCTAAACAGCTTAGAACAGCAGATGGATTGTTTCTGTGTCTGACGCATGTCATGAAAATGTCCAGAATAAGTTAAAATGTGTGTAGCATGTGGGATATTAGTACTATTAGATGTTAACCTCCAGTAACATAAAATAAATGCTAAGTTTAGCTAAAGCGATTTCAGTAGTACCAAGGCTGTTACTATAATATTAACTAACATTGACTTAGCAAATTCAGTATGTCAATTTAAGCATTCATATTAAAAATGAGCTAAAATGCTGAATTTAGCTTAAACGCTATCATTAGCGTGATGACCTCTTGAACTTCATGTAGTATGCAATCAACAGTTTATAAGCTGAAATTAGCTAAAATGCAAAGGTTAGCTAAAAATATATCAAATGCATTTGGACTGACACCCACCAGGTTATAGATACCCAAGAGGAGGGCCTCAATGCAGCCATTGCTCTGGCGATCCCTGCTGGCAGTGATGCGCAGATAAACCCACACAAGTTCAGGCAGGAACTGCAGAGTGAAACGTCGCAGGCGATCTTCAGAGCTCCGGTACAGCTCAAACAGCTGGTGGCACACGGGTTCTAGCAGCTAGAAAGCAGGCAATTAAAAGAAAATTAAAAAAAAGACACTCACACACATACCTTAGCTAAGCAGTCTTTAAGTCCTTTAAAATGGATCTATATCATCAGTTCTGTTAAAATTCAATACCTACAAAAGCTCAAATGTTCAGATTTCTGACTTTATTTGAAGTAGAAGTTTACAAAAAACAAATATATCACTTTTCTACTGTTAAAAAGGCTTCAATATGAGATCTGTAAAAAGTACAAAGATTACACAAAATATGTTCTTAATTTTGTGTAATCGACAACTGGCCAGAAAGCTGCAATCGGTACAACCCTATGATGATCATATATAAAGAAACCTGAGTATTCACATTATTTATTTGATTACTTCAAGCTGAGTTACATATAAAATTATAGAGAATTTTAGTACAGACACTGTACAAAAAATAATTCACAGGGGACAAAAAGAATTGAGATAATTATAGAAGCTGCATCATTACATCATGCTTTCACTGAACTCATAAATAAATTGGATCTTGACCTTGATGTTAGAGGCATAGGGATAGAAAAGGACTTTCAGCGGCTTTTGGGGTCAGAGGGTGGAGCAGAATTGCAACTGAACACTGGACACATGTACTGTCCAGGGAGTCCACTGTGGCTTTGTGTTTACACTGTCCAAGGGTCAGTGGAATAAATGTCCATGCAGTGCAGCTGTGTGTGTGTGTGTGCGTGTGTGTGTGTGTGTGTTAGCTGCACTGTGTGTGACCGAGAAATGAGCAGCACCTCATTAATGAACTTGGCAACTGTTTGGCTCTCCATGGCATCAGCAGAAAACTCGTCGCAATCTTTCCTTTCCTACACACCAACACTCACGCAGACTGTCCTGGATCAGGCATTTTATCATTAATGGGATTTTGCAGCGAGACTGACAGCACTAATGGAATTTAGATCCCTGGACGCTTGACTCTTAAATTTGACCGTGAAATAGAAGGAGAATGCAAGCAGAGAAAGGAAACAAGTCCAGCCTCACTGGACACCTCTGACGTTTGCTTCAAAATGAAGTGTGATGTCTTCAACTGGGCAGAAAGCTAGTTTTAATGTGCAGGCATGTGATGCTGTAAAATTGACATACGGAGGCGTTTGTGAGGATGTTGTTTTGAACTAAAACATGCAGCAGATGTTCTAGTTTGGTTTTTCACTGTGTGTGTGTACCACCATGCCACTGTGAGTGTGCGTGCAGTATACTGGGAACATTGTGTACTACCTCGCAGGTGAAGCTGCAGCCATCACCATCCTGCACTTTAATCATACTCACAAGAACAGCACATGCTTGTGCTTCAGTGTTTATCCTGCAGAAACTGCTGTGTGTCAGTCTGTTTCACCCAGACATCAAGAAGTGAGTCACAAAAACAAAAAAGCAAGGACTGCGTGTGTATGAGCACATGTGTGAGCGTGTGTGTGATTCACCTCGTTGTTGGGGTCCTGGATGACTCTGTACAGTGCCGGTACCAGAGACTTCTTTAGATGAAGGCTGCCAGCATAGCTGGGGATGTGGGTTTCTGGTAAGGACTGAGACAAAAAGAAGATTAAATGTTTTTGGCCATGATTACATGTGAATCAACTGAAATTGTCAAGTTTTGACAAATTATAACCACTAAAATCAATGTATTGTATATCAACCAACACGAAGTAGTACACAATTATGAAGTGAAAGAAAAATGACACATTGGTTAAACAATTTTACAACTAAAAAGGTGAAAGAGTTTTTAGGCTTTTTTCCTCAGCTTTCCCTAAATAAAATTCAGTACAATCCATTCCTTTCACTAGTTGTCTAAATACAAAAAAACCCATATGTGTGTAATTTTGTCACCGTATGAATGTAGGAGTTCAATGAAGACCTCAAATGTTTGTTTGAAAAGATTCAGGAATGGACAGCCTCAAAAGGACTGAGGAAACAACCAGACAGTTTGGGGGTGAAGTTGTGAAGTTTCTAGCTGGATTAGGTTGTATCCCAAGCCTCGAAGATCTTACAAAGAACTGTGAGCATTTAATCCATCTTTCCAAAAAGGAAAAAAAACATAGCACAACTGCAAACGTACTATGTCATGGTTGTACACCAAACTGTCAGTACAAGTGAGGAGAGTTACAATCAGAGAAGCATACAACTCAAGAGGGATAATCTTTTGACATTCTGCAGTAAATAGATCTGGCTTTTTTGAAGAGTGGCCTAAAGTCCCCCACTGCGAAAGGAAAGTCATGAGAAGACCTACCACACAAGTGGAGGAAGGTGATGTGGACAGGTGAGACCAAATGGAAACTTATTGACCAACCTGCAAAACACGGTTACACAACCTTCCCTTAACACATCACCGCTATCATGAGAGCTGTAGCTTGCATCATCATGCTGTGGGAATGGTTTTCTTCAGCAGGAACAGGGAAGAGCAAATCCCAGTTGTTTTAGAGTGATACAGTCAAGGTGTATAATTTAATCCAATTACAAATCTAGGGCATGGGGCACCACATGGCTCTGAGGTTGAGCAGGTGCACTACATATGCACCTGCTGACTGCTTTGATTCACAGTATGTCTTTCCCTTCCCTCTCTGCCCTTCTTCCTGTCCAGCTGATAATGAATGAAGGCCACTATAACCTCAAAATCCCTAAAAAATAAAATAAAAATTGTTGATAAGTGATTTTTTTTCTGATGCAGTTTGAATTATTTTTGCTCAAATGAATGGTGAAAATCTTCAATTGCTAAATATGCAACATTTGTAGAGACAAAAACTAAAAGACTTGTAGCTCTAATCGCAGTGAAATATGATTCCTTCCCACAGACCAAATATTTTACAACTACCGAGATTTCGAGTGCCTAGTAATTGATATACAATTTTCCATCAAAAACAATTTAATTTTAATGCTGCAGACATTAATATTGACAGTAACTGCAATTTGCTACATTGAGCAACTCTAAAACCAAATACATTCCCACGTAGACAATAATTTATGTTGGCCTATCAGATAGGATACAACAAAGTTAGTGTTGCAATGTAATTAAAATGTAATTAAAAAAGGTATGCAAACACACTTGCAAGGAACTGCATTATATTTTGATTCATAAAGTCGTAGCAATGAACTAAAGAACATCAGAAAGTGAATATATACTATTTTGTGTCAAGGTTGCAACATTAACTTCTGACACTACACATTTAGAAATGCTATTAAACATGTGAAGTTTAAAAGTGTTGTAGGCGGCATAAAAACAGAGCAGTAATGTCACTGACAGGCTGAGTAGTAGAAGTCAGTGAAGGCCGTTCAAGTCTAAATAGATCTTGACATCGACAAACAGCTTTTGACAAAAATTACCATTGTGACCTGATACATGTCTGACTTTGAATCCGAAAAGCAGTAACATGAGAAAGAAATTGTTTCTATTTAGTAAAAAAATAACAGGAAACATCTGAATCAGAGCGTAACATTGCAGAAACACAGAATCCCACCAAGTATTTTAGTCTAGATCCTACCACAGATATCGCAGTACCCTTGAAATAAAACAAAACCTCCATATTAAATTTTGTTTTTAGTTGATCGTAGATACATATGTCTGTTTGTTTTGTTCCTTTTCTAGTTGATGACGGCGTCTGACAGGGGCAGAATATCCTCGGGTGCCAAACTCCAAACAGTCAAGACTGAGTGCAGATGACAGACGCATAAAAAGCCTCTCAGCAAGGCGCTTTGGTGCAGACAAGTCATGTTGTGCTCTGTCCTCATGATGACCACTCTCCCTAGGAGTCTCATCAATCCAGCTCTGGTGTGTAGTTTTGTGTTCCCCTCTTTTACATAGCTCACCTTCAATTTTGAGAATAATGCCACCGCTGAGGAAAGATGTTATTTGCATTTCAACGGCCATACCTGTGCAGAACATTTACTAAATTTTCAAGTACCTCAGCAGCTGCAAGTGATTGTGAGGACGCTGAACATTACTGGAGATGCATGAAAATAATCTACCCGAATTACTATATTTTTTGGGTATATGTCTGTTCCAGGGGTTTCAGCAAGTTAAACAATCACAGTTGGATTCATGCTTAGTCACAAAATAACTTGTATTCAACTTAATATCTTGTGTGATTCTCTCTAAGATGAAGCCACAAATAAATTTATTACATTAACTAAACATAATAATAGTTTAGTGAATTACAACCACTACAATATTCAAGCTGAAACATGTCTATCTCTACACACTTACACAGTGGTTATATTTACATTTTGCTATTTCTCTTAGAAACAGCCTGAAGGACACATTTCATCATGACTGATGAGATGCGCCACAGAGGAGGAGGGTTTTACCTTGAATTCGGAGAGCCATTCTTCAACGACACCTCGCTCTGAACCCAGCATCTTTTTCAGAGACCCCCCTCCTGGATGCCTGGTGGACAGAAAGAGGCAGTGGTTGGAAATACAGTCACAAAAAAGAAGTGAAGGTGACAGAACACAATTATCAGAAGAATTCCCAATCTGGAGTTGTGATTTTAGTCCCTTATTTCCCTGCTGAGGAAGATGCAATATTATTTTCAACCCAAGTGAATACCCAAATGACTGATTTGAATTATTTATTCAGCTGTGATGCAGGACACAGCAGAGTTTAATTTAGAAAGAATCAAAGGGCTCTCAAGGAGACAGATTCACAAAGGAGAAATAATACCCAGGATTGCAATTACTTGTTAGTGGCGTATAATCTACCTGCCTTTCAAAATATGAGTGCACCACTAAAGAACATCTTTCTCACTGTGATTATAATCAACCTGCCATAGTGGATAACTGAAAATTATTGAAAGTAAATAAATGTTGACTAGTAACAGTTTTAAAATGTGAATCATTTTAAGCACATCCAGAGAGTAACACTTAGAAACAGTAACAGTGGTCAGAATGGTTATGGCTTGGCTGGCCAAGATTGTTGACGCTCAAAACATTGTTACATAACAGGTCATTCAACACACAAACTTATGAGAGACCATCAGAGCCATGTTTCTTGTTTTTCCATCTTTATCACCGCTGGGGGTGGAATTTCATGTTGTGTACAAATTACGGCAGAAGCAGGTGAGGGGTTATTTAAAGGTCAAGTGTAAATCTGTTCAGATGATGAAAATAGGCAACAGTTTTCTGCTGTGCTTAGTCTAGAGTTGCCTTATTTCTTTGTTCTAAATAGAAATGGCAAAATAGACAGATGTTGTAAAGGACTTTCAAATGAATGTGATGGAGACTGACATGGTGGACTTTGATACTGTGCACGTTAAAAACAAAGTCTGCTAGTACCAACAAACAGCAACCAGAAGCATTTAAACATTGAACTTAGTCACTATAGACATGTTCTGAATATTTCACATGACAGTTCATGTTTTGGCTGGCCAAGCTTGGGTCTGGTTTTGTTTTTTATAACTTGTCTCTATAAGCATAGTGTTTTTTTGTGTAATTTGTAAGCTCATGTTTTTCCAAAAACAATACAGGCTTAGATGTTCACTATTCCCCCCCCCAAAAAAAAACTTTAAATTTGTAGCTTGACATAAAAAGGTTGATTGTAAGGACAGATGGATGAATGGAAAAACAGATGAAACAGTGAACAAACAGATGAGTCGACTAATGGGCAAATGATTGGACAATAAAGAGACTGATAGAAAGCTAACTAGCTGGAGTTATGGATAGACGGATAGAAGACAGACAACTTGCTAGCACATCAATGGAAATAGGACATGCAGTACGCCTGTAAATTTAAATATATTTAAAACCTGCTTTTTCAATTCAATTATCTAGAAATACATAACAAGACAGTATTCCAAACATATTCCAATACACCATTATCCCGGTTCCTGTTCTCAGTGTTTAGATACTGAAATAAGACTCAACACAGAGCACAAAAACATCTCTACATCAGGTCTCATCCAATGGAAAATATATTCTTATTTTAATCTAAATTAAAAAATAACATGAATGCCATAAAAAGCAAGACCAGAGCATGGGAGTTTGTGTATAAATGTCCATGCAGTGCAGCTGTGTGTGTGTCAGAGGCGGTAAACACTGACAATGATCTTTCACAGGATAATGTGACAGAATGCAAACTAAAGGTGATGAGCCATTGAGCCCAACAGACACAATTTGATTATGTAATGGCAAGCGGCCAGTGACAGGCTAATGATGTGACTACATTAACTATTAGGTCCTATCAATTCAAGTTGAAGGTGAAATTGCAAAAGCTCTCAAGCCTTTCTATCCTTTTTTGCTTGAAACACTGGTATTAGGCTTAAAGCAAGAAGAGTAGATTCTTTACCCTTTCACAACAGCCATTACTCAATTCAGACTTATAATCAGGTGATACGAAGGCAAAGAAAGATAACATGTTGCATGAATTTTATGGATGTAGCATAGCGCACAAAACAAAAAATACATTTATGCCAAAAGTTTTAACATATTGATCAGGATGGTTGTAAAACAATTAGAACATATTGGCTGTTAATTATAAATTTTTGCTCAATTCTGTGTACATATATGTTAATAAAAAATGCTGTGTTTTTATAAAAGGTCATCAGACAATAAGATTCTACTACTACTGGCTTCTGTTTTCTAGAATGTGAAACAAATTGGCCTTTAATTCAATAAATGTGAAGGAAAGAAATGGGCTCACAGTACTCAATATGCAGAAGAAGAGTTTTATAAATAGATTCTCACTTTTAGATTTCTAGCAAATGGGCAATACCCAGACAGTTAAGATCCACATTCCTGCCTCAAACATTTTTAAACTGCAAATACAGTGAAAGCTCCAACTACTACTTTTAGCTATGACATAAATACACTGACTGTTTAATCTTATTTGTTAAAGCTGAGTCTCCATAGTGCAGAAAATATACTAAGTACACATGCGTCAGGGGACTTAATGTTTCACACCATACACAGAGCCGACATCATCAGGCGAACCACATCTGCCTGCCTCGCCAATCCGGGTAATCTGCAACAAAGCAGCTTCATCATATATGAATGTGTGAAGAAAAGTGTGGAAAGTCTACCTCATTTTATCAGTATGTGTAGGCTGTGAGACAAATCAGGACAGAGGAAAAGATGGTAGCAGAAAATGCAAAGTAATCATGACCTGGAGCTGCACAGGACCTCGAGTGTGAAGGTTTCCAGTTAAACATGAACACGTATCACCCAGAAAACAAACAAGTGGTTTCTGGAACAGTTTGTGAAAGTGCATAAATGACTCAGATAATGTTCGCCCTTGTACCTTTAAAAGACTAGAACATGCTTTCCCATTGATGCTCACCCAGTTTGCACAAAGTTTATGAGGAAAAATAAACTCACAGGAACAGAGTCTGCTTTTGTTTCCAAAGACCTTTCAACTACCAATTGAAAAAATGGCTTTGAAAAACTTTTACACTGACTTTCTGTTTTTAATATTAATTTGATGAAATTTCTTTGAGGATGTGACTAAAACAAAAGAAAGTGCTTCAAACTTTCCATCTACACCATGAAATGAAAATAGCAAAGAACACGTAAATCCCCGAACTTTAATGGTAAAAATGACGACTAAGAGAAAATCCTGTGTAACAGTAAAATTAAAACTACTGACAGTTTGTATGCACATGCACATGTTGGAATATTATGTCAGTGTTCATTTATTTCAGAAACTCAATTCAAAAAATGATATATATTATTTAGATAACAGACCCAAAAAATGTAAAATGTTAAGCTTTCATTTCACTTAATTTTATCAACTGTTATATGACCTCAATACATGGTTGAGTTCGTCAGCCAGCCAAGAACAGCAATACCCTGGTCGTTAAACCACACATAGTGTGCCAGTGTGAGCAGGTGCCAGGATCTGCTGCAAAATGAAATCAGCATCTCCATAAAGCTGTCTGCACAGGGAAGAATGAAGTGCTGTAAAAATTTCCTGGTAGATGGCTGAGCTGACTCTGGATCTGATAAAACTTCAGCAGCTGTCATAGCTCTCTAAATCATTATTACTGTACTTTTTCTTTCGAATATACTTTTTCATTATGCTTCTATACAACAGCCTGAACAACCAGCTCCTCTGGGTATAGCCATTTGTGGCTTAACGTCCTTGTTAGTTTGGAGTTTGTCAGTGGTTATCAAGTCAGCCGTTTTTCTCTGATAGTGAAAGTCAAAAGATTCTCTGAAAAACTGAATCTTGGGATTTTAATTGTAAGACTTAGTCATAATAATCAGCAGAAATAAATTGTGGTTCAATATTTGTACAGAAATTCTAAATTATATTACTTTTAAAATTGATTTGCTCAAATTAACTTTTTGCTGACACTCCTATTTCTCACAAAATAAAAAGTGTTCAATCTATATAAATTACATTTAAAAATTACTTTCAACTTTTCTTACCTGTTAAATAGTTTGATCTTTGTGTGTAATTGTATTTCCAACCCAATCTATGTGCATTAGTTATTCATACTGGTTCAGCATCCGCCATAGGAGACTTGGCCTTTGTTCCTAAATAAACAGTGGGTGGACTGATGCAAATTTAAATCCACATCCAAAAGCAAATATTAAACATGCCCTAAAGGACTTAGACATGTCGGTCTTTCCCATTAGTATTTACAGTAGAGGTTAAGCCTCAAACGTAATAAAATATGCAAAATTCAACATGGTGCAAATAAGAATGAAAGTGATACAAAAGAAGCTCAGAGGAGCTGCTGGGCTGGAAAAGCATAAGCATGACAGTAATATCAACGAGTGGAATCTTTCTTGTGTGAGTACAGCTCCTAAATTTGGAGTCTGAGAACTGAAGGGCTCCATTTACTCAGCATGTTCAAGTCGTCATGAAAGGCTGACTCATTCATTTCCTCTGGTCTGTCAAGCCCTCAGAAACTCACAGAGATTAAATTTGCCGACGGCAGCGCAGGCTTATCAGTCACCATGAAAACAGCAGTCAAGTGACTCCACAGCAGCAGCACTGTTCATTTTGTTCAAACAATTTAGATTAAATCGCTCTCAGACGCAGGACACAGTAATTAAGTCAGCTGTATCGAGGTCTCTCCGGAAGCCATGTTCCATTTAATATTTTCTTCAGTGCAAAAAAAAAACAATTTTGTGCTTCTACATTTTCACTTGCGTTGAAATAATTATTGATTCAAACCGAAGATAATAGTTTCAGTTTTACTGCTGCTATTTTACTTCATATTATCTTTCAGTAAACAGATGCATTTCGAGAAATGAGAATATCTTCAAAAACATATTTTATATCATTAACTAAATTCTAAAATGAAGTTCAAATATTACAGATTTATTAGTTATATATTTACTGAACATGGGGAAAGTCTGCATGACTTGGGGACAATTGTCTTTTAGTTGGTTGGACAAATCATGTAGCCTGGGATCCCCTTAGCACATCTCAACAGATGTTATATATGTTACATATGTGTGATGCCTAAATGTCTTTGTTGTGAAAAGAAAACCTGCAGAAACAAGTCTGAAGCTATAAATACAACTACAGGGTGAGCCTTGTGAATCTCTTCCAAATTCTTAATATCACAATCCTCTCAATAGTCTGCCACTTGTCCTCAAGTCAGTTGGTTGTGAGGCTTTTTCAACCTAATTTTTTTTCTTTCCACTCCACTTTCTGCTATTTTGTTTGCATACAGCACTGTGTGGACAGCTAACTTCTTTAGCAATGCCTTTTGGGGCTCGTCTTCTTCACAACTGCATGCTGGAAATGTTGAAATTTTTAATATATAATTTAAACTTATTGGGAATCCTGAACAAGCTGAAAAGTAAAGATACGAGTGCTAGAAAGGAATGTAAACGACATAACATAAATGTGTTAAAGACTTCAGTGTGCCTACCTGAGCGCCCAGGAAATCAAATCTCCGCAGGGAGATGTAACTGGTTCTCCACAGTGGTACACATCTGTCACTCTCTCAGGGTCACCTGCAACAGGGAGATGGATAAAAACAACCCATTAATGAGATTAAAGGAAAACGGTCACCTACAAGCACCAAGAAACTAACACAAATAACAAGATTTATTTAACAACGGAAAATTAAGGTTATTTAAATTATTTATGCATCTAAATAGTTGCACAGATGAGGAAGTTGTGATTGTGGGCTAACTCTGCCAATTTTAGACTTCAACTGTTTTAGCTATCTTTTTTTGTATCTCTTAAATCCAGCAGTCACAAAGATGAGCAGCATTACTTTTATAGGTCAAGATCTAATGTAATAATCTGCTTTTAGAAATAAACTACTAGGGAAAAAGCAGACTGCAGGTCAGAGAAGGGATGAGCAACTGCATACAGTCAGCCAGGGGCACTGCTAGGAATCTTGGGCCCCCTGACAAAAAATTTCATTGGGCTCCCGCGCGCAGCTGCTGTTACAATTTTTTAAGTCTATCTGACCTATCAAAAGCATCACAATTTTAAAGGATTGCAACTGCTTTGCTTTCTTTGGTCCAATACTGATAACTAGCACAATATTTACTGCTCATGAATTTTACATTCAGCAGTCTGCATACAGTATGCAAGTAGGTTGCTTAATTTTTTTTCTATTAGTTTTAGGTTACTGAAATGTCTCTCCACACGAGCAACAGTCATAGGCAACATGCAAAATACACATAAAACAATCCAGACTTCTCAAACAATGCTATGTAGTTGCATTTATTCAAGCTGCAGTATATAACTTCCATAAAAAATGTGTTTTCTCTATATTTGTTAAAGCTGGCACGATGTCGTGGTTTATTATGAGACAGATAATCTGTGAAAACAATCAATCTCCTCCACCTTGTCCCTGAATTACTATTACTAGCTAAAGTGATGCAACGTTCCAACAAAAACAACCAATTAGAACCAGGAGTGTCTTAGTGGTGTCAATCAACTTCATTCACTCACTGCTAAATGCGCTAATGGTGGAGAAACAACATATCATTACAGGAAAATAGTTTATCTGCCTTCACTGGTGGCTATGCTAACTAGACTAAGCATTTAACACAAGCTATGCTAGCTGCAACATAGTACAGAGCGAGGGGAACGAAGGATGAGCAGCCACATGAGATTCTGATCGACAGCACTAAAACTCTCCTGCCACTGACTGGTTGCTTCGAGCACTTTGAGAAAGCAGAGGAAATAGATTTTTCACAGATGCCAAATGTAACAACTTTAGAAAATGTGCTTTTACTTTTTTATTATTATAACATTTGAAATTTCATCAAATCCTGATTAACACTGAAGAATCATATTTTTCTGTTATATTTCATTATTTACTTATTTTGATAAACACTAGTTAGTACCTGTACTGTCACTTTAAGAGAATATCTTATGACATCAGTACTGTCCTACCCTCAGTTGGTGATAGGTTGCCTGAGAAGAGGTGAGGTAAGCTCACATTTTATGAAATATATAAAATAATTGTAAGTACATGCAGCTGTTAATGTTTATTTGTTTTAATACATACAGAGGAGTATTCTTTTTGACAAATTAAGAACATTTTTCTTAAATGTTAGAGCAGATATTGTTATTAGTCACAGGGCTTCTCCATGTTCTTATCTGCTAGGGGAATTCCAACTCCTGTGAATGGAAGAACTCCATAAAAGGGTATTTTTATTTCTGTTTGTGCAGGTATGTGTATTTGGTTCTTTTGTTCTATAATGTTTAAGCTGGTTGCATTAAAGGCACAAAACATCTGGGATATGTGATTATCTCAGAGGTTTTTTTATTTTACACAAAATGTACTTTTTTTTTATCATTTTGGATTTATTTCCAAGCACAATAGTACTGTACTACCCAGAGTTGGCGCTTGGCTGCCTGACAAGAGGGGAATTCCAACTCTTGTGAACGGAAGAGCTGCATGTTACAGGGCATTTTTATTTCTATTTGTGCATCTGCCATCGACCTGCATTAAAGAACAACCAGCAACTCCTGTGGTCTGACTCCCTTCTTCAACTGAACACAACCTTGAACACATCAAGGTCAACAGAGGTCACAGTGTGTAACACATCAAGCTACATACTGCAGCTAAATGGTTAATAATCTCACAGCCTACCCACCTCTCTTGGAGAAAAACTGGATTAGAAACTGATACTCTTGCCTTTTTCTCTCCTCTCTCTATTTTTATTTTTTATTTAATTTTGAAAACCTGACTTTTTAATTTTTCTTAGCAGCATAGTAACTGCCACAGTCTACTGACTGCTGCTGAACATCTTCACCATCAAGCGCTCCAAACAGGAATGAACCATTTCATGCAGATCCAAGGTGTTCGGGGCAAATGTGGATGTGTGTTTTTTGGTCTGGGTGAGGGAACATAAAATTTTTACTAATAAAAACAATCGCATTAATTTTGTAATTGATAGGGTCAGCCATGCTAAAACAGAAACTGTGCTAATATAAACCCATTATCAAAAAGTCTTCAGCAGTGAAACAGCTTCACTCTATTGTAGTAGTACTGAAAAGCAGTACACAATTGTACTGCATCAAGTTTTGAAACAAAAAGGCAGAATTTACTGACGACCCAAAAGAGGACAAATTTCTATCATGGAAATTTGCCAGCCTCACTGTTAAAGGTATATTTTTAAAACTTTAACACATACTGCAGATTAGTGTTATGAGAAAATGTTTCTCAAAATAAACTACTACATGAAACTTTAGCAGTTAAAATATACTGTAATGTAAACAAAAAGGTTCAAGTTTCAGAATAAACTTATCTGCAAGTTCAACCATAAAAATTTAAATAAAGAATTAAAACGTTGAAGGACATTTTTATGATAAAATGAATATACCAGGGTAAGGATCTTGTGTTGATTATGGCAACTGCGAGAAAGACAAGAGAATATTCTTGGTTGACATGAAAGGCATAAAACGTGTTTAGTTTGCGGGACGTGGCTGACGATGAATACAGCCAATCTGAAGCAGCACAAATTTTAGACTTTAAGTACTTAATTTGTCTCTTGTACATCTCTTAAATCCTGAAGTCACAAAGTCCAGCAGCATTGGATCAGATGTAAATCTAAATTTAAAAGCATCATTGAACAAGTAAAACTGGAGGAGTTGATGTGGTCTGATAGTTATTATGCTTTATTTGGACACAATCAGAGTTCATAAGGCCACAGATCAGAGGAGACAACATGATTAGTGAGGTAATTAATAGATCTTAAGTTGAACCCTTATGCAGAGGAAGAGTTTACGAAGGAATACATAAATGCTGCAACAGAGTAGCTACGTGCTGAACTTATCCGTGTGCTCAAACCATTTTATGATGTGAAAAATAAACAAAAAGTAACTTAACACGATTGTAAACCCATTTAATGTGGAACCAACTAATGTGTCGTACAACCTCCGATTAGAAACCGTTGAGCTTCAAAGTGAAAAACATCAGCTCCCTTTTGCTGGACGATTTTCCCAGCCAGAGGAGGCTTCCCCTCAGGTTTTTATATCTGGGACAACACACCGCAGTTCTCTGAACTGAGGACAGTAACGACAGCAAAAAGTCAGACGCTTGGCCAAGGAGTTGAAGTTCCAACTTTCTGAGTCAGAACATGTTCAAAAGAGGAGAAAACAATCAACCTTAAACTTAACAATGTTTGAAAAAACAAAATGTGCAAAACGGATGACTGTGATTTCATTCATTAATGACTGTTGCACCATAGAGGTTACAGAGTGAGTGTGACCCTTCTAAAAATTTAAATGGCCACAGAGAGACAATAGGGTTCCCACCATTACTGAAATGGCTTCCTATGCTTATGCACAAAATTACTGACAATGAAATGGTTTTGTTTTCTATTCAGCAGTCTTTCTCAGAGTAAGCTCAGGTTTTCCTCGAGGAAACACTGTTTTAGAGGTTATTTTGTGTCGCAGCAGAGTGAGTCAATTTTCAAGTTCCTCATAGTTGCATAGCAACCAACTTGTGTCCTGGCTGGCTGGAAAGGAACATTTGGGATCCAAACCCACATGATGTACAGTACTGGAAAGATTCAAAATCAAGGCTTCACAGACACACAAGACATAAGACGTGCATGATTTCTTTTAAAAAAAAAGGCTCATGTGCAAACTGTTGCTTTGTTGAGCAGTATTTCAGCGGTAAAGCGTTTTGAACACAGCTATGTGTTTATCTGACCAAATTTGACACCGGCAATCTATCAAAACACGAAGGACGCGCCCGGCTGGAGATAAATGTGTTTGGAATGATCCATGCTCCCTACTGAAGGCTGTCAAGTATGTGTTTATTTTCTTCTGTCAGATTAATTTATCACTGTATAACTCATCAAAGCAGAGAGTAACAATGGCTTCAGGCTGAGTACAAACACTGGAAAAGGGACAAACTCCAAACACAAGACAAAACAGGGTCTCTATTTAGTTATTGTATATACATATGCATATATACACACTCATGATATCAGGAGCGCCTGGAGAGAAACCTTCTAAAATTAAATTACAAAATGTATTTCTGGCATTTTGTAATTAAATGTCAAAAATACATTTAATTTTTTTTTTTTTCTTGCAAGCATTTTTGGTCCTGACAACAAGAAGACATCCTGGGACTGGAGACTATAATGGCCACCATAGATGAATGTAGAGGCTCTGAAGACATGAAGGCAGGTGGTCCATAAAGCTGCATAAATCAAAAATATTCCTTTGTCTTAATCTCTCTAGCTCAACAGAAGGAAAGCACACAATGATGTGGGAGTTTTTGTAATGAATCTCAATGACATAAACAGTATTCATTTAATGGAGCCTTTAATGTCAGCGCATAAATCACCTCATCATAATCCACCACAGACATAAATGTAGGAACATCACACCTCTTTTGGCCTCGTAAGGATAACAAGAATCTATTCAGAAACAGTAAAACTCAGAATATGAAAGATAAATCAGAGCAATTCATTAAAAAAAAAAAAGCCTAAGTATTTGTACAGAGACACACAATAATCATTAAATCCTCTGAAGTCCTGACTGACGACAGATTAAATGACTTGAGTTACTTTCACACTGGCACAGTTCAGGAGACTTTGTTTGATCGGGCAAGGACTGCTGAAAATTTTAACATAATCAGATGAAGTTGTGTAAGTTCATACTCCACTTTTAAAAGCGAACCAAACAGCTGTGACGATTTTCTTACAGGGAGGCCTTAAAGCTCCTAGTAAGAATTCAAATTTAACTTTCCACAATGTTCTTTCTGCATACAGATGAGATATTTGAGATTTGTAGGTGGGGCCCTACAATTTCTTTCAAATTTATCATTACTGAAATATCACTGCATGTAAAATGCTAATCGCAAAGAACTGCCTACTGCATTTAGTGCTTACCAATTATTTAAGCACTATGCATTGAAAACCTCTGTGTCTATAAGATATTTGACGTCACTTGCAGTTTAATGCACCATAAAAATGTTTCAGAAGGTAAAGTCGTTAAGAAAGTATAAAAACAGCAAAGGGCAGTCAAAGACGACTTTTTCAATGCAATCTTTCGATTGAGATAAAAATCCTGAAAAATCTATACCCATTGTTCTCCAGCCCCATGTTTTAGCTACAAACCTAATAAATATCAACTCAAAATGTGACAATTCTTTAACATAGCTGAACTGTTTATTAAGAACAGATTTGTGGACATTGGGCTGAAAGATACTTTTCTGAGTAGTAAGTGTTCAATCAGCTTGCCATAAGTAGGGTGGCAAACTACCAGAATTTTGCTTAATGGGTGACTGCATGGACCATGACTGTTTCATCAGCTTAAAAACATACATTCGCGGTGCTAATATTAGCTTTTCCATGTCTGACAGAAAATAAAAAGCATGACTTTAAGACCAGTCCCTGAGGGACACCATTAGTTAAACTAAGCCAATAAAAAGTAAAACCATCTGAACTGAACTGTGAAAAAAAGATAATTAAAAAAGATAACAGCATAAAACAAATACTTAATTCCTTAAGATAACTTTTCCATTATTGAGTGAACTACCACAATGTAAATAAACTGAATTTAATTTCAATTATAATCAGAAGAATCACTTTTTCTTCTGACAAGACAAGGAGAAATACTGGGCAATGTTGCTCATCATCAAAAGTTTAGTGACGTAATTTGTTTTAAGGTAATGTAATCGTTCGATGTAATAATTTTGCAATTCTTTTACTGAAACTAAACTGAACTGAGATGATAAATTATTAGAAGAGAATTTTTAACAATAAAAACTGATGGGAGTTTCTAGAATTCGGAGTAAAAGCAGATGTTGTAGTTTTATTAGAAGGTGATTTGGAAATAGGTTTGCTTCATTTTAAATAGAGTCCTCAGATTATTACCAAAAATAAAACCAGTACAGGCAAGGGAAATGGAAATTATTTATGTTTACACGTCTACCTCATTACTCAGCCAGAGTCATTATAAAACTAGTTAGAATAAAACAAACTCCACTAAACACCACAGGTAAAAACAAAAAACATTATGCTAATTCTGACCTTCCATCCGGATACAACCAATCCAAATTAACTGGAAATTACAGTTCACTCTTCCTCGCTCTGCAACTGTCTTAGTTATCAACGTGTCATCAGAACCTGGCAGCTAGCCTTTACTGTTTGCTAAATATGTCCAGCGGCTAACGAGGCTCGGTGAATGACAATAAGCAAACTTTCCTCAGAAGGCTGCGCTTCCTCTACGCAGGACCTGCTTATTGTCTGGTGACGGATTTCACAAGGGAATAGGAGAGTGCCGGCCCATCCTGTTTACGGCGCTTCAAATCCCAGATCACAATTACTCGGTTTAACACACCATTGACTGAGTGCACAAGCTTAAAAGCAAAGCAAGAAAGTGCAATTTGTGTACTTAGTTTGAGAATAGAGTGAATCAGTTAAGAATGTGGCCCATTGTGATTCATTCAAGCCATAGAAAACCCAGATCTGTACTCAACTTTTTATAAATAAAAACCTCATTCAAATGCTTTCAAAGACTTCTTATTGTATCAGTGGTGTTTTACACCATTTCCACCCGCAATGTGTTTGTTCAGCTTGAGCTTAGTCCTATATCACCAAGGATAACATTTTTTTATAGTTTCAGTTAACATCTGCAAATATTACAAATATAAATTTTTAATACCAACTCAGAAAATACTTCTTTTTGTGGCACATGGAAATAAAAAAAAGTCTTCTGGAAATCTGGAAGCCTTCTGAAAGTTCATGGAGAAAATATAAGATTGAGTCCTCATCAAACCTGGTGGCCCGTAACCAACAGAAATGAGCTTCCATGTTAAGAGATGTATAATGTATTGTGTATATATAGCAACACAAGAGGCTGTTTGTAGCACAATAATTGTTGGCTGTGACATAAGTTCACACTTTGTGTGCCAATGTAATATTCAACTAGTTGGGTTGGATCTCACAGCAGTAGATACAAACACTTAAGCACTTTACAGCGCCCAAGATGCTGAAAGTCACAGAGAGGTTTCAAAGCACATGAGTACCCCTTTCTAAACAAATGTAAGACAATTAAAGGTTTGATTTATCTCAATGTTTGAGTGAGACTGACTGCAGAACAACAACAAAAAACAACATCTTACTAATGTTAATCTTAACTGGAGGAGCCAGTAATATGGAGACAACTTTGTGTTAGCATATTTCACAAAAAAATCTCACATCACAAATAGTGAAAAAGAAAGAAAAAAAAGGGGTGCATTTTGTTAGGTAGTTCAATAAGCTCTTCAAACTGACTCACTCTTGAGTCAGTTTACTAACTCAACAGGTAATGCATTTGCCATGCAAAGAATGAGGATAATAGATTCCTAATGCAATCCATCAAATCTAGCCAAATTCAAAACAAAAGCAAAACATGTTGTGTGCAGACTGCCTTCTGTGGGTGTGCCAAATTTTCACACACACCCACACAGTCTCCTCTCCTCTGCTGACCACCTGCACACACAATACAAACAGTGTACATGACAGCTGCAGCTTGGCGACAAAAAACCAAAATGTTCAGACAACAAATAAAGCAAACGACTAAAAACATCCCAGTTCTCTATGTTTGGGTGTACTGTTAGTGGGGACAATACCCTTCATTCATTAGAGATGAATCATATCCGTGTCTAATGGACTCATTAAGCCAGAGTTAACAAACACAAGGTTTGAGTCCAGCAAATTTCTTTTTGTTTTCACCTCTACTGCACAGAGCTGGGTCGATGAGGTAATCCTGAGCTACAGTCTAAACAGACTTTATCTGAGCCGCACAAACAAAGATAAGCCAATCAACTCAATCTGGGTTTGTATCAGTTCTCTGGTCTATGGTGTGTCTCTGGCTGCATATTTTCCCAGTCTGTATTGGCAGCTCTGTTGTTGCTGTTAAATGATTCACTTCAGAGCAGCAAGAAACAACTGAGATTTTGCAATAAACATGGACTGTGCAAATCAGGATTTCTGAAAATCTAATTAATTTGTGTGACTAGATCAAAAGGTGAGTGCATTTCAACAGGACATGAATTACAACACGTGTATTAGTGCAGGAAAAACATAAAATAATACAATGATAGATGCAAATGTGATACCACCATTAGAGGGAAGCCTGTCATTGCGGTGCAATACTTCCCAACGGAAAAATGCAAAAAAAAGTCATGAAAAAATAACCGACACAGACGTCCAAACAGGCTGAGGCCACACCTGCAGTTTCTTTCATCATTACCACAGCCAAAACTGTTTCGCTAGGAGACAAGCGAAACAGTTTTTAAAACTTTATGTGAACCAGTAGCTACAATCAAAGCTGTTTTCACATCCTTTTCTGCTAGATAAAAAAAGTTGGCAAATAGGATTATGAAATGTTGATACAGAAAAATATGTGCTGTCTATCCTGCCTTCAAAATAATCAGTAGCTCACACTATAGTTTGTTATTCTACAATTTATTTTTATGCTATTAATTTAAAATGAAATTTCTATTTAGAGTTATTTTACAAGGCAAAGTGCTTACTTTCCTGGGTAGTAGATGAGTAAAACTAGTAAAGTAGAACATATTTTGCTGCAGAATGTAATTAGTGTTACATAAGAAAAGAATAGATATGTTAGCAGAGGGATGCCATCTCAAGAACAAGGTTTTGAATGGATTATGCATGTGGGTTTGAATCAGCATTCCTCACCATCTTCTTGTCTTAGCCCGAATGAGCCCAGCCAGGTTAGTGAAAGAGTCTGGGATTTTTCAAGGTCAGCTTAGCTCGGTCCGTCATAAATTATTAAACCCATGCAAGCTCTGTAGCTGCACTCTTTAACACCAGCTTTTTAGGCAAAATCCTTGGTTCCTGCAGTTTATCTTATTTTATTCTAATACAGGTGAGATCAAAGTGTGAAAGGCAAATCAAAAAGGAAAGGTTGTCCTCTTTACTCTGATCTCCCTTAATGAAATCTTACCTCTCCTTATTGGTGGTAATTTAATCTTAAACAGCATCTTTATACACAAAACCGAAACATAATTGAGGACATGGAGCAAGATTTGGAAGTTAGTGGTCAAAATGTTCGTGCTGTCCATGGGATCCAGCAAAATCATTGAAGAGGACGCTGAGAATAATTGGCATCACTATTTTACTTTTTCGTTTGTATGCATGAGGCTGTGGAGCAGCTGGTCAGAGCTTATGTGAAGATAGAAAGAGCTGAAAAAAATGCCAATGTATGAAGAATATCCCCAAAATAGATGGATGTTCACCTTCCAGCAGGACGATCTTAAACATACAGTCAGAACTGCATAAAATGGTTTTAATCATGCATTAAAAACAACTCACATAATCTCCAAATCTACATCTATGTAGTTGATGCAGATTTTATGGTAATTCTGTGGTAATAAAAAAAGAAAACAAACAAAGCATGTGAGCAAATCTGGTTCAGATAGCACACAAAAAAGTGAAGCAATAGTCGAAGTGAAAGGTTGTTCTACAAGTACTGACACAGGAGAACTGAATAAAAGTGCAAGAAACAATTATGAGATTTCAATTTTTTAAAAAAAAGTTTGTAATCCATGTATCATGCATTTTTTTGTGTTGGTCTAACACCTAAAATGTCAACAAAATACATTAAAGTTTGTGGTCATCAAGTTAAAAAAGGTATACATTATTTTGCAACATTATTTTGTTTAACTATTTCGAAAAGCATGTCAAGTTATGAAGGTATGAATGCCTTCAGGTAAACTCAACTTCTCTCCCCCCAACTTAACATTGTACATTATATTGGGAACAGTTTGTTTATGTCGGTTTGTTTTTGTTCCTGAGATTCTGTTGTCGGATAATGACACCACTACATAGGGCACATTGATTAACTGTCATTCTTGTCTCCTACTTTCAGCTCCAACACATTGCGTCTTTCGGTTTAGGCTATTTTTGCAGTAATATTTTTGTAGCTCTGAAGCTAAAAGATCAGTTTTATATATACATTTTCAGCAGAGCTAACCAGCGAGAGTAAATCTCGACCAAAACAAAGCATGGAGTTATCTTATTTCCTTTGTTACATTTGTAAAGTAAATGGAGAGTTTGGTGCTCCCTGTCATGCACACATCTACACATCAGCCAGACACCTTTCCTACTAGGCGAGGGATTAACTCTAATACCCGACTACAGTGACTCAGTCTGGTGTAATAAGCTGTGCTTCTCTCAATAGTAACAACAACCAGCCATTCACCTGCAGCGTAGGCATCCCTGCACTGAAATAGCACAGTGTATTAATAGCAACAACAACAAAAAAAAAGCAATGGAAATAATACAGGAGTCAAGTCTTCCCACAGGAATAAAGATGACAAATGGCTAGAAAGACAGAAGGGCAGACAGGTAGTCATACACCTCTGTGAAATTCTAACTGAGTTAAAAGACTTTGAGAGTAAAGGTCAACAACTGACAGGCCACTGAGACTGAAGTCAATATGTCCCTGAGCAAATCAATACAGCTATCCAAAGCCCACAATGACAAAGACATGGAAAACTACGTTTCTGCAAACATACATGTCAGACTCCTAACAGGGTTATAATCTTTTATAAGGATGATAATGTGGGTAGGTGCAGAGAATGAACTTGGCTGCTGTGCCTCCTTCATCCCGTCCTCCTCCCTCATAGGCTAGGCTCTGGGAACTGAGGCGTACGCACATCCAGAGCTAAAATTAGCTCTGCTGCAGCTGGAGGGCCAGAAGTATTGGGATGGGCTGTGTTAGTCAAACACACATACACACACATGCACACACGCATATACACAGTTCCACCAATTAGACTGGGCCAGAAACAGCACAGGTGACTGCTAACAACATCCTGTTCCCCTGCCTCCACTGCTCCACAAACTGGGGCATACAAATGCTTCTGATGCAAATGATGTGTGGATACACACCCGGCTACCAGATGCTGGGCCTACCAAAAGTATTCACAACCCTTGAACTTATTTTAATGGGATTTTATGTAACCAGTGCAAAGAAGTGCACAATTGTGAAGTGGAAGGAAAATGTCACATAAATTTCTGATTTCTTATTAATAAAAAAAAAAAAAACTATAGTGTGGTGGAAAAATAATACTGCACCACAATAAACACACTATCCTGGTCCTGAATGGTGCTTGTAATTTAACGCTGTGGGGAATTTTTTATTTTTTTTACGAGCACTCACAAAGAAGCTTTCACAGCTGATGGGAGGATTTACGGTAGCAAACCAAGAAGAAAATCTACTAAAGAAGGGATTCATGAGTTACTATAGTGTACCCCTAGTGGTAATCACAGACATTAGGTACCTTAGCCCCCCCAACAAATAGCTAATTATATATCAACTCTATATCAATATATAGAGTTGATATATTTGTAAATACTTCAGACCCCCTCTAAAAACGCTTATGACAGACTGTTCAATAGTTCAAATATATAATATGCATTAATACTCATGGGGACCAAATGGGTGGATTTTCCACAATAATTTGGAAACAAGTTCCAAAGAAAAGTCCATCGTTACTGCAAATACTGAATTACAAAAAGGGTGACGGTTCACTCTATCCATCCATCATCTGTCATCCATCATCCTTTTCCCAACATCTCTAAATTCAATGTCTGAATTCCTGCATCTGCATGTCCTGCAGCTCCACAGAGGCCTGGTACTGAGCCATTCCCTCTCAGGGAGGGCCCACACTGAAATGATTTATATCTGGATGCTGGGTTATCAACAACGCGTTTTGCAGCTAATACACACAATATTTGCATTCAGAGGCTGAACATTAACCACCAAAATACTGAAAGGTAAATGTGGTCTTCCGACAGGAATAAAGATGACAGATTATGTTTTTAAAACATAATCTGTCAAACTCCTCATTAAATAAATTAACCAAGTCTTTAAGTTCAGGGATTTATGATAGCGTTGATAGAAATCGTAACACCAGCCACATGACTGCTAATCCCACAGTGTTTAGCTCTGCTGCTGACTAAGCGTGCATGATGTCTCATACTTCAGAAAAAAGAGGGGGGAGGGATGTGGAAAGAACAGCTACATAAGCTGCTCAGCACGTCTAACAATGGGCCACCTTGAGGTTTTGTGGCATGCAGAGACATTTAACACAGGCCAGGGACCAACAAGAGGGTTGCAGCTGGAACACCAAGGATGCTGTCAGGTCTCCAATCCAGCCAGAGGACATTAAGCTCCTTTTACTGAATATATGCATTAGAAAAATTAAACTAACTAAGGGTATATGGAAAAGAACAAAGTGGGATACAGTTGGCTCCAGTCATAGTGCTGGAATGAGGCAAAGAAATTACATTAGCAGGACAATGACAGAGTTCTGTAAGCAACCTTAGCAAAGCAAATGTGCATTAACCACTGAGGTTTGGCCAGACATTTTATTCCTAATGAAATACCCAATCACTGCAAGCACTGAACTGCCAGACATCTACAAATTATGGAATTATATAAACTACCTTTAACGTCCCGGGTTTTTCTTGTCAGACAGACTAGGTTGCAAACTCTTGCATGCATCGCTCCACTAAACAACTCCACTTTCCTTTCCCTTTCTTGCCATCATATCACAAAAAAAAAAAATAATAAAATAAAAATAGCTGGCAATAACTCAAAGGCTCTCTGAAATCAACCCGGCTTTGGCATCAGCTCAGCTTCAGAAGGAGAGCAAGTCGTGACCAGCAAACGGAGCAGGAAAGCAGACCAACAGGAAGCAAAGACTCTGAGGATGAATGTTCCTATAGGAGCCTTACTTAGCATTCTATTCTAAAGATACATACAGAACCTGTGCTCCCCTCCACATACACACGGTGTCAGATATGGGGAGGAGAAGGTGGCACGATCTTCCAGTTTTATCACTTAACACGCATTAAAGTCACCTGTAAAGTGTTCAGTTTTCAGTTCACACAAGAACCACAAATTGAGAAATGTTTTGGTGAAAGTACCACCTGCATCTTTTCAATAGGAAGTAGAATTAGAGCTAAAAGTTGTTTTTTTCTAGAAGCAGAAAAATAGTTTATCAAACTTGGCCAAGAGTAAAGAGTTTTTTTATGACTTAGGAGTGAATCATTTGCTCATTTTACACAATGATCACTAAGTTTCTGTTTTATCTGTTAGAAAATTATTCATACATGGTAAAGCAATTACATAAAGAGCTTTATGCAAAATTAAAATGGAAGGAAATAAAAAAAAACAAATTGGAAAGGACAAGACAAATGTGCCGGAAACAGCAGTTAAGTTTATTTGAAGGTCTGAGGAGATGATATGAAAATAATTATGACAAAGAGATCCAACTCAAGGTAGACAAACACTCTCAGAGGTATAGAGTGTGACAAATAAAAATAATTTAAGAAACTAAATAACCTCATAAAGAGACAATACATTAAAAATATTTTAAAAAATAAATGCACACACAATACAAGATATAAATTCAAACATATTTAGAGTGTCATTAAATTCATTGGATACTAATAGTATGAAAAACCAAAATGGAGCATATAGCTAAATCAAACAGATTAAGATTATGTTTCAAGAACCAATAAAATTTGGTTCTTTAAACATAATCATCAAGGCCTGGATAATTATGCATTTTTGGAGCTTCTATTAAAGCTAAACAGCTAATCATTTTATTGAGGTCTGATAGTATCTCACACAACCAGTTTATTAATTATGAGCCTGGAATTTACACCTCATAAACAAATCTGCTCCATTTTGGAAAAAACTTTCTTGCAGCTAAGGCAAATAGAAAAACCCAAGCCATTTTCTTTCAAGGCTTGACTTGGAGAGAATAAACGCCTTTATCTCATCTTGTCTTGACTACTGGAATGCACTTCATGCTGGTATCAGTCAAGCATCCCTTTCAGATCTTCAGCTTGTTAAAAATGCTGCTGCACCTCGTAACTGGTACACAGACATAAACACATCTCTCCAGTCTTCTCCTCCCTTCTTTGGTTCCCTCTGCATCATGGAATAACTTTCAAATCTAAATGTTGGCTTATAAATACCGGAATAGTCAATGAGGAGATAGAAGTTTTTCTTTTGTGCCTCCTGAATTTTGGAATCTGTCGCCTGTAAATATTAGACAACTTTCCTTAATGTTTTTATTTTTTCATATACAGTTATGAAGTATCTGAACAAGAGGAACAGAGATTCATCTCTCTTAATAAAAGTATTGTTAATTCAAACATCCTATACAGTCTCGAGGTATTACCTCAAGACAAGAAACATCACAACACTTTGTTAAAAACTTGTTTAAATATTAAACAATTTTGAGAGCAAGCTTTTCCTACGTAGTTTAAATGATTGAGCTGAAACTGTCTGTGTGTGTGAGGGAGGACATGAATAGTGGAAAATGCCTCTCCAACAATTTAAGCTGTTGTCCCTCAGCTGATTCCATGACGCCACTTTGCTTTTAGCTTGTGCACTCGTCAATGAGCTGCTGAGATTCCTCTGCTTGATCTGAGTTCATCACCAAAGGGGAATAGCGACTGGTAAATACGTTCTTTTCTGTAATTATCTGATTTGTGTATAAGAGAACACAAAAAACAACTAATAAGACCATAAATGTTTGGGCTCCATATATGCTCACATTGGTCAACGAGACCAAAGTTTGAAAAAAGTCAAAACAAAGGGGGAAAAAAAAATCAATCAATCAATATTTCACACAAAACCAGTCACAAGAAATGCTTGGAGAAAGCATTATTTAGATTAATTCTTTAGCCGTCGGCATGTTCACAAAGTGTTAAAACAAACATGAACAAAGATCTATATATCTTATATTTATTATCAATAATTTGTCGAAAGCTTAGTCCATGATGGAAATACCTGTTGAGAGTCATCTATCTATTCACTGAGGACAGGCAGAGAAGTGGATTAAAGTTTAACCACTTGATCCAACAACACAGAACTGCATGAATAATGCAGATTCAAACACAGCACTGACCAAAAGGAACCAAGGCAGGTGAAAAGTCTGTAGCACAATCAAGCGCCTGTCCTTCACACCAGAATAACAAAGATATTATTTTGATACCAAAGGAACATAGAATGTGACCCAGTGATTCAGATTGTTTTTAACTAACCCTTACTGCCATTTTATATCCTCAAGGAGAAAGATTTTTCACCCACATACTTAAACTTTGTATATTTGTTTACTTAAAGATCCAAATTTGTCTCTACATTACTAATCTGTCTTCCTATAGCAATTTAGTTGTATTGGAAAGAAGGTAGAAGCTCCCCTTGACCAACAACCTTGTGTCCACTAAAGCCAAACTAAAAGTTGCTTAATCAATAATTTTTATTGCATTAAATTCAGAAAACAGTCCCAACACTGATAAACATGTATTCCTAAACCATTGTTGATTGTATCTTATAAAATGTAATTGAAACATGCTTTTACAGTTATTTCATTTAAAAAAAAAAGTGTATTCAGAGACCTTCTTTCATTTCTATGTGGGGGTCTGTTGATAAAACTTGGATATTATGTTACATTTTTCTACAAAAATTTAAGAAATTGAAGAACTTTCATTTGGACTCCAGGATGTTCAATGAATGACTGAATAGAATTGTGGAGTAAACTTTGTTCACACGTTGAAATTTTGAAAAAATAAATTAATTTCATTTTTAATGTTTTGTGTTCAATCTAAGGTTAGCCTAAGTGTTAAAAAAAACTTTAAAAGCAGCCCTGAGTAGTCATCTCCATCATATAGCTGGACATTTCCTCAAAAACCACCTTCTTTCTTACTTCAAAGTAAAATCGAAAAAGTAAAATTGAACATTGTGCAAGTACCTGACTTTAGTTTGTCTAGCACACCAAAGGCAAACTGAAGAACCTGAAGGTTAAACAGTAACTTATAGTGCTGCAAAAGACAACACACATCCTGCTGTTCTTCCTCCTGTGAACTGCTGTTTGGCTCACAAAGCAGCATGTATGTCTGAGACAGCCAACACACACTTCATATCTGGCAGTGCAATGAGTCAGCAGTGGCATTACTCTCCCTGCATGCCAACTACACGTCCAGCTGACTGCATGCAACAAAAACTAAAAAGGCCTTTAATGACTTGTGAGGTAATATAGGAACCGACTTTGATGCTTAACAGAGTTCACTGAAGAAATGAAACAAATGTATCTCCAAGCTGAACATGAGGAACTATGAGGTTTCTCACATGTTCAGCCTCATGGTGTGCAACAACATGGTAATTCGTCTTTTTTTCCGTTCGAAGAAGAGGAAAGGGAGGGTGGGGGTTCATGTCTGCCTGTGTGACTCTGTGGGAGGGAGCACTGTACAGTGGAAAATAGTCCCCACTGCTAATCCATGCCAGGCTAATTACAGCTTTGATCCTCTGTGTGTGTGCATCACCAGTGGTGGGAGGGAGCTAACAAACTGTGAGGGTTCAATACAGCAACAGAGATGCTTTAGTGTAGACACACTTTGATATGCTCGCAATTGGTCCAGATAGACTACCTGCAAATAAACCTAACTATTATTATTTACATTAAATACATAATAAAACTGCTGCTAACTGAACAGTCACTGGAGTCACTTAAACAGTGCATGGTCCTGTTGCTGCAGCTTCCAGTTGTATATTAAAGTCTTTGCCCTCATTAAAGATGTTGGGCTGAACAGATTACAGCACTGAGCAGCACATGAAATTCAACTCCTGCAGACGGGGACATAGATTAAGTGGGTAAATGGAGTTTCTGTCTAAAATAGACCACAGCTCTGATGATAGCCCAGTCCCAAAACACATGGAAGCAGAGATGCAGCAAGGGAGGAAGAGGAGGAAGGCGGCTGACGATGAGCAGCAGATGGCATGGAATTATCTAGATCTTCAGCTCTGCATCTTTTGCCTATTACATCATTATTGTAATGGCAGCTTATCAATCTAGAGCGTCATCATTTTAAATCATGTTTAATTAATTCACTGGTTCAGTAGCTAAAAGTAAGGATAAACGATTATATCTTTAAGAACGACATTGCACTATGAGACAACAATTTGACTAAAGTAAAACTAACCATCATTAGGAATGAAGCATTTCTGTTGACAGGAGAGTAGCTTGAAGGCCCCTTTCCATCCTAAACAGCTGGGGTCTGTCAGGTTGGGAAAACAGCACCAATGTGCTTTAAAACAGCTGCCAACTTAATGCCCAAAGGGCCCCATGGCAGTGCTGGGACATCTTTATTTACAAAGGAACCTCAGTGTCCAACAAGAGATTTCTTAGTTACACTATACATTAGCAGGGTACCAGAACAAAGACAATGTTTTGCAAAAATATTCGCGCCCTTTGGTTGTTCATACAACTTCCATTACTTGCAAATTCAGCTTCAGGTCTTCTAGGTAACATTTGGGCAGACATTTTCTCTCGCTCTTCTTTGCAAAATATCTCACTTGGTCAGGTGAAATGGAGAGCACTGATGAGTATCAATTTTAAAACCTTACATCAAATTCCTCATTAGCTTTAGGTCAGGACTTTGAATGGACCATTTTGACACATGTATATGCCTTAATTTAAAACCCATTCCATGAAGTTCTGGGTGTATGTTTAGAGTCCCTCTGGCTGGTCTGTAAGATAAAATTCTTTCAATATACATTGGATGAATATGAATACTTCTGTGCCTTTAGGGTTAACTGGACTTCAACTATAGAATGTTACATATTTTCTAAATCCAAAAATACCAGTCAAAATTCAATATTTTCCCATCAATCTTTTTTAGTTCATGAACTCAGGAACTTTTTCTATATTTGAAAATTGGTAACGTCATACAGGAACAAAGTGTGGCAAAAAGAACATGATGGGTTATAGATGAACAAGCAGATTAAATAGATAGGTAGTGAGATAGATACTCTATCTGACCCAAAATGGATGATACACAAATGTATGGCAGGACAAATGGATGTCAGGAAGAATAGATGAATGAATGATGGACAGATGAATGCATAGATGAAAAAAATTAAAAGACAAGCAGACTAACAGGAGCATGAACAAAGACACAGATGGACTTTAAGGCAATGAGACAGACATTTTGATGGGTAGGTGGACAGTCAGATGAATGGACAAAGAGACAAACTGATCATTGGACAACAAGCTGAATGGATAACAACATAGATAAACAAATAAGCTGATGGATAAATAATTTAAAAGGTTAAGGGATGGTCAGATTGCTGTATGTAGCGATGAATAAATGGCAAACGTATATACAGTTTGGTAAAGCAGACAGATGGATGGATAGCAATATATTTTTTAAAGAGAATATATAGAAACATGTTTCAACACTATTTTCTTTTACAGACCTACACAGACCTGGAAAACAATTAGATTCTACACTTTTCCCAGTCTGTCGTACATGAATCCCGGTTCCTCAGGAGGAATATTTCTGTGGCAAATTACAGAGTGCCATCTATAATAAAACAATGAAGCATCATTGTTTTAGCAGACCACCACACTGTTACAAAATGAGGAGGGGTACTAACCTACCATGGTCCCAATGTTATGACTGCTCATTGTTCATTAATGCACTGCTTCACTTAGCAGTAACTTTGTTAATGTAACTACCATAACAGCACACCTATTGCAGCCATATCATATCAGATATGAATGTTGCATAAAACTGGCGAAATAAGAGAAAATTCAAGCTTCCGCACCTATTTTTCAAAATAAGACAGCCAGTTCTGCCGTCGGAGGAGTTCATCCTTCCCCAAAAAAACGACACAATACATATATATATATATATATATATATATATATATATATATATATATATATATATACTCTAAACATTCAACATTAAATGTGTAGTGGTCAGAAATAAAACTATCAACACACTGTGGTGTTTAACCTAAAACACTGAAGCTAACTAACCAGTTATACTGACGATTCAGAGGTATGCAGCTCCGTTAGCCGGTTAGTTTGTTGTTAGCTAGGGTTTCATTTAAAACAAAAAGTGCCACGACAACCTGAGCCCGAACACAAGAGTTAGCTGCCTTAGCACGTCTCGCATACCGTTAGCATGCCTCTTCTTGTCAGCAGCTGGTGGACATCCTCGCTTTTCATCAGTCGTGACCAGGCCAAGGCTCGGTTAACTGAGGCTGACTGCTGGCAGCCAAGAACCGACACCGGGAGCATCTGCTGTGTGTGTGTGCGGTCCCCAGCTACCCGTCCTGGCACAACCTGACGCTGAGGAAGTCTCCTGGTTGGCTGCGGGTTAACATCCACAAGAGTGCTGATGATGTTCCAAGTCACCAGCAGCCCCCCCTGACTGACTGACTGACTACCTGAGCAATTCTGTTTTCCCCCCAAGCTCGAGTGTAAAATTAATACTCACTTGGACTGCAGAATGCCAAACGAGCCGGAACACATTGACTGTAAAACAAGGAGGCAGAGGATGTGTTTGCCCAGGGCGGTCACTCAGGTCGGGTACTTTTCCTTCCAATGATCCCTGTGTGTCTCCGAGCTTCAAATGATCTCTCCACACTGCAATGGTGCTGAAAGACAGTGCAACGCGATTGGCTGGACCGAGCGGAACTCGGCGATCTGCAGGGGGAGTAGCAGTGGTGCATTCACGAACATAGGAAAACTCTAAATCGGGAGTTCAGGTCTGAACTGATACAGTACAGTGCATAACAGGAAAAAATGAAATCATGTGCAAAAGAGTTAAATCACCACTTCTTTTCTTAAATTCATTCCTTGTTATATATTTAACGTTTTTACACAAATATTATGAGAAGCTTAGGATACAAAAGACATTTCACTCAAGTTGTCTAGCTAATGCTACAGAAATGTTAGTCAGTTTTTGACCGAAGAACCAAAACAATATCTAAAATAATTTCAGTGTGACAATTGAAATCATTATTCTGATTTAAGATTTTTGTCTGTTTAAATCTCAGACCAGTTGCATTTTAAGATAATGGCATCAAGGGTAGTAACCCAGGACAGCATCAGCAGGGAGCACTTGAGTGCCCAACTAACAAAATTAAGAAACACTTTATTATCCCTAAGTTGCACTGTGAATTATTTTCACTGTGCAACTTGTATTTTTGCATGTATAGTAAATGAAGAGTTGGCACCCCCTGTGTTGAGTAGCCACACACACTATGCCATATGTGTGTGTGGCTACTGGCCTGGATAGTATTACCCTGAGAGTCCAATGTCAAGTGAGACGTAACCCGGACATTTGAGAAAATGACATAATCACAGATCACAGTTTCTGTTAAAATTTGTATCGTGAAAGCAATCACAGAGAGGAGGAAATGTTGCACAAACAGAAACCAGCATGCCCCAGCTACCTATCCTGTTGCTGTTATTGTTTATGTGCATCTTTGGGTGGAGCAGGAAGGAGTTCTGCATCAGAGAAGGCTGCGAGAATGCTGCAGTAGACAGCTCAAGGTAAAGTGCCCTGATGTGTAGTTTGTATTTTATGAATGAGTTTTAAACATTAGATCGGTGATGCTTTGTGAAACAGAAAAATATATATATATATATAAATATCTGCAGGTTTTTTGACTAATGGGGATGACTTGATCCTGGAGACTGTGATACAAGCTGACATGTTAAGGACAACATGTCTAAGGTCATCTTCATCCTCCAATAATGAAGATTTGTTGACTCTTAAATATTACTGAGCTCACCTTTAACTTCCAATTTTTAAAACTGTTGATAACATATAAAGACAACAAACTAACATAACTTTTAGCCTTTGTTTGGGAGGTGGTCCTCAGTGCTGAACTCTTGCCACTGTGTCAGGCAAGTAATCTTCTTTCAACCGTGCATATTAAAAATGACCATGTGACAAATTAAAACAATTATAAATGTTATCGAAGTTTTGCTTCTGCTTTACAAAGAAATCGGAAGTTTGCACCGGAAATCAGCTGTTCCTTCACTTTCGCTTTGCAGGATAAGAATCCCCCCCGTCGGTCATGAAAGTTCAGGCTCATTAAAAGACTTGCAGTCTTAACTGCCCCGAATCGGGTTTTCTGTGATCATACACCACGTAGTCTACTTCCGCTTTTTGGGTATTCCCCCTAAAGCGTCATCTCTTGCAGTCTGCGGTTTCTATTGAAGCCATTTTACTGAAGCTGTGAGGTAGGTCGCGCTGTGCAAATACTTTAGAGACAACAACAAAAACAACCGCGAAACTCAATTAACGTTAACTATTGCCATGTTGGTTAATGCTTTGCTTTTCTTTTCTTAGTCGTCGTGACGTCACTTCTGTCAACAAAGCAATATGTCTCTGTTTGAAGAACAAGACCTCAGGATCAACGCTATCACGGAGGATCTGACAATTGGGGATCGTAAAAAGGCAATTTACCTTTGCGGGAGCTTGGTTACCGACAGCAGCGTGGATTGCGTCAGGGAGACTTTAAGAGTCAAAGTCAACTTTAACGCAGATCCTCCCCTGTTTATAATGTCCATCCTCAGGGAGCTCGGACGGTACGACATTATAAAGCGAGTCTATAAAGTGGACAGAAACGAGATAGAAAAGAAGATGCAGGCATATAATCAAGTTCTCCCAAGATTCAGGTAATAGTCTATACTTTGTTTACATTCAGTTTCAGAAGTTGGTGTTTTCATTCACTGATGCAGTTTGTCTTTTTGCAGAGTACTGATGGTTACTATAAATGACCATCTCCCAATAGAAGATGTGGAGCAAATAAAATTTTTATTAGGCAGGACTTTACCCCATGGGAAAACAGAAAATATCAAGGTAAACCCATATAGCCTATATACTTTTACTTTCAAGCTGAGAGTGTGTGGGCTTTTGTGACAATGTGCTTTGCCAATGGGAAGGTTTCACTTTGACTGAATGAAAAATCTTACAAATGATCTCTTACAGACCTTCTTGGAAGTGATGATTGAACTGGAGAAGATGGATTCGGTGTCACCCGAAAGAGTAGAGCTTGTCGAGGACTGTTTACGAAATATTGGCCGGCTTGATCTGGCCAAAATAGTGGCTGCATACAAGATGTCAGGTGAGAATATTAATTGAGGAAGTTAGTATTTAAATACTTCAAATGATTGACGTGGTGCTTAAAAAAGGGAAGTGAAAACAAAACAAATTTTGGGGGGATTCTCAGCTGACTAAGATGGTTCATTAGGCTTCAATGAAGCTGAAGATTTTTGTACTGACTTTGATAGAACGCTGCAGTACAGTGTATTGTGTGTATCGAGGCACAGTTTTAGGTTTATTAAGAGGCGCATGCTGACGCCTTTCCACTACTAAAAAAAGTAATAGTGGCCACATGACCATTACATTTGGATTATATGGGCCATGATGCAATAAGGTTACCTGGTCTGTTTAACCTTTACCATTATGGGTGTGTGTGTGTATGTGTTTCTTATCTCTTTTAAACTGACCTATGAGTTATGCAGCCATAAAAATTCCTAAATCCTGAGACATCATTTTGTTTCTGTCATATAAAATATAATGTAGCAAAATAAGACATGACATTGGAAGCAATACTAAATATTGTTTGATGGGCATAAAATCCTATTTTAACACCAATAAAAAAGCTTTTAAACCAAAAGATTTAGTATTTGTTCAGTAATTGATTGCAAACCACATCAAGACTGAACAAACGTTTATATATAAAGGCTATTAAAAATCTAAAAGAAAAAATAATTTTAAAAACGTCTTAGGACTTTTTGTCAATTTCACTTTAAACAAATTATAGAAAGTATTTGTGTAGTTTAGATCAAAGCACAAGAAATAAGTGCTGAGTCGACAGCCCTGGCACACTAGTTAGATAATACAAATACTTGAACATTATTCGGTTCTATTTTTAAGCTTTTAACTAATAAGAATGGACAGTAGTTGTCTCTCATTCTCTGTTCATTTTACAGGTGCTACATCGGAACACTCTTGGCCTCCACAACACAGTGGTCAAGCTGATGTGAGTAAAATATTGAAAAAAATCACAATTTATAGACAGTTTAAAATGGTATTATATGTTATATTTTACATCACACCTTACTGTTATTTACTTTAGATTTAGTATCAATAGAAATTTTTACAAATGATATTGCCTTTCTATATGATTAACATTAAATACGATGGAATTTCATCAAATTTGTATTTGTTAGCAAAAAAAAAGTTTTTGGCAATTAACATTGTTTTTTGCATAATTTAAATAATTTTAAAACTCCCAAGTTGATTTTTTCACCCACAGTAAATGACCGACTGCACCTTTATTACTGTGATGGGTTTCTTATGAAGCATTCATGACACATGTATGTTTTATTTTCACATTTTAGAGTCAACCAAACCAGTACAACTTAAGGGCCGATCAAAGAGGAGTCTGTGTTATTATTGACTGTGTCGGTAATGATGGAGGTGAGATACAAACATTTATTTTAGAAGAGGAACCAAAATCCCATGGATTAACACAAAACTTTGATTTGCATCCAAAATAATTAATAAAAATATGGAAATAAGAACACAGCACCTCATTGCTGTTTTTATTCCTCTTTTTCATCATCATAACTAAAATGCTGTATGCTGCTGTTAGTTTTTCAGAGCTATTTTTCAAAGTGTTTCAAAGCAGGCCCTCGCCACACAGTGTTGCCCAACAACTTACTACAACATGTCCAACTTACTTACTGTTGGACATGTTGGGCAAGGTGGATGATCAGTGATGTTTTGGGTCTTTCACAACTCTCTTACAGTGGCTTTGGTAAACCTAGGAGAGTTAAGATATCAAATAATTAAAAATCTGGTGGAAAAAACAAATCTCTGCATGAACACAGACTTTTTGGAATCCCTAACAGCTGACACGGCGCAACCCGAAGTCCAGTGGACATCTGAGATGACATGTGGAAACAACATGAATGTTTATTCAACATTTCATGTAAAGAAAATATAAATAAAGAAAAAAATTCTGCCGCAGTTGATAAACCCGGTAACTTTTCAGGTGTTCTTCGTTAGAATGATTTTCATTCAGTCAGGACTCACACTAGCCACATGCATTGCGGGTAGATTATGGTAAAGCCCTGTTATATTTTGTTATATTTTTTGCTAGTTTGAGATTACATGATGTTAAAGGTCTTTATTATAGACGGCAACACATTTGTTCACATCTGTATAAAGTGATATACAAAATTATTGTTTACTGTCCGATCACAATGTCTTTTTTATAATTTCATGTCGTCTTTTCTTCCTCAGGAATGTTAGAAAACACATTTAAGTCTCTCCACTTCAACGTTCTCTACTACAGCATGCTGGGTGCTGATGAGATTTTCGAAACTCTTGAAGAAGTCTCTAAACACAGACGGAGTCGCAACGAGGATGCTTTTGTCTGCTGCATTATTAGCCGCAGCTTAGATGACAATATCCTGGGTACGGACTCGTATGGAAGAGGTCTTTCTGTCAAAAACATCAGACATCTCTTCTCAGGTGACACTTGTCCTATGATGGTTGGCAAGCCAAAACTTTTCTTTATCCAGAGCTATGTGGTTCCTGAGTCTAATCATTTGGAGCAAGACGGCTGCGAAAGCTTACCCTCAGAAGCAGACGTACTCTGGAGTCACTGCTGGACAGATGAAAGCCAGCTGCTACAAGAGCAGCATCACTCTGTTTACCTAAAAGCACTGACTGATGCCTTAAGCAAAGCCAAGAGGTGATAATATTCCCAATAATTGTAATCTATGCTCAACATCATGTTCTGCTCATCTAAATTGCTTTTGTCATTGTCATTACAGGGAAACGGATCTGCTTGATGTACAAATGAAAGTGAATGGAGCCATTTATGAGCATAACCAAAAACATCCTGAAGCGAGTTACCATTGTGATGTAAAACACACTCTGAGAAAAAGTCTTTATCTGGAATAGAAAAGTGACAGAAACATTATGACTTTTACTTTTTTTACTTTTACTTTTACTGTGGCACTGATCTCACTACATGCTTCATGAAGAACATGTTTCCTGTGTGTATACTGACCCCTGGTGGTTTAAATGAAAGAAGACACTATAGAGACATAATAATCGCTTAATTAAACGTTTACTTCAGGAATTTAATTCAAAAAATAAAAAAATCACATATTATCGCGATTCATTGCAAACATGATGATATATTTCTAAAGTTTAAACCTGTTAGTTTTGAAATATGTGGCTTACAGCTAATGAATTCTTAAAATTTAGTGTCTTAGAAAATTATAAGAACAAATAACACAGCATGTTTAATACAGAAAATAAATTTGGGGGTTTTATGAGCTGTAAGTTATAATTATCAAAATTAGTGACAACAAAATGTCCTTTTTTTAATCTTTTTTTTTTTTATAACAAACTATTCTTATGTTTTCTTATGATAAGTATGTTTTCTCACACACAAACTATATATATGTAATATGATAAATATAACATGTATATATAACTCATTTCATAACATTAGAAAAGCTGAACATTTGTAATAACTGTAGACTTTTGAAATATTTGACTTGCAGATCAATTCTCTTTTAAATTATTTTCAACTCTGTATGCACACACAGACATGTGATGAGTAAACATGACATTCACTGTGACTATTAATTTTTAGATATTCTTTGTAAATCAAGGACTCTGGGCATGTTCTCATTCATTTTTTACTTAATTAAACAGAAAAAATATATTTTGTTTAATTAGCAAGCAAAAAATGTCATTAAAATTAGATTTTACATCAACTCTTCGTTGGCAGCTTATGGCAAAAAAAAAAAAATCTGACTTAAAAATAAAGAAGTAAAAAATAAATTGTACTCTAAGCTATCTTCATAGGGTTTGATTCATTTCTAGTCTTCATGAAATCTCAAGTCTAATTTTTAATTATATATGTTGTTGTTCGGCATGTGTTGCCCATTTTACAAAGTCTTTTATGTTTTTATTCATTTCACATGAAAAACCTTAACTAAAATAAAAATTTTTAACTACTTATTAGCTAATCAGGAGGATCCGTAAGACACAAATGAATATTGTCAGATATTTAAAACCAACAAAGTGCTGACACTTTTCCTGGTGAAACTGCTTTCATTCTGTCATTTATTGTCATTAGCTTTCACTGAGGTCCTTGCTGAATATGATATATGTAGTAACAATTCATAAAGTTGAAGAGAAATTGGATGTAAATATGTAAATTCAAGGTAGGGCCAAACATGCAAAGCATTACATCATATGAAAAATCTCAACCAAAATCATTAGGCAGACAAAATAAACATTAGAACTGTTTTGAAAATGTAACTGCACTGCTATTATGTCACACAAGTAAATGTTTTCTGTTACCTTGCTGTTCCTTTTACTACTGTACACTATTTTCTCTTGCTTTGTTGTTAATTTTTATATCTAAAGGACATTTGTCATTTTGTATTTATGCATTTGATGTATCTAATATATGTGTTTGTACATGTAGTCTTTTCATTAACAGGATCTCATGTTAGCAAAAATGCAGGCTTCAGAAACCCAGTGTAATTAATCCAGGTTTTGTCCGTCTCTTAGTAAATTATTACTCAGATTAATAAATTACAATTTATTTATTTATTATTTACCTTTCAAATTCTTTACTTTTTTGTTGGTTAGAAATATACAATATCCGTGATATGTTCATGGACATTGTTACCTTTTATGTACTGTCACAAAAACAAAAACACTTAACAATGTTTTGGAATGTGTTTTATTACTTTATTGTTTCTGCTTGACAAGCAACAGAAATAATGTTACTTGTCATTATTGGGAAGAGGAAGTGGTATGGATGGCCATAGAAAACAAGATTTCATCTTTATGTCAACTCTGACAAATATATCTACTGTATTGGTATTTATCTGACAAATATGTAGTATATTGGTGCTCAGGAAGCTCTGACTCAAATCTTCATACTAAACTGAAAGGGATTTAGAAATTGGGTTGCCTCTTATATGACTATTTAACTTGTCTATGACCCACGTACACTCACAGATCTCCTACCAACACCTTTACGTTCCACTCAATTTTTAATAAACCTGCTTGAAAACATTCTTTGTAGAGTTTACTTATTTACCATTTGCTTTTTGTAGCTCATCAATAACTGCTATATAGATGTCAAGTAAACAGTATTCTCCATAACTCTGTAAGAGCGACCTAACATATATTCAACCTACTGCTTTGGGTCCCTGCCCTAAAATCCTTGCACAGTATAAATCTCAGGGATAGTTTTGTTGACAGTTTTAGTAAACTGCACCAATTTGTTTTCAAAATGGAAAATAGATTTATGTAAACACACTGACAAGAGTTTGATAGTAAATTGAATGGTGCAGTAGTAGCTTAATATGCTACATTTCCTTTTCACTTAACTGTTTGGAAATAAATCTCAGCGAATAACTGAAAATAACTGACAAATTCTTTATGTGCTTGATAATATATGCTGTCCTTTGCTGAATAAATTAATTGAACTTTGAAACTTAATAAACAATGCAACCTGACAGATTTAGGGAGTTACTTTATGTGCTACTTGCACATTGTGCAAGCAACTAAACATTGTGGAAGTGGTGCCCCTCTCTAATTCTGCTCATTATAATTATCATTGTGTAGATCATAAAATGCTCATAACAATTCTATCAAAAATACTTTATTAGTCTGATTTTTTTCTACCATACTTTTTTCTTCCACTGAACTTTTCTTTAATATGCTAAATATGCATTTTTCCCCAGAACATTTTCTGCCTTTCTGTGGTTGTGGTTTTCTTTAAATATTTGCAAATCTCAGAGTGTTTATAAGTGCCTCAAAAATATGACAGTAGGAGGCAGGCAAGTTGTGTAAAGAGCTCTCTCTCACCCACAGAGTTCACTAACACACGCTCGCACACACACGAGCTACCCTCGTCGTGAACGCGCGCCGTGAGGACTGCTGTTGCTATGATGCAATGGCGTCTGCGCCGTGGGAAGCGAGCGAGGAGTTGAATGAGTTTCCTGCACAGTTGAGGACACACGGCCGCCGACACTCCCTGTGGGGAGCCCACAGCCGCGGACACACCGACAGAAGCCTTTCCGGACTCTGTGCATGGAAACACGGACCCAGGTGTGTCCACTCGCCTTGCAGCTAGCCGTGTCATGAAGGTTGGAGAGATTTCACACACCTTTGCGAGACGTAGCAGGAGCAGCAGCGAGGCAGGAGAGGCACCAACACCCTGTTCGCTCTGAGCCGAAACGCACCCAGGAGCGCCTGTACACTCTGGTGTATTTATTTATTTTTTACTCATTGTTATCAGTCACGTTTTGTGGCATTGTCCTCAACACCTCAGCGGACCGCATTGTACTGGACCACCATGGCCGAGAGAACCTCCGCCGGGTTGCTCTCAATGATGCTGGAACCCACGCCGGCGGTCGCGATGACCCTTCCGGCGGAGGTCCGGGAGAAGCTGGCGGAGCTGGAACTGGAGCTGTCTGAAGGTAAGTTAAGCTCGGACTGCAGGACGGTGTGTCCTGACTGGGGTCTTCCTTTAGGTGTGACAGCTTTCAGGACCACCGCCCTTTATTTGGACTTTTTCTGCACCCTGTTTGAAAACATATCAGCATCACTGTAGCCCCTCTTCTCTGTTTATTTTAAAGAAAAATGCCCCAAATGAACTTCTACCTTGTTGTATCCTCTCCTAACATGGACTTAAAGGTCAGAAGGTCATGATTCACAATGGATTTAATTCAAAGTGTTTTTGTCCTGAAGTTTTACAATTGATCACGGATCAATCATATCTGATCAAATGGATCTAACCCAACAACTACACTGACACACCCATGATACTGATGTATGCTCTACTCAGTCTCCTCTGTTAGAAGCTGATTACAGTCATTTTGTGTTTTTTCCCATGTCTTTGAATTTATTACTTTAAATACACATTTTGTGAACTTTAACTGATTGTTTATGTTAAAGTGAAATAGTTTCACTGATACCCACTAGGCAACGTTTGTAACGAGGTGAAGGTTGCCAAATATCCAACTGATTAATGTTCTGGGCTTGGATATCATGAACAAAGCATCAGTACCCAGGTTTACCTTGCTTTTTATACAAAAGGCTTAGAGATAATAATAATAAAAACAATACTTTGAAACCATATGCTTTCAGTTTCAGTATTGGTCAGATTTTATTCACTCACAAATTCCCTCAATTGTATGCAGGTATGCTGCATAAACCAAGCAAAGTAAAAAAATTTTAAACTCATGTCTTTACTACATGAGAAGTAAAGACATGAAAAATTACCAAAGGAAAATTGTATTGAACATCATCTCAAATTACAAATTTCATAAACAATAAGAAATTTACAGTGTGGGTATTTGTTGACCCTAAAAATGCATTTCATAAAAATAACAATAAATATATTATTTCTATAAGAGTTATTAAATGAATTAGAATATGTTTTATAAGAAAAAAGAGGGAGTAGATTTGTTCCAAATCTCGGAGGTGGAACGATAGGTGCATATACATAAAATTTTTTGTCAATTATTTGTGGCGTACCACATGGGTCAGTGTTTGGACTAAAATTATTTATTTCTATATTTATAATAAATGCAAAATGTCTGATTTGTTTTGAGTTAGACACAACTATCTTATTTGTTTTCTGATAATCTGCAACAGTATTTGAATCTGATGTTCTCTGTCTATATGGAGGTCTAGGGACCACTGTATTTATTGTAAAAGCAGCTTTGAGAATTTTACTTAATGTCAGGTTTTGTTTATTTACAATATCCCTTTTAATGCTTCAACTATGGCATTTATTGTAAACAGAGCCCAAAGCATTCTAACAAACCATTCTGCCAAATTACTCAAAAGGAACTGATCTACACCATTGATTTCAATCCGTTATCTGAAATGTATCTTTGATTAAATATAGGCTATTGTTTTGGCATTAGCTCTATGAATGCATAATCACAAAATCGCTTCAACAGACAAAAAAAATGCTGTTTAAGCCACCTCATTGCAGTTTTTTCCTGTATTGTGTCCACTTTCCATTAGCCCTTCCTTCCTGCTTGATCCTTCCAAAGATTGGAATTAGATTTCTTCATGTTTGTTAATCACAGGTCTTAACGCTAAGTTGTTGTAAATCAGCTCCATACAGGGGGCTCACTGGTTGCTGGTAAGCAGAAATCTTCACAATGCACTAATCTAGTCCTCTGAACAAAAAGAAAGAAGTGCTTGTTTTTGTCCACAAAGGGCTTCTGTTGTTTTTTGGGTTAATTCAGTGAGGCTCATTGTTAAGCTCTTTCCTTTACTTAGTAAAATGAGCTAAGCTGCAATAAAGTTCTGCTAATTAGTGACCTACATTAATTCTCATTAGAGTTTGTCATTTGACCCGTTTTGTTTTTTTTCTTCCTTTTTTTGTGAGATTAACAGGGGAGGTCAGGTCTTGAGTCACATTTTAGATGTCATTTTTTTTCTCTTTGGGGATTGTCTCTGCTGCAGTATCCCACCATGGTTAGAAGTAGACCCAAGGTGCATACACTTTAACAACCACATTAGCTGCCTCTAATGGAATACACATGTTTACAAGCGTCACTACCCGTCTAATCTATATCTGTCTAGTTTCCTCTTCCTGCTCTCCACATGTCACATCCTGCTTTGTCCAAGCTCAGATAGCACTATCTTCTTGCTTTTCTGCCAGTGACATCCCAAGTTGTCCCTTTCCAAGTCTTGTCTCCTGTTCTGTGTTTGTCTCCAGGCCTCGCTGCCTCCATACTTCCTATATTTCTTTTCTGATCAAAGAAAAGAATGTCATGTTCTGCAGGCTAAAGAGATGATTTCTTTTTTGCTGCTCCCTCACTGACTATTCCTGTCTGCTGCTCTGAACTTTTCACCCTGACACTCTTAAAATGCATCCCCTCTTGTGTTGTGTCTGAGTACAGTATATTTTAGGTAACTCATTTCATCTGAAGCAGATGAAAACCTGCAGGTCCTGCGGAAAAGATTTCTACCCTTCAAAATGAGCTCTTCTGATTGAGATAACAAATCAAGACACATTTCTTTCATGTTGAGAAGCATACCTTGGTTCTCATAGCTGAGTGAATCATTTGATGCGTGAGTATCATGAAACATTTTACACATACAAAGTGTGATGCACGCTATTCTGTGCTGTTTATCAGATGGATTTGGCTGAGTAGTATCAGTTTGAGACTATCCAGCAGCACAGATACATAATATTCCAGCATCAGCATCTAGGGCCAGCTGATGTGCGAAATAAACAATCTGCAGCAGTCTTATAAGTGTAATGGTAGGCACATTTTTCTCCAAGGATGTATTCATTTTCAGATTCTCGTTTTTTGTTTCTGTTTTATTGGGTAAGTGTTTAAAAGATGTTGCGAAATATGCTTTACAGCCATCCAGTTATTATTTTTAAATAATGCACCATAATTTCAGCAAGGAAAATGATAAAACTCCAACATTTACTTCAGCGAAACAGATGAGACACTGCTTTATTTCTTATGTGGTTTGTAATTATCATCCAAATAATTCTGCAACTTTCCAAAATTGGATTCACCTCCAATCAAATTCTCAGCCTTGTGGCTATTAGAAAGAACCTGTTATCTCTCATCTGCTGACCTAAATGCAGATTATGGCCAAAAGATAGGGCATAAAGGAGGCCAAGAAGATGGATGATCCCCATTATCTCCTGCAGGGAATAAAGGAGATAGCGAGACATGTCTGCTGAGTAATTCATAGAGCTTAGTCTGTCATTCCCTGGGTTTTCTGCCTTCCTCCTCCATTTGCTCTCTAAACCCTCTGATTATAACGTCATTTTTAGTCCAGTGCTGCTATAGTTTGCATGGGTAAATGTCAAAGCTTTGACTTGTCATTGCCCTTGTTTACAATGCTCCCATTGAGCAAATATTTACAGGGGAGTTGCAGTTGAAATGTATGCTGAGGAGTCTTAAGAGGACAGAATAACTAATTCTTTGAAACCTAAGCTATGGATACATGTTAAAATATTCTTTATCATTTGTCATATTGTCTCATTAAGGATACAGGCTCTTGATTTTTATCTCTGACCTAGAATCTGCTGCTGGTTTGACCCAATTTCCCCATGGAGATCATTAAAGTTTCACTATTTATCTAAGCTGTTAGATAAGGTAGAGCATAATTTGTTGTATTCCAGCAGGTGAACAAGTCTGTCATAGCATAATAGAACCCATAAGATGAGGACAAATGATTTAATTATAACTGATAAAGTACAAAAATATTCATATCTATATTTTGTAAAGTTTTAAATCTAGAATAAATATAAAGTTGTACATATCTGAAGACCAGACGGGGAATAATAATTGTCTAATTGGCACATATTTTTAGACAGATTCATTTACTGTGATACACCTAAAAATCTAGTTCAATGCAACCAAAAGAAGTTTAAGGTTTTAACATCTCAAACATTGACATTCAAAACACTGTTAATCTGCCATGCGAATGTAAAAAAAAAAAGTATGACAGATCTGCAAAGATATTTTGGAGGAGCTTCAGAGATCTGTTTGTTCATTAGTTGTGCATTAAAACAAATTTGTCCCTTGTGTAAGAGTGGTAGCAAGGAAGGAATTGTTGAAAGAAAGTAATCAAAAGTCCCACTTTTAGTTTGCGTCTAGCCATGTGGGGGCATCAGCAAAGATAAGGAGGAAGGTGTTCTGTCAAGGTGAAATCAAACTTGTAATTTTTTGGAATACAAGCAAAACACAATGTGTGGTGAAAAACAGGACAGAACAAACAAAATGCATGACAATGCATTGTCAAAACATGTTTTTGGGGGTTTTTTTAGTTAAAAAAAAACCAAAAACATTTTTAGTATTTGAAATGAAAACGAAAGCTCATGGGGTATTAATACTAGCACGGTTTTATACGTTTAAAGCCACTTCGTTGAATCTAAGGTTATCTTTTATGTTATGATTTTTTATTTTTTTGTCAGCGTTTGTTTTCCAGTTAAATCTAAAACTTGGTCCTTGTCCTGAAAGGAGGGTGTGGTTAGTGGATAGCTTTGGTGGCCAACTCTTTGTAAACCTTCTCTGTGGAAAGTATGACTGTTCAGGAAACCCCAATGAGCTGCACTCCCGAGTTTGTTAGGAAAAGACCACATCTGTCAACCCTGTTTAGAGATACCAAATCATTCTGTGGTACCTACTGTCCAAAAAGACATGAAATTAAAAAAAGATACCACTTGGCCTGCTGTGAATTTAGCCTGTTGTTTCAGACCAAACAGTGAATCAATATAGACATAAATTCTATATTAAGAGCTTGAAGCAAATGTAGAGGATTTAGCACGATTACTGAAGGAACTTTCGGCATTGCTTCTGTGCTTTGTAATAGGATTCAATGAGAGGAATGTTGAGTCTTTTAGGATCCAGTTTGGCTGCTGTAGCTGTTCTGAAGTCCAGCAGGAGCTGCAGAAGCAGAACTGCTTCACCCCTATCATAGTTTAGTAGGGGTACCATTATAAATATTTCAAGGGTGTGCCTCAGATCAGAGTAAAGCTTCAGATACTTGTGCTGCTCTCAAGCAAAACCGCGTTTTTCTCACTGTCAACTTGTGCACAAGTAATTGTGTTGTTCATGTTTGACTTCATTTACTTTTGTTTGTGTCTCTGGGTACTTTATGGAGTCAGTCCTTCCTATTCTTTTTTAGTTACATACCACATTGCTTTGTCTTGTTTTAACCCACCAATGACCTACAGTGTTTTTTCTGCATGCCTTGCTCTCTTCTCACTCCTTGCCTCTTGTTTTTTTTTAAGCACTCCTCTGCTTCCTGTCTGTCTTTGTACTGTAGGAGCCATGAATATTTAAAGTACTGCAGTGTGTCAAAGTGTGTCTGAAATATTTTTTCTTTCGATTTCTTCAACTCTTGTGGAGTCTACATTGTTTTTATATTTTCTCCAGACATAATATTATATCTTTTGGACTTATTTCAATTGCTCTTGTTTTCTATTACTGGGATTTGAACCAGTAATTATTGTATTATCACAATAGAAGTTATTTTTTCACTATTTTCATGTAACATAAAACATCCATCCATCCATTTGTTCGTTTGACCTTTCTTCCTTGTTTGTCAAAAATGTTTTCCACACATTCACACTAAACCAGATCGAAAACTAAGATTATATTACTGAAAAATATCATTAAAAAACCAAGTAAAAGTTATTATAGTGCTTTAATTCTCTCATATTCCTGTAGGTCAGATTTGAAATGAAATTCATCTTGGGAACAATGCCCCTTTTTTTCAAAAACATATTTCAGTAAATATTTCAGTAAGTGCTAGTGAGATTTGCTGTCAAAACAGGCTATCTTGACCACTTCAAGGATACTCTGTAAATATCATGCTCCATACATCTGTTGACCTGGACCCCTAGACGGGTCGTAACACTGTCTTCTTACTTCTAACCTTAAGGTGTCTGTTCTGCCTCAAACAACGTTGCTTAATATTTTCCTTCTATACTTAAATACTTACATGTTGGGGTGGCCATTTCAAATTCCCATAGGCTCACATTAGTAGCTTGTACGTGTAAATATTGTACTTAATATTTCATGTTCTTGTTCTTCTATTTCTATATTAACACAAGTGAGCTGCTTAAGAAACAAACAGCTCATGGTTTCTCAGCCAACTAACTAATGCTAAGATACATTTTACCATTTAACTTCACCAAATTTTATATGATGAAAATTTTGTTGCAATATTTGTGCACATAGTAAGATTGTCAAGATAATTTTGTATATTCTAAGCCTCATACTGAAGTCTGTAATTCTGTATCAGACTATTTTAAGCAGGAGCTGACTCTGACACACACACTGTGAGCACAATATTTTAATTAAAAGTAAAAGCACCATATTTGTGTTTGGGTGAAGAATTAATTTCAGATTTGCTCCTTAACTTATGAATCTTTCTCTTTGTCGCCTCAGCAGGATTACATAACCCAGTCTGTTAAGTCACATTTACAGACTTTTATTTGCACTGCGTGTCGTCACAGTCCTTATTCCTGAAACACTTTGTTAAAAAATAACGTAGTTTGATGTATCATGTTAATATCTATTGTGACAAAAAAATAGAACTGTTGTGACAGTATTGCATAATTTTTATTGATAGAGTTGTTTCAGCATAAGCTAATGAGCCAATGAGGTTGATGATAAATTCACTTTTACAAATGTTTGCAGCATTTTAAAATTCCTATGAATAAAAAGGAGTCATCCCAGTCTAGTCAGGGCTGTCAACGCTAAGTGACTTTCTGTGACCTTTTTACTGGGGGGCTTTCAGAGTTCAACCTGCTCAGCATGACTTCAACATGAAGAATCTGTTGAACACAGAGAACCAATAAGTAACCTTGTTTTAAGGCTGCCTTGAAAAGAAAAATAAAGTTCCTGACCATCTCATATACCGTGGTTCATGTATCAGGATGAGCAAATTCAAATATTAAACTGCAAGATGGAGTCTGGAGTTCCTCTAAAAGTAGAAAAAGGAATGGTAAAGAGGAGCCAGCAAACATGCAATTCTGTTTTTTCTCTCTCTCGTTTTGCTTTGTTTGATCAATGTGAGAGCCTGCACAGGTGTTGTGGGCAGATCAGAGACAAATGCGGCTGGCCGGATCAGGAACCTTCCTGGTAGAAAAACAAATAGAAAATGTCTGGAATGTGCTGTGACCTATGAACTTAAACGTGAGCAGAGGGCTTTCCACTACTAGAGGGCACGGCAGCATTAAACAACACAGCAGATTGCTTTGTATGCTTTCTCTGCTTTTTAAAGAAAAAGCTACTTCATTCCCCCTTTTTACTTCATGCCCTTGGATGTCCCAGCAGATTATGGGAGGGAAGAACCGTGTACGCTGGTTTCTTTTTTTTTTTGTTATTGTAGGTCCAAAGGCAGTTTTCTTCCCCGTTAGATGTAAAGCTTAACTTGGCAGACACAACCTGCATACCAGAAAATGTACGTACACTCTGTGCAGGCAGACAGTTTTAGGTGAGATGTGCTGCCGTTGCTCTCAAGAGACTTTTCCCCTGTGAGTTATTCAACTTGCAGTGAGGAAGGAAAAAAAGAAATGCAAAGTGAGGGCAAGTTAGGACTGCATGTAAAGCTTTTAAAACACCTCAGGAGACTATTGATTTCTGCTGTCAGTTTTTAGCTAATCTCTAGAATAAACATCCACATTTTTTCTAAATGCTCTTATTGGTGCTTTTATATTCAAATCCCTTGATAGGATACAAAAATATTTGCTGAAAAAAAATCCTGTTCCAATGAGAACAAGTCAGGCAAATGAGGAGGTACACCTGGAGTAACTTGTTCAAGTAATTCTATCAAAAGGTGAATAATATGAGCACAAAAGTTGCTGAAGCAAGGACTTTATCTCAGAAAGGGTAAAAACAACAAACAGTTACAATCTAATCCCTGTCTGATCTGATTCAGGAGATTTCACCCAAACTATGTTCAGTTATGTCCTGAAAAGAAGACCATTTTTTGTGCAAGAGGAATGAGGGACTGGTACTGATTAAGTGGTGCCTTTAAGATTACTTATGTCTTGATAATCTAATCTCTATATATGCTGATGATAATCTATTTCTCATAATTTTTCTGTCCTTAAAGTTTTCCACAGCATATAACACAACCACAGTGTCAGATTACACACAACACAACAATTGTTTGTGAAATTAAATTAGACAAATTGTTTCCTAGTTTTAGAAATAGAAATGTGTTTTTTCTATTTATCAAATACTAAAATAATAGAAGAAAAAATGATTTGTAAAACTCAAGTCAATGTCAGTAACAACAGATTTGATATGACCTGTTGAAAAATTTTCACTCATCTGCCTCTTTCGTGAATTTTTGTTTTTGTTTTGAAATATAAACACAACTACATTTCATAAAGATTATGGTGGCCTGCAAAGTTAAATATTTACTCTATCTTTTATTTTCCTCCTGAAATGAATTATCGTCAATCTTCAGCAGCACAGAGATTAAATATTACTACCCTTCTGTATTTATCATTGCTATTGTGTAAATATGGAAAAATTCACACAAAATTTTCAGCTGGTGGTACATATTTTTGGGTCCACAGAGGCCCTTTTGAGACTGATTGTGCCTCTCAGGATGCTTCAGTTAAAAGTTTTAAGTTATCACTGCTATTTTCTCTAACAGTGACATAGATGTTTCACTGACAAGAAGCATGGATAAATGGGTGGCTTTTACTCTGATCTGCATATGATGAGATCAATGAGGACATGTTATATGCTGATAACTGAGCTATTATTAAGTTTCCATCATTTCGTCTGCTTCTGTAAGCACTGTTTTGCAAACCACGAGTTCACGCTAAAGATTTTGAAAAACTTTTCCAAGCAAGGAAAGGGTATTGTCTGGAATCTCAGGCACGACTGGACAAACAATGACACACATATAACTGACCAGTAATCTAATAAAACACACGAATACTGTTACACGCCCATGCCACGACTCTGCTCTTACTCACCACATTCTTGACATAGAGATCAGAGTCCTGAGCAGCTTGTGGGTGATGTTTACGCCTGTGGTCACATACTCGCCTCATGGTGACCAGTGCAGACCCGCTGTTTATTCATGAAGGTTTCCCACCCATTGTCCCCTTTGACCACTGGTCAAGGGATTCATTGAATAGCAAGGCAATAGACCCACCACACCATTAGTTCTGCCTCTTTAAATGAGGCATCTCAAGGAAAGTTAGCTGTAACTGAACAGAAAAGAAAAATCCACAGATTGTTGTTGTTTTTTGCTCTCATTTACACTGACTTCAGATGTTGTGGGTGTTGCCACATTTCTTTTTCTTTTTTTTTTTTTTTAGCATTTCTGCATGTATTTTTATTTTCTCTTTGCAATCAAATGTTGTAAGCAGTTGTTTTTCTCATCTGCAGAAATCAAAATAACTGGGAGATCTCTTGTCGCACGACTCATCATTTTAAGAAATTCTTAATGACAACTCCATGAGCCCCCAATATTGCAGCACATAACGACTCCACCCTGCCTGTCATTACAATAGTCTGAAGTCATTAAGAAATAACAGAACGTTTTGTTGTGATGTCATTCTTTCGTGCAAACTTTTCCTTGAGACCATCTGCTGCAGTCTTAATTCACAAATGTGTGGAATGTGCTTGATAGTTAACCTTATTTCCTGAAAGTTAGTGGAGTAACATGACACAGTTGCTTTGTCGTTTCCTACTTATCTAATTTAACAAGAAATCAGATTTTATTTTGCTGTTGAAATGGTGAGGCTATGCTTAAATTTAGCAAGTAGGACATGATGTCAGAACAATCTGATGATCAGATGACTTTATGGAGCACAACAGGAGAGAAGTAAGATCATGTAGATTTGTTATTGGCCTTTGTTTGAATTTCTGCATCATGAGTCACAATTGGTGAGTTAAAATTCCTTCACGCTGCATGTTTTTATTCAGATAAAAATGCAAAACTAAGTTTGAATTAATTTTGTTTTACCAGCTCAATAGTAAACTAAGATTGACACGGGTCTCAATCTCAGAGTCTGACTAAAATGTAAATCTGAAACAGAAAAAGGCATTTGTCTTATTCAAATGAAGGCATACAATTTTCTCATTTTGTTGCGGTTTTGTTGTCTTCTATCTTGCTTGTCAAATTTTTGTCATTTTTGTGGCCTATGGCTGTAAAATTATTTTAAAGGTCACACTTTGGGCATTCTTGGTTTAAGCTAAAAAAAAGGCATGGAAAATAATAAACCAACTTGAGTTTTTCAGCGTGGTCTGGTTTTCTGGACTATCCAAGTCAAAGCCTTAAAGGGAGTTGTATTTACATGACATTGCTCAAAGGGTGAGTTGATGGAGGAGAAAAATGGGAGTGAGAAGACAAGAGTGGGAGGAATAATGATGCCTGGGTTTAGAATCTCCTCAGACACGGCTGGAGTATGTCAGAGCTTATGAAAATCATCAATTCCTAACTTTTCATTTCTTTTATTTTTAACTTGTTTATACAAGACATGAATGCTCTGGCTCAGAAACTGACAGCAAAGCATTTTTATTTTCACAACCACTGTTCACTTGATATTTTCTCTTTTTCAGACTATTCTCTGTAAGGCCAAGAGATGGTTGTGTGTTAAAGTCTCACTAAATCAGTATCATTCAGTTTAAAGTTCAGCAAGTCGTCTTCACCATGTCTGGAAGGCTAAAGTTATCCATTTCTCCTTGAGCATGGCTTTAATTGGTTCTTCCTCAGTCAGCTCCGGACAAATTTGTCTCTATTTGCAGATCTCATGTGATTCCTCCCTATTTCTTTGGAATCACTTTAGGGCTGGTACAAGATGGCCCCAGCCGGGTAGTGCATTAAAGCGATGTGACTGGCAACGGACTTCATAGGCTAATTCATCCATTGATAGCTCTGAAGTAGTTTGGGTGATGGTGAACTGCAAATTGATAATTCAAAGCTTGAGGTCCAAATTATTATTTTTTTTTATCAGTGGAAGAGCGCACACATTGTTGGGGAAACCCGCAACAAATGCCAGAAGATTTCTGAGAAACTGCATGCACAAGGGTACACGCATAAAATAACATTATCGGAAAGTCCACCACAACTCATGTGTGCTCATGACCCCGCCCACATTCCTGCTCACATTCCTGCCTATATTCATGTCCACAGTGTGATGAACACGCTGCCAATTGAGACACACCCAGCTTGGCTAGAACCGAACTAGACACTAATCGGTTAGAGTGAGTCTTGACTATGGAGAAGGAGCTTAAATAGATTGGGTTGCTGCCATGGGATTTACTTATTCAATATTGACCAGGTTCACCTCATAAAGTGGCCATTAACTAAATGTTAGGATCAGCTGAACTTGCCAAAATACAACATCTGATTCTCCCTTTTGGTACATGACTTTAATTGTCCCTAATCAGGCAGGGGTCAAGAGGGTTGTTTGCAACCCTTGGCCCATCCTGACATGATGCTACTGATGCTGCATTATGAGGAATTCTCCAATCTCCTCCAGGCCACAGAAGACAAATGATGGGCTGAGGTTTAAACTGCACCTTCTCCACAGAACCAACAAAAACAACAACAAAAAAAACACTGACTACAGACTGAGAGCCATGTGCTACAGCTTCTGTCTGGAGACATTTGTCTGTAAGTCATGTCTCTGCTTCCATTTTCTCTGTTTACAAGTCTGGCACTTGCATATGTGTCTCCATAGATGAACCCACACAGTCATTTCCTCCTCTGTTGCTTGTGTCATGCAGCCTGTTGTTTCATTTAGGCTGAATTTGGCCTTTGCAGTATGTGTGTGTGTGTGTGGGAGGGGGGGGGAGATAAATGCTAAAGCAGATCTTGTACTGATGGCCAGTCTGTGTCTCTTTGGAAATGACTGTTCATTCTTGTTCCTGTTTTTCTTCTTTATTTTTTGTCTCCCTGAAATTGAAGGTGCAGGGTCTAAGCTCTGACCGACTTGCTTTGGAGAAAACGCTGTTACGAGACTAAGCGTGGACAAGAGTTTGTTTTTGTCCTGGAATCAGCTCCTCTTGTTTTTGAAGTATCAGCTCACTATTTCAACCCCACCCTTGGAAATCCAATACTGGCTCCACAAATAAGGAATATTTTGTCTGTTGCAATGGACCGGTATTTAATAATTGCACTCTGAGCTGTTTATTTTAATACAATGTGTTTCTGAGGGATCATGCATTCCTGTTGAGTACAAAATCTTTTTTCTGTCTTTTAGCTACCAACAGCTGTGACTACTCTAGACCGATTAGTCAAGTCACAAAGAAAAATAGACTGGAATTTCATCCTGCACATCTGATAGAGACTTGTAGGAAATGATTTGTAACTGTAATTGCAGAAAAGGGTGTTTAAAAGAACACAACTGCATGTCATGCTTTCAATATTTTTAGTTTGTGTTCTTTTTCTTACGCTTCAAAATATGTGCTGCTTTTGGGTCACAGAAAATATGAAAAAATGTGGTAAAGTTTGGGGTTATAATGTGACAAAACACCTGCAGTTTTTGCCAAGCTGAAGGTGTGTAGCACTTTCTCTGCCTGGTCAGAGGGTTGCCTCACTTGCTGCTGTAGGTGTTTGCTGTAAAATGCCTCAAAGGTCTCAACTGCTTCACATTCCACAAACATATTCAGTTGTTTCCCCTGTGCAAACAGCCACTTCAGTGAAAAAAAAAAAAACTACAATAAACCTCATGTTACAATGTGTTTGACAGAAAGAAGTAAACAGGCTCCTGTACTGGATGCTGTTCTGTTTTGTTTATGATCTACTGTTATCACACTTACATCTGTAGGAGTGTCTCCCAGAAGCTACATTTTTCTTTGAAGATATACTTCAGACCTTTGAGGTATCCCATTTGTCAGAAAGATGGTTTACATCCAATTTAACTTCGGGACTTCGGGTTACTGCAGCTATTTGCAGCACAGATGTTTAAGAGCTGTCTGCTGTTGATCTCTCTTTTTTCTGTTTTGCTTTTAAGTTTACGCTGCTCACCTCAGCTCACCTCAGGCTGGAGTTTATCTCAGTCTATGTATTTATTTTTGTCTGGGTTTTCATTCTGTCTGTCTGGCTGTCAGATTCCTTATGGAGAGGCTCAGTCAGGGGTTTCACCACCGACAGTAATCCTAGAGGTTTCTGCGGTGAGGATATTGATCGAGGAGCTGGAGGATTGAAAAAGATCAGATGTGGAAAACAGGGTAAATTAAAGGTAGAAAACAGGGTAAATTAAAGGGAAGACTTGTAAATTATTTGTCTGTAGCATTAGATTTTAGTTGAAAACTTTGAGGAAAATTTCAATGATCTTTAACTGGGATGAAATGTAAGGTACAAGTCAGTTTAACTTTCAGAACTATTGAATTTTTAGTGTTTTGGAAGCCCTTTCTAGAGTTTGTTGCTCTAAAAATATAGGATTAGAAAAGGCTCTTGAAAAATGCAAAATTTCTGGTGATGTTACAGAGCTCAATGTTGAGGCAAAGACACTCACAAAGTCTGATGTCTTTTATGAAGGGTAGTGCATTTTAGAGAACGTCTTCCCTTTTTTTCTGTACATTTGTGTAAATTACAGCCAACATAAATTTGTTTGAATTCTGAAAGATCGGTGTATATAAAAATAGAGTTGACTGAATTCTGCTGGTAATTTGGATGCAGGAGAAGAAAATTAAAGAAGGTGAATAATTAGGTGGACATTGAGTGTTCAGCCAGACACCCTACATAGCAACTAAAAAGCTTTGATTAATTTATTCAGTATAACCAGCAGGATGTTAAAAATATGTTGAAAGGATATATTACTCTTACAATTTATTATAATTAGAATAGTACATAATTTAAGGAAGTATAGACCATGTATAAGAATTTTACAGAATATTACATGGACCGATTACAGTATTGAGTGAAAATTGGCCTTATTTCACTGTTTTATTGTTGTTTTTCGTCTGCATGGATTTGGTGCTCCCTGTGTTGTGAATATTGTGCAAAATTCAATATGTTGCTTTGTGAATTCCCCCCTAAAGTCCAAGGGGTACTTTACCCCCCCCTGGGGGGTAAAGTAGAAAAAATCTATTTTTCTGTGTACCTATAATAAAAAACATGCTGACTTTATGCCAGTTGTTGGCTCTGTTTCTAAGCGTTACATTAAACTTAGTAAACGGTTCAGGGACCACTCAGATTTGTACATGGTTGAAATATTTCAATTTAAATTAAAATGAGCTCAGCAGGTACAATAAGCTCTAAGAAAATACTAGGCTTTAATTATATCCAGATTTGCACATTGCAATGCAATGGGTGAATATGTCATCGATATCACCTGCATAATTTACTAACTAAAAACTAGGTCGAATTGTACTTTATGACCAGGAGCACTTGTTTTTGTAGAAGTTTTTCACTTTTCTTTCACATCTGGGAGCAGCCTAACAGTTTGCCTCAAATCATGCTGTGAAATCAGACGTTTTCAAATAGATCAGATATGAGTCTGTTGTCAGATCTTTGTTTCCACACAAGCACCGACTTGAAGCACCTAATATTTCATCTGCAAGGAGAAGCAAAAACAGAACAGCTGAACTAAAAATGAGATAAAATCTTCTAGATATATCATCTCATAATGTCCTTATGGAAATATATGATCTTATGTTTCATCATTATTTACAAAATGCTGCTACGCGTTTGATCTCATTAGACTTAACTGATGTAGAGCTGTCTTCAAGTGTCAATTTAATCTACTGTCAAGAAGGGGATTTTTGTTTTTTCATTCTGTGAATGTCTAGTATGAAGTATTATCCTGTAATAAGCCAGAATTAAAGAAACAATTTACCCATACGGTATATAGAGTGTAACTGATGTCCAATATGTCATTAAAGAATGAATGTATATTTCAACAGCAGACTTAATTTTAAAAAATGCTTTTGTTTCAAAGCAAGGCAAAGTGCAAGTTCAGTCTCATTGTTCAGCATTATCAACTGCAGCTCTGACTGAACACTATATATAATAAACATTCAAGCCACAGGGGAACGGTAAAGTTTTCCACTTTCACTCCTGTGAAAAGTGGTTTTTTGTGCAATTTGTGAGCTTCCCGTCTTCAGATAAGGGCTTCTGGAGCAGCTTTATCTCAGTGTTTGTGATGGTGCTGGAGCAGCCAAGCTTCCCTACTCTGAAACATTTATCTGCTCTCTTCCCTCGCTCACCTTAGCTGTACGTGAGCTGTCTGAAATTGCAGCATGTGTGCAAGCATTTAAACGTGTCTGCCTGAGCGAATGAGGGTGATCCTGTGATTGCGGCTGGAATGTGTGCTGCAGCAAAGCACAGTCACGGGTCAGCAAGTGCCTGAGTTAGTCGCACACTTCCTCACTACTCCACCCCCCCACCCGTATCTGTCCAGGAACAGGAGCTTGCCAACAAATGGGATGGCTTAGTGTAACAACCTGCTGTAAAAAAAAAATCCCATAGACCTTTATGTGTTTAGAGGTGATTAGCTGCCAAGCCTGTTGAAGTATCTTTGTATAATTCTGCTTTGTCTTCATAAATACACAACATGATTCTGCCTCTACTATATTTTTTAATGGAAATGGTGATCCCTAGATGTGGATCGCTGTAGCTCTTCTAGAGTTACCTTGTGTTTAATGTCTTTTTCTTCGGAGAAATGCTCTTCTTACTCAACCTGTCTGCCTCTGAGTCTGCAGTTGTACTACTGTATATTTTTGTAGTTTTTAGATAATGGTTCTAATTGTGTTCAATTCAATGTCCAATGGTAATAGTTCATTAATATTCTCTGACACAATTCTACTTATACTGAGATTAAATTTGTCTCACTGTGAGATTTCTGGAAACATTTGTTTGGACTAGATTTTATTTAGTGGTAAAAGTGAATATCAATACATAGCATACTTCACATTAAATCTCAATAAAGTATATTAAAGTGGGTGGAAGTCAAGTGCAAAAATGTGAAATTTACAAGGGGCATGAATACATTTGGGAAGGCAAAGCACTCATAACTAAAGTGTTCCCAGTTTGTTAATGTTTAATGTGTTCTCTCTGTGACTCAGTCCTCATATGATGGGTGATAAATCACATTTTACAGCAGAGTTCTGTTTGCTGTATATAGAGTTCAGTCAAGCAAAAAAACTGTCCTGAGGCCCAAACAAGATCCACAAGTTTCCTAATTAAATTCCAGCTCCTTCAAATGTCCGCCTGCTTGCACGCACTTCATTAAACTTTCTGCTCTCTGAAGTATAGAAGCTGGCTCTGCTCAGGTTTGTTAGAAAGAAAATGACTCAAGCCTTTGCTGTGGTCAATATTAAGTGACTTTATTGCTGTGAAGATCTTTTTGATTTGAAACTTTTGCTGTGAGGGCTCCGGTGTAAACATTGTTATCAGGCATTGAGCAGAAGGAAGTGTCTATCAGCACCTGAGTGATCAAACTTCAGCTCTCCTTCTCAGTGGCATTTCCGTGGTCTGGATGTTGAACAAAGATTATTAATGCGGACAAAGAGTTTTTTTTCTATGCAGCCAGATTGAAATTAGTTATATTGAAAGATGTAGAGAAGTTGAAAACCTTACAGTATATATTATTATTTGTTACTTTTAACCTATTGTGTCAGTCAGGTTGTTTGCTAGTCTCCTTTCACATGCTAAGTCATGAAGTCATGTGTAACAGAAAAAAAACCCTCTAGGCCATTTAACCCCGGTTTTTCCTTTTCCCACACAACTGTATCTCTAAGCTAGAAGTGCACATTTTTCCAAAGCTTGTAAGATGAAGGCCTTCATTGCAGCTGATGAGCTGACATTTACCAAAGGTCAGTGATTTCACACCTCTAGCTGCTAGGTTGTTTGCCTGAAATGAACAGAAGGTCTAAAATTAACATCAAATTCTGGAGGAAGGCTATATTGGAACAACTGGTTCATTGTTATTTTGTCTAGAAAACTTTATTATTGTGTTTTCTACTTGAAAAGTATTCAGGCCCCTGAAATATTTTTGACATTTTGTCATTCCACAACCTTAATGGTTGAGATTTTACCTGATTTTTGCATATCTGATGAAAAGTATTTCAAGCTTATTTCTGCAGCTCTTCCAGAGTTTCAATTGGCCTCTTTTCTTCACGAATTAGAATTTTATTTGTAAAAACATTCATTTTTCTTTGACCCTCTAATTTTGCAAATTCAGGTTTTGGTTTTAATGTGATACAATTAAAAAAAAACGAAGAGAATTGAACCTCAAAGTATTGGCAAGGCAGTGTAATTTAGCGACCAGTGATTGGGATTGTGTCATAGCCTTTTAAATTTCTCCATTCTATCTTGTCCAGCTTTTTCCCCAGGAGTCATATGACCCAAACAAAAGACAGTTTCTGTTTTCCCTCCTCTAACTTGAGGAGACTGAAATGGCTGGGAGATGATACAGACCTATGACATATCACCTCAGGACATACTCAACAGTAGTTTTCACCTGAGAAAGATGTGAAAGGTAAACACTAAAGCCATTGGAAATGGAAACACAAGCTGGAAAAAAGTGTAAGAAAAGACAGAATACAAGAGAAACCTGTGGAGAACACCAGCATTCCTCATCTTTTGTGTAAAGTTGAATGTGGCAGATCTCCAACCTGCTTTTTCCCTGATGTCATCCAACATATCTCTGATTTCGTTTTGCATCTTGCCTTTCAGTATTTGCGGTATGGCAACCAGATGACCGGCTCACAAAACTATCCGATGGTGTAGTGTTTTTTTTTTTTTTTTCGTTTTGAAGAGCCATTTTCACCATACATGGTCACAGTGAACAATGTGTTACTCAACAATATCACAAGGTGGAACAAAAAACTTCTTTATTTAAATTCTTGTTTTAAATAAAGGTCTTTAAGGTCTTGTTTTATATCAGACCTTCAAGTTTTTGTCATTTTCCTCCTGAAGGAAATCCAGCTTTTAAAGGCTGCTTAAGCAACACAATGGTCTTCAGTTATAAATATATCTCTTAGTTTGGCAAAATAAATCTTGAAACCTATACAATTTGAGATCTAATGATAGTGTTAATTCTAAATTTGTGTTTTACTCGAGAACTTACAGACTTTCAATTGTCTCTTTTTTATAGTTTTTTTTTTAAATTATCATCACAAAAAAGATAATTGAGACATTATCATACTACACTCTGCAAGATCAATAACTTGGTATTTACTGTCAGAAAGTATCTGTTTACTGATTGAAATTAGATTGTTGTTAGTGGTTGGTCGGTTGCTTTCTTCACTGTGCATTTTGCTTTTATGTACAGTTAAGTTTCTTTTTCTGCATTGGACTTAGTGTGGTTTTAAGAGAAAGTGTGTTGTCTTGCCATGAATGACATACATATTTTTTATTCCTTTTGCAAATCCAGGCTCTGATATCAACTCCGAAGTTTTGATTTTTTTTCTTGCTATGATTTTCTATACAGCTGTACCCTCGTTGTTTATGCCACTGTCTCTACCATCGTCTCCCACCTTTCCTCCTTATCTGTGAAATGTTTTGCTCTGTTCTTTGCTTGTAGTTAACTTTTCTTTATCTCTCCACTTTACTCATGATTGTTTTCCTTGCACCTCTGTCTTCAGACCTCCTGTCATCAGACTAAATGTATTCAAAATAATAAAAAATACTTTAGCGACATTGAAGATTTAGTGGATGATTTATGAAAACACCTCCCAGCAGAAGAGAAAAAGCACCTTCTATCTTATCTATAAGGTGTTGTTTTGCAACTAAATTGGAAAGACAGAAGGCAGCTTTTGTATTCCCTCTTTGATGCATATTTGTACTGTAAATCAGAGCATATCGGACGGTGAATTGCTTTCCGAGGTATCAATAAAACAAAATCTATCAGTTTAACTTAAAAACGTTTCAATACTTGTTAGGAAACAAGGACAGACAGCCAATATAGTCAAGACTATCAGTGGTTCCCATACACACTGTGCTTGGAGCACATATTTACATTGTAAGCCCTACATTACAAGAGCTTTGTGCTAACCAACTTTCTCATTAGACCTGGACATTGTGCTAGACAAGAGATAATACCAGCTTACTGCCAACAATAAGGGTTGGAATCAGAGTACAGAGAGCTATACATGATTTAGGTTGTATCGGCATATCATGGGAATCTGAGTGCTTTAGGAATGAGGATTATTTGTTATATATCTATTTTTCCAGTGGATTTGTGTTCACTGAACAGATATTGAGTATATCCAGGTTTTCCTTAATTCAAATGATCATACAGCTGTTGGCATTAACCCAATGCCAACCACTGCATAATAATTTGACAATAAAACTGGGTTACTGGATGCAAACACTCTACACCACAGACTGTTTGCATCCAGTTTTATTGTCATGTTTGGCTTTTACAACAGTACACAATGTCTTGCAAAGTATTCATAAACTTCCTTTGTAATGTTGCAACCTCAAACTTTTAACACTATATTATGTGCATTTTAAGTAACACATTAACACAAAGTATCTAAAAGTTAAGTGATACAAAATTGATGCATACTTTTAAATTAGTTTTACATATGAGGATGTGAGTTTTGCTGTGATGGATTAGCAATCTTTCTCGCCACCTCTCGCCCAGTATGTTTGCAGTTATCCTTTACTCTTCTGATTTTGGATTATGCACTGAACAGGTTTATATAAGATGTCCAAGGCTTGGAATATTGTTTTATACCACAACCCTGCTTTAACCTTCTCCACAGCTTTATCTCTGACCTGTCTGATGTGTTTCTTGTCCTTTCTAGTGTTGTTTTTTTCACTAATCTGAGTCCTCCCTTTAAACAACTGTGTTTATGCTTGGATAAAATTTTGCATAAATGGACCTTAATTGGTAATTATTTGATTATGGATAAAGTGGATTGCACTGGGGCTTATTCATGGGTATCAAAGTAAAGGGGTATGAATATATATATCCATGGCACTCTTCTAAAAAAGGTAAAAAAAAAAAAAAGATGTTTTTTTTTTGTCTACCTCACAAGATTGCACCACTTTGTGTTGGTCGAGCAACACAAAATTACAATAAAATGTTTGTATATTTTGGTTATGTGACGAGATAACAGTTTGAGGAGTTTAAATACTTATGCATGGCCCTGCAGTACTTAGCAACAAATGGGACTAAACTTTTCCAATTCTGCTGACTTTATTTTCTAAATAAATGCAGATTTAAAGACTCAATGTGAACTTGAAAAAGCATGGGGCTGTTGCCGGTTCACAGATCCACATTGATATCCTGAGTCAGTGACTGACTGTAAGGTAAAAATGGCACATGCAATGTTTAAATAAAGGAAATGGATTGTGAGTCATTGTTCAACATCAGGCTCAGTGCAGGAAGTGTTTTGAAAACCTGGAACAAAGGATCATGACTTTTTAAACGTGTATGTTTAGGAGTTACAGAAGGTGATAAAACTGGTCTTTGCTTTTAATGAAGCCATTTATTATTGTGAAGATTTATCCAGATGTATACAGAAGATATACAGGCATTTTTCTTCTTGTTCAAATTTTGCACTTTCTCCTACAAAAATCTATTTTTCTGTGTACCTATTAGACTCATAAAAGTTGCTGCACTGTGTGCGGTCCTAAGCTTTGAGGGTTGATGGTTTTTTAAAGTGTTCGGTAATCTTACTTTAAATCCCTGTAATACAGAGGTGTTGCATGGTAAACGGCATGTGCAAACAGTTTCGTTCCTCAAAGTCTGTGTACATGTGTATTAAATTGTTTGCTTTCCTTTCCGACCATGTTGTTAAAATGCAAACAGACTGCCATGGGGGAAGATACTTGTGCTGGTGTGCTCCACATCATGTTTGCTTGGCCAAAACACAGAGACATGGCCAGTGGTGCAGGTGTCAGGTGGACTAACAGGTGGCAGCTGGAAAATCGGAGGATTTCCTCATTGTAACAATGGCTGATTAACTCCCAGGCCCTGCGCTGTCAGTTCTCACAGGCTATAGATTCAGCTCCAGGACTCAGCTGGTAATCTGCGCCTCTGGGAATCGACAATCTGAATCCAACGGTGAAAAAATATGTTGGATAAATTTAAAAAGATCACAGTTACAATAGAATTTGTGGAAATGGTGTATGGATTTCAGGCTTTAGAGAAGTTTAAAGTTTAAATTGCTCATTGTCTTCCCATGCAGTAGGTAGGAGTTAAAGGGGAGGTATTATGTAAAATCAACTTGTTTGAGCATTATATTTGAGCTTCCTTCCCCACAGAGCACCTGTCCCCCATAGCTTCCCACATAGTTCCTCCAGACTAGTGGCAGCAGCAATTAATAAACACTGGTGTATCATATGAACTACTTCTCAGTCCAGTGCCATTAAGAATGGTGGTAAGTGGCCTAATGGAGTAACATTATTATGATTACAACAATTATTCATTCACTTATAAAAATAACCCAGCATATATATTATTCTGTTGTCAATTAATAATAGAAATGTAATAATTTTCATTGACTTGCTGTGCAGAATATGGTCAATTTTTGCTGCTGTGGAAGTTGGTTAAGTGTTTGTTTGGATGATACTCGATACTTCAAGAAAAATCTTCAGTCATCCCGGCACTATGATCACATCAGAAAGACTTTAAATTGTAGGAACTGGAACATTTTAGAGGTTTAAAAAAATGGTGTAGCTTGATACTAAACACTGATCCATTTCTGGCTGAGCACGGCAACCAGAAGTTGAGTTCAGCCATAAATAATTAAAACCACTTTTTAGTTCATAAGCACATTTTTTCCACATTATCACTTTTGTATTAATTGTCCTTTAACTTATCCAAAAAAATAAAAAATACAGTCCTGCAGCTTTACCAGTTAATCTAATGGTAAAGCCGCAAAAAGTGACAACATGGAAAAATCCACAGCTTGGGCTTCCCTCAAATGGCAAAAAAAAGTTTACAGTTAGAGTTGTTTTAGATGGCAAAAGGCTTTGCTATTTTTGTGGCTGTTCTGTGCAGCGGTTAGCTTTGCTCATCTGTCAGGAATCCTCCACACAGCCCCAAAATGAGAACACGTTGACCGCAACACACAAATCCACTTTAAACAAATGACCTGTCCTTCCAGTCTGTCTGAACTGCCAAAAAAAAAAAAAGTGTAAGAACATTGTGTTTGCCCTCTTTTCATGACAACTGAACTTGATCTTATGTCATAATATGGAAAAAAAAATATTTGTCAGATACTGAAGAATTCACATCTGTAAAATGTAATCTACTTTTAGTATTAAGAGAGGCACATTGCTTAATGTAGTTAATTCATATGGAAAAGCAGTAATAGTTAATAAGTAGAAAAGAGAAAAATAGATTCAGTACTCTTTTGAAAATGAGCAAAACAAGCTAATTGGTACATGATCAGACGAACTAGTAAGATGATAAATCACCAAAAACTACTCGATCTCAGAATGGAGACAAAGTATCATTTGTCACATAGGGAAGAAGAGATGGAAAGAGTGAATGAGATGAAGACAGAGAGGGGACTGAGAGTTTAACTAAGCTCACAGAGTGAAGATGTTAAGCATAGTCAGTTTCCCATGTCAGTTCTGTCAGAGTGGATTGTGCCTGTGGGCAAAGACTCACATATCCTCCAAAAAGTATCTGATACTCTATAACTTCTACCGCTATGTGTTTAATTCCTTTTAAGATTGTTGTCTTCTATACTCAGTGGCATGCTTTATCAGAATTTACAGGATTAGTTGCTGATCTGCTCTTACTTAGTTACATATCATTTTTCTCTTCTGCTGGGATATCGTTTACAGAGAGCTTCTGTTCCTCTCGCCTTTGTGGTGTTTCCCACATCACACACACCCTCTCATGCTCCCTGTTTTTCTTCTCACGTTGACCCCGAGCCAATCAGGGTCACTTGACCTCCCGTCAGCTCCTCAGATTAGTTGGCTGTATTATCACTCTCCATTAAGCTTCCATGAACGGGTCAGATAGCCAGAAGGTGAAGAGCGCAGCTGTCTAACCTGGAGCTCCTCATCCTTTAACTCATCTACTTCAGCTTGTAGGTCAGTATTTGTAAACGTAAATAGTGCAAGTAAATCTTCCTTCAGATTAGTGCTGCATTTCATTGTCATCTTAACACAGTCTACATGCATGTCCAAATTAAGCAGATATTCCCTCATGATTAAGTCCTGTCTCATGAAAAGTGGTTCTTATGATGTCCAGTTATCTTCTTGAATAAATAATTTTTATTTGTTTAGTTTTGCTGCCTGTAATTCTGAGTTTTCCTTTTATATCTGAAGTTAACAACTTGTGACATTTTACTCGCTAAAGAAACAACATTTAAGTATGATAATAAGGAGTAAATAACTATGAGCGAGTTGGTTTGTGGATTTACAGCGCCCTTCAGAATTACTGGTGCACCTCATAAAATGTGTTAAAAGCCTTGGAGTAATTTTTTGTTATGGAAACTTTTTGCTAAAGTTCTGTAGCAGCAAACTTGTGGCATTTTTTTTTACTTCCTTTAATGTTGTCTTTATTATACCTGATGGGAAGATAAACATGAGTCTTTATCCACATTTATTTGTCAAAGTTCCATTTGTAATTATTGTACAGGTGGAGATACGTGCAAGTTTAACCAAGTAGCTTGTTCATCTTAGCAACTACCTGACTCATTAAGATCAATGCACATTTGGTTCACTTGAGTAGCATGTACTCTTGCATTTCCCATTTTGAGGAACGCAATAACTGAATAGTAAGACATTAAAAACAGAAATGGTTCCACGTTGTTGGTAACGAAGAGCTCATTTTAGATCGTTGTCACATTTCTGATGCCTTTACTTGCTGTATTGTAGTGTTTTACAACTCATTTGGAAGGTTTTTGTATTTCACCTAAATGGCTAAACTTAAAGATAATTTGCATAATCTAGAGACAGCATTTTGTTGAGTTTTGTTAAAAGTACAAAGTAGTGTATGTTGTGTGATTGGTATAGTGCCTAACTCGTAGCGTCATTACATACTTGCTGTATGTTAAGGGTTATTGGTGATTTGCTTTCATTGGATTTCTTGGACATGTTTAACGATAAAAGTCAACCTATCAAACACCGCACATGTGCAGCATGTGTCATTATTTGAAATGTGAGAAACATTTGGGGAACATTTTTATTACTATATCCCTAGAAATAATTTAAAATCTGCTAGTTCTCAATATAATTGACATATTTTTACAATCTAGCTGGAACTATTATGTAGCTATAAAAAATGATTAATTGAAACCAGATTGTTTTAGCCTCACTCTGATTTTGCTCAGACTGCTTATCGGCAGAAACAATACTTTTTGTCCTGTTTCAAGTTTCTAATTGAAGTTGACCAATATTGAATTTGCAGTCCCTCAAATTGCAGATCTCAAATGGCTAATCAACATCAGCCAGTGCAATACCTTGGAATAGTATTTATACGCCTCAAACATTTTAGTTTTTGCATTGTAAGATCTAATTTCTACTTTTAAAGTTATTTGGAAGTTTTCAAACTTCCACATAAATGCAGTTTTAAACTTTTAATCCAGAAGAATCAACTGAAATTGCATGCGTGTGTGTGTTTTTTTTTTACATTGCTGTTTTAAGACTTGGTGCCTCGCTCTATGTCCTCCCTCACTGCTACTCTTTGATGTGACAGATCCTCGAACTCACATCGACATCTGACACAACAACATCACACTGACGGTTTCCTCTCACTGCCTCTTATGTCCCTCATCTCTTTTTTTGATTCTGTCCTCAGAGAACTTACTATTCAGTCTGAAACACATTCTCTCCCTGCTCTGGCAGTCATGTGAAACAAGGGTCTGATTGGATGATGCCCGGCTGTCGTTACTCTGCTCTCCTTAAATCAATCTTCCCAGCAGCTGCTGGTTCTCTCTCGTCTCTCTCTGTGTGCTTCCTGCTCCTCTATCCTCTCCGCCTCTGTGCTGCTTCTTTCATTGACCCGTACGACCAGTAGAACCAGTTTCTTGTTGTTGAAATGGAAAAAATTTCACCACCTTTATTGCATTTTGATTATAGAGGCTGCTTTGGAAAATGCTGGTGCGTTACTTATGGATGAACTTAATCTGGTGCACATGTTAAGAATTGATGCATTGTGAAAGTTAATTATTGGCATATCAAGGTAAAGCAAGTTTATTTATATACCAGAGAAAATAGCAAAGATCCCTAACCACTGTTTAAAAAGAAATAAATATTAAAGAGAAAATTTAAATTGAAGTTCTGAATTTAAACTACAATCAGTAATCAGGAAAGCAGTTTTTCAAAGAAAATTCTGAAGCTGTTGAAAACGTTTTCAGTTTTGATTTAAAGGAGCCAGCTGTTTGGGTACATACGCACACATAATGGATGTAGACATTGTTCATTATTAATATTTCATCATTGCTGTTGTTGTCATTTTGTTTTAAAAATCTACAAATCATTCTAAAAACATTTAAAAAAGTGAAAAATTGAAATATTTCAAACATGAAATAATTCTTGTGTGAAATAAAACACAGTAGAAGGTATTATACAAAACATTATTTTGAATAAAAATGACAAAAGTCGTAAAAAAACACATTGATTGTAACCCGGGTCAAAAAAGACCCACTCACAGAAGCCTGTATAGTCAGTCACTCACGCATCAGAGGGTTAATAAAAGTGTGCCAAGAATGAACCCCTGAGAACTCTACAACTAATTTTTATTTGCACAGATTTACAACAATGACAGAAAGTAGTTTTAGTTTGTCAAATGAGATCTTAACCTCTAACAAAGCTAAAAAGATTTTCTACTTCACAGTGAGTCAAAGGCAGAAACTTTGAAGCAACGATTGTTTTTTAAATTATCATTTTGTCATAGAGGAGAGATTAAATGCAAGGAAAAGCTTCACATTTCCAGCAGTGATTGTTTGGATGAATAACATTAATGGGGGTTGACTTACATGACATAAGCCGTTCTTGAAAACCTGCCGCTCATGATTGAGTCCCTTCCCCAAAGAGTCAATAAACTGATCAAATAATTGTCAGGGATCAGGTGTCGAATCAGAGGAGAGTAAATGCCCGGTAATCTCTCTTTGTGCATGCCTGTACTAAACGTCTGAATCCCATCTGTGCATTTATCAAGTCTGCCCCATCCCCCATTTTTCTTTAAATGGCATTATTTAAAGAACAATCCCTCCTTGTTTCTACGTCTGTGTTAAAAGGGTTTCCACCGACAGCTCCTTCCTGGTTACTTGCGAACACGCCGTGTGTTGTCCTTCCCTTCCAGATCTACACGCTTTCCTCCCTTCACTGCGATCGACACCAGCAGGAAGGAGAGAGGAAACAAAGGAGCCCACTTCCTGTACGCATACAGCCAGAGCTTTTCACAATGGAGCAGGAAGTGCCTGGCAGCTGTGAAGGAGGTCAGGGAGTGTGAAGAGAAGATAAAGTGCTCTCTCCGTCCCATTAACTGCAGTGTCTTCCCTCCTCGTATGTCATTTTCCATCAAGCTATCAGTCAGGGATTCTCACATTTGTGCTTATTTACTATTTATAATATCCCATAACACAGGGAAGCACATCCCATATTGTCCACATTAGCAAATTTAAAACTTCATCCAGTGTCTGGTTTTCTTGTTTCTAAGACTTTCTCCGCTGTTTAAACATAAAATGTACTTTGGAAAAGTATTCATACCCCTTCAACCAAACAGATATAGTTAATTGGGATTTAATTTTATTGACCAAAACAATGTAGTTTTTATGGAGAAATAATAAATAGTAAGTGGTTTTCAATTTTCTTTTTCCAAAAAAACTTGTTTCATGCATTCATATTAACCGCCTCTTCATATTGATACCTCTGAATAAAATCCAGTGAAAGGTTCTAGAGAAAAGTTATTTTTACAAGGCATCTTATTTTTACAAGGCATCTTCTCGGATAACATATCCATTCTCTAGTATCAAAACAGGAATCAGGTCATTGCATTTCAAAAGAATTGGTATTATGGTCATTGTACAAGCATTTGTCTTGAGAAATATTATAAACAAACCCATATTAACTCTTGATGGGCTGCAGAGATCTACAGCTCAAGTGGATCTCTGTCTTTAGAAAACCTACCAATGAAAGGTGCTGTTTTCCACAAATTATGTAGGTAAAACAGAAAACATGTATGAAAGTGGAAAGGAGAGCACATTTTAGAATAACCTAGTCAAAGTCCAGAACTAAATCACTTTGAGAATCTGTGGCAAGACCTCAAAATTGGTCATCTGCATGCAATCTGACTAAGTTAGAGATTTCTGGTAAAGATTTTTGATAGAAATTCAACAGAGCACCACTGGGAAGAATGCCAATACATACCACCCATATTAAATCTAAAAAAAAATACACATTAAAAAATATTATTTTTCTTTCATGTGATATAGATATGTTGCAAAATGTTAAGTCAACTGATGTGAATAATTTTGCAAGACACTTAGTTTTTAAGTTGAGTTTTTTAAAAATTTCTTTTATTAGGAGAAAAGAGGCAATTAAGTTTTACACTTTTTCTGCATGTTCGCAAACATAAGAGCACTTCAGCCTCCAGGTTGACCTTTGCTTGCAATGGACAATGTTGGACAGAAGGGAACCAGCAGCGCAGATGCTAGAAGCTTTTAAATCACCATGTCTGGTCTGGCTGAATGCACCAGAGAGACCCGCTTTCAGAAAATAAAATAACAGAAACGAGAGCGGCAGTAATGCAGATGGTCAAGAAGCTAAATGACAGAAAACACATCAAAGAAGTAGGCTTAGCTTTGACTTTGGTCCAGTTTTTTTTTTCAGTTCTGTAATTTTTTGGTGCAAAGACAAATGAGAAATGAGAGTGCAGAGGTCCACCATAATTCTCGTCCCACATCTTGATCCATCATCTCCCTTTTTTTTTTTTTTTTTTCGCCTTTAACGATCCAGTGCTTATATTTTCAGGCTCCAACTCTCCCCTGCTGTTACTCAAGGGACACAGATCTGTGCTCAGCTCATAACTTCAAAGTGGATCTCCCCTCCTTTTTCCCTCTCTGCTTTCTAGATCCCTCCCTTCTTTTATTTCTATTTACTCCTCTTTCTGTTGTTTAATCAATAAACCCTCCTCTCCTCACCAACCCTTCTTCTCTATGTCTCTCTCTATTCCTCATCACCTTTACTTTCCCTTGCTCCTTCCCTTTTATTCTCACCAACGTCTTTCTTCACATGTTTCACACAAGTCCAGAGACATCAAAGACATGTCTGCCCCTCTTGTTGCAGCCTTTTACCTGGACGAGCCAGTGGGCTTCATGCCAAAGCCAGGTGTCCTCAGGGGAGTGACTGAGCAGAGTTGAGATCCAGATAGGAACTATGTCACATATTGTCTTTCAAAAGTAGGAAGAACGTTATGCTTTATAATGTAACAGTCATCCAAACTTCATAAAGATTGGATGTGATATAGAAACACATTGTAACATATGATAGTTAGATAAAAGGAGAATGACGGATGGGTTTAGAGCATTTTACAGAGTTAAAATTGAAAATATGGTATTCAATTGTATTCATTTGCTTTTACTCTGATGCCTTTGTGTAAAAACAATTGCTGGCACTCTGGAGGATACTGGAGAGTTTTCATCTTTAACTCCATAAAATGGAAGAATATCAATAAGAAAGTCATTGTTGAAACTAAACCAACAATGACTCAAGATGTTTGATAATGAAGAAAGGCCAAAATGAGCCGTCCCATTTTCAGTTTGCCACAAACGGTGAAGGGGCCACATGCTCTTGGCAGGTCAGACTAAGACTGAACTCTTTTGCCTTCATCCAAATTGTTATGTGTTGCTAAAATTTGAAAACTGCACATTAAACCCTTCTGCGTTTGGACTTTGGTCCATTCCAACACATAAATTTGCTTTGATCTAAATTATTTTATTGAATCTTTGGCTTGATGTTTAGATTACCATCTGAAGATAGACTCTGGTCCTCATTGCAAGCTTTTGACAGCCTCTAAAGTATTTTATACCAGGGTTTCTACATCCAGCTAGAACAAACACTGCTCTGTATCTGATAAAGAAGAAGCTGAGAAAAGTAAAGATCCTTATTAGGAATTAAATCTTCCAAAGGAATGTACAAGCTAAAAGTGGTGCTGTACAAGCAATGAAGTGTTTTACTGTAAGGAAAAACATCTAATCCTTTCTTTCTGTTTCTAACTTTCCATCTTCTTATTTATTTTTAGACAGGTCTTCTTTTTAAGGAAACACCATAAAGACTGTTGTCAGACCACGAGATTTACACAAAAGCTCTGAGAGACATCTATTTTAATCCCTCATTTGAAAGACTAAACCATGGGTGTTTACTATGACTGGGTACTATTATCATATTTCCTGTTTGGCTACTCTCTCGTCTTTGTCACATTTTCCTTAAGTTTAAACAAGTGGAACCGTTCAGAAGCCAAAATGGGCGGCTTTGACAAACATGTATTTAAAAAAAAAAAAAAAAAAAAGCAGATTCCCTCTTTAAGTATGACCTAAAATAGATGGCATACTGGTTCAGTAATTGCATACTGTTAATCCTAACTACACATAATTTTGTCCGTTTGTCTGGTGTGCGTCGATTTCTCTGATGACAGCACTGGGACAATCATATTGAGGAAACCTTCTTACACATCCACTGTGGTGGAGTGCTCTTTCCCACCTTCGGTCTCGGAGTAGAAGGAAAACTGCATGGAGGGAGCTCTGCAACTGCATGAACATTATAAATGTTTGTGGGGATCAGTCACATTGCCTTCACATAGATACTGTAAAGTGAAGACATTTGTCACTCAATTTACACAACTCTCCTCTGCTTCCTTTCACAAAACTCATCTTACATCTTCACCTTCCTCTCACCCACCCCTACTTGTGTTTTCACTGCTTCACGTCTGCTTTCTCAGCACTTATTTCTCATGGCTCATTTCTTGAAAATTGCTTAACTCGCTCTGCTATCAGCAGTTGGTCCTGGTGGACAGCATTTTTTGTTTTAATCTACAAAGGGAGAAAGATTTAAAAACTTATGTACAGTATATGCACATATGACAGCTCTAGCCACAGGTTTAAATCTATAACAATCAATTATTAAAGATATGAAAGAATACTGTCATACTGCTCCATCTAAATGTATTGAACTCTGGTTAAAAATATGTAGAAGACCTTGAAATTATGTCAGAGAAAGAACAAGAAATAAAAGTGTATTTCAAAACAAGGTAGTGCTTCATTCGGGCTGCAAGGAGGCAAGTAAAATATTTGGCGGATGCCAAGAACGCTCAACGTAGAATACCTTGATTTATCCTTTAAGCCCCTACTATTATGAAACATAGTGGATGGGGAATGTTTGCAATCCTGTTGGAATGCTCAAATTCACCATGCATGCATGAGTTTTCTCCTGGTACTCTGTCATCCTCCCACCATCCAAAAACAAGACTGATGGAGTAATTGGTCACTTTATATTGCCCTATGGTTGTTTGCCATGTGTGTCTCTGTCTATTTGCCCCGTGGTGGACTGGTGACCTGCCCCTTCTGACCCCAACCCTGCCAGGACAACAGGCTCTAGAGAATGGATGGATGAAAATGTTACAGCTAGTTCAAATGTGAACTTCAAAACATGTTATGGTTTCACAATCACTCCTGGTTATAAATGTCTGCTTATCCAGAAACACCAAACAGAAATCTTTGAAATGGTTTTCTTTCTTCTTTGCATTTTCTCATATAGTATTACTTAAAGAGAAAATGGAATAGGTTTATAACGATATGAGCTGGAAAAACAAATGGCAAAAACTGAAGATTGGATATCAGAAAAGAAACTCTTTCATACCATTTGTTGTAGACTTTTCAAACATTTTCAGTGGAAGTACCCGAAACAAAATAAAATCCTCAAAAGGATGTAGGTGTAATTTCAGCTGGTTGTTCACCTTTGCATAAAATGATCTACCCTCTGCCTTTTGCAGACTACTGATGCATTAACCCATTATATCTCTGAAATAATAGACTATTATAACATTTAAGTGCAACCCAGCTGTTTACTGCTTTCCAGGTCAAGAGCCTGTTATTTAGTGTAAGAGCTGCTCTTTGCTTCTGCAGCTGGGTTAAAGTGATTGCTTTTTTTACCCCACTGTTGGCCTTTGCTGAGTAGAGCAGATTACACAGAGCCCTGCGTCATTAAAAGCACACTCATTATGACACACGCAAGCCAAATCTCTGTGATCGATCAGCACCGGCCAAGTGTTCACGTGTTCATGGACACATTCCCAAAAGCAGGTTTACTCAGATATTGTGATGCAGCTCAGCCTTTCTCTGTCTGTCTGCAAGCTGCACAGCTTTGTATGATGTTCCCTCTATCTCAAACCATCGTTAATGAGACTAAATCTGCCCCAGGCTATAGTTGAAATATGTTAACAGACTGAAAAAATGGTTTAATGGGTTATTATCCATCATAGTTTCACAGTTAGTCTCCAGTCACTGAGAAATGGTTTTTATTTTTAACTCGGAGCAAACTTGAAATTAGGTGAGATGCCAGAATTGGAGATAATGAACTTATAACAACAAGGAAAAGAAAAATGTCGCAGCTAGCTTTAGTAATTAACTTTCATTATAAAAAAACAAAAAACAGCTAAAAGGAGGAGATAAAGAAATGTTAGATAAGAAATCTTAAACAGTTTGGGAAATGTTACATCTTCAAGCTTCACACATCTCCAGCGCCCTCTGTTGGACAGATTGGTTAAAAGCCCAACCAATGTTTAACTGTGTGCCTGATGCTATCATGTAACACTATAAACCTGTCTGACAGGAAAGCTGCCATCTCTTTTTTCCAGCTGAGCTACATATCAGTTCATTGCATATTCCATATTATTGTAGGACTGTGTCCGAGGGGCCGAGCATGTGAATGTGTTTAAATGTCCATGCGTGTTGTACAGCAGCTTGGCTGTGTGTGGTAGGACGTTTTGCCTCTGACTAATGGACTCATTAGAACAGGAGCGGTGCACATGTGCTCCAGCTGGGCTGTCTTCTCGCAGCCTCTGCTCTCATTAATGTTCGGCTCACGGTGTGGTGTAGGTAGGCGACTGAGTTTCCCTGCTCATTTGGTTGAGTTTGAATGTCTGTGTGCCAGTGCTGTGCTGCTGTGTGTGTGTGTGAGATGTTTCACTCGCAACTTATTTAATTTACTCAAAGTGGAAATCCAGTTTGCAAACACCTGGCAGATATAAAACCAAACTTTTACTTACTGTAAATATACACTACATGTAGATCTTGCTCTCCTCCGAGGGCCACCAGATGTTCTCCTGCCAGCTCAGCCTTGTAAACATCGACTGAAGCAGTGATGCACTATGTTGTTAAAATTTTAAAGGGTTAAGTCTGGCCTTGAGAGCACCATCTCTACCCCTTCTAATTGATTTAGAGCTGCAAGAAGAGCAGAGTTCAGCTGGTTCTGTTGCTGAGGAAGTAGAAAGAGCCACCATGCAGTAATACAGATGAGAAATAGAAGGCATCAATGCAATATTTGTGAAGGATTCATGTGAGACTACATGGAAGGAGCATATTTAATAACAAATCCCTTGCTATTAAATATACTGAAGGTTTGCTTTCCGTGCTGCCGGCCAGGGTCTTGTTTGGTCGTCATTACTCCAGCAACAAAGATTGATCTAAGAAATTATTTAGGGAAGCTAAAACAACAGAAGACAGAGGGAAGAGAAGGAGAAAGCAATAAACAATACAACTATTAAACTTTCATCTTCCGGGTAGTTTCATTTAGTTCCAGATAAGTGGAAAAGTGCTTTGCTAAAGTATCTATAACACTTGGACTTGTGTATGGTTTTGTTAAGTTACAGCCACAAGCTTTGAAATATTTCATGTGAGAAATGAAACACAAAGTAGTTCATAATAGTGAGGGCTTATTTATGCAGGGAGGCTGGTGTCCATCACCAGCGGACATTGGGTGAGAGGCAGACAGATGGCATTTCATCCCATTTTAGCTGGTTTTGTATCTTTATGGTTGTTGTCCTGCTGAAATGTGAAACTTCAGCATCTCTCTAGTGTTTTGCTGCCTCTAGAATGTTTTCTTCCAGCATTTTTCTATCTCTAGCTCCATTCACGTTCCAGGCAACTTAAACTGTCTTTCCTGTGTGTGCAGAAGAAACTTATCCTCATAGCCTGATCCTGCCACCACCATGTTTCATGGTAGGTTTGGTATGTTTAGGTTATGGATTTTTCTACCGTGCATCACATTTAGACCAGAAAGCTTAATTTTGCCTTATTTTACCTGAGCTCCGTATTTAACCTGTGGTTAGGTGTTAGAAATAAAATTTGACAAAAAAATATCAAGGTTTACAAGTACCTTTTAGTACATACTTGTACTAAAATGGATCAAGGTTTAATCTGATTGATCAGCTTGGAAGCCGACAAAAAAACTAACTAGAAAAAGTCTGACATGTGACCGTAAAGGTAATAAATCCTCATTTAGATAATTGTTTGCAACACCACTTATAATATTTTTATAGTTGTTGGAATTACAGCTTTAGGAGAGATGTAAAGTGAGGAGCAGATGGTGTGTGAAATGAGGTGAAGCTTGTGGTCATCCTGTCCAGCAGCCTGTAGAGATAAGCCTGACAAGCTGTTTTTGTACATTTTGACTTGAAAGAGTAAATCTTGGAGTACACACACACACACACACGCACACACACACACACACACACGCACACACACACACACACACACCACCACACACACACACACACACACACACACACACACACATACTTGTGGTTTTGCTGAAATTGAGTAATGTGAGACATTTATTGAACAAAAAAGCAGCAGGGGGCTGATCTTTTAATAGTATGGCACATTACTATTTTGAAAATATCTGGCTTATTTCCTCAGCTTCACATTATTGATCTAACTTATTATTATTGATTTAACTTATTATTTAACAACAAAAGAAGTATTCATTTTCTAAAGATGATCCTAACAACCCCAGACAACCATATCTCATATTTGCTGTGAAAAAATTAGACTGCAAAGGTATTACAAGCACAGTCACGTATGTGCTTTTCTTTTCAACTCACACTGATGCTGGGCTTTCCACCAAGATAAAGTCACAACAAATCACAGACAAGGAACAAAAAAAAAAGCTTTGCTTTATTTCTTGAAACTCTTAGAGCAGAGCTCATTAGGTCTGGGCAAAGACAAATATAAGGACAAACCCACACACTCTGTTTCCTACTGCAACCCTACAATCGTGGATCTGTGGTTGCATTCGTTAACTGAAATGCCACGGTATCCATGTGTAGATGTTCAGCGTTTTGTTTGTGCACATAAAACCCCCCCACCTTGCTGTACCTCAATAAAGAAAAAAAAATGCTTGTGTGTGTACATCTGCAAGGAGCTTAATGGCTGAGCTTGTGTCAAGCCGGTGAAACATGACCATTCATATGGTAATAACCAGGCGAAAAAGAAGACAATAAATCGCTTCACGTCCTCTGAGACTGTGCTGAGGAGCGAGCAGAAGCCACTGATCTGGAGGCTTCCGATGGGTCACCATCCGACTCCTATCTTTGAGTCCAGGGATGCCGGGCTTCTGTTCAGTGAGGTGCATGCTGGAGCTGCTGCAAGGTGCCTCTGCCAAGAAGGTGGGAGATGGAGCTACTCAAGAGCTTCTGTATTAGGAAAACAGACTAAAATCAGGTGATTGGACTTTTTCTTTTCTTGAATAATTATTTTCAGATTGTGTTCCTGTTAATTGAGATGTAATTCTTATTTATGTATTCAAGTTTGTTTTCATAGGAACTTGAATATGTAGTGCCGTGTCCTAAACTGCGAACTCAGTTCCAAACCAATCGAGATGGATACTTAGCATCGTCTGGGAGGAGCTAAGTCAGTTTCCTGAAGCTTCCTCATTGTTGTTCAAATTTTGCTTTACAATCTTAGCTTTCAGAGCACAAACATTAGTAGAAGTGCACAGGCCTGGACAATTTGTTGCAGCTTAAAACTGATCCTGGTGGCTGTCTCCACTCTCAGAGCTGATTTATAAGCATGTTAGTGGATGACTGAAGCATTCTGCCGCTCTAAGCGAGAGGAGTAAGTTATTTTACTCCAGTGCAGCTGAGGACTGAATGCTGCTTTCCAGCTTTGAGCATAATACTCTTATTTCAGGGCGGTGCGTTAACGCTGAGGCTCCTGCACTGGTCACGCTTGTCACACAGATGTCGCGCTTCACAAATCACACACATGAATACACACTAACCCCACAGGCAGAATGAAAACACTCAAACAATGAGACAGTATTGTTTTTTTTGTTTCTCAATAATATTTTTTCACTTTGTGTTTTTAATTTCTATTAGAATTTAAAAATAACCTAGAGGTGCAGATGTGATAAAAATGTAATTATTTAATAGTATTTTAATAGGTATGAAATTAAAGTCTGCTTTACTCCTGTGGTTTCTGAAAGCCCTCCATTGTGCTGTGTAATGTTGTTTTGCGCCATTTCTGCTGCTGCTGTTCCTGTAGGTGAGACACGTGTTTGCACATCGTGAAGTCCTGGCTGATGGCCAGAATAGCTGCACAGCTCAGTGCATTCTGGGAGTAGCATGTGTAAATGAAGCCGACATGAATGGGGTTGGATCAGAGCCAGACCAGTTCGACTCTCGCATATGAACCAACGGTTTGCTTCATTTACATACTTGAGGACGCTGGTGGACAATATGTCCTATTGTTCCAACCTTCTCTACTGCAAACCTGACTCCAAACCATTTGTTTTTTTAACTTTTTTCCTTACTTTTAGTTTAACCTTGAACCTTTTAATACATTACACCCACCTATTGTAGAATATTTTATATGTGCAACAAAAATAGTGCATAAATCTAAAGTGAATAGGAAAAGAAATTACAAAAATTTTCAACATTTATTAATTAATAAAAATCTGAAAACTATAAGATGGCATTTGTGCCAAAAATTTTCTGTCCAGCCACCTTTTAGCTGCATTTTTTTTTTTTTTTTGCAGTATGTCAGTTTTGCACATTGAAAGGACTGAATTTTTTCCACACTGTTCTTTGCAATAGTTCAAGTGATGTCACCATTCCATTGTAACTTTGGCAATGTGTTTAGGGACATTGTCTTGCTGGAAGGTTGAACTTCATGGTCTCAAGTCTCCTGCCACCTCTAACACAGTGAACCCAATAATTTTTAAATGCTTCCCTGCTCCAACACAGCTGCATCGAATGAATGCGTCACTACTAAGCCTCTGCATGGATGAATGACTGCTGATGAGCAAATCCAGCCTTTTGATTCAGGTGTGTTGAAAATGTTGCAGACTCTCTGGGACTGGAGGTGGGCACTGCCACAGAGTTCAACATGTTTTCTTCTAGAATTACATTCATTCATGCTATTGTCAGCTCTGACCAGCATTCCTAACAATTTTTTTTTTTTTCGACAGTATCTTAGTAAGTACATGGAGCTTTGAGGTGGTAAAGAGAAAATGTGAGAACATTCAATTGAGATAAAGAATAACTGAGAATACTTTGAATTTGTTGATGGCATATTAGCAGGTTAATGCGTCCTTGCACTTATGTCTGTGTGGTCTTGCTTCTTTATTTCTCCCAGAACTGATCTAAGTGTGTTTCTCTGTTGTGTATGTATACAGTAGTAGTGTTGATTTGTGACTTGTTAATTATGGCTGCCCCTCTAGCCTGCTCCCTGAAACAGTGCACAGCTGCAGGCTCCCCAGTGTAAAGCAGAGTTGCATCTAATGTCTTATTATTCACGCTGTCTGTCTGCTCACCAGCCATACTGAGCCTAAGGGACGAAGGGGGAATTTTGGTCTGTGTGTGTATGTGTTTGGGATGAGGGGGTTATGAATTAACAAAGTGGTAATGGAGGGTTAGTTGGCTCTCCTAATTGGTTGGCACTACTTAATTAAAAGCGATGCGACACTGTGATTGGAGCTATTGATGGATGGAGGGACGGCACGGCGCCTTAAGATCAGAGTAATCAGATTGTGTGTGTGTGTGTGTGTGTGTGGTGTGTGTGTGTGTGTGTGTATTAGCGACATGTGCGTCTATTGAAAGGAAGAGGAAGTCATTACCTTTTAATCATGTCCTCCTCTATTTCTCATTTTTCTCTCTTTTCTCTTTTTGTCATCATTTCTTCCTTTTGTGTCAGAAATTCTCCAGTCAGCTCCACCTCCTGATGTTTCGCCAGCTGGCTCCCAGTTTCAGTTTCATTATCAGCTTCAATCAACCCTCTCTTTTCTGTAATACTTACCCTTCTTCCTCTTGATTCGGACTTACTCTAAGTCTTTTCAGTGTTTTTTTTTCTTTCTTTAATTATTTATCAGTGCACCTACAGCTACTTCTGTTCAATTTATGCTTTAGCATACATATTTCTTATAGCCTTAAGTTTATCTATATTGGAGCGGAATGTGCCATTCGGTATGTCATCTAAATGGATTTGGCCTTGAATCAGGTTCTGAATCAGGTTCTGAATCGCTGTAAACTCCTGAAGTGAATGAACAATTGCTGTTTGCACATTTTTCAGTTTCAAAGCAATTCAAGGCCCAATTTCTTTTTTTTTTCTTCTTTAACTTAGCACAAGACTGCAAATTTATTATGACTACAAAATAGGTTTTGTTTATTGTTTTTTTTTATTGGAATACATTTTCAGCAGTCTGTACTGTTCTCCTACCAATGAGCAGCCACTAATTGTGAATGATTGTGAACAGAAACTTTATTTTAAAGAAACAAAATCCCACAAAATCAGTGATCCGCTAAAAAAATATGTTTAAGAACTTTGTCGAATGCTGCTGAGCACAGTGCCAAAGTGTTTGTTGTAGCTGGTCATCAGGCTTGCACACGTCTCATGAGGGATTTGGTCAGCTCCAAACTGCCATAGGATCATTAACAGAAGGCCAAAGGTCAATCCCTATCTTTACTATAATAATTTTAACAATGTGACTGTAATCATTTCCGGTCTTGTACCTACAGTCTTGTCTCTGATGTCTTTTTGCAGCTCCCTGGTCTTAAATATGTCTGAAAAGAAATTTAGGGATAAGAAATTGATCAATGTAATTGTCATTTTGGGAAAATAACAGATAGGTTTAAGCAAGAATTTTGAACTATTTAATCTGCTCTGCTAGAATTATGATATGCTGTTAAACATTTTGGTATTTTACACTTGTTCTACAAATCTCTAGATGAGGACATATGACTGTGACTAACCAGTCTATAGGTGCCAGAAAGTTTCTGGAAATGACTGAAATCAATATTTCTAAGTGGTAAGGCCAGCTCTGTGGATTTTTTTTTTGGTTCACTATTTTGCTCCTGAACATATCTGAGGGGCTGTGGGCAAAGTCAGCAAAACAGCAAAGATTGTAGGCGCCTTCCTGACAGCTCCAATGACATGTCTAACTCTGCAAAGCTCCATCACCCTCCAAAGGCTGTACTTGAGCAATTTACAGGCAGCAGTTTGGACTCAACAATGTGTCCTGTGTGTTCCAGACGTCCCCTCTAACATGCCATTAGGACAGGCAACATTTAACACAGTCATTGGAATGCAACACTTCCTTTCCTTTTTGAATGAAGAAATTAATATGGGAGTTTTCCTTTTTTTATGTTGTTCTTCCTCTGTTTTGACAGTATTTGATATTTTTAAAATCCCTTCCTTACACGTAAAACCTCAACATGACATTACGGAAATAAACAAAATAATCCTGTTTGAATTTGTCACTGCTTCCATGCAGGGCTGCAGAAAATATGAATTCACAGTCCTCATCATACTATTAAAGTGCAATATTGCAACTGCATATGACCACTTGAATGCTGTAATTTGATAGATATGAAATGTAAAGTAAAATATTAACATTTAATGAACATTATAGTTTCATTCTGCGATCATGAATGCCATGAGTACAACATTGTTGAGGTGATTCAAAATGTGTTTGTTGCCACAACAATTAGTCTCGATATTCATCTGGATAATAACATTTCTCAGTTTTTATAAAGCTGTTTTAGTGTTCATAATTATACTTCTTATCAATGAAACGTAGATGGTTAAGAAGAGTTTTGTATGATTTCCACTTATTTAATGTTTAATTGGTTTGGCAGTTGTCAGTTAGTCTAAAAATTGTTCACACATATGTTTAAAGTATTTAAATTTAATTTTACCAACATGTTACTTCTACTTGTGAGTATTCATCTTTTGAAATTGCTCAGCCAAAGTTCAGATTTGACTTTGACATAGCATATGCGGAGGTAGCTACAGATTAGGGTGACGTTTTGAGGTTGAACCTTCCAACCTCAAAAACTTGAAGCTCATCCCTAAAAATAAATTTTAAAACATGAAAAAGGCAGACAGTTTTAAAAAGTATTTTTAACTTGTAACTTTTTTTGATTGTTAATGAAAACATTAACAGTAATGTTTTCATTAACATTAGTTTTTCTTATTTTTAGCCTTTAGTTGTTTGTCATTTCCTTTAACTAAGCAATAATGAAAATACCAAAATCTGCCAAGAGTATGAATCATTTTACCATCCTATTTAACTACCAGCCTGAACCTTCACAAGAAAATGCATTTGGTTCTATAAAAGCAACAGTGGTTATTAATTTACCTCACATATTGAATTGAATAGCTTGCACAGGATTTTCCCCATAAACCTCCTCAGAGAAGGCGATTAGCCCAGCAGTGAAAGGCCTAAAGAAACAGACAGGATGTTCTTTTCTCTGAAAGTGTTTGGCTATATTCATTAGCTTTTCACTACCAAACATTAATTAGCCTAATCATATGCAGCCATTCACTGAATGTGTGTGCCACAGGGCAAATAGGTGGCTAATGTCTAAAATGAAATACAGATGCAGAGCCGCTCAGACATGCAGACATCCATCCCCTCCTCTTCGGAGGAGGCTGAGGAAACCCGTGAGACTCCTGGAGTACTCTATCTCCAGCCAGTCTAAATACAGGGGTGGATTTTCCTTAACATCAAAGGGAGACTAATCTCACCCTTCAGTAGCTTCCTCTGGTTGATTTTTTCCCCCCACAAAGCAGTTTTTAGGTAGAAATTGTTGAAGAATTACAATGTTGATCTCAAAGTTACCAACCTCATCCCTCACTTGATATTTCTGATTCTTTGTTTCTTAATCCTCATGTTTGATTTTTGTTGCTCTGCTTTGAAACAAGCTGTCTTCGTGTGGTGTAACCTGACTTGTGTGAACGTGTCATAACAAGCTAATGAAGGCTCTTCACAGTTGTTGTACAGTGGAAGTACTGTGTAGGATTGGTATGTGGGAAAGGTGGGGGGCAGGGGTCTGCTTTGACACCCTAATCCTGCAGCCAAGCTTGGCTTTGTGGAAACCTTCGCTGGGAGGAGAGTGAACAAGGGAAGGATGGAAATGGTGAAAGAGAGAGAGAGGTGGGGGGACAGTTGGGGGGTGATAGCAGAGGGGGTGCTGCGAGTGGAGGGTTAGAGAGAGAGGGAAGGGAGTGAAAGGACGGCAGGATGAGGGAGATGGGGTTCGATCATTCTCCTGCTCTGACTTTGAAAGGAAACAAAGAATGGCAGAGTAGCCTGATTTATGACAGCAGGACGTGTTAGACTGTTTTAGCTGGTTAGCCTCAGCTGACCCTATGGCCTCTTATTCTGATCCTTCTTCCATCACTGCTCTGTTTGCTGAAGACCTCACCGTGCTGCAGCCTCCTCTGGCTTCTGTGAGTTACTCTGCCTGTCTTTATAGTTTGCTACAGGTCTTATGTGTGTATGTGTTTTTTTTAGATCCTATTATTATTAACCAAACATTTTAGGTCCTAGATAGTCTGTAAATGCCCTGTGGTGTTTCTCATATGTATTTTTGCCTTTTTCTTTTCTTATCCGATGTGAATGCACAAGTATATCCAGTCAAAGTTGGATCAGAGAAATACTTTACATCCTAAAATTAGATCACTTTGCATCTCAATATTCCATTCCTGCAAACATGTACCAAAAAAAATGAAAGATTCAAATGACAGTGACATATAAAACCTAAGCCAAATGTGCAGGAGAGCTTCTGCTGACAGACAGCTGGTCACATCTGCTTTTTCTGCCGCAATTAATGCACAAGCCCAGAGAGTAGTTTCTCCCCGTGCCTAAATATTTAGTTGTGGTTTCTGTGTCTGAAGGGCAGACAGTTTGATTGCTGGCTCAGCAGCGGAGTTGGCACGTTTGTGGGTCAGGCTGGCACGGGATCTGACATTGTGGAAAGGGTGGGGCCATCTTTTTGGCTGGTGGTCATTCAAGAAGAGGGGGTTGGAGTCTGGTGCAGACATGAAGGTTTATTTCAGGGGTTCAAGGATTTCAGTGGCAGAGGAGGAACAAATTTATAATGCAATAATTGCAGCACCATATGTTTATAGAATGATTTATATATTCTTGAGGAGGAATTTAAGTTACCACAAACCGGACACATTGATTTTGGTTCAGTTTTACTAATTGTTCCTTTTATGTTTCTGTTTGCAAGAGATGGACAAAGAGAACCTAAATGTAGAACTCAGGATATTAAAACACCCAACAAAAAATCCAAATTCATTTAAATAATCACGTATCAAAAATAGTAAATATAACCTAAAACACAATAACTATCATAGTAAGCTGAAAATTAAGTAATCTTTCTCACATGGAGAGAAGAATAAATCTACAAGTGGCAATTGATAACAAAACAAGAGTAAACACACACACGAAAGAATAGACACATTTCAAACGCAGTCTAAGGCTTTCTAAATATAGTGGAATACTTGGGAAATATTGTTTAATTACATTACATTAATAATGAATGTGTTCAGTGCACCTATAATTTCTGAAACCTAAGTTGATGCTGCCAACATTTCCAAATCCGTCATATTTCATGACAGACAGCACTTAAAGGCTCAAAAGGATAAAATAGAACAACACTTTGTTCTCTTGGGAGCCTTCCTCTTATCCGCTCTCTTGCAGCCACAGTAAATCTTGCATTTCTCACAATGCCAAAGAAAATACATCTTTTTACATCCCCAGACTTCATTGAAAGTTTAACTCTTCTTTACTCATTAGCCGCCTCTACTTCGAAGTGTTATTAGTGCAGCCTGCTATTGCTTAGTATGGTATGTTCATTGATCGGGAAGAGATTTTTGACTTCCATTGTTTTTTTTTATATAGAACAGATTGTTAATTAAACACATGAGAATAGTAGCTATAAAAAACCAATGCAACACTCTTTAATACTTGGAGTGCAGTCAGGATAAGAACTTTGACGTTATTGGATTAGTTTTTGTGATCTATTACAGACTTGATCTGTTGCTGCCGCACAGATGGGCACACAGAGATTCACATACACTTTTACATACCAACCTCCTCTGCCTGAGGGTTCTGATTGTTAGAACCCTCTGATTGTTGATAGCATGTGTTTATTCTTCCATATGTGTGTTTAATGGGTCACAAGCGCAAACAGCTTCACATACTATCAAATTTAAATTCTGGCCGGGGTGACACAAAGTTTAAGGTAACCACATAAAATTATTGAATCCTCCTCCAACGCCCCCAGGAGATTTCTCTTTTTGATTTCTCTGCTTAGCAGACTGAAGGTGATTGAAAAGAGAGAAAGTGTCTGGAGGTCAGGAGATGACAGGAAGGCTTCTGTGTGTCGTCAGCGAGGACTTAGTGGCTGGGATGATGTTGGAAGAGGTTTGAGTGGAAGGATAAAGGGAACAAAGGAGAAGGCTTATTATTAAGATGGATCCTGGCCGAGAGGAGATGCAGTCCTTCAGCTGAGCCCATCCTGCTTATTCTCTTTGATGATATGAGAAAGTCCCTTAGCTCTGTGTCAAGCTTTTGTTTATTTCCCATCTGACACATTCCTACTCTGTTTTGTTTTACGGTGTTTCCAATCTTCTAAAGTGTGTAATTTGAGGACTTTTCTGTACATGGCTCAGAGGTGAAGGTGGTCAAATGTTGTAAATTTCCCAGAAGCTGCAGAACCTTCATTCCCACTGTGCAATTTACCATAGTTGCAAAGCCGTCCTCTATCTATCTTTCCATCTGTGTCCTCCCCACCATTCCCATTACCCATACGCACCTCCATACGCACCTCCCGCCTCCCTCTGTTATTCCCCAGTCAGCAGGCACATATTGACCTTTGAATCCTCCCGTTTTGCTCCTATGGAGGTACTTAAAGGTCTAAGAGAGAGGAAATAGATTCAGTCAGTAAGTAATGCACATCATTTATGAGCACACACTGATGTGCACCCTTCCAGAGGAAATTTTGCAACTCTTTACTTCAAGATGTAGGTCCTGTCTTCACTAAGATGGATATCGAAATCAACTTGTTCAGTTCTTGGATGGAGGAAAGATCAGTGCTTCTGATCTTCTCTGCTTACCAAATTGTTTGTGGCAGTTTGGCTCAGATATTTAGGGAAACAAAGATTTTATCCATGTTACCCCTTTCCAAACCCATGCAAACAGAGTCTATCTTAGTTTTCTTCACTATGATTTTGGTTTTAACCTTATTGACAGAAGGGGATCATCTTCTGCTCTGACTGCAGCTGGGGGGACTGCTGGGTGAGGACTGGGTGTGTCTTTGTCCTTAGGAGTGGGTAATGACAGCTCCTGTTGGTCTCTGAGACAGAGCAGGAACAGTCCATGCATTCTCACCAATCTCCATAAGTCTCCAATGACACCAAAAAGTCACCAGATTCACTGCTAAGGCTTTTCTTTTCTTCTCTTCTCTTTGCTCTTCTTTTTTTCTTTTTTTTTCTAAAAATTAGCTACATTTAGCGGCTAAGTTGCCAACTTGGCAACTCTGGGAATTTATGTTACTCTTGTCTCCAGCTCCTGGCACAGAATATGTATTACAAACCTTTGACTTTTTTTTTTAAAAAGCAAAAATTATTTTTTGGGAATCAAATATTTAGTGTGGTGTAACAAGGGGCTAGGGATAGGAGGTGACTGTTACACAACACTCAAAACTATTCCATAATATTTTATGACAAAGTTGCTTGTTCTTGGATCAGAAGATTAGTTTTACTGAGACATAACTCCATGGATCAGCGTGTTCTCCGGGCGGCCTGACCTCGCAGGCCGTGAGCCAGAATTCGGAGCTGTCGCAGAGAATAGTGGACCTCTATTGTGCGTTTGTCAAACTGGATGGCTGCTGCGGTGTGCAAACAAACACGCTGGCACGCACACAGACACTCACTGATGTTCTCACACACACACACACAAACAGAGAATTTATCACCCGAACGAGTCAGTGTCAGGTCAGACGGCTTAGCCTGTGGACAGCATTGCATTGTTGCTGGCCTCCATCTCTCTCGGACATTTAACAGTGCAGGCATTCAGTTGTTACTGGTGACTCAGGAGCAGTGGGCAGCGTTGCACACAACACCTGCCTTCACATTATCACACAGTTGTTCTGAAGAGGCTTAAAGAGCAGAGTACAAACAGAAATGAATCCAATAAGCTGTAAGTAGCGATGTGGAGTCATTCACAGTAACTTGCAAAAGAATTGATGTCACTTAAATTGTTTCACATTCAGTCCCGTTAGAGATTTAATGCGATAGACCAATGCTGAGTAATGGATATTTGTAAAGAGAAAGGAAAATGATACCTGGTTGAACAAATGTTGAAAATTGGAAACGTTTGTGGAGTGCATTTGTATTTAGTTAAGAAAAAAAACACTACTTTTGTAAGGTTTGCCAAAAACCATGTAGAAGATATTGCAAATGTTTAGCAGAATGTGATGTCATTTGATTGGACCAAAATATTCCTTTTTTGCAAGATGGTAGTGGCAGCATCAAGCTGTGGGGATGCGTTTTTCCCCCTGAAAGGACAGAGAAGCTTGTCAGAGTTCATGGGGAGATAGATGGTGCTACATACAAGAACACTCATAGACATTTTGCATCCAATCTGCCTGAAGAATAATAAACAAATGTTTAATCATTTAAATCTGGAAGCATTGGATAATTCTGAGTCTTCAGATGAATGTATTCTTTGTGAAATGTTGGGTCAGCTGTCATGATCCCCTCACTGTACCTCATAACACTGGATTAAGATTTTTTTCATAAGTTGAAACCAGCACAGAGTTATGCATCATGCACAAACCTTCTGTGTCTCAGTATTTTACTTTTGATCCATATCAGAGTTACAGCTACAGCAGGGTTTGGAAACGAAGAATGCTCATGTTTTTTTCTTTAAAAAAAAAGCTGAAAATGAACACAAAAAATATTTCATCATGCTGATTCAGTTGTAAAGTAGTATCTTTTATGGAAAATGAAACATGCTCCTGTTATCTAGGATTGGCCAGTCTTCATCTTCCTGACCTTCCTGTGTCGTTTGACATTTTTTGCTCTTTTAAGCCACTCTGTACACTAGACTTACAACTCTTCAGTTATTTTAGAACTTGTGAACTCTTTCTTGACACATTTATCTTATTATTTCTTTTTTTCTGTCTTAAATTTTTATCAAGAATTCTTCTTGGATTCATTTGATGTTATTTAAATTAATGCCTTTTACTTACATGCCAGGGATCAGTCATGCTTCCATCAGTATTTCTACTTTGAGATGTTATTTTAGACACTCATAAATGATCCTTTAAACTCCACTTGCTCAGTTGATATTATACAAATACTCAGACTAAATTGTCTTCTCGAGTTAATATATTAAAAGTGTTTTTTTTTTTTTTGTAAAGCTGCTAAATATACTGAAAAGTGTGTATATCTGAGACATTTAGCATTCCCTAATCAGAACCTGGATCTGGTACCATGTGGTGCCAGTCTAACCAGCCTGGCAATGTGATCCTGAGACCGTTATACACACCAACACACACAGAGCAGCAAACCTCAGCCGAGCTAATGACTCATCTCTCTCTGTCCCCCTCCCTGTCTCTTTCTCTCTTTTCTCTCTCTGTCTGTTCCTCTATTTGTCTGTCTTTGTCTGTACAGGAGACATCACTCAGAAGGGCTATGAGAAAAAAAGAAGCAAGCTGCTGGCACCTTACATCCCACAGATACAAGGTAAGCGTCACCGGCCTGTTGGATCAATTCTGTCGAGAGAAGATTTGACTTAGCCCCGGCTGCATAAGTGAATAACAGGGAGGATGTGGGGACCAATGAAAGGTGGAAAAATAAAACCTCTTTTAGATATTTTGCTTTCCAAACAGTTTTAAAAATAACATGGAACAGTATGTACTAATAAAGTTTTCATAAAGACGATTTTAACTCAATTATACTTTGCTCCTGCACTCCTGTAAGTCTGCCTGTGATCTTCAGGTCAGAGCCTTGAATATGAAAGCATATGTGAGATTGCAGTTTTTCTGATTAACAATTAGCTTTAAAAAATAGATGGAAAGCTACATCATTTGTAGTCATTTTAATTTTGGCACTTTTGGTGAGTGACATGAATATTTTACAGGACTGTTTGATATGCTATTAAACTGTTGGTGAAAAGCTTATGTCCACTTCATTGACATGAAAGTTATAATAATTCTGTAATTTTAAGTGGTTGCAGAGAACCCACATACTTTCTGTTGCCATCAGCATTTTCTGTAAGATTTTTGACCACTCTTCATGGAGAAATTGATGTAGCTCATGCAAATTGTTTGGCCGGTCTACTTATTCCCAGTATGGTTGAGGTAAAGACCTTTCCAGTAGTTTAAAGACAGCCTGCTTTATTCTAAATCTGTTTTAGTTTTAGATCCTTGTTCTGTTGGAACACTGTTTTAGAAATCTTGTCGTTGATCAGAAGTGAAGTTGAAGAACTTAAACACAGAGTTTTTCTTATTCTACCATATGAACTTTTTGTGATGTACTGCTAAAACCGACAATAAGTCAGACACTTAGCATATTCCTTCTGCCACTATGCTTGTCAGTTCTTATGTTTCAAAACTACATTTTGATTCCTCCAAAGATGCGTCTAGTCAGTGTGGAGAAATAGTTCAATCTTTGCCTTAATAGACCATCAAACCTTTGACCATATTGATCTTGGTTCATATTTACTTTGTGCTAGAAGTTGTTGATTTTTGGAGCAGGGCCTTCATTGCTGCAAAGTGAAAAGGTAATGGTGTCAAAAAATCAGGTAGGCTGTTGTCAAAGACTTGTTCACTGCTACAAAAGACTGTAGATTTATCTGCAACTTACTAATATTTCAAATATTGACAGGAAGGCCTCTCTCAGCTGGTCAAATTGTTCAAAATATTTTAGTTCCTTTGTAGAATTTAGATTTTTTGTTTTATAAATGAATTTAGAGATATGTTTTAACTTAACTCACCCAGCTTTCAAAATCTTAGTTTTTTTTTAGTATGCTTAATAAGTTGCTTTTTTACCCAAAAGAGTTAGTGACTCCTGTCTTAGATGCACAAAAAGTGCAAAATATAAGAATGAAACACATGGAGAGTTTTAGGAGCTTTCAGGCAATAAAAGAAGACATGATAGAAAACATTAGTGGCAAAACATATTATTCTCTCATTACTGACATGAGAGAAAAACATGTGCTTTAGGGTTTTAAACCAGTACTCGTAATACAAATGTTTTTTGGAATAAATTGTACCTAATTTGATGGGTCACAGTCAATATAATGACAGTACTTATATATCAAAGACATGTATTTATCCCTTTTTGGAGGCAGATTCTGCCTGCATTCGAAGTGAATACCAAAAGTTGCCTCTACTCCATCTTCCATTTGCTCCTCATAGTTTTTAGTTCGGCTTGCTCCGACAGGCGTGAGTAGAAACCAGAGTGTACCGTGGGCTTCCAGCGCCAGGCTTTCCACTGGAATTAGCAGGACTGTTATTTAGCTTGGGCGGCTCATTTCCTTCATTCTCCTGATCCATCATTTTTTGTTAGCTTTGTGTGATTCTTTGTTTAATCTTTTTGAGTCCAAAACCAAACGGTTAATTTAAGCCAGTAGCATGTGTCCTGAAACTTTGCACATGGGTTTTGGATTTCTTAAGAAGTTATTTCAGTGCAAAAAATCTGGTTGAGATTTAACAGACAAAGAGTGAGAACTATACAAGATGTTGTGGGCTCCTGAAATCTCAAAAGCTGTTCCCATTTTTCCTTTGATTTATTGTTGTTGTCCTTCAATATTTCAGTAAGTCTTTGTTTTTGTGTCACATTTCTGAAATGTGTCATATATATAATTTGTGTTTTAATGGAATATGAAAAGTTATTTAGAAAAACCTGCATGAAAAACCTGCATGCAGAAACATGCAGATATAGAAACTTACAAACTTTGAAATTCAAAATATTCTAAACAGAACAAAACATTTTAAAACATCTCGAAACATCTTTGCAAAAAATGGATCATCTTAAATAAACTGAAAGATTGCTCTGAAACAAATTATGAACTTTAAAAATCCACAGTTCTTGACTAGATTAAATTTTATAAGTTTTTTGCATATTTGAAAATTAACACCTTCATAAACAGCTATGAAACAGAATCAACTTATGTCCAAAATAATCTTTATTAAGAATAAGATAAAACAAAAATGAAATGATTTTGAAAAAATACAACAAAATAAAGGTAGTAAAATAAGAGCCCTTTATTTGTCCAACTTAAAAAAAATATTTAATTTGCTATACGTCATTAAATGTAAAGTTCATTGTCATATTTGTTTGACATGACAACTTAATAAATTTAATGTATTGACTTGGATAAACCTAACTTGATTACTTGTAGCAAATGTACTAAATTTTTTATAATCATCTGTTTTCTTTTTTCTGTGTATTTCTTACCTTTCAGATTTGGCTTTTTTGGGCGGTCATACATAAATGTTTGAGATCATCAAACTAATTTTAATCAGACAAAAGGAACCTTGGTAAATATAAAAGGCAGTTTGACATTGATCCATAAAATCAGAGACAGCTTTTTGTATTTATTCAAGTTGTCTTGTTTTATGATATTTAAAAAACCTAAACCTTTTAAGAGTGGCTTTAAAGAAAAAAGAGAAGGAATCTGTAAGAAGGCAAACACTTTTCCACAGCACTGCCACTTTCAATATGCACCATTAGAATTTTGCAGAGCTACTAAAGTAGAATTAACTTGATAGCAAATCAAATTATAAGCCTTGCATATTAGATTATTCTTTATGTTTAACCAAATAGGGTCCAGGATGAGTTAGATCTTTATTTACAAAAGCAAAGCTGATTTTCTTTTGATGTTTCCCAATGTAAATAACTCGATGGGAGGGAGCTTTTGTTAGGATGACATGTTCTGCTGACCTCACCAACACACTGGAGGACCTTCCTGTATTTTGCTTTGCAGCTGTGGAACCAAACCACAGTAGGTCAGGACACTGTGTTGTTGCTGACCAATAGAAGTTGGTCAGCAGGTGGTGAGCACGCTTTAAACTTCCTGAGGAAGTGAGCTTGTTGGTGGGGAAACATATTGAAAAATATTTTTCCTTTTGTATGCTTAGGGATGAAAATTTCTTGAATTCCTGGGATTTTTAGATTTGCAATCCTGAAAAAAAAAAATAAAAAAAAAAACAGATGCCTTTATGATTTTTGTTTTAAAGTTTCAAATAGGAATTATAAGGTTGTTTCTAGTACATTGAAGTATGCAACTTTTCAGTAGACAACCACATCCAACAGCATAAAACTTAACTTTCAGAAAAGTCAGATGGAAGTTGATATTATATATTAGTTCAAATTAAATACTAATAATATTTGAGTTGTAAAAACTGTCAGGTGCTTTTCCATTACTCAAAATAACATTGAAGGCCTTGTTTGCATTGATCTCAGGAGTTTTTAATAATCTCCTGCCGCTCTTAGATGTCAATAACTGCTGACAGTACTTTGAGTAAAATTGAATATTTCATGTGATTACTGAGGAATAAGAGCATAAATTTACTTTATGCTTCTCAAGCACGTTTTTAAAGCTGTCACTTTTTACAGTTAGCGACACAAACCGCATTGATTTCATCAATGTAGCTCTTCTTTTGTGACTGCAACTTCTTACTCAATTTTTGTCATAAACCAGTCATATTTGGTATGTAGGAGGTGATACACAGACATGCATCATTATGACTCACAGCAGTAACCAAATGCTGTCTTGAGACAGGTGATATAAATTCATCAGTGTGCGCTGAGAACCAATAAAGGCATCTGCTGTGACCGAGCAGACCCCTGATTGGCTGAGTGTTGTGTTTCTGGGTGGGGTGTTCTGCCCAGCAACCGGGTCTACCGACCGGGCTTGCTTTGTGGACCTGTTTCCCTTCAGGAGATGCAGAGAGACTGTTGTGTGACCGGACTGTCAGAGCGACGAAGGGGCATATATTAATTTGTGAAGGCATACACTGAATGGCAAACACACACTATCGGTCTATAAATGTGTTATGTTTTCAGTGTTGTATCTCATATGTTTAATGCATATTTGACAAAATCAGAAATGTACATTTAATTGAATTATGCAATTAAGCTCTGCTGTGTGTTTGCTGCTGCTATCTGAGAGTCTCTGACTGTGTAGAAATCATTGATCCTCGTTTAGTTACCCCTGAAAAGCCCAGGTGTTAGAAAGCTGGATGGATGGATGGGTGACTGATAGGCCAGCCAGGTAATTCAATATGTTGCAGGCTAAATGGTTTACCAGAAAGCTGCTAATTGTGACTTTTTTTTTTTTATTTAAAGGAAGAGCAACTCTGTGCCGTAAAACAATAGGGGTCACAAAAATGAGCTCGACAATAAGGAAGCAGGGCAGTGATAAAGCCGTTCAGTATCCTAACCGACACTCTGAATCTTATTGAACTTGAGTTGTTCAGCAAAAATTACCAAAAAGTGAAGTCCCTTATGGTAAAAACCTGGCAGAGGCATATCTTACAATACGTGCAAAAGTAGTTTCAGCTTAGGGGGTATACAATGACTTGGGCTGGCTTAATATGGAATAAAGCTTCACTTTTCAGATAATAATTTGTTACAGAAAAGCTCAAATAAAATCCCAGTAAAATACACTGAAGTTCATTGATTCTATTGAGCGTGAAATGATGCAGCGTGTTCAAAGTGTGTGAATACTTTGTGTGGTTCAAAGGAAGAAATGAAGCCAGTAATTGGAAGATTGGTGTTGAAGGTTTTAGGTTTCTTCTCTAATGCTAATTAGTAAATATTTAATGTCTGATCTTTCTTGACACTCTTGTGTCTCCTTTCAGTTACATCTGTGAAACAGGCATTTACTTTATTTGGAAAATTTTGATTCAGTTTTTAAAGCCGTAAGAGAGACTGGTTGAGTCAAATACTTTCTCATTTTCAAATTGATGAATGCAAAGCAAGCAGACGAAGTATTAAAGGATTACATGTATATAATGAAAAATAGATCTGGCTGAAAAAGAATTATCACACTTGATTCCATTAAGGGAACATTCCGGAAATTGATTAATGTACCATTATTCAATTGATGTTTTGTTTCTTTCTGCAAACTTCAGGTCTGTTTTGTCTACAGGCGTAGATCCATCTTTGCAAATTGACAACAGGATCCAGGCCTCCTCCCAAGTTGTTCTTCCAGTTTCCAAACACAACAAGTCCCGGGCTGGCAATGCCCGTGATGAGCGCTTCAGATCTGGTAAAAAAACAGCTCAATCTCTGAAAAACCAAAATGTTGACTGCTTCTTTTCTACAATCACCTGAAACAAACACCGTTCCATAGATCTGCACACAGAGGCTGTCCAAGCTGCTTTGGCAAAGTACAAAGAGAGGAAAATGCCAATGCCCTCGAAGAGACGATCTGTGTTAGTTCAGTCTTCAGTGGAGGCGTGTACCCCACCTGGTGAGTCTCCTTCTCCACTTTCAAACTCCTCATGTTTGAGATCCATGTTCTCACTGAAGCTCCATCAATCCCATGAGCACTGGAGTGTGGGATGGTGACCCTGATTTGCTCTACTGATTAATAAAGATGTTGCCAAGCATTTGCCTCTGGAAAGAAAGTGTGGAGTTTGATGAATGTGTTCATTCTTTGTGACGACAAAGGACTCAGTTCTTGACGTCGTGTTCCCAGGCCGACCTTCCCACATGTGCCGCATCGTGGAGGCGTTATCAGATTTTTAACTTTTTCTCTCAATGTCGACCTTTTGCCTGTTTTTATAACTGTTTGTATTCTGTGGGCCAGTTCATTTGAGTTTTAGATATTTTATTTCCTTTTTACATCTTTCTGGTTTCAAGGCCCTGCTTGGCACTTTCGTATTTCTTCTAATTCTTCAGTGAATAATTTGTGTTTGATTTGTTAACAATGTCTCAAACGCTGCTGTGCCTTTTATTATTGGTGTATGGGTGGAAGGAGAGGGGGAGAGCTGGAGCCTCAAGGCTTAAATTAAAAGAGAGGACATAACAGAGGAGCAAATAACCAGTTGAAGATATTTAACAGTGAAAAGAAAGAGTGAATATCTTCAAAGATTCTTCAACTCTGGGGTTGTTCTCCATTGAGGTATGTGGGTTTGATTAAAAAAACCAAGAGCATACTTTAAGATTAAGGTGTTCTTGACAAGCTGGACAGTATCTCTGAAAGCCGCCTGTCCTCTGTAATGGCCATACAACCTTCCTGTTATCTGTTTTATGTCAGCCTCTCTCGCGCTGTCTCACAGGTGACATGTCTTGAGATCTTGCACTTGGCCACAGTTCATTCTTTGAAAAGCTTTCATGAACTATTATTTCAGCTCTACGGCAGGAATTTCCAAAATATTACAATTTATTGAAAAAATCTTTGTTCTTTGTGAACAGTGAAAGTATAAGAAACAGACAGATGAACGGAAAAGATTGAATGTGTTTGATTTACTTATAGTATAATTTGAGATTCATAAGAAAACATTAGAAAGCTCTAATGGGCCACTTGCTGTTTGATATTAATATTGTAAATATTTCAGCCCAAATCAATTTCTCCTTTGTTTACGTACTGCTGTTGCATCATTGTGCTGTTGTCCAGCTGCATAATCATCTACAGTGACTCTTTTGATAAATTTGGATAATTTCAGCTTCTACATCATTTAATTTCCCATTGGGATGAATTAAGTATTTTTTAAATTAATGTCTATTTTATATCCAATAGCTACACCACACTAACCCTAATTCACTTTGTAAAAATAATTGTGCAGATTATATACATTTCTTCTATATTTAACCAGGTGCATTCAGCTTAAGAAAGATTAAAATGACCTTTGTAAGGAAATTGAATGTTAATATTTGCACATAGCTTCAGTGTTTCTCCTATTTTCTTCAGGTTATGAAGAGGTGCTTTCTCTGGCATTGTTTACCACAAGATGGGGGTTTCACTAGTTTTCTGTTTTTTTGCGGGAAGACATACACCACTGATGCAATAACTGAGGTCTCAGTTATAGTCTGTTTTACCTCCTTTTTTATTGTATGTACTTATGACTGCTTCTACAACCCTGTCTCCCTGACCCAGACACTTTTTCTCTTTACATAATGTTGTCTCCTGGTGATATATATGCCTTCTTCCTTCAGCCTCCCTGTTTCCACTTTAAATGCATTCCCTGACCCTCTCTTTCCCTCCCTCGCTTGCCTAACTCTGTTAAAGTTACTGGAGAGTGAGCGAGAGTAGAGACGGGCAGAGGGATAACAAACAGAATCATAAATGTGAGATAACCCACATGAGCCCTGCGATGGTACAGACATTAAATTGGTTCATTCTAATTCCACCTCCTCCGTCCCTCTTCTGACAGCCTCAACAAAACCAAATATCAGCTTAAAGCAAGCAGCAGCAGTTTTTAATAGTGTCTCTGCTGGTGGACTTGTCTTGTTAATATATTCTGTGGGTGATTAAAAAGAATAACCATCTGAAGTCGTTTTAGGAAAAGAAATATCCATCAGGCATGTGCTGATCACACACAGGGTCGAAATCCGTCTTCTAAATCCTTCTGTTCTCTTAATGCCTGTCTCTCGGTCTCTGTGGGTAGTTTTTGCAATTCACTATGCTTTGTTATGCACAGCGGGTTGAAAATCTTTCATCTAATATTTTAAGATGTTTGAGGGATTTTTGTATTTGTCTTTAAAATCAGTTTCACATTGAAAGAGGAATGGCTGGAAAAACTGGCTTTTCCTTTAAATCTTTTTAAAATCTTTTTTTTTTCTACTGCTTAGTCATCTTGTTGAACTCATGTCTACAGAACATCAGTCAAAATAACCTCTCCTGTTTTTCAATCTATGTGAACCAATTTGAAGCAGAGACGTGTTTGGAAGATGAAAATGAATGTATTCATTCTGAATTATCCTGATGTTGCTTTGAAGGTTTTCCTGTTTATTTTTGATGAGACCAACTGTTCACTGCATCCTCTGAACTGCATTGAAACTGGCTTTGATTGAACTCAACTTTTTTTTTTAAAACTGAACTTATATGCCCTCATGTATTTTTTTCAGAAATGTATTCTATAGCACATTAGTATTGGATTTTTCTTCCAGTTTTTCAATGAGGAAGTAAAACCCATATTTACACTTGTATTTTGGGTAATTTCATCTGAAAGGAGGACCAGGAATGGTGTGACAAATATTAGTTGTGTGAGCTGCTTTTAAAGCAAACAAAATGGGGTCATGAACCACGCTAATCTATGCCATACCAGTGGAAAAAAGGTGTTATGTGAAACACCCAGTGGAAAAAAGGTGTTATGTGAAACACCTTCCTGATATCGAACATGAGTTGTCTTTACTCAGTGACAACATTCACACCAAAGATTGTTTGGTGACCTGGTATTGCTCTCAAACAGGAAAAAAGATTATTCTTAAATGTAGCTATTTGAAATCAGGGACATTTACCTGCTGTGAACTCTGCCCTCTGCACTACATGGAGAGCCAGTGAATCAAATATTTTTGTATTTTTATAAACTTTTTATCTGAAAATTGTAAAATTTCTGCAAAAAGCCAGTTGGCATCCTATTTCATCTTCTTACATTTCCCCCTAGTGACTGCATGGATGATGTGTTTTTTTTTTTCTTCCCTTCTCTTCTGACTCGGCTGTTTTGACCTCTTCAACATAGACACATCCTCAGCGTCAGAAGATGAGGGCTCGCTTCGACGGCAGGGACGCTTAGCCACATCCACGCCCTATCAGGGTCACAGCCACCCAGCAGTCGAGCACTGGTTCAACCGGGTCATCCAGGGCTCGTCCACCTCCTCCTCAGCCTCATCCACCTCATCCCACCCAGGAGGCAGATCTGTCACCAACAGTGCTGCTCACGCTGCCCTCAACGCCAACGCCACTGCGACCGCACTAGCAGACCTAATGGCACACACCCAGCTAGGTCAGTCTCATATCTCAGTGTTTATTTTTGCAGATGCAGCGATACATACATACAGTGATTTGCAAAGTATTGCTTGAACTATAACACATTCAAATTTGTGTTACATTGCTTTGCGCTGTGTAACACAAAGCAACGTTTACACAACAGAGACCAAACATTAAGATTGTGATAATCCATCTTCAAGAACGTCTGTCAGATTTTGGTCTGGACTTCAAGTAGGCCACAAACTCATCCTACTGTAAGTCTGGGTGGATTTTTATGTTGTCCTGCTGGAATGTTGCTACCACTGTTATTCACCATGAAATCAGTGTTTTCACCACACATGTTTAGTATGTAGGTCAGAAAGTGTGAGACTTGCCTGCTTCCCAAAATCCAAATAAAACACCTTCCTATATTCACACTGAAGCCTGGACATAGGGAGAAGTATTGATATGCAAAGCAATGAGTGCACCATTGGATCTTTTCTTGTCCCCGTTTGGTGTTTTCAGTTTATGTTTTTTGGGTTGGTCAGCACTTTTTAAAAACATGTGAAAGGTAAAATCTTCATGTTGAGTTACTGTGCAACAAATGGAGTCAATGGAGCTTAAATCAAATTTTTCAAATTAGTGGCCACTCTCTAACTGTTAGTCAGATGAAGAAGCTCTCTGTCGTATCACAGCCAAATCCAAATCTGCTCGCTCTAGTTGCCATACAGAGCTATTTGATGAGATTCACTATATTTATTGCTATCACTGTTTCATCACAATCTGGTTTCTTCTGACCTCATCTGTGTGCTTGCTGGTGTGATCCTGTGCTCGGCCATGTTCTATCAAGATAGAGCTGTCTTCTCCTGCTCAAGGTTGCTGTAGTCATAAAGCAGCCAGCGTGACTGCTGCTGTTAGAAGCTGTAAATAAATTTCCAATGTTAGCATGCTCCTTCACCCCCTTAAATACTCAGTGTGTGCATCACTCACCTTTCCAGGAGACTCTTACTGCTGATATACCATCATAGGAAGGCAGCAGCTGAAGGTTGTGTGGATGGCAATGCACAAGAAACAGGATTTGTTGGTTTTAAGGCACATCTTGCAAGAGAAATGCTGATGATGCAGTTGTTTTGGACTCATAACCATTGAAACACGCCATCAATTTATTTTCATTCTTATTTTATTATGCCACAACACTTGAAAAAAATGTCTGTTTGATACCTCGGTTCAACCTCAAAACCTTCTTCCCCCCCCAAGTCATTTTATTTTGACCTAATTCATCTACATTTTTTTAGCTATTTTTCCTCACAAGACCACAAGTTATGTGATTTTTATGCAGTGGTTTGCCACACGTACATTTAACAGCTGAAAATTTTCTTCTGGAGACCCCTCACAGAGCCAGAAATATGTAGAAGAGAAACAACAAGAGTCTAATACCACAGTTTGGAAACACGTCATTTTAATCAAAACACTAGGCTCATGACTATTTTCCTAAGTGGAAATATAGGTCAGCAGATAAAAGCATTAAGCTGTGACTTATCAGCATGCACTTTTGCTACAGTAAATAGTTCTAAAGACTTGCTGCTATGTTTGGATGTTGTCTCTTCCCTCCTCATCTTCCACACATATTTCTCTGCGGTCTGGTGGAAAATACCAACAAGAGGCCTGGAGCCAATCCCGCAGCCACGTGTATTCCCACATGCCAACCCTGTGGATCATCTCTAAGATGTTTCATGACTGCTGTGCATATGTGGGGGAAATGAAAGTTTTAAAGATGTAGCACTTACACAGGGATGTGGAACCAGATCACAAACTGTATATTTAAATGGCCTCGTCTACTAATTATTAACATTTTCTAGAAACAGTAGCAATTAGTCGTATTAATCATTTTAAATAGATAATATTGGGTTCATATATTGAAGTAAAAGAATGTTGATGTTAGCCAACTTGCAAAATGTATTGGAATTTCTTTATTAGCAATAAGCTTAGGCTATGTTAATGTCCACAAACATGTGATTTTAGGTATTTCTTCCCACTATTTATACCTGGCAGGGAAATGTTAATAAAATAAATAAAATAAAATAAAATGGGAAGTCTGTGTGAGAGACAAAAGTAAATATCCCAAACCTTTATTTCATTTTAATGTAAATGCATCACAAAACATGCTGTTGATCTGTTTGCAGCTCAAAAAATAAGCAGTTTTATGTTTTGATGCCTTTTGTTGATGCATAAAAAGATTTTTCAAGATTTGATGAAGAAAAAATTTGCCTATTTAAATTTCTGACTGCTTGGTGCATCACAAATTACGAAGACAAAGAGTTTGTTCAGAAATGGAGGTCCTTTGTTGAATGAATGCTAAACTTGAATATATTCAAAAGAGTCATTTGAACATTGAATGTTCATGTTTTCTGATCAGCCTAAATGTTCAGTTAAACAATCCTTCAATAAAGCTATCATCCTCTCCTGTTCTGTGGAATCGCATCTGAAAATGAATCATCATTACGGCCTCGAGGTTCTGTCAAAACACTAATATGTCAGGACAGAGTGCTTCATAATGGCAGCCCAAAGTACAAGCCGACCTTTTAACCCCAGACACCCCACTCGTCACAGATAACCACTCAGCACCCCCCGATGTGACGGGGTTGTCCGAGCGCTCCTCGATTCACCTGGAGCGGCCCCAGGTGGGCTCGGTGCGAGGCGTTTCCCGCAGCTACAACCACCATGCCAGCATGATGGAGACCGCAGATGGTGAGTTTCCTCCTCCTCAGCCTCACTTGCACACACAGAGCTTTTCCTCCCTGCTGTCTGTCCCTCTGTCCAGACCTCTATCCGTCGACTTTTCTGACAGGCACAACTGACCGCGCAAGCTGACCCATTCACTTTGTCATGGTAACAGCCTCTCCAATCCCTCTGGAAAACTCACAGCAATTTTATCTGCAAATATTGCTACTAATAACTCAGCAGAGGTAATTATGATTATTAGAGGAAGGAAATAATTTCTTTTGAAACAAACAATTAAGGGATTTTGAGCAAAATCTTTGTCAATCGAAACTGAGTAAGTGCTTTAAATAGAAAATTATAACTTAATAAAAGAGTAGCTAATTATTCGTGCTACTGTTGTATGTACTAATCACTGTTACTGTGCATCTTTTGATGTGCTGATTAAATAAGCAAATTTTGCAAAAGCATTCATACCCTTTTAGGTTTTCTACATTTGCTCACATTTTATCATTTTTTTATACAGCACTTTAGTGCAGTTTTAAACCTTTTTTAAAAGTGCTGCTTGGTGCATTCAATTTTGTTTTATGTGATAGACAAACACACAGGAGAGTATAATTGTGAAGTGAAAAAAAATAAAGGAATGATTTCCTGATCATATTCATATTTTTGTGATTCAAAAACTGAAAAGTGTGGCATGCATTCAGCACCCCTGAGTTATTGTTTTACAGAGCCACTTTTTCCTGCAGTTACAACTACAATATATTTGTGGTGAGTTTGTACCAACCAGCTTTACTAATCTAGATACAGAATTTTTGCTCATTCTTCTTTGCAGTCAGATTGGACAGAGAACATCTGTTCAAATGAAGTTTTACAATTTGGTACATATTCTCAAGTGGATTTAGGTTAAAATTATTTTTTATTCCCGCTTTGCAATTCTCCACTAATTTGTGATGGTCTGTCATGTTAGATCTCATTAAAATGCATTAATGTTGTGTTTGTAATTTGACAAAGTGTTAAAACACTCATGGTTTATTGACACTTTCTCAAAGCACTTAAAGGTATAACTCTGTTACAAACAGAGGATGGTGACTGTTTGTGTAATGGATAGAATATATGTGTTTATTAGCAAGCAACATACATAATGCTATTGCAGTGTTTTTAGGATTCATATCAATAATATGTAACAAACGGTACCCGTCTTAAAAAAAGCGAGAAAAATTAAAGTAAAACAATGTTTTCTTCAGAAAATGACAAGCCTGTCATATAGTAAAAATGGATCCATCATCCTCTTGTCATTCCTTTCTTCTTTCTGTTAGTCATTCATCAACATTTTAATAACATGACTGTACCGATGCAGACTACCTGCTAAAACATACTAAACATCACTTCACCCACCCGGTGCTCTGCAGTGAAGGTAGCTGTTCTATGAGTGCATTTATAAGATGTATTCATTGCCATGTTTTCTCCTGTTGTTAGCTACAGTCTGACCTCTGCAAGGCAGCCAGTAGATTTCTCACACATTCAAGCACAGAAGCTTGGTCGGATTGTTTCACTGACACTTTGATACGTTTCTCCTCCAGGCTGTGAGTGGGGAAGGGACGGATCCCTGACTTTAATCGATGGTATTTATAATTGTTCCTCCAGTTCTGTGGCAGGCTGGTGTTTGAGCACTAAGCTGCTTGTGTATTTGTGTGTGTGTGTGTATGCGTGATTTTGTGGTTCTGCCTTTGCCTCTGCTGTTAGGCTGCCGCATTGCTTTGCAAAAGTATTTGAAAAGCTGACGTGTGGAATACAGCGTGCTCGCTTGACTGTGTTTTCAGCCTCGTCTAACCCAGCTGATTTCTGTAGAAGACGAAGGATAAACAGATGTAACTGGTCATCTGGCCTTGTGAATATTTAACATACTGGCATTCTGATTTCTTCGCTCAGAGTGATAAAGCTCAGAGCCGTCTTTCTCACTGCAATGTGTGACACCAGCCGGCTACCCTGTAGCTCTACAGATGCTTCAGCGATGGCGGCTGTCAGTCACTGCTTGCATCTTAAAACTCAATCATTAGCCACACATTGAGTTCAGTCTTTCTGCACCCCTGGTTAGGGTTTGTAACAAGTCTAAATTTAAATAAATGCTTTATTGCATTAGAACAATTTGAAACTGAAAATGTATTCAGTGAGAAAATGAAATAAAAAAAAAAATTAAATGTGGCACAATTATTGGTATTCAAATATTTTCTTTTCAATTATACTTTCAAGTTGACTTTTAGGAATGTCTTACTTATCAATAGCTTTCAGTGGTTCTTTGATTTAAATATGACATCTGACCAGTTTCTGTTGGATGAGGACCGATATTTATGTTTCTTCTACACACAGTGAGCAGGATGGCAAGGGAGGTAAATAAAATATTGCAGCTGTCCTTCACAGAAAGGTATTAAAGAACATCCTCTTTGGATCACCAAGTCTCCTCCAGGTGTTGCCTATATGTCAAATGGTTGTTTGGAAGTGAAACCTTTTTTTATCCTACCATGCCAAATGTAAACATGTGGCGCTTTCTTAATTCTACTCGAAGCATTTTTTTAGACATATTAGACTAATGGTGTGTCATCTTTATTCTCAGAAATTGGATTTTTCAGTTGTCAGCCATAAGTAAAGTTTCTACAAGTAAAAATGCTGACAAAGAAAGTCTCTGAGCGGTCTCTAGTTCTACATACAGTACATTGTTATGCCCAATCAACGGATATTGCTGAATATGCTTAGCATCAAAACAAACAGCATATCTTTGTGTTTTTCCAACTCGCAACTAGAACAGGCTTAACTTGAGTGTGACGTCATTCAGAGATCATAGCTCTGACTGGAAATAAATGCTAAACAAATGGATTGGCCTGAAACAATCTCTTTAGTCCAAATGTTTGAAGAACGGGTGTGTTTTTTATATGTGTTCAGCTTTCTAGTAGAAAATACTAAAAATAGCTGTGAAATATTAAATTATTTTATTAATTCATGCTCTTAGTTTCAGTTGAAACCTTAATAAACATCTACAAATTGGAACAACACTGCATTTTAATTACAACCTGGGGCATCATGATCTCAGTATAATTATATCCATGACTGAAAATGGTTTACACATCAAATGCACCGACACAAATCAGACGTCTGCCGTATGAATATACTGTGAAAATTAGAAAACCTAACTGCATCAACAAATATGGGGAAAATGAAACTATGCATTTATGAGCCATTTTTGTGTCAGAAGTGGTTGGAACAGTCTTGTGGCTCAGACCCGCAGACACATTCAGGACCTTGAAATATTTCTGACAGATGGAAGTTACACATGTTGGTTTATTTGGGTTTGTTAGCAATAATTGAAATATAGCAGAACACAGTTGTTATACCTTAAATGTACCTTTGTGTTCATTAGTCTATGCAATAAAAAGTTTCTGTTGAAAGATGTCACTTTTTTCTTTTTACTTTAAGCCAAAACCAGTCTTTGAGGCATAAATTACCAAAGTCATATACAGATTAATTATAGTGCTTTAATAGATGGGTCATGGTTGGCTTTGATATTAGTGATCAGGGCTCATTAATTGGTGAGATTTATGTCCCGTGAGCATCAGGTCTTCCTAATTGGCCAATCAGGGGCTGCTGACCCCCACACATTAACTCCCAGTACATCTGTGCCCACATAAGGAGGCAGCATCTGTCTCACTCAAGGCTTTTATTATAAGATAGATGCAGCACGCTGCGTACAGCTGTGGCTTTCAGCTCCCTTGGCTGTCTGGAATGTCTAGCAAAGCCCCCCTTTTCATAATTTAAGGGTGAAATTAAATGGTGAATATATTGTCTGATAAATCTAGTATGAGACCAAGCAATACTTGAAGAAAATCTAACAGGACATCACTCCTCATTTGTATTCAGTCTGTTGTCTCTGTGCTTTGTCTGCTTTTATTTGATTTTAAAGTGTTGTGTGTACCGTATGAAAAGCATACATTCATATTTATTTATGCACATTCAAACTAATGATCTACTGATTGTGATCTGTTTTGCTGTGTGTGATAAGGACAGCTTTGTAGACATTTTATAATTTACATGCCACAGAGAGGACACCGTTGTTACTAGGCAGCAGGAGGTGGCGCACTGTTTTTACATTTATTTTTTTTTATGAGGTTTACTTATATTTTTAGAGAGTCCTGGCTGAATGTTTGACCTCCAGGTGTCGATTCCTCTGTTTTGTTGTCATGCTGTAGTGTGACAGCTCATTGTCCTCTAAATTGCACCACACCACCAGGCTGACCTTTTCCCCTATCTATGCTCTTCTCATTGCTTCATCAATCTGCACATCCCACCACTGCAACATCCCTCCTTGTTTATGTATTTCATGCTCGTTTCCCGTCACATTTCTGCTTTGCCTTGTTTACGTCTACCCTCGCTTCTTGCCTCTCACTCCCTTCAAACTCATTTTATAGGTGTTCCTGTCAACAGTCGTGTCTCCAACAAAATCCAGCAGCTGCTCAATACATTAAAGAGACCAAAGCGTCCACCATTACGTGAATTCTTTGTTGACGACTTCGAGGAGCTTTTAGATGGTAAGATAACCTAAAAGTAATTGTTTTCGCTACTAACCAAATCTTAAGAGGCTATTATTTCCAACCTATTAATCTGATTCTTGACCTATAATTCTTAGTCAAGCTTTACATCTCTTGTCCAAGCAGTTAGCTCACTTAAGGTTTTTTTTTTGTGTTCTTTTTTTTTCCCATTATGCTTCCCTGAAATTATATCCTTCAGATCTTTTAGAAAAACTTAATCTCCTGGACTGTTTGTTGTATTCATTCCCACCACCATTCAGAACCAATTACTCTTAGAAGCTTGTTTCTCCTATAATTGCTGCTTGCAGAAATATTTAAAATGCATAACTACATTTTAAAAAAATCTAGTACAGATCATATAAAAATGCAGCCAAAGTCATGAAAGAGTGATAATATTGTGTTTGTAACGACAAATTGGAACATTGGTGCATAAAAGAATGTCCACAATGGACATAAACGTGGTGGGAGTATATCAAAGCTCATGGAGTGAAGATTTATATTATACTATTTCCAGTGAGGAGAGCGAAGTGAAGACACATTTTGGCTTTGAGCAATTGCTTGGAGAGCTAACAAACTAGCATCCTATGGTCTGATTTAAAAGCATTCTGTTGTAAACACAGTTAAACTGCAATTCATCACAGAAGCTAGTGACAACTTGCTACAAAACTGTAATACTTAGCACTAAAATCCAGGTAGCATTCAAATAGACAGGTTCTATTTCTGACCAAACTCTGCTTTTATCTAAACAGGGATGCATAAGCACATTAGCATTAAAAACTGTCATCTACATAACTGATGTTTTGTAGTCAAACTGCAGCTGCCTTAAAATGCACTCTTCTTCACAGAACAGTAGATTTTGCAGCTGAAGCTATTGTGGCAAAAACAGCAGGGGGATCATCTACAGAGAAAGGGTATTAATTTAACACTCTCTGTACTAAATATCAATGCTAAATATCAGCAGGTTTTTAGTATTGATTGAGACCACAAAACATAAAACCTGCTGTCAAAGAAGGCATATGGTTTTAGAAACCTTATGCCCACATATAGCTCTTCTTGGCCGTTTACTCCCTGCTCGAGCTAAATAGTTGTGGCATGAACCATCTTGTCACCCTCCATCAAGTTTGCATTGTCCTTTCCCTTAAATCAAAGATTTCAGTTGTTTTTTAATTGTTTTTGTTGGCTGAGGAGGAATCCATCTGCTCCACTTGTTTACTTCCACAAAGATCTTTAACATTTCCTCCAGAGATTATCTTTTGTGCAAACTTCATTATTTTTCTGTGTTGCCAATAAGCGAGAATGGATTCATTCGACATATTCCTGTCATGGAAATAATTACTCCTCTGGTTATCATTAGAAATTTTCAGACAGTGCCATTTCAGACCAAATGTTGTAGTGGCTTTCTGCTTTACTGGCTGTAATAAAAAGGCTCCATTTGGTAAAATGTATGTGTATTCTTCGATAAAACAAGGGAGATGGCTAATTGACTTGTTGATGCTTACTGACAATGTTTTTTGTTTTTTTTTATTCTGAAACATGATATATAATCTTTAAAAATATGAACTGCAGAGCAGTTTAAAATGTGGAATTACTGAAATATAATGTACAGAATAATCAAGCATTTTAACAATCTTGGCTTTCTTTCCTTCACAAAACTGCATTTGGAAGGTTCAGGTTAGCAACTAAGAGCTAACATGTTCACAATTGTAGATTCTGGGGCAAATTTCTGTTTTATAAATATGTTTTATAAGATAAAAGGTTGCAAGTTTAAGGGTGACCCAGGAAAAGTACCTAGATTGCTGGAAAAGGTTTCTAAAATAGTCATGCCTTAAAAATCTCAAAATTGAGCACTTTCAGTTTTTGACCTTATTTGCAGTTGAGATCACTCAGCATGAAGGATTTATTAGGCAAGAAATAAGTGAACACAGACGACCAGCCCAGTCCATCTATTTCCTACATTCCTGGCATGGTGATTTGGGTGGTCCTCTGCCACCTTGAATAAACATTGTCTAGATGAAAATCTGTCTGGAGCAGCAACTCATCAGCAGGTATTTGTAAGGGCTGGCTGGTTCTGGCACAGATGGTGTGGTGATCTGCTTCCTGTGAACAGAAAAAACACACAGATGTAAAACTGAACACATTTTATTCCAAACAAAATTGTTTTATCTGGCAAGAATCTTCACCTTCAAGCTCTGCTTAAAAGCTCTGACTTGCCAGTAAGATTGAATTTAACTGGTATTATTATTTCCTCCCCCAAGTAGTTAAACCTTTGAGAGGTAAAAAAAAAAAAATGGTTGTGAAAACTTCTCATCCTCCATTTCCTTCACACATTGTCGTTTAATCCCATCTGTTTCTGTGTCACTTTCTCCTAACATGGTTGTTAGATTTGAAAACAGCTCAGGGCCTAGTTCTGCTCTGATACTCAGAATACCTACTAATCCACCCTCTCAGAAAGATGCTCTTTCCTCTGTTTTTAGTCCAGCAGCCAGATCCCAACCAGCCCAGGCCAGAGGGCCAGCAGATGAGCCCCCTGGAGGGAGAGCCTCTAGGGTTGGTCACCAACTGGCCTCCTTCTCTGCCAGCAGTCCTGCAAAGGTGGGGCACCACTCATCCAAAGAGCCCCTGTCTGACAGCACTCGACAACGCCGGCAAACCCGTCTACACACTCACTTATGGTAGGCATGACCCTCTGGAGAACGAGCCCAGCAATGGAGCAAAGAATATAAAACTGCTATCAGCTCTTCTTACGAAAATATACTTTGCATGTATTTGATGGTGTGGATTAATTTGTGCAGGTAAACTTTGGACCCGCAGTCAGAAACTGGCCTACACTTTGCTAAACAAGCTGAGCAGCAGAAATGAGCCTTTGCTAATGCCTGGAGACAGAGTAAGTCATGAGATCCAGCTGTGTGCTCATTTCTGAAAAGATGCAAAGCTATTTATCCAATCACATCCACTTGAAATAACTAATGCATTTGATGAGCATAAAATTCTCAAAATGCCATGGGTAATCTTTGCTGGAATCGTTTAAACGTTTCAGAATCAATAAACCTCCAAAGTGAGTGTGCTGTTGAAAAGATAGCATTTCTGGGGTTTATGCAGGAATAAATGCCAAACCTCGCATAAACATTGGTTTGGTGTTTCTTCTATTTCCAATCTTTATGTTTAACTAAGCACATCGACTGATAACCAAAACCTAATATTTATCATAGCTTTTTGATGTTAGCTCCTTCTCAAGGAGGGAAAACAGGTCATTTTAATAAATTGATACAATACAAATGAAATGTCAGTGCTTTACAGTGCCTTGCAAAAGTATTCACACCCCTTTACATTTCTCACATTTTGTGATATGACAGCCTCAGACCTGAGCAGGTTATTGACCAAGGCAGAGTAGTTTATGAATGTTACATGGAAAAAAAAAAGCTAGACATGTTTCTTTTTTTAATACAAATTTTAAAAGTGCTGCATTTGTGCTAGTCTAACAAATTTCCAGTAAATAAATTGAAATTCATGTCTGTAATGTGACAAACCTTGTCTACCATGAATACTTTTGAAAGGCATTGTGGGACTCAAGCCCTAATGTTTCCATGTTTTCAACATCTTGTTTGCCTCTCCACCAGGTTGCGCTCGTTTTCCCCAACAATGACCCCGTGATGTTTATGGTGGCCTTCTACGGCTGCCTCCTGGCAGAGCTGGTACCTGTGCCTATTGAAGTCCCGCTGACCAGAAAGGTAAAGCGAAATACAAACAAAACCTCTTCAGTTTGTGTATTTACACATCAGCACTGACCCCTGCTGGACATAAATAAGCTCAGATGTGCACTACCCTGCAGTTACAATATTTAACGGGAATCATTTCTGTTTTATTTGGTTATTAAAGACGGCTAGAGAGCATGTAGTTTATAGTTATGTGTCATTATCTCACCACAGCAGCAACGCAGTGTCTGACATGTTTGCTTACAGATCACCATAATGTGATGCCACTTTAGCACACTCCTCAGCACATACCTTGCTAAATTCATCCACATTAGCTACGCTGGATGAATAGTAATTGATGTTCTTGATTGCCTTTATGAGCATGCTGTTGGCACACACTGTGCTGTAATCAATAAAAGGTGCGTGGGGTGAAAAGAAGAGTAATTATAGTCAAAATATTAGATCACAGACCAACTGTTCTCAGGAGTCAAAACCTCATTGGCTCATTTTGACAACACCAATCAGTCTTCCTCCTCTCTTTGTCTCCCTCAGTCATTTCTCTCTTTGTCTCTCTTTTCTTCTATTTTTCTTCTCTCCCTTGGTCTCCCAGTTTTTTACCGCCTCTGAGCTGTGTAGTTTTCCCAGTATGACTCTTGCGCTAAGATAATTTGCTGATCTAAGATGAGCGTGTTACATCAGGGGCTTTGTTTTATCTTTTTTATAGCAGTTGGCTGTCACTCAGTTTTCTTCCTTCCCTACATTCAGGGACATTCGGTGTTCTAATTAATGCATGCAGTGTTGTATAACGGTATTCATAATCTTTGAACCTTTTATTTTTTTTGCCACAAATTTTAATATGCTGTTGGGTGACTGTTTGATGGACCAACACAAAGGGGGAAGGACAAGAGTATGTTGCACTTGTACTCAGGCAGCCTGAGTCAATCCTCTAGATGTAGCAGCATGATACTTTACAATTAGAACGCAGATCTTCTGTGGTTTTCTCTACTAACTTTGCTAAACTTTTTCCTCATTCTTCTTTGCAAAATAAAAGCTCGGTGAAATTAGCTTTCTCAATGAATCTGTTTTTTTTGGGGGGGGGGGATTTTACAATGCTGGTTGTTTTCTAATGTTCTCAAAAAAGAAAATCTGGGACCTTCATAAACAGCTGCATTTATACTAATATAAAATTACAAACAGTTAATGATAGTACTGCAAAGGGGGCTCATGATTACTGCAAACCACTTTTTGTTTTATTATTTGCATTTGTTTATTTTTGTTAAATTTGCTAATTATTATTTTGTGTTGGCCTCACATAAAATCCCATTAAACTGCATCAAAATAGTTAAAATGTGCTTTATTTGTTCAAATGTGGGCTGCATTGACTATCTTCATATTTTATGGCTAGGATAGCCAAAGCTTTCTTTTAGAAACCAATTCTCACTTTTCTATCCCAGGATGCAGGCAGTCAGCAGATTGGCTTTCTGTTGGGCAGCTGTGGGGTCACGCTGGCACTGACCACTGATGCTTGTCAGAAAGGCCTGCCCAAAGCACAAACAGGGGAGGTTGTCACTTTCAAAGGTGCGACTTTAGTTTGTTTTTGTTTCTACTTGCTTTGCGGCATTAGTTTCATTTTGCTGGAAAGGATTTTTGTGTCTCTGTCTTTGCAGGCTGGCCACGGCTGCTTTGGTTCGTGACAGATGGGAAGCATGTTGTGAAGCCTCCAAAAGACTGGCACCCGCCAGTACGGGAAGCCAGCAATGACATCGCTTATGTAGAAGTAAGTGCAGTTCAACAACATAATGCAATAATTGCATTATGAAAAAAAGATGTCTTATGTGTCATTTTACAAATTTAGTGTACTATTTACATTTTCACATTTTTTTGCTAATTAAAATTGTTAAGCTGACATGCTTTTTAAATTTCAACACATTTCTATTAATTTGTGTTTTCTTTGCTTCCTCAATTCAGTATAAAACAAGCAAAGAGGGAAGCACCATGGGAATAACTGTGTCCCATTCAGCCATGCTGGCTCACTGTCAGGCCCTCACACAGGCCTGCGGCTACACAGAAGGTGGGGAGGACTCTGCTCACTATGAGTTATTGGTCCTTTATCATTTATTCATTACTGAAACATGGATATTTTAGGAGGAGAGACAAGTATACCGACAACCAGCTTAAGTAATTCTGATTATGTTGAAGGTAAATATTGTGAAAAATAAATTACTGTTGGAAAGGAATTGGCTGTGTCTGCTCTCCTTTTCCTTAAAGACACAACAGGTCAGGTATAACAGATTATCTTCACTGAATACATATTTCATTATATATTTGGTATCATAAAACTCCTCCTTTCACATACCCTCTGTGGTGTAATTACGGTTTGATTTATGCTGCTTTCAGCTGGTTGTGTTTCAGTCTGTTAGACCTGCATCAGGTCTGCTTGAAAAGAACAAGAACACAAAGCACTTCCTTTCTTCCAGTGTCCCAGTTTTGCTCTAAATAACTCTGAACTGCACTGGTAGCTTAAAGTCACTCTCCAGATTTGTTTCTAAAAGTTAATTTCCTTAACTTGTTTGGCTCTCTTCGTCTTCAATAACATTCTTTTTGTTTTTGAATGCAACTGAAGACCGAGCATGTTGGATGAAATGTCGTAAATATTGTTTATCCACATAATTTAGACTTAGCGCTTTCTGATCTTTTTGGTTGGTAGGTGAAACTATCACGAATGTTCTGGACTTTAAACGCGAAGCAGGATTATGGCATGGTGTCCTCACGGTAAGTTTTTTTTTTACCATGTCTTGTAAAGACACTAAAGTATATATGGAGGTGCAGCCCAATAAATTGAAAAATCATCAAAAAGTTTATTTCTGCAATTCAAATCAAAAAGTGGAGCTCTTATATAGTTTTATTGAATACATATTGAAATAGTTCCCATTTACTTCTGTCAGTTTTAATTAACATGATTACAGATGATACAAACCTAAATTTCAGTTTCCAAGAATATAAAATATTACATTAAACAAATATAGTGATAATAATCTGAGGCATTCCAAGGTAATTGTCATCCAGTCACAGGAACGACTGCTGATTTGGGAGTTGTTCAGCTGACAGTCACTGTTGAGATGCTGCAGAGAAGAGTGAGAGGAGCTGAGAAGGTTATCAAAGTGTATCTAACCTCTGAGCTGCTGCAGGAAAAACACGAAACTACTAGACTGTTCAAAAGCAGATGCACCGGATTTTCTATAGCTGTCTGAAACCAGTTGTTAAATACTGTTTTATGTTTGATCTGTTTCTCATTTAGACCTGTTAAATAAGTTTTTGCAGTCATTGTTGTGACCTGTTCAAGTCAGATCTTTTTCACACTTAAAAGCTGTGATTTTAAAAGTTCTTGCCATGCTTATGTGTGAGTTAAAGAGTGTCTTAATAACCTGCTTCATTATTATTTACTAAGTATCTTAAATAGTCCAGGATTAATAGCAATAGTAGAAAAGTGAGAAAAGGAGCATGTTCTCAAATTGCTGACAAAACATGTAATATATTCACCCGACTGCCCTGGTAGATCCTCATTAGCATGCAAATGATGCAGGCTAATAGTCCTAAAGGAGAATACCGTCTTATCTCGTAAAAATCTGCTTTCTTTAACACACTGACGCAGCTCTGATTGGTTTCAAACACGCAGGGTATATTAGGCACTATTTATAGTCGACTTGCTGTGACGTATCTGGATTCCTTCTCTGACAAATCGCAGTCACCAACACACAACTCTGCTGCTGTGAATGATAAAATCTAGTTTACAGTGAACTCATGTTCAGTCATTTTGATGTATCTGGTACATGTGTTGAAGCTTATCAGATGCCTTTTTGCTCTCCTGGCAGAGCGTCATGAATCGCATGCACGTGATCAGCATTCCCTATTCCTTGATGAAAGTCAACCCTCTGTCCTGGATACAGAAGGTTCACATGTACAAAGGTGAGCAAATTTATCTTTATTCAGTTAAACCTATGAAAACAAACATTTTCTGTGTGTTGCCTTACTGTTGTCCTTCCAATCATGAAGGATGAAAGAAAAACCTTCAATTGAGTTGAATAAAATTCCCTACTGTGTGGTTTGACCTTTACTGAGTTACCTGTTGGCACCAGAGTCCGTACACCCTGTCAGATTTTATGACATGTGATTGGCTGTCAGATTGGATGAAAGAGGAGCTTGCATCAGAGATTCTCTTTGTGTTTGCGTCCCCTGCGTAGCGCGGGTAGCGGTGGTGAAGTCGAGGGACATGCACTGGTCTCTGCTGGCCCAGAGAGACCAGAGAGACATCAGTCTGAGCTCACTACGGATGCTGATCGTGGCAGACGGGGCTAACCCATGTGAGTACATCTCCACAGACATGTCTCAGAGGTACAAGACAATAAGGTCTGCGAGGGATGTTTGGTTGTGTGTGCATCAGAGTGACTGTGTGTGTTACCATAGGGTCGATATCATCCTGCGACGCCTTCCTCAATGTGTTTCAGGCACGTGGGCTGCGACCTGAGGTGATCTGCCCATGTGCCTGCTCCTCAGAAGCAATGACTGTCGCCCTCCGAAGGTGAATCTCTGTTACTACACATGATATAGAGTGTGACATCTGTGCTTTCAAGCTCTAATCAGGGTGCTCAGCTAAGATGAAAAACAGATTAAACAAAAAAGTTTTGAATCATTTTTTTACAATAAGAAAATAAATTAATTTAAAAAATTTCAAAAGAAAAATAATTCCTGTTGGAATTATTTTCGCTTCAGAGAGTCAGCTTCTCAAATTTTTAAGAGCTCGTCAAATTTATGAGTTGTGTTTAAAGAAAACAAAAAAACCTACACCACATTACAACAAATGTCTCTTTTTTTATTGAAATTTTCTGACAACCCAACTCAATGTAGTGCACAATTGGAAAATGACAGAAAAAGAAAATGTCTCTCCATTTGTATTTATGTTAGTGAGAAGCTGTTTTTATTTAACTATGGTAATGTGCATGTGTGTCGGTGTGTCCTACAGACCTCCAGAGATGGGTGTTCCTCCTCCAGGCAAAGCAGTGCTGTCCATGAGCGGACTGAGTCACGGTGTGATACGAGTGGACACAGAGGAGAAACTCTCTGTTCTCACAGTCCAGGATGTGGGCCAGGTCATGCCTGGAGGTAAAGCCAGGCACAGAAAATCATAATGAGAATTGTGCAACAAGAACAGATTGTTTGTACTTTGCTATTTCTACGTGTTGCAATATTGCACTGAAATACTGTATAAATCTAGCTGATTATTATTTTCTAGGTTTAAGACTTTATTTAATTGTCAGACTCATTGAGATAAGGCTGAAACATGAAAACATTCTGTTTCAATTTTCCATTCCCAGCTGTTGTTTGCGTGGTGCGAGTGGAGGGAACACCTTTCCTCTGCCAGACAGACGAGGTTGGAGAGATCTGCGTGAGCTCAGGCAGCTCTGGCTTAGCGTACTACGGTCTCCCAGGCATGACCAAGAACATCTTTGAGGTAGAACAGGTGCTTTTATGAATCAATATGAGTAAATTGATTACATCTAACATGAAACGTTAACAGTGTTGTGTCGGGTTGCAGACTATCCCACTAAAGCCATCTGGAGTTTCCATCAGTGACAGACCTTTCACCAGAACCTCCCTGCTGGGCTTTGTGGGACCAGTAAGTTTAACGTCATTAAATTGGGAGGAATTTTTAAGCCTTTCATGCTTTTATATTGTAAACTTAGTCTGAAGTTTGTTGGCATAATTCTGAAATTAATCCATCAACAGTTTGATACCTAGCTTACAGAAAAAGTTTCTTGTGTTTTGACTGGATTATAATTAAAGTCAATTGAGTCAATATCACAAAATGTCTTGTTTGCTTTTTGTCCTCCAATTATTTTTAAAAATAGGAAAAAAAAAAAAACAATGAGATATTGGTTATAAAAAGTTCATTCTTATTTTAAATCCAGGAAAAAAAATGCAAATATGAAACTGTTTTTACATGCACTTTTGTTTCATATATTTGTAATATGCATTTAAAGTAGAAACGCAATCATAATTTTTTATATAAACACATTTTAACATTCTTCAGCTGTAATTATTCTTTTTTTTCTCTCGGTTCTGAACTTTTGTTTTCCCTCAGTTTGATTTCCTTTCTGGATGCAAAGTTTGACTCTACATGACATCATTTTATAGAATAAGATGAACATATTGCCAAACAACCTGTGGTATGAATGCAAACTTTAATATAGGTCATTCTCATTTAACCATCTTTACTTAATTTTCTTTTTAAGGACAACCTTGTGTTTGTTGTTGGGAAGATAGATGGCCTCATGGTCGTCAGTGGGCGGAGACACAATGCAGATGATGTGGTTGCCACAGCGCTGGCTGTAGAGCCCATGAAGTTTGTGTACAGGGGAAGGTAAAGGAGAAAACACTTAAAAAATCCTTCACTTCACACAGCATCCACTGTATTTTTGTGTCTTGGATCATTGGCTAACTCAGTTAACTGTATTTCTGCAACAGTTTGATTTTGTTCTTTTGGCTCCAGGATAGCAGTATTTTCAGTGTCAGTCCTGCATGATGAGAGGATCGTTGTGGTGGCCGAGCAGAGGCCAGACGCCTCAGAGGAAGACAGCTTCCAGTGGATGAGCCGAGTCCTCCAGGTGTGGACTTCATCTGTTTAAAAGACTTTGCTTTGGCAAGATTTAGAAAAGAATTTCTTAGTTTCAAAGGCTGGATATTAATCTGCATACAAAGATAGTATTTTGTTTGACAGCTCGTGTGCTGGAATGCAGCTACAACCATTAATAACACAAGAAAACATTGCAACTCCAGATTTCTTCTGCTTTACTGTCCACAAAACATGCTTTGAAAATCCAATTGGTTTTCAGCTAATATCATCAAAGTATAGATACAATTATATTTTCAGGTTCAGCTTTAGGTTAAATTTAAAAGACATAAACATGATTTTCATCTAGCTTTTATTATGTATTTAACCAGACCTTGTGTGTTTGTCAGGCCATTGACAGCATCCACCAGGTTGGGGTGTACTGCCTCGCTCTCGTTCCTGCGAACACTCTTCCCAAAGCTCCTTTGGGTGGCATCCACATATCTGAGACTAAGCAGCGTTTTCTGGAGGGCGCCCTGCATCCCTGCAATGTCCTCATGTGTCCTCACACATGTGTCACCAACCTGCCCAAACCAAGACAAAAGCAACCAGGTCGGTCATCTTTTCCTCTCGACGTTGTCCACCTCGATGCTCCTATGTAGTGCAGTTTGTTTTACTCATGTTGACTTCACCAACATGTTATGGTTGGTTGCTTGTGCTGGACAGAGGTTGGTCCTGCCTCTATGATAGTGGGCAACCTGGTGGCAGGCAAGAGGATAGCACAAGCCTGTGGGAGAGACCTGGGTCAGCTCGAGGACAATGACCAGGCACGTAAGGTAGATAGTCATCCTCATTTCATTCACGCTGCTCTTCACACAGGTAAGGTGAAAGTCTGAGATGCACACTTAATTGAGTTTGTTTTTTTTTCAACTCAATACCTGTAAAAATAAGTAAATACAATAGAAAGCAAAGAATTGAGAGCCATTTTATTTTTGCTAAGAAGTTGCTCCTGTTTGAATCCCTGACACAATTAAAAACATGTTTAGGTTACGTTTATGTTGCTGTTAAATTGTGGGCAGCCCTGTTTATTCATACTGCTCCAATGTGAAGCTATGCCTCAGCCGTAAACTGCTGCAAATAAGTATTTGATTGGATGCCCCTTCAATAATGTTGATGCTACCCTAATAAAATACAAGCATTTTGCTGTGCACCTCTTGATTTTTCTGCCATTACTCATTTCCATCATTCATCCCTTTCAGTTTTATCATTTTGTAATAGTGATAAACTCCCCAAAACACATGTTTTATCCTACTGAGTCCCCATGCATTAAATTAAACATGTCTATCTGTGTTTTACCAACAGTTCCTCTACATCCAGGATGTGCTGCAGTGGAGAGCTCAGGCCACTCCGGATCATCCTCTGTTCCTCGTTCTCAATTCAAAGGTAAGGCTTTACATTGAATTGAGACTATGATTTCTGTGTCATAGTCAATAAATCAGAAAATTATAAAAAAATATTAGAATTTTGGTAACACATTATATAGATTAATTACACAGACTGTTGCTCTCAACATGACATAATTATGATGATTTTCCACTTACAGCTGATGAAAACTTGACATTTAAGATGAGGATGTTAAATCAGACAAATAAAAAACATTTTACCTTTAATACCTGCTTAAAGCTTATTCTCAAAAGGTGCTTATTATGTTCATTGCTCTTTCCTAGTTCCCTTGCATCCCACTGTTTAACCATTATGTATTGTTAACTTTAATATTTTATGATTAAAGAGAAATATGAAGGACTGAGAACTCTGGGGAAGCCTTGGGCTTATAGAGCTTCAATGTGTAAAAATTCTGGTGGAGTACCATGGTCAGATTGTGGAGAATATGTCACTGTTTTAAAGGATCATAGTTAAATTATGGAACCATAATCACATCATGCTTTATTATTAAAACTGCATAAGCAATAGATCATTTTCAAACTTACAATATTTTCAGGGTTTCTCTTATGTTACATGAATAAGATTTTTCACTCTGGAATACTTAAGAAATCTTAGAAAAGTTAGTCATTTCAAGTTAGTCATTTTCACCATATTTTCTTTTTCTCTTTTTTTTTTTTTTTTTTTTTTTTTTTTTTTACTTTGTTTTTTGGGTGAACTAAATAAGGTGCTGTGTACTAGTGCTGTTTGTGATTTCCCTTCAGGGCACAGTGGCCAGCACAGCTTCCTGTCTGCAGCTGCACAAGCGAGCAGAGCGTGTGGCAGCAGCTCTGATGGGACGCCTCAACACTGGGGACCATGTAGCACTCGTCTACCCACCGGGTAAAATGTCCCGCTAAGTACTGTTTCTGTTCTTTTAAGCTTTGTGAATGTTTCCTCAGTGTTAGTCCAGCGTTTCATTATTTCGTCAACGTGCTGACGGGTGTATGTGTGTGTGTGCAGGAATCGACCTGATTGCAACCTTCTATGGCTGCCTGTATGCTGGGTGTGTCCCTGTCACAGTTAGACCTCCACACCCACAGAACCTGGCCACTACTCTGCCAACTGTCAAGATGATTGTTGAGGTAAAACAATCTTGTTTCTCACCCAAACTTCTAATGCGTTGTATTTATCTTAAAATGAATCACATAGAGGGTGCATTTTGCTTTCATTGTGTTTTTCTTTCTAAAGTAATGAATGCAATCAGTATCAGTAGTGTTGCATGTTTTTTTTCTCGGTTGCAAACTGTAGTTTTTGTGTGTTGCAGGTCAGTAAGTCGGTGTGTATCCTGACAACTCAAGCAATAATGAAGCTTCTAAAATCCAAAGAGGCTACAGCAGCTGTGGACATCAAGAGCTGGCCCACAGTGATGGACACTGGTAAATGACTTGAAAAACCACTGTACCTTTGTGGTTCAGTTAGGATTCTCATGTTGTTAGAAATCTATCCTCCCGGCAGTAAAATGTGTCTTCGTGTTCTGCAGATGACCTCCCCAGGAAGAAGTGTCCTCAGACATACAAGCCCCCCACACCAGAGATGCTGGCTTACTTGGACTTCAGTGTCTCCACAACTGGGATCCTGGCAGGAGTCAAAGTATGCTGAAGCACATCAAAACTTTCAAGTTTATCTGCAGAAGCCATATTAGGATGATTTTCACTTCTTACTATTCTTGATTTCCGTCCCTTTGTCTTGTGTCTCTCCTAGATGTCTCATTCTGCCACCAGTGCCTTGTGTCGCTCCATCAAGCTGCAGTGTGAGCTCTACCCTTCCCGGCAGATCGCCATCTGTCTGGATCCCTACTGTGGCCTGGGCTTGGCTCTTTGGTGCCTGTGCAGGTAAATCAGCAGCTCTGACCAGCTGAATGACAGACAGGTGTGTCCCACATGACTCCACTAAGTTTAGCATTGTGTTTCTGTTTTAGTGTTTACTCCGGCCACCAGTCGATCCTCGTTCCTCCTCTTGAGCTGGAGAGTAACGCTTCTCTGTGGCTTTCTGCTGTCAGCCAGTACAAAGTCCGTGTCACCTTCTGCTCATATTCAGTCATGGAGATGTGCACTAAGGGTCTGGGCTCACAGACAGAAGCTCTGCGGGTCAGTTTACTCTACAAACTGTTCAGACATAATCCCCTGTTCACTCCTGCACTGCATATGGTTTATAAATGACTTGTTTATAATGTGAATGATGCATGTTTTAATGATAAATACTGCAAACATTACTTATTGCTTGAGTTAACTTGCAAGATCTGTCCCTGCCAGAGGGTTGTAGTTGCATAAAGGAATTATAAAATATTCATGTAATATTCATGTAATATTCATGTAAGAGGTTACCTGTAAAATACCACAAAACCTGTTTATACAAAAAAATACAGTTTGTTATAATATTTGAGTGTATAAAGATTGTATTTTTAATGGAAGTCAATTTTTCATCCGCTTCTAGCAACTTTTATATAATTTTAAAAGTAAATGTCTGACCCTGATGTGACTCTTCTTTCCTTTCCTTCGTCAGTTGCGAAATGTGAATCTGTCCTGTGTGCGGACGTGCATGGTGGTGGCGGAGGAAAGGCCTCGCATCACCCTCACTCAGTCCTTCTCGAAGATCTTCAAGGACTTGGGTCTCTCACCGCGAGCTGTCAGCACCACCTTTGGTTGCAGAGTGAACATAGCAATCTGTTTGCAGGTAAGCAGCAGCTGAAGAATAAAACTCCCACAGTGCACGGAAAGCAATATTCCTCCTGTTGGTATCTGTAACTAATTACTGATGGGCTTTTAGGTGTGTGTTGGTGATGGTTGTTTTTTTTGACAGTTTGTTGTCTTCACTGTACAGGGAAAGGATTAAGTAGAGCTAAATACCACAGGGAATAATAAAATACTTGTAAAACAAGATTTATGTACTTGGAGTCAGAAAAATAACAGTAAGAATGTATTAGTCCATTATTTATGCAATTGATCTAATCTTTGTTATGGTACCTGATTATCAGTAATTAAAGAATCCTTTTGATTCGCTAATTACTTTGACTCTAATATTAAACATGTGATAATTTTTTGTGCAGTTTTAAAAAGTCTAGAAAAAGACAAAATACGATTTTTATCATTTATCAGAAAAAACAGAAAATTAAGTATTGAAGACATTTAAAATTGACAGACTTCACAGACTGACAAAGACTCTAGGCTTTCACTTCAAGATGAAAGTCTAAATGTCTGAAGAAACAGTGATTTATATTTAGGTAAATATAACCTTAACCCTGTCTTTGATTTACTACATAAAGTAAATTTTACCCAAATTCATTGATTCGGATAAGATTTGTTTTAATCAGAACATTTTAAGTTTTTAAATATTTTGGTAAAATAACATAAAAGCTTTCTTAGGAAAGCTACATTGTACACTTAGTCCTTCTCAGTACTGTTGCTGATTTCAATTTGTTTTCCCAACCCTGGTAATTGTTTCCTGTTTTCCCTTTTTTGTGCACAAGTTTATTTGTGTCTGTCCCACATATATATATGAACACATGCATCTATATCTCTATCTGCCCTGCCCTGTCCTGTCAGCCCAACAGGTTAGGAAAACTGGCTGAGCAGGTACTGTGGGATGAGAGTGGCTGTTTGCTCTGCAGCTCAGTCTGTGTGTTTCTGTGGCCAATTGTTTCTCATGCATGACATTTGAACATGCTTTGCTTCAGTTCACATTTATCTTTGTTTGCCTTTATTTTTGATTCAATGAGACTTGGCTTCATTCAGCTCACTTTTATTTTAGGCAGTTTTTTATTGCATAATTGGATTGTCTCTCATCATTTATAAAGGATTCATTGAGTGATTTGTCTCATACAGATTGGTATTTTTCAGTGCAGTAAAATATGTTTTATGAAATATTTTGTAAATTTGTAAAAAGAAAGTATTTGTACTTTTTGAACATATTTTATAAGACTCAACTTTATTAAAAACTATATCTTGTACATATAATTTCAGATTTGATTGAGCATGTACTTTTTTATGTGATAACAGTCTACTGTTTTCTGGCAAACACTAATAGAGTCTTGTTGACATTTTCCAACAATGTTCTCCTGCTGCTTCATGGATTGGCATCAAATGACTGACAGAGCTAAATCAGTGTTTTTTGTTCTCCTCACAGATCTTGCCAAACATTGCTAATAGAGTGATGGAAACCATAATTTGTTGTAGCTGGTTTCACCGCAGTAAAGATAACAGGTCCCATCGCTGATGGGAGCAATTTTTGCTCGAGGAATGGTTCACTTAAAATCCAACTGCATGACAGGCATTTAATCACAACAAATATTTCTCATAGTTTTGGATTCTCAGGCATTTAGGCTAAAACAGATTCAGATATTTGTAGTGAAGTTCCAGGAAAATCAAGTGTAGACTAGTCAACCCTCCCTACACGAGATGGAGTCAGAGGATCTGATGGAGGAAATGTCTCTCTGTACATGGTTCAGTCCTAACTCCTGTAGCCTGGCTTGTGGTCGGCTTTTGGCTGCGCCCCTGCTTACTCAGCAGCTGTTTCATAACCAGCTTCCACCTCCTCCTCACACAGACAGCAAACAGAGGTCACATCAGGACTGAACTGGATTGTAACTTCCAGTTGTGCTTGCTTTGTTCCAGGGAACATCTGGACCAGATCCCACCACCGTTTATGTGGATATGCGAGCTCTGCGACATGACAGGTAGGGGGCAGTATTGCAACAAAGTCAGTGCAAGCAAATTTAACATGAACCTTAATGTAACATAATAAATATATTTCTGGTATTTATTCAGTGTATGTCATTGTTTTGTTTTTGTTTGCCCATCCAGGGTTCGCCTTGTGGAGAGAGGATCCCCTCACAGTCTCCCCCTGATGGAGTCTGGGAAGGTGAAAAATAACATATCCATAAAAGAAACTGAGTCAATCGTTACGCTGACAGAATGATTCACGTTTACTCACAGTTTGAGTTTTAAAACTGAGACATGGTCGTCTGCTTGTATAGATTCTGCCTGGAGTGAAAGTGGTCATTGCAAACACAGAGACGAAAGGACCTTTAGGAGACTCACATCTAGGAGAGGTAAGCTCCAGACTTACTAACACAATATAACAGGATAAGAATAGATATTTGAGCTTCAACAAGAAACAAAAAAATTAAACTTGTTTAAAGCAAACAAGGGATTTACTAATGGTCCTGAATACTTGCATTTTCTGTAGCTTAATTTCTGTTTCATACCCAACTTTTTGAAGTATAAAAAAGGAGCACTCTGCTACTCATTCTGCTCATTTCTTGAGCCTCAGGAACATAAATACACCATGTTACCAGAAAATAAAATATGAACTATATCTTTGGCTGTAAACTGAAAAAATATTCTAACTGTAAAGTCACAGCTGTTGTATTGGATGAGTTAAAGCCCCTTAATAAAGTGGTCATTGTAGGTAACGAGGGATCTAAATTATCCACCAGAATCATGTACAATCCAAAGTGTTTGTTTACCTGTGTGACAGATCTGGGTGAGCAGTCCTCACAATGCCACAGGCTACTACACGGTTTATGGGGAAGAGGCGCTGCATGCTGACCACTTTAACACCAAGCTCAGCTTCGGAGACACCCAGACAATCTGGGCAAGAACTGGTTATCTGGGCTTCCTGCGACGCACCGACCTCACTGACGCCAGTGGAGGTGAGCATGAGTAGTACCATTTATATGTTTCACTTGCGAAAGCTTAGTGAAACATATGTCTCTGTTGTTAGATTTGTAAATAAACTAAAAGTGAATTTTATAATGTGTTAGAGCGCCACGATGCGCTGTATGTGGTGGGCTCTCTTGACGAGACTCTGGAGCTCAGGGGAATGAGGTATCACCCCATCGACATTGAGACATCCGTTATCCGTTCTCACAAGAGCATAGCTGAATGGTGAGAAACTGACAGCCTCATTAAGTTCTGTTACTATAATTTTAATTTGAAGTTGTAAAATTGAGTGCATTGTTTTCTTCTCCTTCCACCTCCCTTTAGTGCCGTGTTCACATGGACCAACCTTCTGGTGGTCGTGGTGGAGCTGGAGGGATCCGAACAGGAAGCCCTGGACCTGGTGGCCTTGGTGACAAACGTTGTCCTGGAGGAGCACTACCTCATCGTGGGAGTAGTGGTTGTCGTTGACCCCGGTGTGATCCCCATCAACTCCAGAGGGGAGAAGCAGCGGATGCATCTCAGAGACGGTTTCCTGGCTGACCAGCTGGACCCTATTTATGTGGCGTACAACATGTGAGGGGCCCGTCTATCAGAGGGATACCCTTCTGTTTGTCCCACTTCTGGAGACAGCAGAAGAGGAATGCCTTGTGTGACTAAGGCATTGAGTGACAGACTCTTGCTGTTCAACACAAGGCATGAGACCAAAACATGGATACAAGACTTAGAAAAAAATAAAAATAAATTTAAGAATCCCAGCAGGTATGAGACTGACACAAGCCTCACGTCTGTTTCCCTTGTGGATTTTGTGCATCAGCAAATAATATTTTAAAGGGCATTTTTATTTCACTGCTGTGAGTTTTGTATGTATATCATAACTCTGGACTCGTCAATCTTAAGTGCAGCACAGCAGGGGGGTTATAATGCGACACTACAGCGTGCCAATAGATGTAATTTATTTTGTTATGCTCAGAAAGGATGAATGTTCAGCGTGTGCTCATGCCAGCACACCAAACAACATTAAAACTACATGTTCAGAGCTTTTTGTGTTACACGTCCGACACTTTTCATGGAAAACACATTCTAGCATTACAGTTGTTCTCTTAATTTATGTCCACTTCATGAATATGCATTGATGAAGGAGCACATGGTTTGGTAGGATGGGTTAATGTTATTATTTTGGCTTACTGTTATATACACAATGTGAGTCAAGCAGACTGTGATCTGTGCATGCCTTCTATGGCATGCATAGAAGGTGAAAACATTGGCCGAATATACACCTTTCATTACATTATGGTACACTAAATACACATTGGTTAATTGCAAATTATCCTAAAAATTACTTTTTTAATTATTAAAAAAATATGAGGAGGCTACTGCAATGCCTCGTGTTATCTGATGGATATAACTCGTTAGAAACTGCACCAAAAATAAACCACTAGCAGAGGCAGTGTCACCTGGACAGGTCGCCAGTCTGTCACACACGAGCAAACATATTTTGTTTTAATAAGAAAATATCCTACAAATTTATTTTAAAAGTAGCTTTGTGATATCCTGCAATTATGACTTGAATTTGTAAATTTGCGAGAGTTGAGACTTCCCTGGATTTCATCAGGTCATTGATGTACTTTCTTATCAATAACCTGTGTTTTCACTTGGACTTTAGGCATCTGACTTGAAAATATTAATCAATGTAAGTGAACCTGGTGTGCCAGGCAGCCTACTATGGAGGTCGGATCTTTTCTCTTATGATTAGAAATTCTCTTGTAAATTCAGTGCTTAGTACTTCCATAGGTACTGATCTGCTGGGATTCTCACACACTGTTATGAAAAACAGTGGATAAGAAAATCAATGTTGAAATCAGAGGTCATAAGAGAATAATATTTGGCTCACATCAGGTATAATGGCATTTGTCACCAGCCTACAGATAATGTTGAGTGCATTTGTTGATTCCATCTCAGTTTTCTACATCTTGTCATGTAACATAGTAACTGCTGAGTTTTAACATGTGATACATGTGATGTGAAAGATGATTGGCGTCCACTCCCAGTGAATGATTTCGTTCCCAAAGTGCTAATTAGTTTAAATCTAAAGATGGACAGGAACAGGATTATGATTGTGGATTTCTGTTAGCTGTGAGGCTAAAGGACACAAATGAAGCCTTAAGTGTTTTTAAGATGCCTGCTTATAAGATGCAGCTTAGTTTGTCAGCAGTGTGATGGCGTGTGAATATGCTAGGTTTTATTTTTTTAGGTTAATATAGGTATACTTGATGCAAACATCAGCCACCACAAACATGCTTAAACATTTCTGATTGAAAGTGGGTCTTATAGGAGAATAAATTGATTTATGCCTATGTAGGCATAGGCATTGTCTTACCCTAATTTTTCTGTGCCATAAAGTTAAATGAAAGTGTGAGCTGCAAATGCACAATATAAATTCACTGTCTAACATCCTATTTCCCTGTTTGCTGCGCCTTTGAATTTTAAAATTTCTTCAGCGACAAACTCCAGCCTTGTAAGTATGTACAGATTTTGTGTAAATTATTTTTGATGAGGCTGCAACAGGAAACTCCGAATAAAGACTAATCCTGGTATATCTGTGAATTTCTCATTCATGTGCAAAAACAGTTTCTCACATGGGATGCCTTGTAAAGATGGGGATGGATACTTCCAAGACGAGATGATCGAAACCCCAGCATAAAGAGAAGGCAGTTGTACTCTGAAACTGCAGGGATGTTGCATAAGTCAGAGCAAAACTTTGTGGTAATGTACAGGAAGATAAAGTTGTCTAAGATGATGGTCAGTTGTCATTATTTTCATAACATGATTTGATAATAAAAATAAAACAAAAAAGTACTTTTAACTTAAAGTGTCTGTCATTTCTGCCTCCTGAACATTAATTGTCTGCTTCTTGGAAATGACCAATAAGATTTGTTTATGTTGATATTTGAATTAATATGAGTCACGAGATTTAATTTTCCTTAGGCATCAAAAAAGTATTTTGGAATTTGAATTAAATTAAACATGGACTAAAGATTAAATGTAAAGACCACAAACGGACATGATTCATAAGCACAACTGACAATATTTATTTAGCAACAGAAAGTTTTTATTGCAGCTAAGATAACTAACTGAAATACATTTATGAGGAACAAATATTCCAGTTGCAATAGTTATGGTTATTATAAACTAGAAAGAGGAACATTTTGCACAAGCAAAGTAAAACATGATATAATGCCAGTTATTTCAACATTAAAGTGAAAACACCTACAAAATAATACAGTAAACAGCAGCAGTCTTGGTCATTTTTCAAACACAATCACCCATTGGAATGTACTGCAAGCATGTTGTAAAATAAAACAAATATAAAATATAGATGAAAAAATGCATTCACTAAATAATAATGAACTAACAGTATCTGCCAAGAAGAAAACAAAAAATTAAATGCTCTGCATTAGAGTGCAGACAACACACTGTTCAGTTCTTTTACTGATATAAACTAAAAATAATTCTGAGCACTATTTCTAAAGATTAATAAAGTTGTGTGTCAATCTTTACATTAGCATTACAATGTTGCTAGAACTACATAAAACTACATTTTCTACAGTAATTGCTTTGTATGCACTTATTCTGTATTTGAAAATAAAAGTTTGATATTATTATTTTATAAAATAATCCAAAGTTTTGAAGGTTTCTGTCATGAAATAAAATGCAAAAGACTCATTAAAAGTAATTATTTGGTACGATTATTTTTTGTTTCTTTATGTTTCAATATTTCAACACCAATAAAAGGTTTACCAAAATAAAACGAACGGAATATCAGCAAACATCACTTAAAAAAACAAAACGCAGAAAAGAAAATGTTATCAATCTAACAGCACAATCTAATGCACATACGCTTCTACTTTGTTGAGTAGCTCAGATGCCTTGTTCACTGCTAATATTCCATTTTCAGACCTGAACTGTTCATTAGGAATGTGAGGAAATGGATGACAGTTGGGGTATTGAGTTTTTTTGGCGTCCACTCCCAGTGACTTCAGATCGGCTACAATCTCAGGAAGGTCTCTCAGTTCAGGGTGGTAACTGGAAACTTTTGCTGCTGTGGTTGAAATTGAGCTGCTGGTGGTGTGTTCACCATCATGCTTGTATTCTGCTGCAATGAGAGCCTTTTCCACTGCCTGATGGACTTTGAATAGACACCACTCTGTGCTGCCTCCACTTGTGTCTTTATGAGCTGCGTTAAGATCACAGCGAGCCTGTTTATACCAGCGTCTGGCCTCTTCTTTGTTTGGTCTTGGAATATTTGTGTTATGGGTCCAAAAGTTGTAGGAACTGAAGCCTCTAGATCTGAAGAATCTTTCTCGACCCCTACTGTGACGTTGTGCTTCTTGGTCCCATTGCTGGTAGAAGTCTCTGAAATTAGAAGATCCCCTTGAATTTGATGGATTGCTGAGCTCATTAATTCGATTCTGCAAATATTTACAAGCCTCTGTGGCGAGGTCCTTGCAGTCAGGATTTTTATCAGGATGCCATTTGAGGTAAAGTCTCTTGATAGCTTTCCTTCTCTCCTCTTCAGGAAGATTCCAAATCTCAGCCAAACATTTGTCTATTTCTCTTTTAGCTTCATCAAGAGAGCTTGGTAAAGAACTTTGTGGGGGTTGGGATGAAGGTGACACATTCTTCACAACCAGCTCCAGAGACGAAGTGCACTTGATCCCATCTGCTTTAATCTTTTTGTCTCGTTTAAATTTGTACAGGTCAAGATGACTGACTTCTACTGGTTCATCCGCTCCAATATCTATTTTGTATTTCCAGGAACATCTTCCAGAGCAACCAGGAAGTTCGTTGACAACAACTGCATAAATGTACGTGTTGTTTGTGCTGTAGCCAACATATTCCCCTTCTTCAAAGTTGTTCAGAAAGCACATGTCTAATGAATCATGCCATTCGTCTGGAATATCTGTCCCAGGATCTGGAGGACTGAGAGTCTTTGTTTCAATATTTACACTATCACGGATTTCATTATCAGCCAGAGTTTGTTTCCCATCTTGCAGACTGTCACACATGAGAAGTTGTCCGAGCACTGGGAGGTGAACTAATGCAATTCGGTGGCCTAAAAGAGCATTAATCCCCTTTGTCAAAATCATGTTAACTTTGTTTATGACTTTAGGAGCCATGTCATCATTGTGTTTCAAGAACAAGGTTAGACCTTGTTGCTCTTGTTTGACAAATACATCAGTATCTCTGGCAGTTTTGTGTAGTGGTTGCTCATCCAGCCAAAGCATCGTTTTGAGGGACTTATAGCAGACAATTTGAATGTTGCCAAATGTTTTCTCACACATGTCTGTCGCATCTTCTTGTGTTATTTTACCCTCAGTCTGTTCTCTGAGGAGACAAATGAGTCCATATTTGAATACTTCTGAAGAGAGATGTTTATCAAACCATCCACTAAACTCACAACCACTCCCAAGCTCACAAGGCTGCAGGTTTGATTCCACAACTTTCTCCTTAGTGATCTGAGACAACATTTTAGGCTGCAGTTTCTGAGGTAACATTTTCACCAGTCGATGATGTTCAAAGATGTCACTGTCCAGATGACATTCACTGAGTTTCTCAAGCAACAGGAACCTATCCTCCAGTCCTTCCTTCAGCCTTTGGGTCTCAAACACTGTATCATTGTAGTAGAGTGAACTTGATGTATGAAGCTTTCCATCAACTGCAGGAAGATACAACGTATCAACATCACCATTGTGGGCCAGTTCTCCTTGAGTTTTGATAACGAGAAATAAATGGTGAACTGCTCGCTTTACAGTAATCAACTGGTTTGCATTCAGCTGTGTTTTATCATGGGAATCAGCATAAACAGCTGCCAGGACATTACAGTAGTGCACTGCAGTGGCTTCATCCTTCACACCAACTTTCTTAAAGAACGCTGCATACAAAGCATCTTGTGAAGAAATTGGGTACAAGTATGGTCTAAAGTCAAGGTCATGAGAAAGTGAGAGACACACACCATCAGCTTTAAAAAGCACAGTGTCTTTTTCAACCAAGACAACGGGAAGACCAAATAAAGATTGTCCATTGAAGCTATTGGCTTGCAAGTAGGCATAAGCCCTCCGAAACACATCTGCACGGGTTTTGATGACCTCATCAGTTTTACATGGAGACTGACAGATGTTTCTCATGTTTCTGGTTACATTTTCCGAAGGTGGCTGTTTGTGAGCTCCAACATTGTGCATCATTTGTGAAAGCTTCTGTGAGATGTAAACTGGCAAATGTATAATTGGCATTGAGGACCAAATCAAATCCTGATGTTTCTGATCTGTTTCAATCAAAGATCCTCTGATTTGAACTGTGGTATTCTCTGAAGCAAATGGTTGATAGTAATTGCAGAGATCTTCCTGAATCTTAACTGGAAAGATAAACTTGATATCAGCAATGTCTCTCAGCAACCTTTCATTTTTGTCAGTGGCCGCTTTCAAGGCTTCTTTGAAAAGCAGTTTTGACTTCTGTTTCAACGTTTTGAGGTTTCTGTTTTCTTTTGCTTCTGATTCCAGTTGGTGTGCAAAGTTGATTATTTCATCGTTGGTCACCTCATATTTCATTCCAAGTTTCCTGATCAGGTCTCTTGCTTGTAAACTTTGATGTTCTTTTCCCTCGCTCAAGTCTGTCCAAAATTTCTTTGGAACAAACTTCTGTTCGGGAACCATTTTCTTGTAAAGCTCCACACTGTCGTCATAGTAGTACGAGGCAGTCTCAAGTCGACCTTCAGAGCTTCGAATGAGCTTTACAGACTTCAGTGAGAGGATGATGTCCTCTTTCTTGGTATGGTCAAATTCATACTCCATTAATAATATCAGCTTTAAGCAATCAAGAGTGTCTTTCTCTGTGAGTGTTTGTACAAATGGTAGAATGAACCTCATAAAATAGTCCTGATCACTCAGGATTTTGATCTCCAACTTTTCTGACACAGCAAAGTTTTCTGGGTTGTGCTTTAGGAAAGTGTTGCCCTTGCACAGAGTGAACAAATGTGGAAATGTCTCTGAATGTCTGCTTTTGAGGATAAATACCTCTTGGGGTCCATCAATCCTTACCCGTTCACCAAGTGTTGTTTCAAAAATTGGTAAAGATTTAAGCTTCCTCTTGTAATCTTTAGACATATTTACTTCTGACTGTAAAAAGTTCTGAAACATCTTCATCTCCTCACTTGACAAGAACTTGAACTCTGATTGGTTGATTTTGCAGGCTTCGTCCAGAACTGATATTTTATTATTCACATCCAAGAGTTCATGGCGTATTTTGGAAGGCTGTTCATGTACCTTTAAAAAGAAGAGAGTGTCAAGTTTTAGAAAACCAAGTTTGCAGAGGATTGGAGATATGTCTTTGTCTGAGACATATGGGATTACACTTGACATGTTTTTCATTGCCTTTAGGAGGCATTTGTTGTTTCCTCTTGGATGTACAACTGGTAGGATGCAACAGTCACTGAAGAGTTCTTTGACATCCTTTGCTGTCAAACTTTCTTTATCAACTCTGGATGTCTCTGGTGAAATTTCACTTGTTATGAAAAACCAAAGTCGTTCCAGCCACTTCAGCATATTTTCATTTGGGACATAGAGACCATTATCTGGATTGACCTCACAACCCTGAAGAAGACTTTGAATAATTGGTTTCAAGTATTCTGCTGCATTTGAAAGTGTCAATTTCTTGACAAGGCTTAAAGTTTTCAAAAGATCATGTTTTTCATTTATTGCATTATCTGCAAATTTGTCTTCATAGCCTAAGAAAAGGCTGTCATATCTTGAAATCCACTTTGGAAATTTGGAGTTGAACTTTCGTAAAAGCTTGTCTTTTGTAAGAAGAAGTGGAAGGCCATCAAGTAGTGTGGAATCATTCTCTGCATTTTCCTTTAACTGGGAGTCGTCCAAACAAAACTTCAGGAGCTCTGAGCATTGTTTTTCATTTTGGATGAGAGTAGCAGTTACAGGCAAGGGTAAATCCACATCTGTTTGTGTAGGATCATTGATGGCCTTTGCTTGCAAGAACATACGCACAGCAGGAGGATTGACCTCTTTCACTTCAATCCCAGCTGACTGTATGCTTTCCCAAATGCAGGACATGTTTGAGAACGCAGGAACAAGTTTCATTCCAAGAGCTTCCAAAATGAGATTGATCTTTTCATTTGTTGATTTTGTTAGGTAAGGCGCTTGAACAGGATCTGTTTCTGTGAGTTTACACCAATCAAGAGAGTATTCTGTCAATTCCTGTCTTGCAGTTTTGCATGTTGAGGTCTTCAGAACTGGAATTACATCAAGTTCATTTTCTTTAATGGATCTGTACACATGTTGTATCATTTCATGCCACTCTGGACCAACATTTATTGGCTGAGTTGGCCAAAAGCGCAAGTATGAATCACTGATTAGGCGTCCAAGACTTTGAAGGAGGCTTTTCTTGACATGAATTTTATCTCTAATGTAACGCAAGAGATCTGCATAAAGTGGAGCGATTATTAGTTGTTTCAAACTCTCATTCCAATTTGACTTCACACTTTGGCCATCTTCTTTCCAAAGATTTTTCCTGTTTGTATCTACCTCAAAGTTTCCATTCACATGTACTGGCAGTCCAGTTTTTCCAGGCAATGGGAGTGAACAGAAGGCAGCACCTTGGAAATTATTGTCAGTGATTAGGACAGAGTGCAGAGATGTTTTCTTTACATGTGCAGCAATTGCCCCCTGGGGAAGTTTCTTAGCTGCTTTTAGTTCATTACTCTCTTTGAATGATCCAAACTGTTCAGCAATAATCCATTCACTTTGTCTTTTATCTGAGGTGGAAACTGTCATTTCATAGAAGGTCTTGCAGGGGGTTATTGGATTCTTAGACTGCAGTGCACTCTGCAATTGATTTGCAAATGTTTCCTTTTTTACTCTGCTTTCTTGTTCCAGAGTTCTTTCAATAGTTAGGATGGTTTTAAGCTTCTTGGAACTGGTATCAAGTTCATGAACTTTAATCTTGCAGATGTTTTTCAGGAACAGAATTAGTCCATCTGGATCTTCAGACAGGACAGAGAACAGTTCCCTCATACAATCCTCAGTGACTTCCTGCTGACATATATCTGAGCTTTTTGCTGCCATATTTGTCCTCAGGGGTAATCTGAACATGGTGCCTTCTTTAAGAGGAAATTTCTCAGGAAGAAATGATTCATAGACATCAGTGTACATCTTTTTGAAACTGCTAACTAGATTGTATCCAATGCCTAGACGAGGCTTGCCTGAATGACTTTCAATGTATTTCTGATTGGGATCCGAAATGCAAAGTATTTCATCTCCAGTGAGGATGGAGGGACAGTCAGTGAGGTGGTAAACAGAATTGAAACCAAGTCCATATTTCCCAGTTTTTCCTTGTAGGTTTTGTTTTCCTCCTTCTCCCAGCTGCTGAATGCCTTTCAAGTCATCATCAGAAAACACTTTGTTGTTGAAAACACAGAGGGCTGGACCCTGCAAATTGTTCCAGCTTTCCCCAAATGTTTTTTCTTTGCCATGTTGACGTTTATCCCAAATGAAATGAATTTCTGTTGCCTCAGCATCATCAGCATTTTGAATCAGTTCTTTTAGGATGTCCTTCTTTGATGGATATGCTGAAATTATGTTTTTAATTCGAACAGTTAGTTGTTCCTGCTGTTCAAAATGGAAAGAAAAAGGGGAAAAGTTGTCAACTGTGCAGTCATCCAAAGTGTGATGCCTGGTTGTTTGGATTCCAAAGTGGATAGCCATAGGACGAGGGATATTTTGATGACACAATGTGGTACCTGAAGCACGTGGCATCCATGGACTGTCATTGTAAAACAGGTCTTTGGCAGGTTGCAAAACTCCATGCTCATTTGGTATCAAACACTCTTTAGTTAGTTTTTCTTTTGTCTCAAATATTCCTTTCATTAAAATTGTAAGGCAAATAGATAAATCCCTCTCTGGAAGTGCTTTGTTTTCATGTTGGGAGCGAAGTTCCTCAAGCACAGACAAAAACTGAGTGGTGGTAAATTTTTTTCCAACGCCAACAGTCTCCCAAAGATTTCTGAAACTAGTGAAGGCATGTGGAAGTACATGGAGATAAGGTTTGGCTTCAAACTGCTCATTTTCTGCAACACAGTTGACATTAACAAATGTGTTGCCAATGAGGACAAAGGGGAATGAATTTGCCTGCTGTGAAATGAAAGTGTCATTCTCACAACCACTGATCCACTGATCTAGAAATTTATAGCATTCATATGCTATTTTGTGAAGCATAGAAGTGTCCAATGACTGTGAATGCTTACTGGCTTCTTGCAACTGCTGAAGCACAGTCTCTGGCTCTGGACTCTTCTGAATTTTTAAAAGGTCCAAGACAGGTTCAGTGTTGTTTATTTTCAGTCCCATATGATCCAGTACAGGATGAATCATGTTGACAAGCAGGGAAGATTTGTCACTAAAAACTGCTGTGGGTTGTTGGAGTATTGTGTTTTGTTTCATCTTTATGTCACCAGGAGAAAATGCTGGGAGAAATGGAGTCATTCTCAAGGTTTTCCAGTGGGGAGAATCTTTGTCATTCAGGTGGTTTTTCATAAGTTCAAGAAGGCACTTTAAATTTTGATATGCTTTCTTTTTGTCAACTCTCCAGGTTTCAGTCATTGTGCATGCTTTGTGTGTGATGTCTTCAAGGGAAAGGTGATCACTGGCCATTCCAAGTTCCAGCAACCTATGAATCCTTCTGGGTGAACCGAAGTCTTGTTTGGTTCCACCCAGCAAGCGTCCTTCATCTGCCTCAAAAAGACAGGCCACTCTTCCGGAGGGATTGACAAGTTTCCTGATATATTGGAGTTCTCCGTCTGATGTAGGTATGCAGGGATAAAATTTCAGCAGATCATCAATTTCTTTTATGTTGAGGTCCACAGCATGCAGAATAAGTGTATCTCTGGTCTTAGGGTCCATGGTAGCAAGGTTTTTGAACACCACCTCTTGGTAAAACTTCTCCCATGTCCATGTCTTTTCTTGTAAAACCTTTTCTTGCCCAGCTTGTTTGAAGCTCTTTCTTAACCACAGTGGGATAGGAACAACAACGTTTGGTGCTTCCATGTACTTCTTGCACACCTGAGCAGCAAGTCTGCCGATTTCTGCATTTTCTTCAATACATTCATGTAGAAAGATTGCATTGTTCATTGAGCACCAGTGTTCGCCATCAGAAAAGAGGCCACTGGAGGACTGCACAAGTTTGGAGTAAAATGAATCCACCAAAGGTTTAAAAGTGTCACTCACTTTCTCTCTCTCAGGCCAAAAGCTGTGATAACAGTAAGCCTCAAGTTGTTTGTTTTCAGACATTTTCTTCAGTGCAGAGAGTGAAGTTATATATGCTGTCACAACAGGATCCTCTTGAAGAGCCAAGTTCCACTTGTGTTTCACTCCACTTTCCCAAAGACCTTTTCTGTTGCTCATTACAGCAAATGTACCATTTATATTTACCGGAAGACCTGTCTGAATGGGAAGAGGAAGGAAGCAAAATGCCTGTCCAGAAAAATCTGTTTGTAGAGGAGATATTTTTCCTGTTTCTGTATCTTGTTGCAAAGGCATAGCAACTCCTCCAATTGGCAAGGAGAATACAGCCTTCTCATTTTCTGTTTTGTTCTCTTTAAGAACCATTTTCAAAGACTGACCAGTGCCAAAACAGTTGTAAATGAGCCAAGATTGTACTTCAGTTTCATCAGATTTCTGGCTAATTATCTGCACAATTTGGACTGTGGAGCTATCAATGACATTTGAGCATTTAATGTCATGTTTCATCAATGATTTCTGTGCTTGTTGTTGCTTCTTGATGAAGGTCTCATTTGAAATACTCATTGTATTATCAACTGTTTTAACAATGTTCAGAAGGGTTGGTATTTCTTCATCCCTCAGTGGTGTTGATATATTGCTCGAGATACTTTTTAGAGACAATATGTTGATGTTCCTGAGAAAAAGCAGATGAACTTGTGAGTTCTTCATGAAGTTCTGCTGCAGAACAAAGATGACCTCTTTATGGTATACCTTTTTGCTTATTTCTGATCTCTGAGCTTCTTCCTCACTTCGGAAAGGTAGTTTGATTAGTGTGCCATCATACGGTTCTGGAGGACATTTCTGGGTGAAGTTACAGTCAAAAATACCTTCATATGGTCCAAATAGACCAGGAAAGCAATGGAAAAGTCTCTGCTGAGAGAGATCTAGTTTGATTCCAGGATTTGTCTTGTGCTGGATGTGCTTTCTCAAGTGAGTCACATTTGGGTCAAGTATGAGAAGTTTGTTACCACTCAGGATAGAGGGAACATCTGTCACATGATAAACGGTATTGAATCCAAGCCCAAACTTTCCAATCTTTTCCACTTTGTTTTCCTTTGAAGCTGAGCCAACTCTGACAATGTTCTTCCAATCATCATCTGTGAACCTCTCATTGTTAAAGGCCCAAAGACATGGTCCCTGACATAGGGCCATGTCAGGATCAATAAGACTTTCAGGAGGATCTTTGTGTTCTCTGAAATCTAACAAGAATTTACAGGCATCAGCTCCAGCATCCTCTGCATTCTGAATGAGCTCTTTGAAGATGTCACCATCTTCATCATACTCTTTAAGAATGTTTTTTATCCTCATAGTTATGGGTTCAGATTGGCCACACTGTTCAATGCCTATTAACTCTGGAGCAAGGATGTAGTTACTTAGAAACCTTATTTTCAACCATTCAGCTGTTGCTATTGGTATTTCTTCATGTAGCAGATATATTTTCTCCTCACTGACCAGAAGTTCTTTCAGTTTACTTTTGTTTACATCACAGAGGAGTGCTTCTGACTGTGGTTTCAGGGTAAACTGTTCATCGTCTGTAACGACTGGCACAGGGATGTCACCATTAACTCTTTGCTTTGTTTTCCACAACCAGCTGAGAATCTCAATGGAAACCTTTACTTCACCCGGAGTTGCAAAAGGTGGTGTTCTTGCTTCAATGTTTTGCTGGATAGAATAAAGAATATTAACAATTTCTTCATTCGGAAGTGCCGTTCTCAGACCACATCTCTGAAGCAGCTTCTTGAATGGCAAAAATTCATTTGGTACCTTCCCGATGTAAGAGCTCAGATCCAGATCCTGAGGGTAGTTAAGAACCAAATCACAAGGGGAAACAAACTGGTCATTGGCCCACAGCCAGTCTGGCTCCCTGTTTAACAAGTCTGCATATTCAGAGATGTTTTGCTGCATGTGCCCGTAAATGCTATGAAGTTTTCTCTTGAAATCCACATTGGTGTCAGGATCATCCATGTCTCGTACAGTTGATTTCAGCGCTGACAAATTCTCAATCACTTTCTCAGGTGGAGGCAGCCGTTTGAGGCCGAGCTTGGTGTTAACTCTGTCACTGAGCTTCCCCATCAGAGGCATCACCTCTCCAACAATGTCCTCATACATTGTGTGTCTTATTTCCTCTGAACTGCAGAAACAGCTCTTTGTAGATTCATCAAATCTATTTTGCTTTTCAGCTCCAGGCTGGTCACATGGAATCCATTTTACCATCTTAAGACGATGAAGTTGCTGATCAGAAAACTTGGACAGCAGATCGTAGCCATCCAGCATTTCCAAGAGGACCTGAGCTCTTTCCAAAGCCTCACTTTCAGAGTTTACTTTGAGCTTTTCAATCAGTGTGGTGGCATAGAGCACATGTTCTGGAGTCAAATCTGCCTCTTTGTGTATCAATCCAAGCTCTTTCAGGTTTTTCAGCATCTGTGGTGTTTTTGTGTATATTGGTGGGGGGAAGTTGTCTGACTCAAAGATCATCTTAAAGGCTTGAACTGTTGGACTAAGAAAGTCTGCAGCCTGTTTCATCTCTCTCTTTACTTCAATGAATCTCAGTTCTTTACACCTGTGTTTTAGATACTGGTTTTTAGAGAAAAGGATTTCACCATGCTGCAAAATCCAAGTCATTATTTTCTCAGCTCCTTGACTACTGCAGGTACCGTTCTTAATGCTGTCAATGAGGAGAACACCTACTTCATCTGGGCTCAAGAGATTCACTTTCAGCAGCTTGAAAAGTCTCTGATCAGCCTCAGTAGCACACTGAATAATTGAATCAGGCACAGGCACATCTGAGGGTATAACCAGACCAGATGTTAGAACCAAAGCCTGCTTTGATTGAGCTGTGACCAAGGATCCAGCCATAGTTTGAAACAGAGGAAGCTTCATGAGGAAATCTTTCTCTTGACCTGAGAGAGCATTTAGATGGGACAAATAGTCTTTCAGATTTTCTCTTGTCTTTTGAGACTCAGACTTCACAATTGTGATGACTTTCCCAGAGTCTAAATTCATCAACACCTTCATGATGCTCCTTGGAGATGGGTTAGGGACATAAGTTTCAAGGTCTTCATGTTTAAGCCACTCATTTCCTTTCACCACTGTAGCACCAGTTTTGGTCACCAGCTGAGCGATTTGGTCAGGCAAACTGTTCTGTCCTCGGTTCTGAAAAATGAGGGTTGTCTTCTGTTGTAGTTTTGCCAGTGTTACAGGCTGACTGTTAGAGAGAGGACTGGCAGGTATCAGAGGTATTTCCATGAAGCAACTTAACTCACGGAAATGAGAGTTCAGAAACCTCCAGAATTCCCGAAGCCAATCTAATGGTGGATGGTCACTGCTGTTGGCGTTCCAAGTAACAATCTTTTTCTCCATCTGCTTCCAATCCTGTGGTAGAAATTTTCTTGTATATTGCTCTATGTGTTTTTTATTAATGTTGATGACTCTGAATACCCCTGGAAAAGAGATAAATAACAAAAACACATAGAAAAATTATTTTTAAAGAATGAAAACGAATATATTTTATGTTGAATCACACAATCAACATAACATTTGTTTATAAAAGTCAACATAACATACCTAGCTTGGCCAGTTCTACCAGGTGGTTTCTGCAAGTTGAATGTAGGTCATGGGGGATGAAGAGGTGATTGCAGTATGGCAAAAGTGTTCTGCAAAAACATACACTATTTTATTATGGTTGTTATGCATTTAACAAAAACTGAGTCCATTTTAAGTGACAAAAGTTTTACCTTTAAAAAATACAATCAAGAAGAAATAAACAGAATAATCTAAAGGGGGAAAAAATGCTTTTTTTGACAATGAGACAGTTATGCTAATGGAAAACAAAAATGATTTGTTTATCTGTGAATAATCAAACTGCGAAGAGGAGCTGTGTCTCACTTTCTTATTATATGCTTCAACATGAAATGCCATAGGAGAAGACTACAGTAGGTGTTGTGTTATTGGGGAAAAAGGTTGTACAAAGGTATCACAGAAGGCACACCAATAAGTGTGGCACAGGTAATTACACTAATGGGGTTTTTGTTCCCAGCACAAGAACCTCTGAATAAATGCTGTGAAGATTGTGAAAGCATTCATTAATAAAACTACAATAAAACTGCACTTGAGTTTGTAAAGTGAAATATCCTTAAACAAAAGATGAAGGCAGAGGAACAGGCCAAATGCAGCTGGGTTTTAATCACAAAATCTTTCTGGAGTGAAATAACTGTTCTAACCATTGAATAGACATGTTTCCATGCAAAATCCAGATTTTAAAATTAACATTAAGACAGAGAAACTTCAACCTTACCTTGGAAATTCCCTGTTGTCAATCAAAGCGGTGTCCTCCTCTTTATTTGTGAAAGATCTGAAAGATCCATCACTGAGAGGAAGTAGCTGAAGACCCTGTAGTTCTTTGTATTTTCCATCACTCAATATGTACTCCAAGATACACAGTTTATCTTCTTTTCTGATGTTACGAACACCAGACCTGTGGAGAACCACTCTGAGGAAGTGGGGAGTTACACGCTGTGGGTTGGTGTGTGTAAAGGTCTCAATGGCTCTCACTACAGTCGCTGGCACACTCACAAGATTTTCCCTGCAGGAAACCAAAGTCCTTTTAATGGCAGATAATGTCTCATCTGTCGTTGGTCCATTGCAGGGTATCACAGCTTCTGATAGAGGGACAAACTGTGTTTCATCTCTGGCAAGAGAGAGAACAGCCAAGTTCTCATTGAGTAAGTGATGAAAAACATCCACAGCAATATCAAGCCATTTTTCTTTGTGCTGCATTTGAGTAACATCAGGCCACAGGTTGTACACAGAAGACACAGGAAGAGTAGATTGCTGACAAAGTTTGATGGCATCTTGAATGATCTTCACATATGCTTGTGGGAGCACCTTCTTCACAAGCAATTCATTCCACAAAGCATGTTCATCATGTTTTTGGTCTTCTTCTTGCCATTTGATGTGTCTTCTGTTGTCTGTGAGACCAAAGCAGGCGTTGACATAAACCGGGAGACCAGTCTTGTTGGATTCATTGTTTGGGAGAGGGAGAAAACAGCTCAATCTGCCTTGACCACAGTCTCTCTGCTCATCAAGCGGAAAAGCCAAGTCAACTCTGGGTAAATAACTCAACTTTTTGGCAAGGTCATCCAGGTTTGGTGCTATTCCCTCTTTCATGGTGCTTGTTGTTAAAAGCCATTTTGTTTTTTTCTGATCTTCTGAATTTAGAGTTATCAATTTGATTCTTGTCAGGCCTTCAACATCAGACTCATCTACTTGCTTCAGAAGAACTTCTGTTGGTTCTGAGGATTTTATTTGAAGCCTGGTGTTGATGGTACCATCCTGACTGATGTGGATCAAGGACACAGTGTTCACACTTTTCAAAAAGAGAAGGCTCAAGTCTGCATCTGCAATGAAGCTATTGAAAAGCTCAACCACCTTATCAGAATCATACAGATTGTCTGAAATTTCTGATGCTTTGTTGCGCAACGGGAACCTGAAAAGTGTCCCAGAGAAGTACTGATCTTCTATGATTGTTGACCATTCTTGCTTGCCTACAACTGAAACGATGTCTCTGTAGGGCTGGAACTGGTCATGCATTGTCATCAGAGCTTCTTGGTCTTCAGGTTCATTCAAAAACCACCAAAACCCCTTATCACCAAATATTTCCTCTTGAGGGTCCATCAATCCAAGATGTCCTGAGCTGAAAATACTGGGCACATCTGTTGAGAAATAAATGCTTCTGTTTATTATCTCTAAAATTACCTTAGTTAAAATCATTAAGTCAATGCATGTTATCCTTCTAATGAACACATTTTACCTGTTATGTGATAAACGGAGTTGAAGCCAATTCCGAATCTCCCGATTTTATTCGGGTCATTGATCTTTCCACTTCTTCCAGCCATTTGAATTCTTTCCCAGTCATCTTCAGTAAACACAGCATTGTTGTAGGCGTACAGAGCAGGGCCTATGCAAAAAGTCAATCAGTAACTAAATGAATAAATCTGTTTGGGATCGCTAGAATATTTGTTAATTGTTAGTGCTTGTTACGTAATTTCATCTTAAATTGAAAAAACTAAATAGATTATTTTGGCTGTAAAGACAGATACATCATGCACAATAGTATTTCTTTTCAAAGTGTTTAGTGTGAAATGACTGAACTAAGGCTGAAATGATTGCAAGAATGATTTGAGTACCTGGATTAGGAAAATTCCTCGAGGAAAATGTATCTGCCTCAAATCTTTGTTAATGTATGTTTTGTTATTTAGCGCAGAGGCCTTTTATGCGTTGTGCAGAGCTCTCACTTCCACTACCAAATTGTTGACGAAAGCTAACTGTTAGCGGCATAATGTCCAATTTTCAATTGAGTTCTGGCTGAACCTTGCATCGTTATAAAAAATATAATTGTCTATAATTAATACACATGGTGTTCTATATTTATCAAATGTAGATTTATGCCTTGTAAACAGTATTGAACAATAGGAAAGGCAGGTTATTGATTTACAAAATTTATCTTTCTTAAAAGTAAATGGATGACACATTTTTTGCAGGTAAATAATCATGAAAGCAATTGTACAACCAAAGAACTATTTACAAATCAATGTATATACCCTGGTATTGTCCAAGATTGGCATTCCAAAGACTCTCAGTGCCATAGCTCCTCTCATCATGGATGAAGATCACTTCTGTTGCATGAGCATCATCAGCATTTTGAATGAGTTCCTGTTTCAAAATAAGATACATTATTATGAAAACCCAACCAAGCTCAACAGGACAAAGTCGCCCAGCTTAAATTGTAAATGGGGAATAAATAGACTCAGATCAAATTCTTTGGTTTGAAGAAAAAAAGCTTGTGAAAAATAAAATGAACAATTGTTTTGTACCATTTAATCTTTGGTTGAAAGTCAAGCAATGGAGAAGCCTAGACAAGTTTAACTTTTACTTTGATGAAATACAGCATATACATGGAGCAGAGTATTCAGAAAAGAGGGCCCAGGCGTCCTTATATGCACATCATCACCACCAAGTCAGGTCTGCCACAAAGCTCAAGAGGCCACTCCTGTTTTAAATTATTGTAAGCTTGTATTTAATTTTTAATCCTAAACAGAAGTGATACAATGTAAATTCAAGGCATTAATAAAATGCAAATGACAGTTTTGAACAATGAAACCCAGGTTTCCCCCATAAAACACGCAAAGCCTGTTCGTACGGGATTTCACTACATGCTGGGGTTGGTGGCACAAATATATCATACATAGAAGGTTTCTCATATGATCACGCTTTTGGATGTTCACGTTGAGTGAGCCAAAGCAGTGTGGCATTTACACTACATAGAGCAATCATTTAAACACCAGAACAAGTGAACCTCATCCACATTAATTTTGATTGAAAGATAGCAGGGATGGCATAGTTGAATGCATCAACAAAACCTCGCTTAGCTTTAGACGGGCAGAAGGGTTGTGTAAGGGGAGCAACTAAAGCCTGATGGCACATCAGGTGGCACCCTGAAAACCCTGGCTTACTATGATAAAATTACTAAAATGATACTGAATAACATAACTCCTCAGCTATAATTGTTTAATATATCTGCTTACACTTTTGTAGAAAACAAACATTTAGAATATGTCCAGAAAAAAAGCAAAGAAATACATCCCAACCGTGGTTCAATGATGCATGAAGTGATAGTTTTAAAAAGTTATACAGACACAGAATATTTGAAAAACTTTCCATCTGATTTTACTGAATGTTTTGGCGTCAACTGAAATGACAGAAATGCTAAAATGTGAAGAATGTGTAAAATAGCCCAGAGATGTTGACTCAGGTTTCAGACTTAGGCTGGAGTCACAGTTCAAGCTTTTTGTTTTTATTTTTTATTTTTTTTAAATGACTATGCATTCCAACTAACCGAGTAATTAATGTATCAAACTTTCGGTTTCATGGGACCTGCGAGTGCAAAATTTTAGAGGAACAAACACATCATTGGGTTTCAGTAATAGAAGATATTTCCAAAATGTGGACAGGCTACATTTCTGTTCCCCGGCTCTCATAAAATCAACGGTTTACCCGTAAGTGGGTTGGACAGGTTTGACTGTTTCTTGTTTTCAATTACTTTTAGTTGTTCTTTAATCCAAGCACATGTTATTATTTGTAGCTCAGCAAACAGCAATATAATGTTTGGGCTGCGTTTTGCAAATAAACATTTAAGAGTTTGTGATAAAGTCATTCAGTCTATTTTAAAAATACTTTCTTCAGAAATGCCGTCTTCATGTTTAGTTTATGCAATTTTTGGTTGAATTTCAAAGTTTCTCTCTTTTCTTGTTTTCTATTTCATAACAGAACAATTTTATAAAGTGAACACGTGTGTACAGTTAGGTTGTTCACACGACCCAATCGCGTTTAGAAAGGTCAATATCCCTCTCACCAAAGTAAAAGTCTTCCAAACAGCCGACTGACTGTACCAGTTGATGCAAACTCTCCCCAGCTGCCAATTGGGGGTAAAATCAAGCAAAATGAGGTACTGTGAATAAACAAACTGACTTGGATTTGTAAACAAAATAGTTAAGACTGGATGTAACAGCATGCCTCAGACTATCACCTGACACTGTCTCTCAGTGTGTGACTACCTGAAATGAGCTTCGCTTATCATGTTGCAATTTATTACATACTTTGTAAAATATTTATTGCCATGGCAAGAAACGTTTAAACTGTAGATTGAGTATTTCTGAAAATCATAAAAATCCCTTGACTTGTAGTGACTGCGAAAAGAAAACGCATCAACACGCTTAGAGGATCATTTTTTGTCATACATCCTGCAGTTTGAAGTGAAGGAGTGCATAGACATCAACTTTACAAATCTTCCTGTCATATAAATATGGTGAGATTAGATAATATCACCTCTAAGCCATAAAGATAGTTTCTGTCCCCATGTTGTCACTCTCATGAACACTGATGAAGTTTCAATACCTAACAATTCCCATAAAGATTAATTTTACCATGTCTCCTTTTGTAAAAACAATCTGTCAAGATATTGACAAGGCTTCATTTTATTACTAATCTTTTTATATTCAAATGTGTTGAGAGCAAGGTGATGCTGATGCTGGACTGTGCCATTTACACATGGAAGAAATGTGGACAAATGATGAACAAAACCCTGGGCCTTGATCCTGTTTGTGTGCTGATTTTGTCTTTGGGGACTTAATTTGTGAGCAATCGTGTGGGGAATTAAGTAACTAACTCAAATGATGTATTTGTGTTAATAGTTCAGGAATTGCACCATTTATGTTTACTTCTCAAAATTAGTATTTTATTATAGAGGTAGAAGGGAGAGTTTTGTTTGTTTGGGCCTCAGAGATTTTGAAGCATAAGATTTCTGCCTTTTTCTTCTCTTGTGCTTAATATTTTACCTCAATTGTGAAATAAACTGTCTTTTGCTACTGACATCAATTGTTTTGTGACTAAAATTTTGTGTTACACCCAGTGCCAGAATTTATCTTTGTGTTGACACTTGGAGAGGGGATGTAATAGTTGCAGGCTTGGTAAACTTTCTACAACAAATAAACAGAATATTAAAAACACTGTTAACCTGAGCGAAGCATCAATTTCCAGTGTTTCATTTAGTACATAAGGTTTATGCCTGTTCTGGTAATAAGTAGTGTTGACATAGAATTTTAAGTTAGCACAATACTGCACAGGATAGCTTTGACACATATAAAATATAACATAGAAAGTTAAAGTACACTCTAGGTTCATATAAATTTAGATGAAACTAAAAACAACGGCTCAATCTCTGAAACGCAGATAAATTCTTAAAAGGAGGATCAGACAGAAGAAACAGAAAACATAGGCCTAGACTCCTTGGATCTCTTGAGATAAGGAGCCTATATGCCAGGCAATTAACAAATTCCTGAGCATGGTTCAAAAGTTCACTAGGATCTTAAAACTTTTTATAAATAATTTTATCTATATTAGAATTAACTATATTTCTTTAAGCATGTTTTTAAATAGTTACTTATTAGATCCAAACTTATAGTCATTATTTAGCATTACATTGTGTGCAAGCTTGGTTAAAAATACAAACTACTTTCTTGTGAAAACAGTTTGAGGCACAGATAGCGCTGCAGCTGCAATCATATATCAAACTGGACAGCGGCTGATACGAGAAGGGTTTGCCGTATATCTGCTTTTGGGGCTCTTTAGCAGGAGGTAATAAAATTAACATTGAGACAGCCCACACAAAGGAAAAGAACACACCTCCTAATGCATATATTTAAATGATGAGATTACGCATTCTATAAAATGATTTGGTTTACAGCAGAAGTTGGAATCTCTTTGTGCTGGGTGAGAGTTTTCCCGGAGGATGCATCTTCTGTCTTTTTTACTCAGTTCTTTGTCTCTGTTCTGTAATGTCTTGGACTTTTGATGTTCTAGGTGAGATGATTATTGTAACATTCTTCTTGCATTGATTTTCTCTGGATAAAACTCTGAATATCTGAAGTCTGACGTCGTACGATTGCTCTTTTCTCTCTGCACACTTACACAGACACAGGAATTCGGGACTAAGAATTAATTAACGAGCTAAGATCAAGTTATTCATCTTTTTAATTCTTAACAGTAGCCATTGCTATAATCATGATATGAACGCCATACTGACCTTCAAAATTTGTCCACCATCAGGATATCGACGAAGAATATCTTTCAGGTAGTCAAGAAAAGGTGGTGCTGTCGCCCCAAAGGACCTTCTAGAAAAAATAAGATTGAAAAACTAAACATTAAAATTTAAATCACGGTATAGGATATGCTTACTCTGCATTTATTCTTTCAGCTAAGAGATTTTAATTGGAGTTGTGCTAAATCATAACCAGCAGTAGCTCTGGGGGGGAGTTCAACCTGTAACCGGTGGGTTGCCGGTGCAAACTCCCCAACTCCGTCTTTCCAGTCATTGTGTCCTTGCGCAAGACATTTCAGCTGCCTGCTGGCAGTGATCAGAGTGCTGATTGAATGGCAGCCACACTTTTATCAATCTGCACCAGGGCATCTGTGGCTACATTGTAGCTTTCCACCATCAGTGTGTAAAATGTGTTTCAAGGAGCACTGTACATAACTCTTAATAAGGCTACATTTTGGGAAAGACACGAAGCAGAATGTGAATATAAATATTGCAACAAAAATGTCTTTCACATTTCATTAGCTTAATACGGTCACAATACTAGGTATATTTAAACAGCAACAAAACAACATCATACAGATCATACCAGAACATCCTAAAATCCTATCTTGTAATGTATGTTGGCATGTTTCAAAACATGATATGTGGTTCTAAAAATGTGAATATTATGAAGATTTTCTGGAACATATACCCATATCAACTTGCTGAACATTGTGTTTTCCTTTAAGTTTGTCCTTAATATTTAAGGATAAATGTATAGTCTAGAGAAAGCTCATGTGAGCTGTTTATCAAAGTTACACTTCCTGATTTTATCTGTACTTCTACAGAAATTATGACTTCATTTTTCAATCATAAACACTTTGTACTTCCTTGTTCTCAAAAAACAAACAAACTCTGAAGCAATAAATTCAAATACTGCTATGTTTTGTGATCAAAAGTGATGTTTTTCCACATCACCTACAAATGTTACAATTTACATATATTATTGATTTCATTAAATAACAGTATTGTCGTTTTAGTTAAATTTTAACACTACTATAACGTGGTAAGCAGCTCAATGTAGCAAAAGTCATCCTAGGAATGTTATGAATAGTTTGTTGAGCTATGTTTAGTAAATGAAGGTAACTTGGAGTCGAGTGCCTTGCCAGGAGTATATTGATATGCAAAAGAAGAAAATGGAATCAAACTCACAATTTTCAATTGCAAACTAACTACTCCATTCACTGATCCACATTTGCCCTCCAGGTGGCATAATTTTCACAAGACTTTAAATAGTTTGATATCAACAGTTTCCTTGGTCTTGCAGTACAATTGACTAGACTTGACAAAACAAAATATGTAATTTCAAAATCTTGTGAAGATATCAGGGTCTAAGTTGCTTTGCTTCAGAGGAAGAGGAGGGGCAGCTTACCGGGTTTTATGTCTGGTCTTCCCACTCATCTTTCTTCAGTTGGATGCTGTGAAAAAAAACTAATATTGTAACACAAGCTAATGCAGCACAGCAATAAATAACTATTAAACAGGTTCTTAATTTGTAGAATGAATATCTAAAAATACAGAGAAAAACATAATCATGAGCATGAGAAGATAAATTAAACATTCTTTTTGTATTTATTCTTTTAGTTTGTGTATGTATGAAATGGTTAGCTTATTAAACAGTCAGTGCAGCTACTTTCGCAGCATGATAAAAAAAAAAAAAAACAGTTTAAGAAAACTTCTCTATTTCCCAGAGCCGACACAAGAACAATGTGTCGGAATATGAATTTCCTTTCACTTTTTAGTGATTCATCCCGAACTGAGACCTTTACAGCCGAGTCATAACTTTTCTGTCACCGACAAACTAAAACCAAGTCTTAAGAAAATTATGTTGTTAGAAAATTAAATAAATCTAGGAAAACCTGGAAAAATGAATAGAAACAAATATCAGGTTATTATTTGTGTCGCATACGTTCTATCTCTTGCAGTTCTGTCCTATCAGTTATATTGTGCTCATAAACCCTAAAAGCAATGAATTGACAGTACCTGAGTCACATCGCGTGGAAGGTCATCAGTTGCTGTGACACTGAGAGAGATGCTGCTTCAGCCTCTCGTTTATAACGGCTTGCTCCAACACCGAATCACCCCACCCTCACTCTGCCCAGGCCCGGTAACTTTCATTTCTCAGAAAATCAAGCACCAGGAAGTTAGGGCACTGAACCAAAAACATCGTGTGTCATCTTGATTGGCTTTAAAACGAAACTTAACGAAAAAAAAAACAAAAAAAAAAAAACGAGATGTACTCCATCCAAGTCACCGCTAGGTAGCGCTGTCGACCACTATCAGGCTTCGGGTCGCTCTCATAAAATAGGAACACCGGAACGAAGCCCAGTCGTCTCGTTGATAAAATTTGATCAATTGCATCGAGGGGCCAGGTGATCAGATCCATAATTTGTGAATTCAGTGTGGTTACAAGTTTTCTTAGCATTGTCAAAAAGAGAGCCATCTGTGGTCAGAGCCCTGATTTAAGCAGTTGTTCTGTTGAAGGATCATCACAATAGTTTCAGTGGTTAAAACGTTTTTTTTTTTTTTTGTCATTTGATGAAACAACTTCAGTTGTCATTATTTTAAATGATCTAACTTAAGATTGTTTATTAAGGACACCACTAAGTACTGGTTCAGAGTTTGAACTAAAATTGGAACTTCTGCATGGCACTTATTAAAAACTTTGCGGTTGTTATTGAAACTTAACTAAAAAAAATTGCTTCAAAAGGTTAGGTTTCATTACACATTTATTGAGTTTATGGGTGTTTGAAAATTTTGTCTAAGTATTCCATAATTATCACACATTAAATTATACATATTTTATTCTTAAGTATCTTGGTAAAGTATGCAGTTTTTGTAAATATTTCTTAGGGTGTCTCAGAGTATTGCATGTTTTAGCATGCAAGTGGATTAAATCTAATAAGACGCTGGTGTAACTGTAGATGTTTAAGTTGCTGATTACAAAAAGGGTAGTGTTGTGTTGTTTTATAAAAAGAAATATACATTCTAATAATTGCTGCTGATGAGATTCAAGGATTCGTAACATACATGACAAAACTACATGTACGTTTTTGATGAGGGGATATCATTATGACATAATGTAAAGCTTACAAAAGTCTCCCCTCCTTTTAAAACTTTTATTTCCAGGCATAAATCTAAAAATAAAAGACTACATTTAGCCAAATTAAGAGTTAAGCCCAAACTAGTTCACCTTACTTCTTATGTTGTGTTCTGAGAATGACAAAAGTTTAAAAAAACAAAAACAATTGAAAATGATGTAAGACAAGTATTGCAGTCATTTAAGGAAATATTTGGTCTGAGAATATCAAAGTGGTATTAGGTTTTGAATCATTTAAATTGTTTATGTTCCGTTTGATACGATTTTTATGTACAGAAAACAGCTAGGAAAAAATTCCTCACATTTTTGTGGAAAGATGTTTTTCTGTATTGTGTGGTGAAAACTTTCCTCCTACTCATCCAGCAACATAGATGGGCCTTTGAAGGTTGAATTAGTCCATGTCCAGGGTCTTTAGTTGCTCTTCTATATCTTATTATATAAAATATTTATTCCTTTGTTTGAAATTCTTATTTTGTTATTTAATAAAACCTTTGTTCATTACCTGTTTAAACCGATTGCCTGCATTTGGGCCCTTCACAGCGTAAACCAGTATACTGTGACACCAGTAGGCTGTAATTCAGTTTGAATTGAAAACACATCTTCTAAAGTTGGATATTTAAAGTTTGTTGCAAATGTATTTATTTGAAAAATAATAAATTTTACTGAGCAATGTTTACAATAACACAGAATGTAAGAAATTGTATACACACACATACTAATATGTACACAAAATACATTATTATTACATAAAGCATGCATTTTTATTTTATTTCATATATTTTAGAAAAAAGAGACATTTTATTAGATTAGATGTTGCACAGCATTTCCATTTCTATAACATGATAGAGTGTGTCATTTTTCACTTCTTTATCGTCATATTAATTGTGTTATGCACTGTTCCAATATAAAAACCAAAACAACATTTTTGTGCCAGGTAAAAAAAAATGATTAAAAAGAGTATGTTTATTCATAGACAAAATATTGTGCTTAAACTGGTAACTAACACACACCATGAAGTAAACGTAAGTGGAAAAATTTATAAAAAAATTAATAAAACTTGATAATGATAAAAAAATATTGAAAAAAAATGAAAACTTAAGTCTATCTAAAAGTTTAACAAGTGAATATGCACACATTAAAAAGCCAGAAAAATGGCAATATATTTTTATCATTTTCTATCATAAAACCAACATAAGACTTCTGAAAATAATAAAGAGTAGGAATGTTTCACAAAAAACATTTTCATTTCATTTACACTGCAAAATGACTCAAATCACACTGAAAATCTTAAAATGACAAAAACAAACAAAAAAAAAGAACACAGTTCCTGATGTGCTCCTCATTCAGGAACCATACTTTGATTTTAAGTTGTGCTTTCATATTTCCTATTTTCATCACAAATTTATACAAAGATTTTAGATGAGAAATAAAACATTTGAAAAATAAGATTCATTATGATGTCAATTTTTATGTCTTTTTCTCTGTCTCTCTCTTCCTCTCTCTCTCTCTCTCTCTCTCTCTCTCTTCCTCTTTCTCTCTCTCTCTTCCCCCTCTCTCTCTCTCTCTTTCTCTCTGTCAGTGCAATAGGTTCAGAGATTGATCTGACCATGACCAAATTAGGGAACGGCGTTATCAGCGCGTATAAAATGTGTGATATTCTGTCGAAACGTAATCAATTAAAAATGTGATGATAGAACTTGACTTAATGTATTGTTTATTCTGTGTTGCATGACTTTGTGCTTTTGTGTTTGTTATGATGTAAACGCCTTGCTGCTGAAATGTGCTATACAAATGAAATTTGATTGATTGATTGACGCATATAAGCGAAGGTGATGTCCAAATACACCTGGTTTACAATTTATCTTTAGTAAATAAAAGTCCGATTTCCGTAATGAAACTTATCTTCGCAGTAAAACGAAACCTACATCACTCTTTGTTGGAACTCAATGGTTTGTTTCCACATGGTTAGACGGTTTTAAGCGTACTGTCCATTTAACGCTCACCAGTCTGTCGAGTTGCTCCGCCGCTCGCTAGGTGCCGCTGCAGCCCCGGTCCTGCACAGAAACACGGGGCAGCCTCCTTCCAGAAAACAAAACGACGAACAATACTCCCTGAAACGTGTTAATTAAACCCAGTTTCTGGCGATGTTTTAAAAGCGGCTCACATGAAGAACACCCAACACACAAGAAATCCGCTTTCTTAGGAAAAAAACATGAGCACGGTATGTGAAGTCTTTGTTGGTTTGTATCCCCCGCATTGTTTTCAGCGCTGCAGGCCGCAGCATGATGACAGGAGCTTCACTGGGTGGATTTCAGCTGAGCTTTTATGTCCTGTCTACTTGCTTTGCTCAACTATAACTGCCACATTATATGGAAGAAATAAATCACCGATTAAACGATAAAGCGGGGAGGGTGAGCTGTGTTCTTGTATAACATTATAATGTGCTGTAACTGATTGTGAACCCTCTGTGACCCATTGGTCTTTGTACTCCTGCTGCGAAGCATCGCACTGCCTCTGCTTTCTTCCCATAGTAAAGCCTGTGTTCCCGTAGATATCAACCTGATTTATCAGGTCAGGCCGTAATCTTCCATTGTTCCAACGTTCAACTCTAAATGCTTACGTGTTTTTTATGGCTTTTTGGAAGGTGCAACACAGGCAAGCAGAGTGGCCCGCAGTAAGAAACAGTGATGCTTTATGACACCTTTTCAATCAAAACCAGTGTGAACAGGACAGGACACAGAACTGTGGTGTATGCTTGTGTGTGTCTGGAAAATGTTTTAAAGGTAAGAAAATAGGAGTAGAAGAGAGAAAGAAGCATAGTCAACAGCTTTGAAGTCTACCTCTAAACCTGCGGAAAAACGAAAAATAAAAGTGAGAAATAGATTCCATTATTGGACCACATAGATGCTAATTGCTTCAGTGTGGGGGCATCCCCCCAAAGCTACAGTCATCTAGCCATTACAGTCTGCCTTTTGTCAAACCATCACTTTATAACATTTTAAAACACAACTAAAAGCTGCATTAGTTTTAATCTAGTTGTGTGTTTCTATTTCACTTACAGGTTATCAGTCCCTCCTTGGTGTGGTTGTAAGTATCAGGATGCTGGATAAAACCGATGACCAGCAGCTGGATAAAACCGATGACCAGCAGCAGGAGGAGTCCAGGCTCTGCTCAGAGTGTGGGTGCAGTTTCAGCCCCCCACAGCTGGACTCCCACTCTGATTCCGAATCAGCTAAGCAGAAGCAGACAGACAGCAGAGATGCTCCATTCAAATGTCCATCCTGTGAGGCCGGAGGCAGCAGCAGTCCCCCTAACGGCCGGCGAGCCCACCGGCATATTCGACTGGACCCTCACAGCTGCAGCATATGCAACAAAACCTTCATCTCATCTGCCCACCTGAGTCTTCACCTCACCTCCCACAACAAAGAAAGGAAGTTCAGGTGTAACATTTGCGGTAAGTTCTTCCATCAGTCCTCCCACTTGATGGCTCACAAGGTGATCCACAGTGGAGATAAACCATTTAAATGCCCAGAGTGTGGGAAGAACTTTGGGCGCGCCTCACACTTGAAGACCCACCGTCGACTGCACACAGGAGAGAAGCCTTTTAAATGCACCTACTGCAGCAAGTCATTCACCCAGAAGGCCGGGCTTCTGGCACACATCCGACTCCACACTGGTGAGAGGCCCTACAAATGTGAACAGTGTGGTGCGGGCTTCCGCTCTATGTCCACCCTGCTCTCCCACAAGGCTCTGGAGGCCGCCGGACCTGTTCCTGCTGTCATTTCTACACCTGCGCCTCCAGTCATCAAGCCACACGAAGCGCAAAGCAACATGGTGGATCTTAAGTGCGGCGTCTGCTGCCGCACGTTTGTACGGTCTTCATACATCCGGCTTCACATACGCCTAAAAAAAGGCCAGCGACCTTATCACTGCAAAGTATGCAACAAGACCTTCGTCAAGTTGGAAACGTTCGTGAACCACTGTGACAAACACTTGAAGCAGAAAAAGGAAAAAAATTGTGTTAAATACGAAGTTGTTAAGCCTCCACAGTTTGTTCCGCTCTCCAGGCCTTCTTCCCCAGAGAGCTTGCCCAAACAGGAGTTAACCTCGGAGATGAACACACACGTCACAATAAAAACTGAGCATGATGTTTAACCAAGAGGAGATGCTTCAAATCACTTCTGCTTCAGCAAACAGGTGCAACACGTTGGTGCCAACTTCAGCATTTTGCATAAATGTTTACAAATGAGAAAATAGGTAGTTGTATCCCACAAGCTTCTGTTATTTACTTGATGAGAAATACTGTCCAAGTGAACAATTTTTGTAAACAAAACATTGTGGGTATGATAAACATGACAGAAATAGATGCTAAAGAGAAAACGTATAACACTGATGTCGCTGAGTTAAAGTGGAATACCAGAGTCATGCAAGTACAGTGTTCACAATTATCAGGCAAACCTTGTTTTTATTAATCAGCATACAGTATTCATTCATACAGTGTTCTCGGTTAATCCAACATGGCAGAGTTTTTCTTCACTATGCATTTCTTGTTTAACTGCCCACAGGTGAGGTGAGGAACATCTGTCAGCAGTTTTCCATCTTTAACACCTTTTGTGGCTAGCCTTAATCCTGCATAAAAATCATTGTCTCTTTGAAATATGTAGACTTCTTCCTATACTGCTGCCTGAAGAAAGTGTCTGAAAAAAAAATGGCGTATAAGATCCAACGAGCTCATCTTTAATAATGAGCTCCACCTTGACATCTGATTTGGAGCTCTGTGCCCCATGACCTTATGGACCAGCCACCAGGTCCATCAGGTCACTCATTTTATCAAGCCATAAAACCTTTGAAAAATCTGTCTTCAGATATTTCTTGGCGTAATCCATATGCTTCAGATTATTTTTCTTGTTCCTTGATGTTCAGGTTTTAGCCTTCCTTACCTTGGTCATGTCTGAGCATCTTATACCTCAGTTAATCTCGGTTAATCCAACATGGTGGACTGTTTTTCTTCACTGTACATTTTTCTTCCTATGTCCTCTATGTAGGATGCAGTTATGGAATATAATAGAAATACAAGATAAATGTAGTTTTTGGTAGCTTCTCTTGGTTCTTCTCAAATCCTCTCCAGTTTACATTTTTCCTATTACTTGATTAATATTTGTGCACACAGAATATATGTCTTACTTTCATCTCAATTCATAATCTAGTTTTATTATGTGTGCAAAGCTATACAACATTTTTGTAAAAGGTACGACCCAATATAAGATAGCATGGTAAGAGAATTAAGGATAAGAATATTTGAAAATATAAAACAATAATTGTTTGTTTTATTTAAAAATAGCAAAGGAACGATTCTTTCTTTTGCAACAGAAAAAAATAGAATTACAAATATGTTATCTATACCATATATTTATTATTTCCATTTTTAAATACAGGTCTGAGCAAAAATATGTTTTATTTTGAGCATGTGGAACATTATTTAATGGAGTGTTTGTTTTTTAATGTCAGATTTGTGCATTTCCAGTGTGAGCTAAAAGCTAAAGATTACAAACCTTGTGCCATGCTCACTGTGCAGTTTATACTCAGTACATGAGTAACACAACAGATGAAATAAAATAAAACTCAGATTGTGATAATCCATAAACAAATAAAGTAGCACTATGAGTCTGTTTCATTATGTTTAAATTTAATGATAGACTCTTGAGATGCCGATCTTTTTGGCTTGAATGCTGAAACTTAAACACATAAAAAGTGTTAAACTCATAACAAAATAGCTCTGACAGCATTACCTCCTTATCGTTTACTTATTTTCATTAAGATGATGAGATTTGAATAATGCATTAAAATCAGCTACAGTGTAAAACACTGACATACAACACATGTAGATGGATTTAAATGTGTTGACAAACAAAAATTCCAATTACTGTTTTTTATGTTTTAAAATTACCAGAATATATAGACAATACAGGGGCTAAAAAAATAAACCCTGCATTAACTGCAGTAACAATAGTAAGCCCCAAAATATGAATACTCTAGTTCCTGGGAAAGGTTCCTACAGTGGAAATGCACAATCTTTATAAGTTTCACCAACTAAATGTAATGGTGAGGTGTAGAACTTTTTTGACATTCTTTGTGGAGTAACAAAAGTAATACATGCTGCCCGTCATAGTTTACAAGCTGTATTTTTATAACGATTTTACCTTTATAAAGTTGCTGGCTTTAGTTATCAAACCCTGACTTGTGTTTTATGCAAATATTGTCAAAGTGTAAAAGACAATTTTTATCCAGCAGATTAGTAGTGCACCTGAACAGGAGTGTTTTGACTTTTTAAATTATTACTTTAGCTTGTTACTGGTAATCCACCAATTCTTAATATATTGCTTCCTTTAACATGAAAAGCTAATTAACAAAAATATTTGTATCTTTAGGTGTTTAAGTAATTGAGTATCAGTTAAATGAGTGAAAATGTAAATTAAGTTTTTTTAAGCAATTGTAAAACTTGAGTATAATAAAAAATAAAACATTATTTTTCTGTTATACCTGAAAGAGTATCTTGCTACTCTTTAATGAGTCCTATTTTTCTCCATCAGTGACTCCTCCGTTTCTTCTTTTCAGTCACATGCTGCTCTTAAAGAATGACCTGTTGTGTGATCACCTGTTCCTGTAGTGATCAGTTACATCACTAAAGACTCAACTGGCCTACCAGGTAGCGCCCTGGATGACACATTTTCAGTAACCGCTTCTGATTATTGGGCTGCAGCAGCTCATGGGCAAAGAGTGGACATATATAACTGGTTTACTGTTGATTCGCCATAAACCAGTCACCTCCACATGGGGAAACTTTTTGTTCCAGCCTATAAATGTAAAGAGAAAGTAAACAAAAGTTATGAAAGCAACAGCACATTTATGAATATGGATGTGTAGTGAGATATTTGCCTGGAAGTCGTCCGTGTTGCTGTTGATGTTCCAGTGCAACGTAACAGTCATGTGGCGTCTCCACACTGGGTTTCTGCGCAGGACAATGTTTCCATGGATTGAGTCTCCGGCGTACACCTGGATCGGCCTGTCCAGCATGAACAAAGTCTGCTTCCAATGGGTTGGACTGAGGATTAACAGATCAGAAACAAATGATATATTATGCCCTACATAATAATAGAGACGACTACTGCCTTGACAGTTGTCCAGCAGAAAGTTATTAAACCCACATGAAGGCTAATCCCCACAAAAATATAGTTGCTAAAATTGGTAACTTCATAGGATGTTGTATCCACTGGGTTGGATACAACTCAATGGATTCAATGGGTATACAGCTCATGTATCTAATTGGTATCTAATGGAATACAACGTAAATCTACAAATTAAGATTTGGTAGAAAAGGCGAATAAGCCCTTAAAACATTGCAAAGCAAAGCCTTTTAATGATTTTGAGAGAAACTCACAAGATGAGGGAATACACACAGATGTATCTTGAAAATGGGCCTGAGCATTTCCCTTCCTCAATTTCAAAGCATTCAGCAAATGTAAAAGAAAATTTTCAAATGAAATTATTGAAACTAGATTATATTCTAATGTATTGATGGATTTTAAACGTGTGACTATATTTTTATGTAGTATAGCTGCAATTTAAATAGAATTAGATACTTTTATTTAGCATAGTTGCAGTTTGATTTTTACTCTGCATTTGGTCCGGTGTTGAGCTCCACTGTTGCTCCTCCCATCTCCAGGCTTTCAAACTGAACAGTGAACCAGGCCGTGAATCCGTGGAAAATTCCAGGCTTCTTCACACAAAACTGAAACTCACCCTTCATTTCCTGAGAAATGAAACTCTACTCCATTAGTATCAAAACATAAACAGAACTACAGTCTCTTGTGATAGAGAAGTCCATTTGATACCTCAAGGTCTCTCACTTGTACAGTGTACATGTTAAGGCAGATGACATCAGAGGGAGCGGAAAGGCAGTCTTCAGGGTCAATGAGATGGCTGAACTTTGGCTTGGTGAAGAACTCCTGCTGTGCTAAAGGCCTGCAGGGATGAGACATCAATCAGGAGCCAAAAAAGGAATGAATCTGCTCCTACAGAAAGCATTAAAGATGGTTGAAGGATGAATTTATAATACATGAAACAGTATGATCTGTTGTATGTATGTATGCATGAATGATTTTCTTCAGGACACAAAATAAGATTTACTTCTACTATTTCTAAAGTTCTTTCGGGAGCTACATATTTTTGTAATTGCAGCAGTCATTATTGTAATTACAAATGTAATAATTACAAATGTATATTTTATTTCACTTCTCCTTGTCATGAAATACATGTTCTTTTCTGCATCTCAGTTTATTTTATAACCCTTACTCAAAGTGTTTTATGAAGCTGCAATAAAGATCTGACTTTATAGGTGAATAAACTAGAATCATTAAGACATTTGGGTCAGCTCAAGTTCTTCATGCTCAGCTTCTGAATAAATATTGACACACAAAGTCTATCCAGTAGCATTTCTGCTAGAAATTGTTTAAAATATTTAAAATTAATGCACATTTTTGCAAGTAGAGGGTGTTGCTGCCATCCACTCTAACAGGTTTCCAAGGGATTCTGGAGGAGAAACAGGCCCACAGAATCACACATCCTTCCCCATACTTAACCCTGCGCATGATATGATATGTCCAAAGCACACAGTTCCTTCTAAGCTTAAAGTTCCACCCAATTTTTCTTTTACCTTTTTTTAATTGGGTAAGTCAACAATAACCTCTTCAAAAACCAAGGCATCACACAACAGAAACCAGAAAGAATAATCTTTAGCTCCCTCTGGAGCACATACGCAGACAGTGTTCAAGGCCAGCGTTCCACTACTTCTCCAACTGTCTCAGATTCAACAGACTTGAATAAAATGTAATTAGGTTATTACCAATACCTAATTACCGTTTTTACTTTGTTTGAAACAAAGTAAAAAATTTTGTAACAAGTTTATAATTCTTGTCACAGAAATAAATACCATTAATGTCATTACTGTGCATTATTTTTTTGGTTTCCTTAAAAATCTATTTTTAAATTTATATCTGAACCTTTTTCTTGCTCATTCATGTTATTTTTCCTTGTTTCATTTTGTTTCATGAGCCTTTTGTTGAATCAAGTATCTAATTTTCACTGACTTTCATTAAAAAAAGACGTTGCTATCCATCATGAAGAACCTGCAGAAGTGTTTGGCTCTGTATCTTGCAAAGTTTGAAATTGAGTCATTTTCAGACTCTGAACAGTTTATTAGAAAAACAAACAGCGTATTGTTGTAAGTGATGCGAAGTTAAAAGTCTGATTTGCTTTACAGGCCCCCCTCCACTTGGTGCCACAGGACTCATCCCACTAGGTTAGAAATCTCAAACCTCACTACATCAATCTACCACCAACACATTTGTGTACAAACTCTGAAAATGAGGAGTGAGCAATGCCAACAAAAGTAGATAAAAAGATAATGTTCAGCTCCACAGCTGACCAGTGGCTCTTACTGTAGTGGTGTGAAGTCCAGGCCATACGGTCGCTCCCAGAAAGCCATTTTCTCTGTGTAGTAGCTGTCGGCTTGACATGGAACCAGAGCTAAAGCTGCTGAGGAAGGCCACATTACACCACCATCACGGAGCCAGCGATCCCTGGCCAAGAGGACCGACTCCACCATGAACTCAAACTGGATCAGCAGAAAGTACAAAAATTAGAGATATTTCAATCTTTAAAATAGAGGTGAGACCAAAGAAAGACTGTAAAATAAAAGCTATGAAAGCAACATCAAATGAATTAATCTATTATATCTCTTAAAGACTCAATAAATGTCAACATAAAAAGATACCCACAAGAGGATCAATGCAATAAATTATCATCAGTGATTCAACTAAATGCAAGAAGGGAAACTGTTCCAAAGGCAAGGGGCCAACAACTCAACAAGCTTGATTTCTTGCAGTTCTTGGTTTTGCCCATTGAAAAACACAAACTTTGATTTTGATAACAATAAGAACAGCATAATAAGCTATTAAGAGAGATCTAAATAAAAGATGTGCAAAACACATAAATGTAAGTGTTAAATGAGTCCTCATGTAAATAGCGAACTAGAGCATTCTGGAGGACTAGTAAACACTTAAGCGATTCTTTGTCTACTCCAACGATCACAAGCCGTTACCAAGAGCCAAGTCAGTCCTTTTTCCAACACACCTGACTCAAGAGTCATTACATCATTCAGTTCTGCAGAGACCCAGCACTAAGCCGTTCATTGCATTTAGGTGTGTTACAGAAGGAATGCATCGAAATATTGCAGGATAGCAGCTCTCCAGAACTGGACTTGTGGCCCCTGTTCTAAAGAGAATCACTAATGAACAAATGATTTGATTAATGTGTGCAACCCAGACACATGGTGCAGGAAAACGGCATTCAAGGACTGCTGTTTCAGACCCCGAGTTTACTTCAGCAAATAAGGAAAGTACATTAATCTGAGCTAAATAAAAGTCTTTAACTTTTTTTTTTTAACTTTAGTTCATTGGACAGATCATTGAAAGTCTACAAGCTCGACTTTACACATTGCTTCTAAAATCACTCCCAAACAATAAACACTAAATTTGGAAGTTACAGAGTTTATGCACATTACAGAAAATGTTATAACAAGCAACACTGAAGGTTTAATAATTACCAGTAGACAGTTGCCCATCCACTCAGACACCAGGATGTCCACTTGCTCTGTCAGCTCAAGCTCCTCTGCCCGCCCCTGCAGCACAGTGACCACCTCCTCACAGCCGTTCTGCTTCACCAGCTGTCTGGTGTGCTCCACCATGGAGCTTGCCTCTACAGCATACACCTACAGAACCACCAAATATTAGAGCAGTGTTAACACCCAGCTATGTCTCTGCAGTAGTAACAGTGCTTGTCCAAGAGATGGAGGTATAACTACATTGATGAATAATGTGAAGCACATGTAGGATCTTGGAGAAGGAACCGTTTAGCGGAGTCAATTAATTTTTTGTTGTGACAGATCAACACAGAACAGTGCATAATTGTGAAATAGAAGAAAAATAAGGCATGGTTTTGAAAGGTTTTTACATATAAATTTGTTAAACACATGGTGGGGTGATGTATTTAATAATCTTTAATTGTGTGCCCTTATATCAAACCTAACACTCCCAAACTGCCTTTAGAGCCAACCTAATTAGTAAAAAGAGTAAATCATTGTGTAATCTCAATACAATACAACTACTGTGTGATTACTACTTAGTAAACAAACTATGACCAAGGAGCACAGCAGGGATACCCTTATTGTAAACCTTAAAGCAGTGGTTCCCAAAGAGTGGGGCGCACCCCCTGGAGAAGTGGAGGGGCCATTGTATTTCCCCCCCCTGCAATGGAGTAACTAGGTAAATCTACAAATTCTACAAAAACAGAACTAGGTAAATATTACTCAACAACCTTTTTTCCTCTTTTTTTTTTATTCCAACCTTCAGTCGAACCTCTACACAAAACCAAAAGTCTTGGTTTTAATTGCTAGCAGGAGATTTTGTTTAAGGATCTGTTCAGAAGAATATAGTGGCATGTATGGATGAATGAAAAAAACAAACAAGTTACACAAAAGTGTTTCACTGTAAAGGTCGTTTGTAGTGTGTTTTGTTGCAACCTGAAGTGTGAAATAAACTTCAGTGGAGTTTGAAAACAAAATATGTCTATCGGTTTATGTCTGGTTGAACGATGTGTGTGCTCAGTTTATTTTTTTGATAATTCCATAGAGCGCTGCTTAATTTATGATAATAAAATACAAAGAGTATGGTACAACAGCAAACCTACAAAGACATGGTCATCCATCTGAACTGACAGGCCTGGCAAGGACAGCATTAATCACAGAAGGTAGTCACAAGCCATGTAGGGGACACCTCAAAAAAAGTTCTCTGGATACAAATGAGATCAAAACAAACCTACAACAAAATGGCCCACAACAAAGCATATTTATGTGTTGGAAAGGCTTATAGCCAAATCTAATTTAGAATTTTATTCAAGACTTCAAAAACCAATGTTTAGAGATGCTTCAGATCTAATCTGACTGAGCTTAGTTATTTAAAGTTATTTGGTGGGCAAAAGCCTCAGTCTGTAGGCCTGCAAAGCTAACAGAAATAAAACCCAAATACATGTAGTATTTTATTTGAAAAGGGGCTCTGCAAACCTGGAAATTGGGTTCATACATATAAGTGTTACACTTCTCGGATTGAAGAAAAGTCGTAAATTATATTACTTTCACTTCCCAACTATGCACTGGGTTGGCCCATCATAAAAATTCCAATAAATCCATTGTTTGTAGTTACATACAGCAAAATATATAATATCCGAAGGAAGGAAAATGGATTCTTGAAGAATTTGAAATATTTGAAACCCTCAGAAGACGAAACAAACTGTGTTCAGCTAGAACTTATCGGCTGTTTTTACCATAGAAGGTTTTGCCAGCTGAGCACAGAACATGCTGATAATGCCAGTCCCACAGCCGAGGTCCATCACCACCTTATTCCTAAGTGAAGCGCTGTTGCTGACAATAACCTGCCGGTACGTCTCGGTGCGGCTCCGGTCCGACAGCATCTCCAGGTGAAGCCTCTGTGTGACAAACAGATCAAATAACTGCTATGTGCAAGACTGCAGCCTGTGGATACGTATAAAAAATTATGTAGTAACTTAATTAAAAGTTTTTCACAGTTAAGCCACACAAACATATGCTGTATTTATATGAACATTTATTTAGCAGAAAGTAATTTGTGCTTTTATGTAAGCTGTCCTGAATTAGGAGCAGAAAGCAGAGGGCTTGTTTCAGCAAGGATGCTAATCCAGTCAGTTTGGCTCATCGATCCTTTGTCTGACTGAAGTTTGTGCAAATTAGAATCTACAACCCCGATCATGGGTCTTGAATATCTGCAGTCTAACTGCAACGTGTATTGATAAATCTATACAGGGCCCATCTGTGGGTCTGAGGTAGGAGACAGATTTCTAATAAAGTCTTTGTCTCTGTACCATGCCCTTCACTGTTCTGTCTTGGTCCTAGAATTATGTCTGTGCAAAGTACAACCAAAATATCTTATATTATAAATTGTTTAATGAAGATTAATAACCATAATCAGTGATGCCGATACACAATAGATATAATCCCAGACTTTATTCTCACAAACCCAATAGTGTGATTACAGTTTTTTTTGTATAGTTGCATTATCTCATATAGTTGCATTATATCAGTTTATTTATAAATATTCCTAACAAATCTCTTTTAAAACTATTGGCAATAAATTGTAATGTTCTTCTCCCAAACAAAATGTGCCTAACAAAAGTGTCAATAATGTTGAGAAAAAATCTGCACAAATGCATCTGTCAGCAAGAGCATCCTGGTGAATGCTTTGATTATTTATTGGAGTTTCTAGTATTTGCATTTTTACAGGAGCCTTGACTTTCAAATGCATTGTAGGTGTGACATACTTTCAATTTCTTTAATGATGTTGCATTACCAAACATCAAGAACTGTTGTGAAGGTTTATTTTGTTTCTCCTTTCATGTCACTTTAAGTCCCCCATAAACTGACATGTTGAAGCACTTTAAAAGTAACAGCTCCGAGGGTTAGGTGGCTTAGGACTGGGACACACATTTACACACTCATGTGAAAATGTATCTGATTATTCATTCAATTTTTGAAGCTAAATATCTTGCAAACGTATCTAACTCATAGAAGCGTTTTTTAAAGTTTTGTCATGCAACCGTTAAGTAGAATCAATTTTAACTAACGCTGTACAGTGGCACAGTTGGTAGCACTGTTGCCTTGCAGCAAGAAGATCCTGGGTTCAATTCCCGGGTTCTCTCCGGGTACTCTGGCTTCCTCCCACAGTCCAAAAACATGACTCTCTAAATTCTCCCTTGGTGTGTGTGAGTGACTGGTAGACTGGTGGCCTGTCCAGGGTGTACCCTGCCTCTCACCCGGAACGTTAGCTAGAGAAGGCCACCAGCTCCTTCCGACCCTACTAGGGATAAGGGTGTAGGAAAATGGATGGATGAAATTGTTTGCAACAAAGTAAGAAAGTGTGTTGTGCACTTGTATATAGCGCTTCCAGAGATGATACTACAACCTCATTTTATGCCAAGTCTCTTGTGGTACATGCTTGCTATATTTCAAGACTAACGTTTTTACCTATTTAACCTAGCAAAATGGCTATACGTGATAGTATCCATAAACATAAATTCTCTGCTTGACTTTGGCCTGGATTTCGAGTGGGACATTTTTACGCATGGATATCAGTTGATGGAAACCATGTTATTTCAGGTTCAACAGTATTTTTAGGGTATTTGGCATACCTGAAAGTAAACCTTTGACCCCTGTCTGAAATCTTTTTTCATCCTCTGACAGGTTTTCTAGCCAGACTGGCCTTTATTGAGATGCTTCTATTATCAGACCAACTCTAACCAGCCTCCTTGTGCCTGCTAAAAAGAAGCATCTCGACAGCATAATGAGACACTTAGGAGTATTGGTTAGACCTCATCTAACCACAACATAACCTTCCATACTTTTTCATATATTTGCTGTGTCTTTTCACACCGGATCAACTAACAAATTTAGTTGGTCCTGCTATGTTTAAGGCTCTGTGGGAGTCTTGCCGCAGGATGCAAGGTTGATTGATTTTATTAGAGTATTAAGTGAGTTTGTGAAACTTGGAGAAAATGACAGTTCTATGTTTCTAACCAGTGTCCCATAGCTGCCGAAGTATTCGTCATCCTGCCACGGGTCCTCCAAGGAGGCGTCGTCCCCCTCCTCAGCACCATCCAAGCGCAGATAGCTGGCAGGAACATAACCGATCACCCCCTGCAGTTCTGCCCACCACCAATCTGCTGAAGACTTGTTGTGCACAAGCAGCTTCTCTCCTGTGATGAAACTCAACTGTGGAACAAAACGGAGCACAATGGTTCATACTCATGCAACCAGTTTTAATGCAAAGTCTTAGAAGACGTTTGATTGGCAGAAGAATAACCTGCTCAGAACCGCTCGCAGTGAAATCACACAGGGCAACATACTCTTCAGGAGCATCCTCCTCTTCTTCTACTTTCTCCGTCTGCATGTTTTAAGCAGGAAGGTTGGACAAAGAATTTATTTTGCCTTTTAATACAATCTATTTTAAGCTCGGAACCAGCTTTTATAACAGTCAAAACAGTCATATGTTACTACAGCGAAACAAGCGGCAAAACTCATTCACTTAACAGAAGTATGTGCGGAAAGCACTTCCTGTTTTTTTACGTTGACTGGGGAGCCTTCACGGCTGTCGGAAATTTTGAAACTCTTTCCCCCCAGCCCCTATCATGTCGGATAACTGAAAATAATCCAAAGCATCCACATTTATTTTAACGCACACAATAAAATTTAATTCGTGACAATAGTTGTGTTCGTTTAAAATTGAACGATTTGACAACATGACATTTGCGTTTTCTAGGATTTTGGATCTCGCTGTTTCATAACATACAAGGTAAACTAAGACACATTTACATAAAAAGCACTTTCAGCTCCCACAAAATCAATTACCTGATTACATGGAAAGGATATTTAACTTTTAAAATGAATATTTTTACTCTGCAATGCCTCATTTTTTTATAAAGTAGAAAAAAACTGTCTAAACATGTCTAATATGGAGAAAGTAATTGCCATCTTGTTAAATAATGATTTAAATGTGATTAATTTTTTTTGGGCTAATTGTACTCGCCACACCCAGCCCTGATTACTGCTAGACATATAATCACTAACATTTATCAGCCTAGATAAATGCTTACAAAGCTTAATAACCAATAACCCATGATGGAAGCCATTATCTACAAATTGAGACTGCATGGAATAGTAATGGATTTTCTTAATAGTGTCTGGCCAACCAATATTTCTAAATAACTAAACAATATTACTAAAGTAACTACATCTTAAGCACCACAGACTTTTCTTGGCTCAATTAAGGTCAAGTGGTCATGTTTCAGCAATAAGAAACTGGGCTAACATGACACCCGTGGATGAATTCTCAAGCAACAAAAGTGGAACTTTCTGAAAAGGTGTGTCACACTATCTAGCGTAAAATGTTAAACAATGTGGTAATGTGATGGTCTTGTTTCTCTGCTGCTTCTGGCAGTTAGATGATCTAAAACAGCTAAGCGTGAAAAAAAAATTAAAAACAGAAGAAATTTTAAAGAGGCCAAATAGGTTTTTTATGGCACTACATCACTCAGCAATCAATACACAAAGGGGAGGATATACTGTAGAAAAATATCATTTATTGCTGTAAAAACATAGTCCCCAAAACATACAACAGCATAAAGTGGTTCACATAACTTTTTTAAATCAAAATAGTTTGTGCTTATAATTAAGTACTTTAAATTGTGTCTTAGTTAAGGTTATTCAATGGGACAAATTCCTTTCTTCAATTCTTTCCATGTCAGCTGTTGTTTGTTCTTGACTTCAGAAAAGGCTTATGTAGGACATCATAAAGACGTTTCGCCTGTCAACACAAATGGTAAATCAGCAATATTCAATAAATGCTTGTCATAATCATTATGAGCCTTCCTTAAGATTCATATGTCTTCACCTTTTGTGGTCCGAGGCCCGGACAGAGAACCAAGTCTTCTTTAGAGGCATTGATGATTCCCTCTACAGACTGGACAAGAAGTAGAAAGCACTGTATGTTATTGGTATAGTCCCTGCAGCATTCAATCTAAGTCGAGTTAACAGTTGAAACAAAACAGTTAATGAGCTAAAATGTTAAAATGGAAAAATCAAGTCATTTTATAAAACATTTCATATTAAGATACATCTTTTATTTCTTTACAATTAATAACATCCAGCTGAGAAGACTGACAATAAATGGTAACAAATTACCGAGCACTCTGTAGATTTCTGAGCTTAGATTTAAAAAAAACAAAAGGGTTAAATTTTATATTGTCTGTTTTAACTATTCTTTTGTGGCTTCTGTGTGAGTAACCCTTTGTGGAAATAAGTCAATTCAGGACGGCCTCATAGTTGTTTTGCAGAAATACTCACAGAAAAAGTGGATAGTAAAGTTATGGCATCGGTTTTGTTTATAGACTTCACAGTAGTCAGGCAATCTGTAACCTTTAAAGAAACACAAAAATACATTTCTGTGCTGGTACAAAGCTGACTCAACCGTATTTCAGTTTTGTATAATCTATTTTTAAATAAAAAAATATTAGCCTATTTTTTGAGGGAAGAAATGTACAGAATAATCAAATTTCTAACACAAAACAAAACAAACCTACAAACAGACCTTTGACAGATAGTCTTTTTCAACTTGCTCTTTCAGAAGATCTGCTGGCTTCTTCTCATATGACTTGTATGTTTCAAGGTAACGTCCTGCTTCTTCTGGACTGATAATTTGATATTATGCAAAAAAAGAGAGAAGAGTGCTCAACTGTGGTTCACAAGTTTATTTAAAGTATATGCAATTATTTAAAAACTGTTAAACAAAGGCCATCTTAGAGTGGTCATGCTAACACATAATTCGGTGACATATAACAAAAAACAAACAAACTTAGCTTTATCAATTCTTTATACAATTTAAATGTGCTGAAGAAGTTAAAAGAGTTTCTCTGAACACTGATGTGTGTCATTTGTTAATTTTACCTCCAAGCCAAGATAAGAGTGCAGTCGGCCATGACACAGATGCGAGCCAGTTCCTTTAAAGCGTGATGAGGATCTTTCTGTACATATAGAAACAAATAAATTTATACTTTGATATTATACTTTATTCTTAATAATGAACTCTTACATTAAATGGTAAAACAGTAGGCTTATTTTTCAAATAGGCCGATTTCATGACATCTGTTATTTTTTGTTGCGTATGATGCCAAAATAACAACCAGCTGCACACTTCAGTTGTACATTTGTAAGCAAACCCAATTCTGCGGAAGCAAGATACACTTCACAGATGAACAGTTCTATAAGGGGAGCTCTCATTACAGTTAGTCTTCTGTTAAAACTGATTTAAATAGCATGTAATTGTAAAGTAAAACACAGACAAGCATTAAAGTAAATCTGGAATCTACTGTAAGAGTAAATTACATAAGTAAGAAAAGTAATATTGACTACTAGGACAAAAGCATACTTTGAAATGTACTGATGTTACTCTGTACATTTTAAAATGTACAGAGTACAAATTCAAAATGATAAATACAGATAAATATAAAGATTCAGCAAACTACGACCCATTCTTCTCTGATAATAGTGTTGGTTGCAGGTGATGTATCAAACTTAAACGCAAGTCTACTGTGACAGTGATAAAACATTACTAACCACATCAACTTGAACCAGCAACACACGTAAGGTGAATGTACTTCCAAGCTGCTTTAAACGGTCATGGATGTAGTTTGGATTTAGGTTGTGATACCTAAGGCTTCAAATCAGGACCAAAGCCGCCATCATGAAAAAGAGAAAAATCACAAAGCATACAACAGAACGAGCGTTAGAACAAACTTCACAAATTAAACAGAAAAACACCACTCCATATTTCCTATAAGTTATTTTCCTTTTAGATCAGAGCTGCACAATAGATCTCAATTCTTCATCATGGCAACGTCAGTGCGTCAATGAAACGCAATAATGGGAAAGTATTGTTTATAATGCAATAATAGGAAGGAAGAGTCAGAAATATCAGGCAGGATAAAGGTTAGAAATTAACACCAAAATATCTAAACAAAATAAGGAAACATAATGCAGAAACAAAATCCAGTTTAAAAACAGCAGTTGTACTGGTCACTTAAAACCTTCAGGAAAGATTTAAACTGTGAGTTATTCTGAACAATAGGTGAATTTATTACTTCTGATATCACAATATTTAACAAAATATTGCTGCTGCACAGTTTCCCTCCACCTCTAATTTAGAAACAATCTTAGCGAGGAAAAAATAATGCTTACTCCATAGCACCCTAAAGCCACCCACCTGAGGAAAAGAGCACAAGTTGTCTGTCCCAAGACGTAATCAGGAACAACATCTCCAAACTCCCAGGGCACACTCCTCACAAACTTTAGAATGGGATTACCCCTCTGCAGAAGCAAAAACAAACATGTAAACAATTAATAAATGAACACTGACACTCATCAACAAGCATATAATTATTAATGCACATAAATAGAGATATATTGCACTTTAGTGAGTCCAATATATTTACAAGTCCAAACTAACCTGTCGAGAACTGACAATAATGCTGCTCCCAGATCCCACTGGTTTGGGACCCTGGATGACACTTGGATCTGACTTCAGACTGCTGCTATCCTCAGCAGCAGTCTCGAGTTTTGCATCATTCCTTTTCACCTCCTCGGGCTGAACTTCAGTCCCTTTAACACAGTCTTGACCATTTTCAGAGCCCCCATGCTGCAGACTGCTGATTCCAGATCCTTCGGCCCTGACCAGTTTAGAAGGAGCATCTGTCTGTGGAGCAGCAGCTGTTGTAGTTTTAGTCTGGACAATGTAATCTGCATAGGAGAGGGGCTGCACAGATGATTTTGTAACTGATACTGGGGTAGACGTAGCTGGAGCGGTTGTGTTTTGTTGTCCTTTGGATGAAGGCTGAAACTGCGGCTTTGGCTGGAAAACATTCAAATAACAATATGAGAATTTATTTGGCATATTTTTCACAGTATTGTCTTTAATAAACTATTTTGAAAGACATCTGAAATTGAAGGCTCTTTTAACGTGTTGAAGGCCTAGCCAGTTAGCTACACAGCCAGTAGCTATATCAAAATACAGACCGGTGTTCTTTCTTTAGTGAAAGCAGAATCGTCCAGGTCGATGTGAAACCTCTTCTTCATGTCTTTAATTTTATAAAAACGTTTCGCGGTAAAACAAGCCCCGAATTTATCCGTAAACTTTTACAACAGAGAAAGCAGGAGACGCCACACTTCCGGGACCGACACTGCCAAAATAAAAGCACGGCCTTTACATATGATTAACACCATTAAGCTGATTTTCCTCCTCTTTTTGTTTTCTTTTCTGTTTATTTTGTCACTGAGTAAAAGGCTATAAAGTAATGAGAGTAAAACTTGAGCTGAATTTTCTGTAATGGACTCATAGGATGGAGGACTGAAAAATATAAGATACTATAAGTTACTCTTTAAGCAAGTTTGGAACAAAAAGCTTTTCTTGACAAATGCCCCTCTTGGAGTCAGTTTGAAAACATTTCATCTGATGTAAAATTATGAGAAATATTTTTTTCTCATAAATGAATGTTTATTTATTCATTTATTTCCTATGATTAATTTTAGAATTATATAAATCTCTTCAAATCTAGCTACCAGTTATCTAGCCTTAAACGTTTTTGCAATAGATAAATATACTTCTATATACTTTTGAAAATGAGTTGTAAGACAATGCAGTTGCCTTTAGTTTATTACACTGATTAGTAAAAATCTAAGAAAGATTGCAGAAATCTCAGAGCAAGCACATGTCAGCAGTGGAATGGAACAACTCTCTTTTAATAAGGAAAGACCATCAGCAGTGTAAAGAGGACTGACTGGAGTTTGAAAAAACAGAAGACATGCAAAAAATACAGAGACACTGGTCAAAGTGTATTTTATGCGTTGAAGAATAAGGGTCATGTGTCAAATCACATGGTCAACAGCACAGAAAAAACTCACAGGACTGTACTCACCATTCCTTTCCACTTTGTACACCTCAGACTTCCAGTACAAAACAGATTTCTGCCATATGCAGAAATATTTTAATAACTGGAGTCATCAGGTGCATGAAGTATGGAACAGTCTTTAAGCCGTCTACAAGAAAGGGGAGAACATATGTAGGTACTTCAGTATTTGCAGCCAGATTCTGTACATCTTTTAGAAGTTTGTTGTGTAAGGGCAATCTCTTTTGCCGTCATTGACTGAGGCAAAAGTGTCAGAACCAGAGAGCTATAAAGATTGATAAATAAGGCTGCCTGTGTTTTGGGAACTTCTCTGAACATCTTCAGATTATTGTGCAAAAAAGGATTAGTTATGAAATCAAGATAATTACAGACATCTCTGAGCATCCTTCTCAATACAACAACAGTGTCTTCAGTCAGAGGGTTCCTGTGAGTTGTTGTAATACCGACTGCTACAGGAGAGCTTTCCTGCCCATACCTTTTAGCAACTCTTTGAGAAAAAAAGATCACAACACCATGGAATTTTCCCTTGGTATTAACAGAGTATTCTTAAACTGAATTGTTTTGAATTTTGATTTTGATCTTACACAGGTCCAAGTTTGGACTAAATGATACAGTATATTTGGGCACAAATATCTGCTAATGGTTCGCTGTAAAGCACAGAAAACACAATTAACTTGGCAAATAACTGACACTAAATCTTTTGTAGTCCAAGTGGTTCCCTTCACAACCTAAAACCAGCGGCTTTTCAGGGTCACTGGTTTCCTGTGGTGTTGTCTGGGAAACTGTGACGCAGTCATTCAAACCGCGCACCATGGCATGTTGGGATACCTCTTTCCATCATGGCGGAGCAGAGAGCAAGCTAACGTTAACGGCTAGCACATTCAACAACTGCTTGATTTCGCACAATTCAGCGCAATACTCGTCTGCCTTCTTCTCTACACGAAGCGGAGGCATTTAACGCAAACCGGGTAAATATGCGCTGTACAGTTAAAAACTCTCAGGAAGTAACAACTTTGCTTTGTTGACATCACTTACAGCTAAATGTTTAGCAGCTACATTAGCGTCAAGGTTTGAGCTGCTAGTGCGTTGTCGGTGTGTGTGAGGCCCCTTCCTCCTGCAAGGGCGATATGTGGCTCTTGGGGATAATAATTTTATAAATGTTTTAAACAGTTTTCAAAACTTTTCAAATATGGCGTATTTTGTTCTTACGGATCGGTTTGAGCTGACTAGCCAGAGCCATCGGCTACCATTTGTGGATGAATGTTAGTCGGGGCATTGTAGGCCTGACACGTTATCTAACGTGTTTACGGGATGGCGATGTGCACAACTTTGTTCAAATTTAGCTCCGCTTTCAACGCAGCTTTTGGTTGTTGCACATCAGTATTTAGTCAGGTTTCATCTGATACCATTTTACGTTGTGAATGAATGAACTAAATTAGTCGGATTCATTCATTAAAAAATATAAAAAAGCTTCTTGTTAATTTAATATTATGTCGTTTGTTTGGGGATTATTTCATCAGGTACCATCTGTTAAGGGCTATTAATATATGGCGTGAATTGTTTTTTGTTTGGTTTTTTAATACCGTTTTGCAAGCGTAGTTTGACTTTTTGTGATTTGTATATGTACTCTACAGCATACATGTTCTGTATGCCGCTAATGGAGGTTTATACTCAAGATCATGTTGGTGACTTTACATTCTTATTTGTGTTGTGCTGTTATTAGTATTCCTTTTGAAATAAATGTTTTTAGAGCACTTAAAAAAATCCCACTATGTTAAATTACAAGGGCTTTAAGATTATGATTATGATAGTTGGTTAAAAACTAAGACAATTACAGTAGTTCAAACATTGTAATTCAAGGACACTTGATATATGTAAATACTAACATTTCTATTTAAAGGTACATTTTGTTAAATGACCATAACAGCCGATAATTTACAAAGCATATTCTAATCTCTTTGTGAATAAGTATTTACCCCCTTAAAGATATTTTCTGTTTTGTCTTATTTTGCAACACTTAAAGACAAACACATTTTAATATTGGGCACATTTATTATAAGTAGATACTTCAAGCAGGGTTCATATCATTTATTTATTAAAAGTCAGCCTAATCAGTATGACCTTGTGTGAGAAAGTAATCACACCCCACCAATAGTCAACATGGTCATGGTAGTGTAATGGTCTCAAGATTTTCAGAACACTAGAGTTTTACAACAAGTCAATAATCCAAAGCAGATCATCAAGTCCACCTCTGAATAACTCAGTAAATCACTGACTTAAATACGATTGAGACGCTGTGAGCGAAATAGGCCATTCATGTTAAGAAACTTGTATTTTAAGGTTGAAACAGTTGTGCAAAGCAGAGTGGACCAAAAATTCTTTCCCAGTGGCATAAAAGACTCAAAGCCAGATATACACACTTGATAGCAGTTGTTGCTGCCAAGGATGGAACAACCTTGTCCACTTTGAGGGTAATTACTTTTTCACATTGGGCCAGGGAGGCTTAGATAGCTTTATTCCCTCAATACCTAAAATCATCATTTGAAACTGATTAGTGGAATTATTCTGGATGTATTTGTCTGGTATTAACATTTGATGACTTGAAACCTTTAAGTAATGTATTTGTTTAAGAGTTGCTCTGTTGAGCCAATGTTTGGAGTATTTTGGCAGTAATAATTATATTCTACTATTCTATGGAAGACACTGCGCCTATTCAGAGAGTTGATTTATAGCTTTCTTTATAATGTAATTTGTACTAGATCAGTTTTTCAAAAGTGGAAATTGCAGAACCAGTTGGTTATTGTAGTTATTTTATTCTCTGTGGTTTAGCTAATGGGAACGTTTAATTTTTGGCTCATTTGTAGGTTTAAGTAAATATTAGCCAACTGAGAGACAAGCACTGCTCTGCTTACGCCAATGATGTGCTTGAGTTAAATGCATAAGTGCTGTTTAGTTATAATGGATCTTTAGATCTTATCACCTTTGTTTTTTCCCCCACAGCATTTATTTAGAGAGATCCACTCCAGCATCACTAAGAAGGCTCTTTACCACAGTTCTGAGCTGCCGTAATGGAAAGTGCAGTGGACGTTCCATCAGGTACGTAATGTATAGAGCTCCAAATCTGTACTTGATCAGTGTTGCCTTCATTTCTCCTAATATTTTTTTAATTCACACAAACACACAAACATTATTCTACATTTTGCACAAAATAAATTACATTTTATTTTGTCTAAAAATATGTTTTTTAATTAAATCTGGGAAATCTCCTATTAAGCAAATGCCTGTTTGTGTGGTCTTTGATTCAATTCTGTTATAATTTCTTGAAAGAATCATTTGCACTGCTGTTTAAGAAACATTGGTTGATTACTGGACATTAACCACTTTGGTCATTGTCGAGACAATCTGCATAATCTCCTGATGATTTACCCAGTGTTGTGGATTATAAAAAGAGTTGTGTAGCGAAATTACTTAGTACTACATATGTGTACAGGTGAGGATGACGCGCCTGAGAAAGATGACGTGAATGCCAAGGAAGGTACTGAGGCGCCCCACAAGAAAAACAAGAAGCACAGAAAACACAAAAGCAAAAAGAAGAAGAGAAGGAGAAAAGGCGAGAAGGAGAGCAGTTCAGAATCTGGTGCAGAGTCGGATGTAGAGCCTCCACCTCCACCGAGAAGGACCACTAGAGCCAGGTCAGACAAAAATAGGTATTTTTTTCCATTAAACATTTAAAATAAACTCTTAAATCTGAAGCAAAGTCATTTATTAAGTCTTGATAAACTTAACCCAACCAACATTTTTTGATTAGATTTTGGTAATAAAACACATATATTTAACCCTAACCCTTACCTACTTTGCTCATGTCCACAAGTATTCAGCGTTTCAGACATGGGAAGTAAAATGGATAAATTTTTTGCTTTAGTGCCAGATTAGCAGCAGCAGCTGGAACCGAAAACACAGGTCTGAAAGACGAGAAAAGAAAAGATGCAGTTACAGGTAAATGGAAGTGACACACAACCATAATTTGAGTCTTTTTTGAAGTAATGCAATAAATACCCTTGGTAATATTAACTGTGACTATTTCTGTCCCATTGTGTAGATACAGATGGAGGCTCAAAATCTAAGAAACATAAAAGACAAGCTGCCAAAAAGAAAAAAAAGAAGAGAAAGAAAGATGAAAAGCAAGAAAAAAAATCATCCCGCTCGCCGTCTGACAGCAGCTCAGCTTCAGGTTCTGACTCTGAAGGTGAAGGAGGTAAAATAGCTGGCAACGGAAAATATTCTCCAGCTGTTTCGTCTGACCTCAAGGAGCCAACATCCCAACCGGAGCCAAAGGACAGCCTAGGGGAGGAGCAAGTTGCTCCCATCTTAATGCAAAAGCCTGAATTGCCTGAAGTAAAAAAGGAAGAAGTGTCAGACATGGAAGTCCCCTCCACTGAAGAGAACCATAGTTGCGCCAGTGAAATAGAAAAAGATAAGACATCACCCTCTACTGGCCAAGATGAGATAACACAGACAGACACTGTTGAGACGAAGATTGAAAGCAATTATGGAGAAGCCAAATTCATGCATGTACAGGAATTACCTGACATTATCCCAAAACAGGAAGGGACAAATCCAAAAGATGACCTAAACCTGAAAGATCAGACCAGTTTAATACCAGAAGTGAAGGTCAAGGAGCCTGATTCACCCCGGCCTTTATCTCCTTCTAAGAGCTTGGAAATAAAGAGGTCAGAATCGGGCCCCAGTTGTTCACCGTCACCCTGTCTTATCAAGCAAGAAGCTGAGGTTCAACCAGAAGAATTAACAAAAGAACGATCTAGAACTCCTTCTAGATCAGGCTCAAAGGAAAAGCTGCCTTCATCTCCCCAGAAGAGTCAAAGGCTCTCTCACTCCAAGTCCCGCTCTCCCTCTCCTAAAACCAAGAAAACATCGCTCTCACCATTCCAAAAGTCGCAGAAGAGATCCAGTCGTCGGTCCCGATCCACCTCTCTTTCTGTCACTCCAATGAAGAAGGCGTCAAAATCTCCAAGCAAGTCCAAGTCTCCTAAACGACGGAAGAGTTCTGTGTCTGTTTCCCCAAAGCGACGCAGAAGTTCTCCGTCTCCCAAAAGAAAAGTGTCACGATCCCCTAAGCGTGGAGGGCGGCGGTCCCCCTCCCTGTCTCGGTCTCCAAGGAGACGACGACGCTCAAAGTCACGTTCCCGTGGAGGTAAAAGGCGCTCTAGGACCCGGTCACCAAGGCGAAGTGGTGCAGTTGGTCGACGTTCATTGTCACGTTCCATCACAAAAACCCGTCGCTCTCACTCTAGGTCTAGACGCCCTGTTGGTCGCTCTAGATCAAGGTCAATAGCCAGGCGTGCAGGAGGCAGGCGTTCCAGGAGTCGCTCTTTGTCTCGGCGCAGGAGGTCACCACCACCCAGATCCCGCCGCTCACGGTCAAGATCCGCCCGCAGGAGCAGACGAAGTCATTCAAGGTCCGTTGTCATGCTTAAGCGCAGCCGTCGCTCCAGATCCAGGAGTCCTCGCAAACGGTCCAAATCAAGAAGCCCTCCCCCACGACGACGGTCCAAATCCCGTTCAGCAGTTAGAAGACGTTCCCGATCTCCTGGAAGGAGGAATCGCTCGCCACCAAGGTCCGGAAAACGTTCAAAATCCCGCTCTTTGTCTCGAAGACGCCGATCACCTCAGCCGAGCAAAAAGAGGTCAAAATCTCCACAAAGGAGTCGAAGGAGGTCAAAGTCTAAATCTGCCTCCCAAGGTTTAAAAAAATCTAAATCCAGGTCAAGGTCTGAATCTAGTGATGGAAGATCTGAAAGTTCATCTTCAGCAAGATCAGTTTCTAACACACCACTTAAAGAGAAGAAGGCTTCCCCTCCTGCTAAGGAGAAGACACCAGAAGAAAAAATGGTTGAAGAAAATGGCACACCTTGTTTTGAAGCAGGTAAAACTTTTGTTAGGTTATTAAGATTATAAATACATATAAGTGAAATAAATGTTCTGATATTGAGGGGGTTATTTATTGTGTATGCATCCAGCAGGTGATCTGAAACCATTGCCTTCCGCAGCTGATGCTGTTCCCCAAAGTGAGAGTCCCTTGGATACGTTGCAGGATCAGGACACTCAGCTTGAAAACTTGCCTGCTCCCAGTTCAGGATCTGCTTCCCAAGAGCCAGCCAGCGGCCCAGGTGGTTCTGATTCTTCAGAAGGCTCAGGTGACGAGAAGGAATCTCCTGTCAAAACTGTGTCAAAGAGCAAGAAAAGCTCCTCAGGTTCAGCATCCCCAGAAGTACCAAAGAAGCAGCATTCCAAGTCACGCTCGCCTGCTGATCGTCGGAAGCGTTCTCGCTCGACATCCAAGCCGGCATCCAGAAGAAAGTTGTCCAGGTTTGTATTATGAGGTTTTCTGGAGGGGGTTTGATGTCGGTTAACGTTGTAAAAATAGGTCTTCAGTTAGTATAAAAATATACAATACAAATCAGGCATTGAAATTGGATGAGTCTTCCTTCCTTCTCAAGTTGATTTCTGACTTATAGTCTGCATTGGAAAGTGTCATTGTGTGCAGTTATTAATTCTTCTGAATATTCATCCTTCCAAAGGTCCAAGAGTCCGGTTAGAAAAAAAGACTCCGTCTCTCCGTCACAAAGAAAAAAGCGACGGTCCAAATCTCGGAGTCCCGCTCGACGGCGGAGATCACGTTCACGTTCTACCACACGGCGCAAACGTTCTGGCTCCAAGTCACGCACCAGGAACCGTCGGTCCAAATCCCGCTCTCCAGCTCGCAAGAGGCGATCCCGTTCACCGAATGCCCGGGGAAGAAGGAGGTCCAAGTCCCCGGATAGGAATAAGCGATCTAAAAGCCGCTCCACAGGCCGCAGGAAAAGATCCAGATCAGGAGACAGAAGCAGGCGATCACGGTCCCGCTCCTCAGATCGTAGACGTAGGTCGAGATCACGAGCTCGAGGAAGACGGCCAGCATTCCGCAGTCGTTCATTTGACAGACGAGACAGATGGAAGAGGGAACCAAGTCACTCTCCTGTTGTCATTCTCCGCAAGCAACGCCGCTCAGGGTCCCGATCACGACGCAGTGCTAGCAAAACACCTCCAAGGCTAACTGACCTGGGTAAAACACTTAGTTTGCGAATACACTATGTGCACCAACCTTGTTTGCATTACTCCTTTCTATGTCTCATTTTCGCTCCTTTTCTCCTCAGACAAGGACCAGTTGCTTGAAATAGCCAAGGCGAATGCTGCCGCCATGTGTGCCAAGGCAGGAGTTCCTATTCCAGAAAGTCTTCGGCCAAAAGCTATTCTCCAGCTCCCTCTCCCAACCCCATCCCCGGCCCCGATTTCGTTACCTTTGCCGTTACCTCTTCCAATGGGCATGGGAATGCCGAATATGCCCAACATGGGTCCAATGGGCTTACCAAGTATTCCTGGAATGCCCACTATGTCAAACATCACCATGAGTGCTGCTGTAGCAAGTATGACAGCAGCCACCATGACTGCTGCCTTGACCAACATGGGTGCCCTTGCAGCTATGCCACCACTTGCTCCTCTTCCCACCATAACTAATAAACCCCCCCTAGCCTTGTCCCCCCAACTCCATCTCTAAACCTGGACCACATTGAGGAAGCAAAGAGGAAAGTCACTCAGCAGGCCAACATACATACCATTAAGGAACTCACTGAGGTAAATAGACTTAACTGTTTCACAAAAAAAAAAAAGGTAAATGTACGTCCAAACATCTAGATAGAAACTTATTTAAATTAGTTTCCAGCTATGGATTAAATTTATATCCATATTAAGAAAACCTGTCTTTTAAAATCTTTAATTTTAATTATGTTTAAGCTGAGTGTTTAGTAAACCAGCCATTGCTGATTGATAGATGAGCAGAACCTGCAAGGGTAGTCTTTTTGTTTGTCTAATAGTGAGCTTGATTGGTATGACAAAGTCAAAAGAAGCACATTAATTAATTTATTTTTTTTCTTTTTGTTATGTAACCCCATATAGTACTTTGCAATAACTTCTGAAATACATTATCAGGTTGTATCGCTAATAATAGTTATTCTATTTATTAAGTACAATAACTAGAAAATCCTGCAGGTGTGAAATTGAGATGTGATGTCATTCCTATGTCTTCTTCTGAGATAAACTGAATGTACCATAAACTACAAACAGAAGTAGGTGTGGTTGCAGGGCTTACCGTATCACATACACTTCAAAGTCAAAATGGCTACCTAATACAGCAAAAATAAATCCTTATCCTCACTATCCTTCCTGCTCTTGATTTTAAGTTACTTAAAATGACTAATAAATAACTGTTGCATAGAGCAGAAATACCAACTGGGGAAATGTGGAAACGTTAAGGTTAAAATTCAGAATATTTTAATTGTATTTATGTTTGTCTTACTTCAGAACTAACCAATGTTTCTTTTTGATCTGGTTCTATAGAAGTGCAAGATGATTGCAAATAGCAAGGAGGAGATGGCTGTTGCGAAGCCCCATGTGTCAGATGACGAGAGTTAAAACCATCAAGGCCACAAGGTGAAATCTTCAGTTCATTTGTTTCATTGCTTTAAAAAACAATATTACCTTTAAATTAGTTTGATATAAATTCAATACATAAACCCAATAAATTTAGTGAACTTTACTGTTAAGTGAAAAATTGCTGGTACATCTCAGAAAATTTGAATACTTTTGTAGAAAGTTATTTCATAATTCTATTCAAAAATGTGATGCATATGTTAGAGTAATATACACAGTGATATAGTTCAAGCATTTATTTCTGCTAATGTTGAAGATTTTGGGTTTGGCTAATAAATAAACCCCCAGTTGCTCAGAAAATGACCAATAAAAAATAATTTAATACAACAATGTTGGTCCACCTACATGTGTCAATATGCTTTACATGTGGGTTTATGTATTACTGCATCAGCACAGTGTGTCATGAAGAGGATCAGCTAATGGCTTTGCTTCAATGTTAATGAAGACCAAGTTTCTTCCATAACAGCTTTCATTTTATCTGCCTTGTGTTCCTCATATTCTTCTACACATGACCTATATTGGGTCTCTATGGAATTTGATTCATAAGATGATACTTTGTTAAATAAATGAGGAATAAAGACCTAAAATGCTTTAAAATCTCCCATATTTAGACCAGTATTTACATTCTTATATCTACACCGTGTTCCAAATTATTATGCAAATTGGATTTAAGTGTCATAAAGATTACATTTTTTGGTGCGCTATTATATTTATAGATGGTATCGTGTGTCTTTGAATTACTACAATTTCAGAGACCTGGGTTGATTAGTTTATCTGGTGAGCTCAATTAAAGGAAATCTACTTAAGGATGTTCCACATTATTAAGCAGGCCACAGGTTTCAAGAAATATGGGAAAGAGAAAGGATCTCTCTGTTGATGAAAATCTTGACATAGTGTAGTGCTGCTAGTGCCTCTGGAACCTCAAGGTGGAGGATCCTCCAGAGGCTTGCGGTGCACAAACCTACTATTCGGCCACCCTTAACCAGTGCTCACAAGCAGAAACGGTTGCAGTGGGCCCAGCCATACATGAAGATTAATTTTCACACAGACTCATTCACTGATGACTGCTGTGCAACTCTGGATGGTCCAGATGGAAGCAGTAGTGGATTGGTGGTGGATGGCCACCACGTCGCAACACGGCTGTGACATCAGCAGGCAGGTGGTGGAGTCAGTTTTTGGGCCAAAATCATGGGAGAGAACTTGTGAGTTTGTGGATTATTTGCTTGACCATTTAAGAAAATCTGAGAAAAATATCACTTGCATGATGATTTGGAACATGGTGTAGATGAAGGTTAACAAGCCTAACAACAAGAAATCACATCAGTTAGTAAAATCTGTCCTGAGTGTTCAGATCACAGGTACCTGCTTTACATTGAATTAAACACCAAGCATGCTGTAGAGTGGGGATCAGATCAGCAATGAACAAGTCTGTTGATGTCTGACAGCACAGATATGTTCGATCACTTGAATTACATTATTATTCAGACAAGTTATTTTGGCTACAAACTCCTGGTAAACCCACATGTATAGTTTAACAGATATGATATGATAGGAGAATAAATAAAGTGGGACAAAGCTGCATCACACACAGGTTTTAAATTATAAAACAGCACCACAGTAAAACTGATGGCTCACTTCTGCAATTTTACAAGTTGTGCACATTGAGCTACTTAAAGGTGACAGGACATTCCACATATACAGAGATTGTGCTTTGCATGAGGTATTTTATAATGTAGTGACCCCAGTAGGTTAAGTTGACTCCAAAAGCTGTGAAAAGTAAGCTTTCACAGCTTATTTTTATTTGCCAATGCAGCATCCTGTTATTGTCTGATCAAAAAAAAAAAACATTAGTATGAACACTTTTTTTCACTTAAATGGGGAAGATTGCAGCAAAGCAAACTCTTATCTAGGAAATCCTACTTTCACTGTATGTTGACAAAATGAATGAGAAAGTTTTACCCCATGTCCTGGAGAGGTCTGTATGTTATTACAATCAATAAATTTGATTTGAATTTATATATATACATATATAAAAATTTACTGATTCTAACGGAATATCTTCATGCATTTATTTATTTTTAGAGTCACACTTTAAAGGTTGCTGTCAGCTTATCAGTGGCACCGCAGCAGTGGGGACATTTCTTAATTTAGAATTATTCTCACAAGTCATCACCCAAATAACATTCAGTTTCTTGTTTTTAACACTTATTTAGGACAGAGAGAAAAAAATAACCAGTTATCTGTTCATAAAGGGCAATTCCCCTATGTAGATTCACCCCTTGGCTTAGTTTTTTTGCTGTTACTCCTTTCTTGTTAGCCAGTCTTCTCTTCTGAATTATTCATCACTTATGATTAGTCAAGCCATTTATCGATAACTCATTAAAACTCCCTGGACCTGTGTTGAATGTATAAAAAGACCTTTATCAGGTTAACGAGAAATGTCAGCAGTTTTCACTAAGTTGTTGGATAAAAACTGGTCATAATCCATCTTTGTAACCCTTTATTTGCTTAATTTATCCTTCCAAAATTTTTATTAATTTTACTAACTGATATTCTGTGTTGCTTTTTTTTCTCTCATTGGTTAAATATACCTATTTTTGTTTTCTCTGTTTGCAGCCACTTCATTTTAATGACTGAAACAAAATGTAGGATCCCCTAAAGGACCTTCGTTTCCACAGTTCTCTCTGTTAGCCAGATCATCTGACAGAGTGGAGGAGCTCCCTGTTTGTTGCAGCTATAAAACATAGGGGTGCCGGCAGCACCAACTGCCCGACACTGCTCCCACGGTTTGTTTGTACGAGAGCTAGAGACTTGCAGATTTTCACCTGTGATGCCACTGAGAAATGTGGATGCACTGAGGTCCACAGCTGTATGACTGTACAGTGAGTTTTAGTATGTTTGTGTTGATGTCTTTCACCATCATCCCAACGGTGCAGCTTCTCACCTAGGCAAGACGGTTAGAAAACCTGAGGAAGAAACAAACCAAACGAACCTGTGGGTCAAACGCATTTGTGTATGTTCTGGACTTCTCCAAAACTGTTTTACCTTTATTTTTCTTTAGGATTGTGTTTAAACAGACAACTACTTGGTATTTTTCTGTACTCTTTTCAGTTACCTGTAACCCCTTGTTTTATGATCAAATAATGCAGAAAAAGTAAAAAGCTAATTGATCCTCACTTGTGATGTCTTCATACAAATTTGATTTATAAACTTAAGAGAAAAACAGGATGCAAGATCACATTGTTTAGAACATTTTACTATGTTAAATACAGAAGGAAAAATTAAGTACTGTCCTGGTTGTGTGCAAATTACATCTGTGGTTACACCTCCTATCTCATCTTTGGTCTGGTATTTTGCCTGGGCGTTGTTGGGATTCTTCTGTTTTGGAATATGTTTTGCTCTGGATTAAAATGTTTTATGACTATTTTAGAGGAACAAACTACTTGGTATGCTTCGGGAATTTCTACCATCACCTTTAGTTATACTAGATCTTTGTGACTACATCAATGTAGTTAGTGCTGAAGGACGGTTGAAATAAATGTTGTGGATACAAATGTGAAACAAGAGATCAACATTGATGTGATGATTTAAAACCTCCCAAGCCTAAGTAATTTAGTTTTTTTTTTTTTTAATCTAGGGTTATTCTAGCTTCACGTAAGACTGATTCACAATAACATTTTCTTAAATGTGTTTCCAAACAGTCAAATAAAGCTACTCAAACATTTCACTTTCACTCTAATACATGTTTGTAGCAGTAGTAAATTTTACCTTTATTCGTTTTTTGCTTATTTTTACTTTTATTTTTTTTTTAAAATCTATCTGGTCTTCAAAGCAGAAAGCTGAGGGTATCCTGATGTCACTGTGAAATATTTTTGACAATCGGGGTATTGAGATGTTTGTATTAAAGACACAACAACAGGTTGTATTAAAGGCCAAACAATAAGGTGTTTGGCCTTTAATACAAACACCTATGTCTTCAGATTGCTGGTAAAAGACTGATTAAAGGAGATGCTGATGTGGAAAATTGAGACACCCAACAAACCCAATCATTCAAACACTTAAGATCTGGAAAAGCTGTTATCTCTGCCTCTATTGTGTGTGCGTTCTTGTTTACCCCATTGAATAATTGAAGAACAAAGACAAACTTGGTGCTCATAAACTGTAAGGGACAAGTGTACTCTGATTAAAACAGGATCTTGTCATAATTCATAATTATCTTCATTGGAGGGGCATGCAATTCTTAATTCCATCCAGCTTTTTCACTCATACCCAGGTTTGGTAAACTAGAAAATGATCTCTGAAGATTTTTCTTTTTGTCAATTTTAATTATACTTGCTCTGTAAAATGTCTTGTTATAACTGTTGAATTGATTTCCTGAGGTAAACTTTAGCTATTTTAATGAGACAAAAACAAGAAAATACATTTTAGGATACTTTTGTTTCTTTGAACATGATATTGTTGCTTGCTTTGTATATAAGTGTGTTGATGATTATTAAAACCCTCAACAAATTGAAACATTTTCTTTTAAGTGCTGCACTTTACTGAGCAAGTTTTAGAAATATTCCGATTAACTGATTAACAGATGTAATTATTTGAAAACTGGTCAGATAAATAAGTCAGTGACCCTTTTCATGTCAATGTTTCTAATCCTGCTTAGACAATGTAGTAGTATCGATTTATCCTACAGGGGGCGCACTTTCTCTGTTTTCCTCATGTGGTAAATTAAGTGATTCTCTTGACTTATTTTTTTATACCAGCTAAATCAATGAGCAGACTGTGAGCTACAGTGTGCACAGGCCTTTAAATATTTCCAGAACAGCAGAGACTTGAAAGACAAAGTACCATTCAGTCACATTTATAACCAGTCTTAAAACTTGAAAGGTGTTTTTACACGAGGGAGAAATGTATATATTCTGATTTTATTTATTTTACTTGTTTGTCATACTTTAGTGTTTCAAAACATCAAGCCAATTGGTCATGATATCACAAGTGAACACAAAATGTAGTTTTAAATGAAGATGTCGATTATTATGTGGCTGAATTACAATTTTGCATACATACGTGGGCCAGTATTCCTACATAGCACCGTAAAATACTTCATGCCAGTGATTATAAGCGGTTGATTTCAGTTGTTGCTGCTAAGCGTGGCCCAACCAGTTGTTCAGTTTACAGGGCAATCACTTTTTCAGACTGGGCCTTATATGTCTAGATTTTCCCTTTATAATATATGTCTTTGACTAATATTTAAATTGGTTAAGTTTAAAACCGTTAAGTGTGACAAAAATAGGAAATGAGGAAGGAGACAAAACACTTTCACACTGCTTTATATATGTTAAACTTTTGATGATGTAACATGGTGTGGAAAATGAATAATTGGTAATGGACCAACTCCATTGAATAAAGTCTCATTATTGAAAGGCTGGATGGGCAAATCAACCTTCAAATACTTCAAGTGAATATAGGAAAAGATTTCATCATTGCTTCTGGTAATATGCCCAATAACTTTTGTAATTAAAAATTGAATCAGAAAAAAAAAATTACAATTTCAGAAGCGATGGCTGAAAGGACATTGATGGTGCAACATTTGGAGAATCTTCTAAAAGGTTTCCCTAAAGATTATTTCCAACTTTCTCAAAGTAACCTTTATAGAACCTCCAGGAAACATTCAATAAATGTTTCCTGCAGGTTATTTACAATACTCACAATGCAACCTTTGGAGAATGCAAAAACAGGAGCGGCCATTTCAAGAATGGTATAGGTGATTGATGGAGATAGACTATTATTATACCTTTTATTTTTTATTTTTACCCTACCATCTTAAAGGTGCTGACTTCTGGAAACTTTCAGAGGATGTTTTATAAATTGTCTATGGTGTGCATCTCCCACTGGCATGGAATAACTTAGAAAACCTCCAGGTTTTACCTGGTGTGACCTCCTTACACCTTAATATATTTTTAATGAACATTTATAGAACCTTCAGGGAATGTTCCCCAAAGGTTCTATGAGATCTAAAAGCCACATTCAGTGAAAATGAATACAATCACCACAAGCAGAATGTATGCTGTTAAACATGTTTTTCTTTCTAATATCTGTCAACCTTAAGAGATCTTTTGCTTGAGATGGTTCAACAAGATATAGGAATGGCCGATGCAGCAAATATTGACACATAGTTCATAACATATATCTTTCATGCTTTCACAGCTAAAACATCCTCCTCAGCTATATAAAACTAGCATTTTCATTTCAACTTTGGTTTTCAGCATTGTTTTCTCAGTTACTGTGTGAGGGTGGGGAGTTACTAATCTCCTTTAACTACCATCTTCAAAAGAACAACTCAGTTTAAATATCCCAGGCCAATTATACTCATTTAATTTGTGGACTGTAATTACTTTAATCAGTCAGTGTCTACATGTGCGCCCATTTACACACACAGCAGTCACGTCTGCGTGGATATGTATGTGGGCTGCATTCTGAGCAGCTAGTGAGTCATTGGATTTTGCAGATCAATGGCTGCCAGTCGATAGACGGCTGAGTGCTTTGCAACGACCACCCTGTCCAAACACTACTCGTTTTGTCAAGCAGCCAGGAAGGAGGTCACATAACAAATTTCCATGGACAGCTCCCCTGCTTTCCATTTTCTCTATCATAAAATTGCCTCACAGTCCACCCGTACACACAAAAGCAGGCATACATGCACGGAGGATAAGCCGATGTATTCAGCCCGTGGTGGAGTTCTGAATCAGAGCAGGACTTTTTACACCGAGGCAGCCTAACGAAGACAACAGAGACAGCCAGTACAAAAAGGAGAAAAGAGGATTTGAAAGAAAGGAGAGGCTCGACAAGATAAAAGCTGACGAGAGTGAGGAGAGAAAAGAAGGAAACCAGGAACAAAAGAGAACATAAGATGCCCATTTTCACTGAGAGGGATTTAGAGCACGGTCAAAAACAGAAGCTTTGTCTATAACTGTGAGAGGTCATTGCTGGGCTGAAAAGTGGAGTAAAGGAAGCAACTTTAGCTGCACTTGTTTTATAGTAGCTCTAGAAAACTGCGTGGGCGTGCACATTTCTGCTCAAGTGCGTTTTGTTTCCAGCAGAATAGAATCATTGCCATATAAAATCTTCCAGAAGCCGCGACAATAAGCAGCAAAAATAACACTTAAGTGGCAAACATGTTGCACTCATGCATGTATGTTTCATAAAGGCAATAGGAAGAAGCAACTTTTCCTGATTTATGGATGAATGACATTAAGCCAGCTGAAATATTCATGAGAACTGGGAAGCAAAGGTGCAGTTTCACTTGATTATTTTTGTACATATTGTGTTATTTATGTGTAAAGCTGTAAATTTAAGAATGTTCAACTACAAGAGCTGCTTCACTTGGCTGTTCAGTGGGATTGGGGTTAGCACTCTTGCCTTGTAGGAAGAAGATCTTTCTGAATGGAGTTTGCATGTCATCCCTGTGTCTGTGTGGGTTCCCTCTGGCTACACCAGCTTCTTCTCAAAATATAACTGTTAGATTAGTTTGGCTCCACTTTACCCTTAGGTTTAAATGTTGGAGTGCAGGGTTGTTTGTAGATGCACTGGAGAGACCTGCACACCTACCTCTCACCTAATAACCGCAAGACATGGCTGTGTTTGACTATGAGTAGGATGTTCCTATTTCAAATCAATTGTCTAAAACTGCATTCCTCAAGGGCCAGAGTCCTGCAACATTTAGATGTGTCCCTTATTATTCATATTTCAATCACATGGTCAAACTGCCTCACTGGCATAAAACAAGCTCTATAGAGTTCTGCTAATGGGTTTGTATTGGAGCTAGGTGTGCTAAAGCAGAAATATCTAGAGGTTGCAGATCTCTGGCCCTTGAGAAATGCAATTTGAGATTTCTGTTCAGTTGCCCCAACAAGGTCCTGGGCCAAACTTCTAACTGAGAGTTTCCTTCCACAGTCAAAAAACTTTGAAAATAAGAGTGTTGGAATGATAAACTGCTTTTTTAGTTTAATGCTGGAATGATAAACTGCTTTTTTAGTTTAGTGCTAGATTAGCAGAATGTACACCTTCATATTAAAATGAGAATGAAGTTTAATGATTCTATAGCTCTTTACTTATTTCAAGAATTGTAGCTTTTAACTCTTAGTTCTTACACATGTTAATTAGACAGAAGGCTAAAAAAGCAGGCCTTTACAAGACGACATAAGAAAGCCAAATCATTTGTATAAAAATTTCAGGAGAAAGCTAATATGTTTAAGATTTAGGCCTTTACATTTTTATAAAGTCACTGTGTTGTGTTCATTAGTTCTAATCTCATATTACATTTTTAAAATGCATTTTCTTCCCTCTCAAGCACGAATGACCTCCAAAGGTTGTGCTACAGTAAAAAAAAAAAAAAAAATCACTAATTTGTTTTAGAAAAATGAATACCCTGCTGCCTCCTTGCTGTATTCCACAAGCATCACCAGTGTTGTGTATTTGTTGGAGTCCTTTGTCTTTCCCTTTCCTTTTGTGTGACAGCTATGAAAATGTGTGTTTGTGTTAGTTTAAATCTGTTGCTTCAGAGTAAGAGCAGAGGCGGTGAATATGTGTGTGCTGGTTGTCACAGCAATCATAGTGGAGCATGTGATGGTGTCCAAAGAGATTAAGGTAGATCAAGGTTAAAATGTGTTATGTGTAAGAACAAAGGTTTCCTTCAGTGTCCACACTTCTCAACTCATCATCTGCTCAAGAGTCAGAAGAGAGTGTGAAGCCTCACACCCAACCTTTGTGTTCGGACAAAATAATAAAACATCTTGAAAATCTATTTTATTAATTTTAATTAAATGTAGGTGTGCCTCATTAAGATTTTCTCAACAAGTTTATTTAATTGAATTGACAACAACAAAATAAAAATATATTTATTTTTCCAAAACTCACACTGCAAGCAACTTGGGTTTTCTGCCTGTCTAATCTTCTACCATACTTCAGGACTTTGGTTTCTACGTGAAATACATTGTGTGTGTGTGTTAAGTCATATTACAATGTTTACATAGAATTTCTGGAGAACTCTGTTTTTATAAGCTTTTATTCATAACAGTTACTCTGTTACTAATGTGTTTCAGTTTTTGGCTCAAATTACTGAAATAAATCAACTGTTAAATTATAGACTAACATGCAGCTGTATGTTTTCCAATTAAAAGAAAACAAGATGTTTTACTTTGTATATACCATCTTTATCTGCAGCCACACTCTACAGTGAAACATTGGGGTTTGCATGTATATGTAAATGTCTCCATTGCAGGTTTCAGTCCAGTACTCACAAATAACCTTCTCTAAGATGTTTGTGGCACAGAGTCATGGACGTTCCAGTCTATTGCATTTGTTTATATTCACTGTGTGAGTATCATGTATCATGTACAGTATCATGTACAGTATTCACTGTGTAAGGTCATGTCGCCAAAAGGTGGAATGTTACAGTTCTGCAGGCATGCTTCTCATGTGCAATGAAGCACAATCTAGTTTGTTGTTATTGCTGACATGATTAACGGAAACCTTTTTGTGGACCTCTGAAAAGACTAGCTTTACAGAAGCAAACACAAAAACACAAAGCCTGATTGTCGTTCAAGATTTTTGCCTGTTCATGTCAGCTATTTAACAAAATACTTACAGGGGGAATAGCTGTAGGACATTGTCCTACCTCGTATCTGGACAGAACAACACACCTGAAATCTCATCCCTTCTCACATCCTATTCACCTGCAACATGCTGATTAAATATTGAAATTCGCAACTGGCTTATCAAATACGTAAGCTTACCTCGGGACATAGAAGTATGCGTATTATCTGATCAGAGACAAGATCTCAAGTTCTTTTTCTCCCCTTTTGCAGCTATTGTGCTATATTATTGTTTGCTTTTTTTTCATCATAGTTCTTAGCTTTTAGTGAAAGATAATAAATATTTTAATTCTTTTGACTGGGCTGTTGTTACAACAATTACACATGGGAGTTATTGGAGGCAAAATTAGACTTGTTTACTGCAATAAAAGCCACTTATTTTTCAACTTCTTACACAAGAAATCAACAAATCAAAACGTGTGGACAATTTTTATTGTAAGTGCTTTTATTGATGGATTGTGGCTCAATGGGAAGAGTAGGGGTAGTTGTTGGTTTGATTCCAACTTCTACTTTCCACAATGGGTTTATGGGAAGATCCTTAACCTTAAGTTACCCTCGATCTGCATATCAGTGTACTATATGCACAACTGTGAGTGTGACTGGATGATTGTGGCTCTAGTGAAAAACACTTTGAGTTGTTGTATGACTAGAAAAGAGATGTATAAATCAGATCAATTTATTTACCATTTATTTATAAAGATGGCTCATTCAAATGCTGTTCATGACTAACCTCTTTATTAAATCAAATCCTGCATCCATTATGCATTTAGCCCTGCATGAGTTCTGTTGGATTTACATTGTCTGATATATGTAATGATTACAGTGAGTCGAATTTATATTCAAAAAGCTAACAATTTGTTAAATCACATAAAAAGTAAATAATAATAATTTTGATTTGAAATCACACTTCCAAGACTTCAAGAGGTATTCAGACATTTTTAAATATTGACAAATTTTAATGCCCGACAGTTTTCCAACAGAGTGAAGCTGTTTGTTCATGCCAGATGTTAAAAGTTCACGTGTTTCCACCAGAAGCAACAAACCATTGGCTGCCGTGCCAACACATTTACATCTGGCTTTATACCTACATAGTTTTCTCTGTGACATCTTTGTTAAAGTGAACTAGCAGTTCCCCAACATAGCAGGACAGCCAAGAAATGCGGGTTTTTGCCTGTCGCTGCATGCATTAATTATGGATTCCATGCAAAATAGATTAGATCTGCAACTTCATTTAGTGGCCAAGAAGTTCATGGCTCACATGGCGGTGAACCCAATTCCTGTCCACCCAAATGGAGCCCACCCTAACTTAGAAATGAAAAATGAGCCCATTTATGACATTATGGCCTTATTTTAATGGTCTGAGTTGGAGGATATTACATTCCTTATCTGTGACTTAGTGGTCATTTAATATCTGATGAAAACTATGGAATATGCTGCCTTTAATTATTACTCATGCATTATAAGCTATCGTGTTTGGAACAGCCTTTGTGTTTATTTTTGCATGCCTTACATAATTTTTCTCAATGTAACTTACTCTAGCAACATGGACAGGAAAGTTGTTGTCTTCTTTTGTTTGCTGCGGGACATGCTCGACTTTGAAAATTCATCAGACCGTTTGTATGTTGTCTCCAATTGTTTTTCAGTTTTGGATGCTTGTATGACAACGCTGACCTCCATTTGTTTTCCTTGATGAAAACTTGCAGAGAGTCTCGTCTTTGGGTTTCTTCACGGTCACTTGACAGAAAGGATCTTGCAGTATGCATCATGAATGAGGCACATAGAGAGGAAACGGGTTTCCGTCTGTAATAGGATTTGATGGATTCGGTGCTGTCATTTTTGCTGGCTGCAAATTTTGACTGTAGGTACAAAACTACGTCTCAGAGCTGACACAAATTCACAGGCAGCATTTTCATATTTAATCATATTCATGCATTTTACAGTAGGATAGACCAAAGTTTCTTCTGTAGTTTGAGAATATCCAAAACCACCTTAGTTTGTGTGGCATCTGTACAGTGTCTTGCAAAAGTATTCATACTCCTTAAAGTTCCTCGCATTTTGTGACAGTCACTAACTTCAATGTACTATTTGTTGTGATAGATCAATACAAAGCACTGAATAGCTATGAAGTGGAAAGATAAAAGAGTACCAGGTTTCTGAAGTTTACTACAAAGGAAATTCTGAAAAACCTGATGTGCATATGTATTCAGATCCCTTGAGTCAATACTTTGTAGAATAATCTTTTGTTATGATTACAGCTGCAAGTACCTGCTTCTGTGAAGTTATTAGACATTTCAACTTTGCTTTCAACAAATACTTTCTTCTTGCTATTCTTCTGTTACCCAGTTTGTATGGTTTATGACTATCAGTGTTTCTGGTCAACAGATTGTCCTGCCTCATTTGTGTACATCTGAAGCTGCTCCAGAGCTACCATAGGACTCCTAGAAGCTTGTCTGGCTCTCCTTTCCTGGCCTGTCTGTTCAGTTGGACAGCATATCTTAGTGGGTATATAGTTGTGCAATTAATTTTCTGGTTTCAGGTGATCATCTGCTTAATTATTTTTGGGGAATTAGAGTGACTAATTATGCATTAAAGTATTTTTTTTCCCATATTATTACTGACATCTCAATTTTCTTCCACATCACAACTATGTATGACTTTCTCTGCGATATAAAATGTGGATCAAACACACTGATGCTTGTGGTTGTGAAAAATATTTTTGCAAGGCACTGTTTATTTTTAGCTGGAAAGTCTGTATGTAGAGATGTTTAGCAGGCTTTTAATTTGAGGATTCTTATCTGTTTTTTTTTTTTGTGGAAAGAGTACTGTACTATGCAGCCTGCTATCAACTCTCTTTGCCCCTAATGGGTAGTGCTTATTGCCCAGCTGATGAACAATCTATGGTAAAAGAATGTTTAAGCTTCAGCAAGGATCTTTTCATGCAGCAGTCTATTGCTTTACATGGCCTTCTCAGTTATTTTTAAGCATTGTTTTTTGCTGATTGTTTCTTCTCTTTTTCAAAGTGAACCTCTGACAGTCTCTGTCTTTGTTTTCTTCCCTTTCCAGTAAGGTGATGTTTATAAATTCTCTTTTCTGTTCAGACCAGACATACTGAGTACAAACACACATGAGAACGGCTATTATGGAGTACTTGCAAAAGGTTCTCATAAGTCTCTAACCTTTTCATTCTTTAGCTTTTAAAGATGAGGTTTTATCTAACTAATGAATAGGTATTTTATCCCTCGCTTGTTTGTATAGAAACATGTGAAAATATATCATGTTCTTTGAAATACTAAGCCTTAGTCTTACATTCACATTGTTAAGATATCTCTCACATAAATAGACACAGTGATGTTAACCATCATGAATATTTGATGAAGCAATATAATGTAAGAGATTCATCTTTCTGTTCTCAGACCAGAAAGATGAGAACATTATAACCAGCGGCTTGACTTAACTCAGCTCTAGCATCTCGCAGAACATATCATTAAACAGCTGTTGAATCTAGATTACGCTTTAAATTAGAGAAATATCATTAGCTTCCCTCTGTTTTCTAATTTTGGTTCCATTTTAATAATCTATGTGTGAAAGGAGCATTTAAAGTAATTAGCTCACATAGGAAATATATCCTAGAAATTGCTATCCAGCCGTTCAGTTCACATGGGTCTGTGGCTTCATTTCTGAGGGAAATGGGAAGACATCGGGAGTCAAAGTTTAATGAGACAGCCATAAAGGTGAAATTCCATTTGGCTCTTTTTGACACGTGTGTCGGATCATTTGTGCAGAAAATCTAAATATGGAAATTACAGTTAACTTTGAATTCCATCGTCTATAACTTACAGTATGATCTCTTGATTATTCTTGTACTTACCACTTGCCATTTTTGGTGATAGAAAGTAATAAAATAGTTAGAAAATGTCACATATTTTAAATAGATTTAAAGGAATTTGAGAAACATTTTTCTTTTATTCTTCTGCATGACTATCTATCTCTTAGATTTCTACATTCGTCCTTCAAACACATACCAATAATAGAACACTTTCATATGTAAATAGTATTACCAGGTGTTTAAAGGAAAAATACAGAAACCTTAGAGACAAAGATAGGCATAGAATCATTCAGGATCAATGACTAAAAGAGACCCAAGAACTGATAAATTGCAGATTTTGCTATGAGTCACAAAGCTGCTTTGGATATGTAGGACAAAGGACAAATTTTAACCCAGACTAAAAGCGTAATAAAACTGTGAAGCAATTTAATTGAATTTAGGGAATGAATAATCATGCCTGAAATTCAAATAAAGGTAGCAATAATAATTATAAACATTCAGTTTAAAAAAAAATCAAGACAACTAGCTAGATAATGACAACCAGTCATAAGTAATGTATAACTGGATTTTTAAATGAGATAAAATGAGCAATCAAAGTCATGAAAAATTCATTTACATTAAATAAATAACAGAAGTCATAACAGAACAGCAAAATGTACACTTTTTTAAATCATTTTTATTGTGCAATGATTGAGAACAATTGCTGACTTTTTTTGCTTGATCAATGAAGGTAATTTAGGCAAAGCACTTTGATCCTTCCAATGTGGTTCACTGCAAACTGTCCACTTGCAATCTATCTTGGATAAAGGCAGGGCTGCTCAACCCAATGTATATTGTGTAAAATTACCTGGTGTCTGTATTTTGAACATCGCTTAGTAATTTCTTTTTTGACCCGACTGCATCTCCTTCTGAGCATGTAATGTTTAGAATACTGGATCTGAATTTAAAACAGCGCCATCTGCGTCTGACTTCTCTTTCTCCTCGGGGGATAATTTAGACTATAAAGTTACAACATCTAAAACTGAATGCATCATCTTTACAAAGGAGGCTGGACTAGTTGGGGATTCAGAAAACTTCTCTTTGTATGAAAACATACATTGTTGAGAATCAATAGTGGTTGTAAAAGAGTGCATTTTTATTACAGCATTTCTCTATTCACCTTGCATGGGTCAGTAGACCAGCCTTACTGTACTATTGCAGATTGTATCTTGGTACAAGTACAATAAAGATTTATCTTATCCCTTTCATGCATAGTGGTCACTAGAGTCTACAGATATCTAAAAGCCATTTTCTTGTGGTTCCTGTGTATTTTTATGTTATAAATGCACACAGACCACTGAAGTGGATACTAATGCATCATAAAATAGACTATTAACTACTGGCCATCAGCTTCAAATGCAAGAAATTATTTTTGTTAAATGAAATATGGCCAACAGACAATAAAGCATGCCAACCAACCCTGTCCCTCCTTCTACTGTAGAAGACTCCGGCAGGTAAAAAAAAAAATAAAATAAATTGTGACATCAAATACCCCCTAAAATACTGCTGATGTATTTTTCAAATAGCAATGTTGTATTCGGAGATAATTACAATTGATTGCCTAAATAAAATGAAAAAACATTTTTACAGAATTTTTTTCTACCGTTTTTATGCTTTAAGAAAATTAAAAAAACCTGAAAAAAAAAATCCTGACACAAAGGATTATAATTCATGCATGAAAGGGTTATTTTATCTTGAACATATTTTTCAAGCAATGGAAGCATATAAAAATAGCACTTTGCTTTTTTGTTTATGTCAAAGAATAAACAAAAAAACAGATCCATAAACTACCCATCCACTCAACTGAGCACGGAAAAATATCATCAAAAGATCTGTCCCTCATATTCCCAGAGTAAAAGAAAATAGTGTATTTCAAAACAAAGTTTTTAAAGCCCTCCGTACATTAATATGTATATTCTCAACTAATGCCTGTTAATGCATATTTAAAACATAGTAAGATTATATTGATAGTACTTTGCCATCTTCAATTGATGAGAGTTTTGTCCAGTTAAGCTTATTTAACAATTTTCATTCAAAATGCCTAAATATGTGCTACATTCTATTTAACACGCTATTGATTTAATTTATTTTAATTTAGAGCTGCACAGCAGCAGCAAGCCTTACAGCAAGAAGATCCTGGGTTTGAATCCCAGCCCAGTGTCTTTCTGCTTGGAGTTTGCTCGTACTCCTTGCTTTTACATCTATGGGTTCTCTCCGGGCACACTCTGGCCTCCTGCCACAGCCCAAAAGCAGGTTACTAGATCTCTCTAAATTCTCGTTAGCTGTGAGTGTGTGCATGGTTTGTCCCGTCTGTCTTTGTGTTCCCTTGTGATGGACTGTTGCCTCTCATCTGTTGTCTGCAGAAGATAGGTGACCTATATATTTGGTGACCCAACAAGAGATAATTATGTTGGATAATGAATGGATGGATGGATGATTTAATGTAGAAACTTTGAAAGCAGTACATAATTATAAATTAATTTAGGCTTTAAAGGTTTAACAAAAAAATTCAAACTTGGATGCAGTTACATTCTGCTTGATCTTCTTTATAAAAGAAAAAAAGTGTTCTATTTTTATTGTGGGTGCTGACTGTACCTCTGTTTACTCAGCAAAATTTCTGACTGCCCCCCACTTGCTTCAGCATGATCCTAAGTCTTGCCTGCAGTGCAGCAGCCTCGAGGAGCCAAGATTCAAAAGTGCATCTTCCCAAATATTTGCTGACAGATCTTCTTCACAGAAATCATTTACAGTTGAACCCAGATGTTTACATGTACAATTTAATAAGGCACACACCACTCCCCACCCCCAGGGACTGAGGTTAATTCACATCAAACTTATCTTGTTTTAAGTCAGTTAGAATTACCAAAATTATTTCTCTTTTATAAATGCAACAATGATGAATGGATGTATTTTAGGGCTACACCTGGAAGACACTGCTTTCTTGTTCTTGGGAACCATTTCCAGATGCATGTGTCCAAACAGTTCTACATAAGTACATAAGGAGATGCGTTCTGCGTCCCAGAGATGAATGTGTTTTGGTTTGAAATATGCAAATTGACCCCAGAACAAAATCTTTGTAAAGTCTGGCTTTAGCTGTTAAGTCGGTGTCATTATCCGCAGTGAAGTGCATCCCGAATCAACATCGGCTGAAAGGCCACTCCAGTGAGGAGGAAGACATTACTTTAAAAGAATCATAAACATCAGTTCAAAGACAATGCCATTAAATGTTGAGGATATGCATTTTTTTCTATGCAAAGTTTATATACCAGACCGTTATCAGATAAAAAAGGGATCTGGCTGTACTTTTCATTAATATGAATGGTCACCCCTAAATGCTTACTAAATGTACTGAAACTTGGAAAAACTGCAGCCGCACACAGAGAAACATTTTAATTTATAGAGAGATTTCTGGAGAAGATCTGACCTGGTTTAAGTATTAAATTTAAAAGAGCACTCATATTTAAGTTTGCACATTTTAACAAATAGTTTAGTAAATCTGCTCATTAATTTACCAACTAAATTTTTTAATTCTTTATTGTTTTGTAGGATTTTATGTAAATCTACTTTATGAGTGTTGGGCAGTCTTCTAAAACCATGTGAATTTTTTTCATTTTCGCATGCTTTGTTCTTTAAACCTAGTGTGTTTTTGTACGCTTGTTATTATTTTTTATGAACATGCGTGTATTGGAGGGAATGATGGGCTTTCAATAAGAGCGCATGTTGGCTCTTCATATATGATCATTTACTAGAGAAATGAAAAAAAAACAAAAAAAAACAATAAGTGAGCTCTTTTGGCAGCCAGGTTGGACCACAAACAAATCAAAGCAAGGACAGCTGCCAGAAGCATCCATCACTCCCCAGAGAGACCCTGAACACTGGCCTGCTGTTTGTTGCAGCTCTATTTTCTTGAATGTTTCTTTTTATGGAGCTTTTCTACACTTTTGACCTTCTAATCCACAGGGACAGACGTGCTTCAAACAGCAGAACATGCTGATTGGATTTTACACTTATATGACGCTTTTGTTAACACTCATTTGTGTTACTTCAAGCACAAATAAATCATCACATAAATTATCAGTGCTCACGATCCGTCCTGTAACAGTACATCTTCAACTGATAAGAAGTTTCTCTTCTCAACAAGCATCAAATTTACTACTGTAATGTTTTTAGAACTCTGCTTAAGTAAACACAGCAGGGAGTGTGGAGCTGCTGCATAAATTGTCTCTAATTTGACAAATTAGACTTGATGCAATGTTTCCCACACAGAGAAATTTAAAAAGGAGGCTCATGCACTACCACAACACAACGGATGGAGGAGGATCGTTAAAGTGAAGCAACAGGGTTTCATTGACACTCCAAAAGGCTTTACTTCCTATAGCACCGACTGTAGTTCTCTGGTAGCAACAGATGGCTTATCAATTCCAAGGCCAGCGCCTTGGAATTATTTGTAGTTCAGTGATACCTTCAGCAATAAATTCCCTGACACAAAGAAAGAGGAGCACACCATTAGAATATGCACTAGTGAACACATCCCTTCCACACTCTACACCATCATCTCAATCAAACGTTCTTACCTCACAAACTGGGACTTTACCCTGCTAGACACATGAGAACACAAATATTTTGGAACAGAGAAGCTCCAGCTCCCCCTCCTTCCAAGTGATGAGAGTGCCTTATTTCATTTGATACGAGACGACAGCAGGAAACTCCTCCAGGCTGCAAAACACGGACATCAATTTCAGGCACTGTGGGTTTACACGGGCAGCGCTCTCAACGCGCAGAGACAAAGGCACACTGATTATCGCCGGGTATAAATATTAGATGGGAAAATATTAAAGGTTGCAGGTGAGGCAGGATTTCTATAAATTTTTTAGGAGGGCATTTAGGCCAAGGACGAGTATTCTTGGGCTGCGAAACATCCTTCCACAGTGCCTTTGCAGAAGTATTCTATTCCCTTGAATTTGTTTTAGATACAACACAAATGTTTATGCATTTTATGGAAATTTTATGTGATGGAACAAGTAGAACTTAATTATAAAGAAGAAAAACTTACATATGGACTTCACAAACCATACAAATAAAATCTGGAAAGTGAAATCTTTACTGTGATACTCCTTAATAAAATTGGCCAACCAACTTTTTTTGTAAACTTTCTAGATAAATGATCAGATTATTTCTAAACGGAGTGTGGAATTTAACCTCAGCATAGCACCAGCTGTTATGTGAAGGCCTGAGAAAACATTGGTGACCAAGAATTAAAAAGGGAGGGGAAACATATCACTGAAGACCTGAGATGAGGTGAAATTTGACTATCCAACAAAGTTGCAAACTTGAACACTAACAGAGCAACAGTGGACTTGCTTTGATCAAAGCACATGCATGTATTAACCTAAGTCAAATTAGGAATGGCTAACAAGACTTGAAAATGTGTGTTTATGTTCTCCATCCAGTCTGACTGGGATTCAGCAATTGTGCGAAGAAAGTAGTGCAATTACCGCCGTTGTATTTTCTAAGCTGCAAGAGAAGTACCCCAAAAGACTTGTCGAGGTAACTGCAGTGAAAAGCTGCTTCAACAAAGTATTGACTCCTAGGGAGGTTGGATACAAAAGCATGCTACTCATTACATACATTTTACAAAAAGAAACAAACAACAACAAAAAAACAATAATTAGAAAATTATGTATCATGTTCACTCCCCTGCACAATTATTCACTAATTTTTTTTGGGCTGTCTTAATAATCCATAAAAATAAATGAGATTTTTTGTTTGTTTTTGTGTATTGAAAAGAGAAAGAAATGAAAAGGATTTGAATGCTTCTGAGAGATATAAGCAGGCCCACTGCATACGGTTAGGTTAGATGCTTACAATATTTTTTAGCCAATCAAAACCTCATTCTAAATAATTCCAGATCTTTACCTGATTTCAAACCTTAAAAGATAGCTGTTCCTAAGTAAATTAACTATGCACAGGAAAAATACATTCCTCAAATTAAAAAATTAATTTGTCAATTTACATGACTACAACTATAAAATACAGTCTTGTGGCTTGCGGTCTAATGAACAGTTTCCACATTGTTTGTTCGTCATTTTTCAGCTTCTAACCTTTGCCCAAACCAGTCCTCAGGGAATGACCAATTACAGAGCTTTTATTTTCACCCTACACCAACCCAGACGTGTTTATGGCTCCTCGCTGTGCTTGGATGAATGTTTGCACTGATGCCATGAGTAAATCAGTGCTTGCTGCTCAACTCTGTGATGTCTATGACACCACTTTTTTAGATACAAGCTGTCTACTTCAAGAGAATGAGAAAAGATAAACAATATCTCATGTTTTTGTTTATGTTTTCATTTCTTGTTTCTTACACACTTTTTCTACTCTTTTCTCACAAATGTTTTAAAGTCATGGCTCACTTTCCTCATCTTTACTTACCATTAGGTCCCCTATTCTCCACCTGACACCCAATGACCTTTTCTCTCTAGTTTATGTCCTGTCTTCCCTCCATGAAGTTGTGATAAATACCAATGACTATTGCTGCAGTTTTTCACAGTTTTCACAGTCACCTGTGATTGTCATTTATGTTTCTTATAAATTTTTCTTTTTTCAGTGTGGATTCATATATATATATATATATCATAATTGGGTGCATCAATTTATTGTAAATATCCCACACTAATATTCCTTAAATGTCCCTTTGCAAATACAGAAAATTGGCTACACTTTCTGTAACCAACAGGAAGCTCCTGTTGTAATTCTACCTGAATATTTTAACCTATCTTTTCAGCAGAACTGGTTGACTTGATTTGAACTTGTTGACCTCCTGGAACAGATAAACCTTTCAGCATAGTCGATATTCCAAGCATTTTTATTATGTAGAAAGACAGCTGTTCCTCATGCTAAATTCTGGATTCTAGTCTATCTGCATCTTAAATCATTTTCAAATTTATTTGGTGTCTATATCCTGTTGGAAGTCCCACCTCTATACAAGTGTTAGCCACCGAACCAAGCCACCAACACTTAAATGGTAGAAAATTGGTGAGGATGTTCAAAAACAACTTGTGAAACATCAGCCATTTTGAACTGAGAGATAAAATACTAGTCATTGTTCAAAGTTAAGTTTTTTGAGTTTCATCATGGACTTAGAGGGTTCCACCATGAAAGAAATGTCTGCTCCAAGAGCAGTTTGCAGCTACTCACATGGCAAGCCAAATGTCTTCTAGAGAAAAGTTTTACCATCAGATAAAAAAAAGAGCTTTGTGATCACAATGAAGTTTTAGAGGAGTCCATGTGAAGCTTTCCAGCATAGACACAACTAACAAGCACAGTGGTAGCAGACTCATGCTATGGAAACAAAGTTACCCAGAACAATGATAGTGAAAGATTTTCTCCTAGTCCGACTACTTAATCTCAACTGAAGAGGAAACTAGTTAAAACTTGGAGACTTTTGAGAGTTGCAATCAGACAACTGGGCTGAGACTGAAATTCTGAGCCCAGTGGAATTACCTGAAGACTGTGTGATATGTTACTGAAATCGCAGTACATTTATAACATACTTTAAGTGTTAGATTAAATGAGAATGTTGATGATATTATCCCATAAACATTTGTCCTTTCTACATCTCACAAATTACAGCAAAACGTTCAGCAAATTAAAATAAATTGTACAGAAAATCATTATTGTATGGGTGTCTATTTATCTTACTTGACCTGTATTTATTGAATATGTTTATAAAAGAGCAAGAATTTTAAATGTGACAGCTGTTTATTGGATTTTTTTTGTGAACTGTTAGTTCTGTTATTTGGGTGCCTTCTTTGTGTTGGATGCTGGTAGTATTAAACCACTACCAGCTTTAATGCCTCCCTTTGCAGAACACAGTGACCCTTGTGAAAGTGACAACTTGATCACTTCTACAGCTTTATTGCCTCAAAGTAATAATCTGCAGATGTTCTCTATCCCAGTAAGATGACTCTACGTTTATATTATATGTGCCTGCTGTCATAGACCCACATAAGCTATCTGAACCCTGTTGCCATTTGTGGGGTCACACAGGATATCACAATTTATTTAATGTTGCCTTGTATCAGGATTAGTGGTTTCATCTGAGGTCCTACCCAACAAATGTGATTACAGGTGCCAAAAGAAACTGGTAACCAATCACAACATCCTCAGGTCTAATATGATAAGTGTAGTTCCCATTGTAGTGCACAGTTGTAATGTTTGTTTATAACTGTGGATTGATTTGTTTTTTGGGAAATGCAAGTGCAGCTTTTAAAACATAAAGCTTGTGAAAATAAAATCAACAATTTTTGTCACTCATTTCAGAAACATGAATCTAATATATAGATTCATTAGCACATAGATTTTTCAACCATCTTATCCTTATAACCTCTGATATTAGTATAATTCGTGATTCTCATTTAGGCTCTTCACTTAATGAAATTGTCTGACATTTTATGTGTTAAAATGCATGACTTTAAGTGTGGGTGATGTTGGTTTTGTCTTTATGGTCCTTTGTTTCTGTGTGCCTGTCTTCTGTTTTCTTGGAAGCACTTTGTGACAAGTGCTTTATAAACAGCTTTAACTTGATTCGACTGTTCTGTCATGCAATATCATAATGGGATTACAGCATCTCTTTAAAACACAAGTACATTATGAACTGATGTCAGGAAGATGGGCAGTGAGAGAGAGGTTTTCTGACAGCATTATGCTATGCAAATGTATTTTTGAATATTTATTACTTTATGCGAAGGGGTATAAAGGATGAATGTGAATTTACTTGTATTTTTACTGTGATATATTTAATTCAACCATGTACACAGATGCAGTTACAAATATAGAATTACATGCACTTTATAAAAAAGATGCATTCCTCTTTTTCTCACCATCTAGCATTTAATCAGACTCATCAAATGTTTCTCTTTTTTGGTGAGTTAAGACTACCAACGTTTTTTGTGTTTACTAAATACCAGAATATGTTCTATGAATATAAAATATTTGAGGAGCTTTTTTATCAGACATTTTTTCAATACATAATGCACAAATATTTCCTCTGGAAGAAATAACACCATTCCAAGAATGCTTTTGTGCTGAAGCTTAAGCTCTCTGGTTGTGATTACAAATATGACTATAATTCAATTCAGTTTATTTACACGACACCAATTCACAGAACATGTTGTATCAAGGCACTTTGTAAAACATAGGAGATCCAAGTTATTAAAAGTAGGACATGGTTAATTGAACCTAATTTTACATAAAAGATTAAAACTTAATTGTATACATTCCAATTCGACATTAGCTGAGGAATAATGTAGTTCAGTTGATTTCACATAATGTTGTTTCTGCATGAAACGACAAGTATCTATTTTGTCGAGTGAAGCAGTCCCTCTTGCAGCATTAGCTCCTCAAAACACGGTGCTTTCCACATATAAGTCACTTTTTGTACTACAAACTAACCCATAAAAAAAGATTTTGTACAATTTCATATTGTACAAAATAAAAAAAAAGCCTTTATTGCTTGTTAAATGGTGTGTGTACACATCTGGTTTCAAATGCCTCTTTTCGTGGTTCTTGAAAGACATTTGACTGCACAGTTCTGAACCAGCGGCAGAAAAGACAATGGAGACTGGCTGATGCCAAAATAAAGAAACTAATCTTTGAGTGATTGAAGCAGTAAGAACTGTCTTTCTCTAAATTATAGTATGAATGGAAGCATTGATTTTTTTCTTAACCAAAGAGTCGAGTTGTTTGGGGAAGTTTTACTGCCATAAGTTGAGAGGACACATAGTTAATAAAAATGAATCCTAAAATTCTAACTGGAGCCTAAAGATTAATGATGCTGAGCTAAGTTAAAAACTAGGATTGCAAAGGAATTTTGAGGAACAAACATATCCATCTCTGATTTCTATTTGTGTGCTATGAATGTAGAAAGATGTCATATTTTCAATGCAGTTCATAATCAGTCTTACAGGTGTGCTATCACCTGGACTCAGTGGAAAACAAATCTGTGAGTTATCTGCATAATGTGTGATTAAAGACACAAGGAAGATCATGTTACATATATAACACTGACCCCAAAATGGATCCTTGAGGACCACCAATGTTTAAAGCGTTTGTAAAAACATGACCACAGAACAAAATGTTCCCATTTTTTTCAGAATAGGTTCAATTAAACACATAAGACATGTGTCACTTCAACAAATTCCAACATCATCTTGAGAGTTGCTCAACAGAAGAGCGTGATCCACCATATAGTGTAACTCTAAAATTCCAGAAAATAAAAAATGACAAGAAATTTAAACTATGTCTAAAGTCAGTGTTACAACATTATAGACTTTCAACAAATTTGATTCTACACTATGATGGGTCCTGAACAATGTTCACTTGTAACGTCAACAAAAACTGAAAGAAAAATAATTTTGGCCAGTTTTACTGCAGCAAAACATTTGGAGGTTTGATGCTAATATTAACAGAATACTGAATTGTCTTGATTCTCTGAGCCTTGGGCTGAACTGCATTAAAACTAGACTCTTCTCTGTTGTTGAAGTCATTGCATTAAACTGAGAAACACTTCTGAACTGTAAGTGAACATGGTTGCCTTCAAGCTCATCCATGCAATAACAAAACAGGATCCAGAAACAGTCTAGGGTCTGAACTCATTCAGAGAAAACTGATGTGCACTGGAGAACTGATTAATTCTCAAGTGAACCGTGGAAAAAGGGTTTTGGAAATCATTCTACATGCTTACTCTGGGAGAAGCCATTTAACTCTCCCAGATTATCCAATGCACTAACTGTATTGTAATAATAAAGGGTTGTATTAGTGCTTATGGGTCACTTGTACATATTTCATCGTTCCTTTATTTCTGTTTCCTATTGCTGTTTCAAACTAACAATACAACAAGCTACTTTCTGCACATACAGACCATATTTGAAGATATTTTCAGTGAAATTCTCTTTTCCATTAAAAACTTCTCATGCACCCCCATGTAAAAATGATGAGTGGCTCAGTTTTTTAATATGCAAGAATGAAAAACTGTTTAGCTCTAAAAGCAAATTCTGGAGCCTCATACTAAAGTACATAGTGCAATAAAGCATGCCACAAGATATCACTTTTAAAAATTAATATCCTAATAATAGTTTCAGTGAAATTTAAAAGTGAATATTTAGATGAATATAAATGTAATGCTATGCAGCACATGGGGTTTGCACTGAAGAATGAAAGATTCATGGATAGGTAACAAAAAAAGTGTTTAAGATATCAATGAATATTTTAGGAGAAGTAGGAGCTGCGGGAGTGACGCACAAACTGAGAAAGAGTTGGGCTGCTGAGAGACAGAGGGATAATTTAATAGATGGGCAGAGGGAACGTGTCGGAGGAGAGACAGAGAAGCTGAAGAGATATGAGGAGAATGGATGGTGGGGTGATCAGGAATAAGTAACGGAGTGAGGATGCAATGTTAATTTGATGAGATGGCTGAACAAGCAAACAGACAAAAGACTGCTGGGGGGGAAGCTTTTTAACCTGATAAACCTGACAAATAATAAATGACTGTCAAATTAGGAATATGTCTAATAAGCAAATCTTAAAATCTGAAGCAAATGGCAGACGCAAAGTTTAGACAGCTGAAGACTTGAAAGGGAAATTGGAAAAAAGAACTATTTGATGGAAAATTAAGGAAAAGAAAAATGAAGTTTAGCTTTCTGAGACAATATTGAAACCAAACAGTGCATATTGCTTCTTCAGTGAAATAAATAATATTTCTATTTGTTGTTATGCTGTGGAGACAGCGGTGGAGCCATTTAAGATGATGAACCGGACTCTTCCTTTAATACAGGAAACAACTGACCCAACCTCAGTTAACTTGGATTGCTTTTGTGCTCCACTGGTGATATGTTAGAGGTTAATTAGATACAACTGACGATATATGAGTTTAATTAGCCTTTAAATAGCAAATTGATAACAATTAAGTGTGCTAATGCACACAGACGTTATCTGTCCATCTGCTTGCTTATCTAACATTAAATTGTCAAAAAGTGAAGGATAGTATCAAAAAGCAAAGTAATTGCAGCAACAATTTCTACTTTCAATAACAAAAAATACAATTATTTTACTAAAATTCTAATATCTGTGTCATTGAACATCAGAATGATTAGTCCTCGTCTCACTGTGTATGGATGAGGCAGTCAAATTGCTTAATGTTGCCAGTATAACAGTAGAGGGATGTTTTGTTGTACGACTACTACGGTTTTACTTATTTTTTTTACAGACCATGATATTGTGAGACAGAAATGAGAAGACAGCATTACAGAGCAATAACAAAGATAAAAAAGCTTCCAGCTGCTGAGAAAATTCCTCAATAAAATTAAGTAATCAGGAGTCGGATGAGAGAAACTCCATGAGCATCTTGTTGTGGGTCACAAACCATTGCCTGATGATGCTGGAATGATGGAAACTAGTGTTACGTCCTTGGCTTTTTCTGACTCTTCCTCTGTTTAGCCTCGTTACTCCTCCACACAACCTCGCTCCTCTTCCTCTTCTTCTTCTCTGTTGTCCAAATCCTTGTTCTTCCATTGACAGAAATGTCAAGTTCTGGCTATAAACATTACATACTTGCCAGTTGATGGTTCATGAGATGCACCTTTGACCTACTGTTCATTGGTTGATTTAATACTTCACACATTTTCTATGTGGAGAAAGTCAAGATTCATCTGGGAACAATTTACCATTTCAAGACAGATTTAGAAAAAAGTAGAATGGAAATGTTTTGAATTATGTTTAACATATTTTGACAACTTGTTCAAGTATTTTGCTTGTAAGGACTTGTATAACAAAATTATTCTCAAATGTTGTGGAGGTTGAGAGAATCCAATAGAGATACATGTAATACATTTTAATCAACATGATAAGAACAATTGAAAATGTAGGAAAAAGCAAAAAATTGCACATAATTACTTGTTGCAATCAGTGTTATTCTTTTCAGCTCCTCAATACTTCAGGTATGTTGATTTTCTTATAAATGGTTATAAATGCAGTTTCACAGTTGTTTTTACTTCAATTAAAAATCTAAATTCTTTGTGTGTCACTCTTTACAAAAGATGGAACAAGTTTTTGTAGTTCATATTATTGACTTTGTCGTCAACTACTTATTATCTGCAGCTCTTACTCTGGTGCAATGTTCCCGTGTTTCAATTTACCTTTGGGTCAGTTGTAATGTTAGCGTGCAGAGAGCAGGGTCTAGACATGTCTGATTGTTTATTGATTTGATAAGACATCGTAATGACTAGCAACTGCCTGGACAGCTGTACATCAATCTTGGATGACCTTTCTGCAGCTGACATTTTCATTTAACTACTGAAATTCAAAAGTAATTCAGAAAAAGTAATTAATTTCAACTAACATTTTTTTCTCTCACTGTCTGACATCAAAATACACTAAAGGTTTTATATTTTAGTTAATTTAGGATTCCCAAAATTATTTCTATTTTCTATATAGCTGAAAAATGAGAGACATTGTTTTTAGTTGTTTTCTTTTTTCTTTGAAGGGGCAGTTTTATGTATTTTCCAAGTGTATAGCACAGTTAGGTAACTATGTTTCCTTCTGTTGGTATAATAAAGCTACATATGTCAAATATGACTTAAAGAAATTCGACTTCATAATTTAAGCACATTTTAGCTGGTTGTGTTTGGAATCTTGTTTGGTTTTGTTTTTTTTCCTTCAGTGATTCCAAAACCAGACATCCTTTTATAAACATTTACTCCTCAAGATCCTGTTCATTAACTCCACATTCTCAACAAGAATGCAAGCACAACCTCATGGAAGAAGCTAAGCTTGATATTTAATAAAATGTAATTTGTTTATTTATGGTTAACCTATTTTTAGATATGCTAGCACAATGCAAGGTAAGAAACATGAAATAAGGCAAGAAATAAGTAATAGTGTGCGAGCACATTCAAGCTGAACAGTTTCTTCTGAGTACTTTTGGGAGACTGCACAGCCTGATTTCATTTAGTTTGCTCATTAAGGTCCATTTCACGCAGAAGTCAAGCTGCAAACATAAATAAATATCCAGTTAAATATAGTATGTTTTATTCAAATATAGCTCAGTTACAATTACAGTCAGTTTCAGTTTCAAGTTATGTCACCAGGAGTTTGGTATAATCTAATTGTAATGCAGTACAGCCAGAATTAGTGCATCATAAAATGATAGTAACAAATATGTTTCTATAAGGAATCCAAAGCACCGCACTAGGGGAACTGTGCTAGATTAAATTTCCCATGTACAATCTTGAAATGGTAATCGAGTTTCCACAAATTTCCAATTTTAAAAACAAAGTTTGCTTTTGAAGTTTGCTTTTACAGCCTGAAATGTAATATTTCTTTTAGTCATTGCAGCAGGACAGCTCTTAACTGCCTTATCACAACCGCTGTTTTTTTTCCAATGTTTTTCAGCCTTCATTATGCTGGCTAATGAAGGCATAATTACTTCTGTTCCTAACAAATATCTTGAATAGTTAGCATTCAGAAAACAGTACCAGTACATTCACTCAAGAGAATGAATTTTAAAAGCCCTATCAGTACCGGTCCAAATATTTAATGACATTTTGATTGTCACAAACATCTTGGTATATTTTATTCAACTGAGATCTGGGAAAAACAAATAGAAAAGTTGAATATGTGACGCTAATACCATAGAACCTCATGTAACAAAAAAACAACAAAAAAACAAAAAACAAAAACTCAACTGATCTCAAATGTTGTGATTAAAGAAATGCCACTACCTATTAGGCACAAATATACAGTATATGCAAATGAGCTTCTTAGTTACTAATAATCTCTGATAAGCAAATAATTATCCAATTAATATAGATTTCAAACAACTTAATTAATGCCTATGTACTGGATGAGTCGATTTCAACACAGGGTTTATCTCAGAATCAATACTGCACAAGAGAAAATATCAGATATGATTTGCAATTGAAAGCACAGATGCAGTGGCTTTAATACTTGTGCAGTAGTGTGGTAAGTGAGGAAGAAAGATGAGGATACAGAGTTTCTTACATAACCGAGCCTGTTATGCAGGACAATAATAGCAGAGCTGCAAAGCAGAAACCCATCAACACACAAGTCAACTGAATTAAGTGATAAAATATGTTGTTGATTTGTGCCACCCCCTCCACATGACATGCAAGGGTTTGGCAAGCAGTATGACACTATTTTCAAGCTGCTGCTGAAATATGAATCTGATTATTATGCGAAAACACTGTGGAGTTGTTTCTTTTAAAAGTGATAAGGACATTTACCCAAAACTTTCAACTAGAACTAAAGATAGAGATAGAAGAAAACATCCAATCTTGCTGAAATTACAGTATTTTGCAATAAAAACATTGAAAAACTGTTAAAAATCTAGATGTGCAGAGCTGGTAGATACTTATCCCAAAACACATACCCATGCAATATCAGCCAAAGGTGGTTCTTAAAAGTATTGACACGGGAAGGCTGAATGCAAATGCACACAACATTTTTTGGACTTTTGACTTTGAGACTTTGACAACATGAAAAACAATTGTTCCACTTGTTAGTTAGGGACGATTTTGTATTGTGTCTTTTGCATTAGATGGCAATAAAATACAAAACATCGTGGTTGAGAAAATGTTAAAAGGTTCAACATGTTTCCTCAAAGTAATGTGTAAATTTCAAAGTACTTTTCCGTGGTGATATGAGAAAACCAATCTTTTGTTTATCAGCACAAAACAAAATGCAATATTGCAAAAAGAAACTGTGTTTGCTTATGGGCATTGGATAATAATGGTGCAAATATCAGTCCCTGTTTGTTAACTTCAGTGTAATTGTTCTGCTTCTCCCTCATAAACTTAAGCTCAGCTCTGATTGCTGATGTTCCTTGGTGTTACATTTTAGGCTGAATCTTCTGAACAGCTGTTAAAATCTCTGACAAACAAGGATCCTTTTTATTGTGATTCTAAAAATATTTGTTGTCATGATGAAAAATTGCATTGTTGGCCCAAATAGTGAACTATATTAAACTATTATTATTAGAAAAATTGCTTTGTTGTCTCTGCAATCAAAAGTAATTCATTAGCATTACAATACAAGCTTTGTTATAAGATAACATATTAGTTATGTGCATTAGCATTTGTGAATCTGTGTCAAAAGCCGGTTTTAGAAAACTGTTTTCTGGTCTTTTCTACTAAGAATTTAAGTTTTTATTTAATTTTCTTAAAATTAGACTTTAATCAGGCAGGGCAGAATTAGAAAAAAAAATATGTATACAGCTAAATTTGCCTTGCAAATGGGAGGACCTCTTGAAGGAAAAGGGTAAAAGATACAAATAAAAATAGACAAGATTAAAACCAACAGAAAATTGTAAACACAAACCTAAGAATGAATGAGACCTAAAATAGAATAGTTTACAGCTTGGCATGGCTGTTCTGGTTTATAGGAACAAACATTCCTCCCGGGCCTCCTATTGCACCACAAAAAAGGACTAACTTGAGTGAAAGAAAAGAAAAATTAGAAAGATAACATCTAAACTGTTTAAATTCTACATTATGTGTCAAATTATATTTGTCAAAGCAGTGGTTTTGAGGGATTTTCTGATTATTTCTTTGTAAGCTGTGCCATGTCATTTTTGATTTGTTTCTCTTGTGTATTTTTTCCAGTTTCACATGAAGGAACAGCAGGTTAAAACTTATAAACTTTCTTCCCTCCTACCCCCCCATTGAGAAAATTTATAATTTTGTAATGAAACATAAACTGACATATTCAGGGGAGGTTAGAGTATAAAGACATCTGTGCTGCAGAACTGTATGTATTATTACTGCAGAAACATGTTCTGAACAGTACCCAGATTTTGAAAACAGTCAGCCCACAATCAAAAGAAAAGTTTAACTGATTCCTCTGTCAGTAAGAGGAATCAGTTTTAGAAGATATACATATATATAGAGAGAGCTATTCCTGTGATATCTCATTTCTGTGCTATACTACAAACATAAAAACATTTCATCTGCTCCACTAAAGAAGACAACTGCTGAATCTAGGCAATACAAATGCAAGAAACTTAATTTTATTTCAGCTTTATTATTTCTAGGATTTTCTGTCCTGCAAAAGATATATTTTATGCACATTTGGCTTTAGTAAAAACATTTTAAAAATATCTTTCAACTGCTTTATTGTATTTATTTGATTAATTTTGGTGGTTCTTCCAAGTGGATTGCAATTTTTGTTGAATTAAATCACTAAAATTAATTTAATATGATAAAATATACTAAAACTAAAATTTGAGGAATTAAGAAAATTAAAATTACTGTATCAATGTAAAGATTTTGTAAGATCAGACAACAGGCAAAAGTTGCTTCTGTTTCTAAAAGTGACAGTCACTCCAGTACATTCACAATGTATAGATGAGAAGCTTATACATTTATTGAATTCAGTAACATTTGTGTTTGATTCTAACTGTAATTGTAACCTCTGAGTAGTATGGAGGAGCATGAAGTATGCATTGTTTAAATGTCATACAGAGTGCAGTACTGCGGCTCAGTGAAGCCAAGTTATTAAAAGGTCAGCTGTCTTGTCACTGTGATTACTATGGCATTTTGCTTAATACAGACACCCACAGTGTAACATGGATAAACTTCTATATTGAAATATTTTTATTATGAGTCAAAAATATCAGATTGATTCTGTTTTATCAGTTTAGAAACGACTTTATGACATTCATTAATGTTTTACTACGTAATGAAAATATTTATAACTCACTTACTTTATTACATATTTCATACACAGAAAGCTTTTATAGTGGATACTAGTCTGATAGGACCTATATGTTGTTTTCACACCAGTTTGGCTTCATATCTATCCATCCATTATCTGTTCACCCCTATCTGTATTGGGGATAGGGTAATTATAAGTCATTAGATAAGTCATACATAATGACATAATTTTCTGTTAACTGCAAAGGAGTCTTACAGAATCAGAATCATTGGTCAAGATTTTGAGCACAAATAAGGGATTTGGGCCTGGTTTTCAAGCTATGACAACGTACAACAAAGTATGAATATACAACGAAGGCAACATTGTGTGAAGACGATCTTGAAAGAAGATAAATATGAGGAAGCTGGATATTTCCACTCCGAGCTGCATGGTTGTAACATTACGACAGGGTAAGCTTACTGACTGAAAGCTTTTCAGAATGCAGACCAGCAAAAAAAAGTTGGGTGATTTTATTTGATCAAGATCTCCTTAACAGCCTTAAAAGAAAATTAATAACATCACTTGGATGCAGAAACAAAAAGCATGTTCTGATTTCCATTAGATGCAGCCTGGAGGTTATGAATTGGCTTGCTGTTTGGTTTTGCACAGATTGACCAACTTTGGGGAAAGAACATCCTCAGTCTGCAAATTAAAGGGCAATAATTCAAATGTAGTTCCTTAAAGGTTTTAACCATTCATCACTCTTAAGTTTAGGTTTAGTTAGGAGAAAGCATAGCAAATAACCAGGTGGTAGAGATCAACAGAAATATTTCAATGAGGATTTAAAGTTTTTTTTTCCACAGAGCAAATGACACATACAGTGCTTCGCATACATACAGTACTGCTCTAACTTTTTCACATTTTATGAGGTTACATTGTCGTGAAATGGAAAGACAATTACAGGCGATATAAATATTTGTTAGCTACAAATACAAATAAATGTCTGAAAAGTGTGGCCTGCATTTGCAATCAACCATTGCAGGGAAACACACACACCTAAGGAAAAATTTAGAGAAACTAATCAATCCTGCAGACTGTGAGAGTAAAGCAGATAACCCAGAGAGAACCCACACCTGCATGAGGAGGTGCAGTCTGATTGCCAAACAATGATCCCAAATGTGGCCAATGAAACCTCTGGTTTGTTTCAGAGTGAATGAAAAGCTGATAGAATGATCAAGTCAATCATTAGGCTTGAATTCAGTTGAAATACATTGAAAGAACTGAAAACTAGTGAATAGAACAGATTCACAGAGCCTTCAAGATTTGAAGACTGTTATTTGGGAAGATGGTTGGGTTGTGAACAGCTGTTGTGACATCCCATCAGCAGCCTGATTAGAAACAAATTTACTGAGAAAACATTGCCGGGTTCTGTGTTTATGATTCTGGCTCTGTTGTGTTTTTAGGTGATGTTCTAATCTGTAGTCTTTAAACTTTATTAGACATCTCAGTATTTATTTGTGGCATCCTTAAGTTGAGGGCAAAGGATTTCACTGAACTTTAGCTTCAACTTTTAAAAAATTCAAAAGCCCTCACCTTCATCTAAACCTGTGGCACTGGAAACCAATATAAGTCAGAGTCTTGCTTATATTACCAATGGAAGGGTTTCATTTCTGAGCTCAAAAAGAAAAAACAACAGAGTACAGAACTTTTGCTGTCCCAAACTGCAAAGACTTTGTGAAGCTTAGACCAGAAGTCAATGTCATCCTTCTAAATTTCCTCTCAAATTCCATCACAAATTGAGTGGCATTTCTTATTTTTCCCTTTCTTCTTCTTCTTCTCATTATTGGTTTTAAAGAAGGAGAAGAACTGCAGGAGGGCTAAGCAGACACAGGAGCAGGAGTAAATGGATGACTGGATAGGAAATTGTTGAGGAGAGGAATAGAAATGTCCTGAATGCTGCTGCAGCAGGGTGTGCTGACGTGAGGAGTGTTCCCAAACACAGTTAGTAGCGACTGCGGACCAACTGCATTACCATACCCGCACACACACACACGCACGCATGCACACACACTCGACTGACACGGAGCGCCTAAGGGAGGGAGCTGCTTGCAGCCATAGCTAAATAGAATGGGGACAGACTCTCCTGTTCTGGTCCTGAAGAGGTCACTGTGTACTTCAGCATTATTTGTGTGTATGAGAGGTGATGTGTGCAAGCAGGTGTATAAATCCCTACATTTGACAGCAATAGTGATTTAGTCATGCTCTACAGGTGTGTGTGAAGCCATGCGTGCTTACCCACAAATGTTCTTCAATAGTGTGTCTCCCTACTCCCCTCTTTCTGTTTTTTCTCCCCCAGTCTAGCAGAGCTAGGTGCATATCATTGGATCAGTAGCTGCTGCCTGCCACACTGTCCAATCACATCTAGGAGGAGAAAATAGAGAAAGAAAGAGAGGCAGCGAGAGGGAGATGGGGGAGGAGAAAGAAAGAAGGGAAGGGAGAGGGAGAAAAGGAGAGAGAGGGAGATTGATCATTTAAACGTCCTGGGCCCTGTGTTCACGGAAGAAATACCTACATTCCAACTATCTGTGCTTTGCCCCCCCTCCCCCAAATCGCTTTCACATTTCAGCGGACTGAAAGAGACTCGAGGGCTGATTCCCCGCTGCAACCCCCACCTCGTTTTCCTTTCTTTCTTATATGGGTTATTTTCACCCAGGAGACGTGCTACCACCACTACCACCACCACCACATCTACCAGCAGGAGCAGCAGGAGCAGCAGCAGTGTAGGAATATCTCCCCATATCCCATCCCGGGCACGTCGGATCAGCCGCAGCAGCAAAAACACGAGGCGATCATTGCGGTGGACTGGAAGAGGAGAACATGCACCGCGGGATCTCACTCCACTCACCCCGGCTGGGTACGGTGCATCTGTCATTTGGGGATTCTTTTCTCTCTCTTTTTTTTGTTCATTTACTGCAGCGGGAATGCAGATTCGGTTTTTGTGCATTTTGGTATGCTTGCATGTGTGTGTGAATGAAAGAATAGGAGAAAAAGCAGTAGAGAGTGTGTGTTTTTCTCTTTCTTTCCTTCTTTCTTTCTTTTTCTTTTTTTTTTTTTTTTTTTGCCGTAGTCAGCTTCATTGCCGATAGACATTCAGATGGGATATTCTGCCTCACTGGCAAGCATTTCCTCCCCATCCTCTAGTTTTTATTTATTTATTTTTTTGGGTTGCTGCTTTTATCAGTTCTTCCCATATGAAAATAAAGCAAGGGGGAGGGTGGCAGGCGGCGGGTCTGCCTTGATAAATGGAGCGTTATTCATCAGCGTGTGTGTGATCACCACTGGAATGTTAACTAGCACCTTGGACAGCACCAATACGACCCAGGAAGAGCGGAGATAATGATGATCATAGCTATATTCTGACACGACTGCAGCTTATAGAGGGGTACACGGTTGAGACATCAGTGTGTCTGTGATAGTATAGAAATTTCTCAAGAGTGGGTGTATGTGCGGATGTGTTAATATTCTGTCTTTAGGCCCTCAGAGAGAGCCGGCTGGGAAGCAGCTGTGTGTGTGTGCGTGTGTGTGCATGTGTGTTTGAGATACAGAGGGAGAAAGGAGTGAGTGTGTGTGTGTGTGTGAGCATGAAAGGTGACCAGAACTACAGGCTGAATCCCATTTACTGAGGTTACCCCCGCCCTTAGTTCTGCTCTCCTCACTCTATCACCTGAGTTCTAGCAGTGGTCAAAATGAGATTTCCTTTCAAGATGCTGATGCATCATCTCGTGCATAAACATAAAGGGGCATATAAAAAAAAGTCAGAATAGTAATATACAACTTGTTTATTGTTCTAATCCAACTGAAAAGTGTAAATATATATTATATTACATACAAGATGTAAAAAAAGTTTTTTTTTTTACTGTTAATTTGACCATTACAAGCTTCAGCTATTAGAAAACCAAAACAGATATCATTTGAAAAATCTAAAACTCTGTAAAACCAAAATTAAATGATTTTTTGTTTATTTATTTTAAAACTAGAATTAGACACAGTCATTGGAAATATTGCTGACTTGACAGTTGTCCAGCAGAAATTTGTTGGTACCCTCCATGACAAGCGTACAATCATCATTAACAAAGTTAGTTGGCATGGTGCTGTTTAATGAAAAGTTTAGTAGAAGGAATAAGAGTGGCAGGTAAAAACACATAATTAACAGCTTTTAGATGACTGTGAATCAAAGCTCATTCAGCACTTTGGAGGAGATTCATAAGGTGTGGAGTGACTGGAGTCACTTCACACTCACAAGAAACACCACACACAGGATACCCAAGACCTGGGCTACAATTACACAATTCTTTGTGTTAAGTCACTTCTGAAATAGAGATATAAATAATCCAGACTGTTGCTGAGGTGTCAAATATATTCCTTTTAAATAAAATTAAATGTTACATTTTATTTTGATATCAAGGTTTCAGAGAGTCTGAACAAGAGTGCAAATGCACACAGACCAAGTTGCTTGAGAATCAGTAACTCAAGCAACTTGGAATCAGCTGCTTGAGATCCTCTCTATTATCTTGAGAAACAATTGGGATTGTCTATATAGGGTCAAAGGGTAGGAATCAGAGGTAACAGGGTGAAAGTTGATTCAGCTTGTTGTGTGTGTGATGTCAAGGAAGAAACAAGTGTGTTTGTGTCACATGTGTCCAGCCTTACGCTACATGCAGGTCAGAAGCCCCGTGGTGCATTCAGGATTTAATTAAGCATGTGATGTGACACCCATCCCCCACCCCCCACCCCCCACCCCTCACTTCCCCACACATATATACACCTCCCCTTCCCCAACAAGGTCCTGTGATCTGTAAAACAGTCTGTAGTGAGGATGTGACACAGCAGCAGCCCTGACAGCCTGACACCAAGTTAAGCTGAGCGGACAACATCTCGTTTGCCCCATCTATCACTTTCATATCTATTTTTAAAAGAAGCAAGTAAGGTAGTTCAGCAAAGCCCGATGACATATGTGTATCATACATGCATGCGTGTGTGTGTGTGTGTGTGAGGATATTCCACTGGAAACTAATTAAATTCATCTTTTATTTCTGTCTCTCCCCGTTTCTCCCTCCCTCCCTTCTCTTGCTTCCAGGAGTCAGTCTGGGCTTGTTATGGGGGTGACCGGAAGGAGAGAGTGACAGAGGAACAGTGATGCCACTGTTTACATAATGACACATTCACACACATGCATCAACACACATATATACCCACAGACATGCATGCAGGCTCATATTGCCAGTCCGGGACACACACGCTCACTTAAACTCTCCAGCACATACATACGTACACTCACAGGGACTCAGTGACTGAGTCACTGCACACTCAGAGGCAAAGACTCACTGACTCACATGCAGACACATACACAAGGGGAAAAGGTTGCTCTCAAGAGACAGGACTGCGTGCAGTGTGTGTTATGGGCCAAGCTGAGCAGCAGCTGTGCGTTAGAGTTGGATACCTCTGAGGGGTCAGCATAGACGTAACCCTCAACCTGCCTCCAGCATCCTCCCCCCTCCTTCTCCTAGTTTTCTGCCTAATCAAACCGTCATGTCTGAGCTGAGGACCAGCAGAACCATCCCTCTCTCCCCCTTCTCCTCCCCACTTGGATTTCCATCCCTCCTCCTTTCCCTTTGCTTCTCCCTTTCTCTCCAGCCGACCTCTTTGTTGGCTGAGCAGACAGTGCCTGTTGTTTCCACGGCGCAGGGCCGCATTCGTGGCATCCTGACCCCTCTGCCCTCGGACCTTCTGGGGCCTGTCATCCAGTACCTGGGAGTACCATATGCAAGGCCACCAACTGGGGATCGCCGCTTCCAGGCACCTGAGCCGCCTCTGCCGTGGCCTGGAATACGAAATGTGACACAGTTTGCTCCAGTGTGCCCGCAGGCTTTGGATGAGAGGAGCATGCTGGGAGATATGATGCCATCCTGGCTCACTGCAAACCTGGATATAGCAGCAACTTACCTCACTCATCAGAGTGAGGATTGTCTCTACCTCAACATCTACGTACCCACAGAGGAAGGTCAGTGAACTTGTCGATGTGTAGTAAGTTTACGGGTCTGGGGCGGTTAAATTTACATGCACAGTTAAGGTTGGGAATACATGTTATGGTTCATGCCCTATGGTGAATAAATGAGCTAAGAGAATGATACCTCTGACAAATGATTAAAACATGACAGAGAGCTGTTGGTGCACATACTCAGGCTTGTTGAATAAATAAATAAAGGTTTTTTAAAATGGGCCTTGTTTTCTTTTCCCCTTCAACATGCCGCTGGTTGAACCGACGCTTAATATGCAGACACCTGCGTCAGTCGCTAAGGGGTTTACGCATTTACTTGTGGAGGAAAATGGGAAGGACACAGGCTTACTCATGCATACATATTGGTTGATATAAATGCATGTGAACCCATGCACATGCACACACAAATCAAGGACTGCACCCTCTGGATTTTGGTAGCTAACTAATGTCACCTTGATGATTTGAACACATTGGTAATCCGCCTGTCTATCTCAGACATCCATGAGGAGGGGGGTCAGCGGCCAGTGATGGTCTACGTCCACGGAGGCTCGTATTCTGAAGGCACCGGGAACATGATGGATGGCAGTGTGCTCGCAAGCTATGGCAATGTCATTGTCATAACCCTCAACTATCGCCTTGGAGTTTTAGGTAAAAGAATCACTTATCTCAGTTTAATACATCATTTGTGTAACCATGTGCAGGACATTGTGTTATTAGATAGCAAGTAGCTATACTTTTAGTAGTAGTAGTTGTAGTAGTGGTTTTGGATAGGATATGGTTTTGTATAAAATACTTTTCCAACATAAACCTTAAATTCCCTTTAATTTTATGTAATAATTTCCTTTAGTGTTGCCAGTTTACCCAACATCTACTTTGCCATAGCAGCAATACAACAATGTTGTTCTACTTATTGAAACTGTTTTGTGGGTGTCTGTTTTTTCAGAAGGTGGAGGAAATCTGATTAGATCATATATAAAGTCATTAATTGGCATAGTCAAGCTTTTGTACCTCAGTAATTATAGGATTACAGAATTTTCACAGAAAAATACCTGTTTAGTCAAGGTTTAAAGGTTTCATTAAGTTTCAAAAGGGTTCTTTCTGGACCATTTCAAATTTAATTCCAATGGCTTTTTTGTCAAAAAGACAAGTGCACAGAAAGCTGTGTTCCCTTTCATTCCTTCCCCTTACTCTATATCTGCACCACTTTAATTTGCTCGTTCATACCAAGGTCGCTGGGTTTCTCATTCCTTTTTGTAATGCTGAGGGTTGGCAGAGAGATAGCACTACTTGGTTCTTCAAACACAGATTTGCTTAAAAAGTCAGGTATGACCAGAGTTCAGAAATCCATTTCCAAGTATTTTCTACACTTTACCCTTTTGCTCTAGAACATCTGGTTTACTTGTACTGTATGGGAAGACAAATGGAAAAAGGTCAATTATTTTCAGCTTAAAATTTCTACACATTAAATTATAGTGTAAATAATGTAATTCCCGAGTAAGACAAGCTCCCCCACATTGTTTTGGGTTTTAAAATTCTATGACTTGATGTAAACATATGCACTGCCCAAATGTTCCTCCATTTGCCATAAACATATTATAGCAATTTTGTTACCTAATCTAGTGCTATAATACATAGATTCTTTGCCTGCACTGATGACCATTCACTCAACTCACCATGCTGAATGCTTGAATTGGGGTAGACAATTTTTAAATTGGAGTGGACAATTTTTGGAGTAAAAAATATAGCTTTGTCAGAAAAACAATTATAATGTGAGATATACTCTGATGACTTACATTAATTAAAAACATTAATCTTAACACAAGTTGTTTGCAGGCTACATAGTTTTACAGAGTATGCATGGATGCACCCACACTGCAATGAAAAAATCGAACCAATTCATGAAGTACTTGAATTACTCTTTCTTCACATATGGAATGTGTTCGTAAATTGTCTTTGTCATTTTGGATTTAGACTGAAGGGGTTTTGGAAAAGGGATAACTTTTAAAAATGAGGCCCTTGTAACTGCATCACTTCATGCACCATTTTTATGCAGTTAAAAATTTTTTTATTGCATTGTTAAGTAGCAAAGTGGTTTCAAAGATTGCTCCACAGAATATAACAGTCCAGGACATGTCCAGGGTTCTGGAAACATCTGTGTGTGGGGCATCTTGAAGCACTGATTCCAAAGAGCGGAATCAGCACCACTGGGCGTGATTTGTTGTGAATCTTCCCCAGACTCTTGATTTTACGTCACAGTCCTCTCCCTGTTGCTGGAACACTTGCTTCTTCCACAGCTTTTCCTTCCACTAAACTTTTAAATAATATGATGGAATACGTTTTATTAGTTTTATATAATGGCCAGTGTTTTTAAGAAGCAACTTTACAAACGGCAGTGATTAACATGAACAAAATTAAGCACTTGAAAAGATATGACTCACTGAATAATAATTGTATGTACAAGTCTTGCTTTTTGAAATTTAATTAATTAAATAAATTAACTTTTCATTGATATTCTAATTTATTGAGATATGCCTATAGTTTGTGACTTGATTCAGAAGATTAAGTCTGGCAGGTTGATCATTATCTTTCAACTTATTTCTTATGTGGAGGGATTCTTAATAATTCATTACAGTTTTGTTTAAGGTGATTCTGCATGCAGTCTTTTTTTTTTTTAAATCTGAACAAATTTACACAATTCTCACCATCTGGGTTATTTAATCCTTCAATGAGCTATAAAAATGCTCAAACCATCAGTGATTTGTTTCTTACCCAGAGCACAGTTTCTCTCCCGCTATTCCTTCTTGTTTGAATGGAAACATGTTCAGCATCCCTTGTGGAAACAAAACCTCTCTGAGGTTTTTTTCCTTCCACTACTGTCATCGTCTTGAATCTGATCCTTTTTAACTCCATGGCTCTTCAACTCATTGCTCTCTGAAGAGAAAAAAAATGTTGGATTCCCTTTAGTTTTTCTAATTTTAGTCAGCCCTACAAAGCCAAAGAGTTGAACAAATAGACTATCTTAAAATCCATTTAGGCTTTTTTCGGTTGCGGTTATCGGAGTAAAATAGCTTAGGAAGGGGCACATGAGGGTTAAAACATTTAATGCCATAAAGCATCCTTTACTTGGCTGTACTAAGAGCCAGCGTATTGAGTTGTTTATGTGAGCAGAGTATCTATGGCTTCAGTGTGATTAAGTCAACTGGACAAGATGCATATTCAATCGTCTCAGTGGTATTGATATTTTATATAAAAACAATAACAATAACAAAATGTCAGGGGGATTGTTTCAAGTTTGTTTATCCATTAAAATGTTCTTTAAAAGCACAAAGCTGATGCTAATTCTGCTGCTTGGAAATATTTGAGGACTTTATGAGAGATTCTGCTCTTACAAGGAATGCCACATCTTTGACTCAGCGTTAATTAAACAGATAATGGTTTTTTTAATTAGCTCACAGCGGTACAGACAGGAAATGTGGAGAAAGACATGCAGTAAAAGGTTCAGCAGGCTTGGAATTGGTCTTGGGATTCGCTGCTTGAAGGCATTCATGCCCATGTGCCCTCACAGCTTAGCTATCAGGTCGCCTCAGGCTGTGCAGGTTTTCTTGAAAATGTATTGAATTCGAGTTGAACATGTACTAAAAAGATTTAAACATCTTTAAACATTGAAAGAGTTCAGGCTGACCTTGTGGAAAATTGCTGCTGCAGATGTGATCAACATTGTGAGCTAAAACAAAGAACAATTCTACAAGCCTATTTTTGTCTTCACCCCCCCTTCCCTCCATTTTGTGTGTTTATGCCACCTCCAATACAATCTTCACCATTACCATCATCATCATCCTCCTCATTTCGAGTAGCAGAATCACCTTCCTCCTTCTCCTGTTTTCCATCATCATGAGTGGATGCATGAGGTGAGCCCATTTACACAATGCAATACACTATTATGCCAATGATTTTTTTTGCCTACTCCGCAATATTCACCTGGAAATGAAATATGCCTCTGTGAAAATGTGAACACCTTAAACAGCTTTAGTTAAATATTGCTTGAATGCATATAATCCTGTATCCATTCAAAATGAATATAATCCTTATATTTTCCTTTTTGCTTCAATAAAACATCTGATAAAATGCACAGAAGTGAAGTAATGCACTACTTTGGCCTTGCCTTCACAATTATTATACTCTTTTTGTGCCGGAGGTTCACAGAAATGAGCTTCTGCAGTAATGAGATATACTATGGCAAAATGAGTCGTTAGGATCTTCTGTGTTTACTTAATAATGTTAGTAGAAGTGGGAATAGGAAGCGGCTGTGGGTGTGATGGCAAGCGTATGTGGTTTTCTGCTTGTGTAAGTTCACAGTACTATGACTGCACCTTTGTGGTTTGGTCCAGTCTAAGACCAAGTAAAAACACCACGTCTTTTTTTCCATCTCATTTTTAAAGCTATGATAAATATAGTTCCTTGCAAAAGTATTTATACTCCATAAAATTTCCCACATTCTGTCACGATGCAATAACAAGGCTCATTGTGTTTTATAGAGATATTATAATGGGGAAAGACCAACACAAAAAAAGTGCATAATTGTGAAGGGGAAGAAAAAAGGACACAGTATTTGACATACATTACAAAGCATGTCTGAAAAGTGTGGCATACATTTGTAATAAGCCCTGAGTTAGCTAATTCAAAGCAACTAATACCACACATTAAATATTTTTATTAATGTGTCTTCACTTTAGCGCTACTTTGTGTTGGTCTGTTACAGAAAGTCCCAATAGTTTCAATAGATTACACAGCAGTGTATGAAAAAGTAATAGCAGCATGAGTATTTCAAAAGATACTATAAAGTTGCACACGTGTGCATTCAGACAGTCATGTTCAATCACTTAGAACTTTATTGAAAAGCCCACCAAGTTAAAAACAATTTGTTTTTGTATCCTTTAACTATTATGACTTTCCAGCTTATAACTGGCCAAAAAAACATTACATTTAAAATTGAAATATTAGGTTAGGCCAATAAGAAACAGTTTAATTAAGAAATGTGGGTTTACTGCAAAAGAATGTTTAAAACCTGCTTAAAAGTTGTTTTCAAATGGCACTTTTAATCTGACAGAAGAGATAAACTGGAACACACATTTTAGTCAATTGAGCATGGCTGTATATGTTTTGCAGTTAATATGACTTCCTTTTATCGCTGCCTGCCTGCAGGATTTCTCAGCACAGGTGACCAGGCAGCAAAAGGGAACTACGGCTTGCTCGATCAGATTCAGGCTCTGCGCTGGGTGAAGGAGAACATTGCATCCTTTGGTGGCGATCCAAGCAGGGTCACCGTGTTTGGATCTGGTGCTGGTGCATCATGCGTTAGCCTCCTCACCTTGTCCCACTACTCTGAAGGTAAGATAAAATCATTCAACACAATTTCACTCCTCACTGATGTTTAGTTTTCACTTGATTTTTTTTTTGCGTAAAAAAATTGATGAGGATGGTGTATTCTGGGAAAAGTCATAGATTACACATCATACATATTTGGAACCAAGGTAAATAAGAGTAGAAAGCCTTAAATGTTGCCTTTCAAATACAATGAAAAACTTTTCTTTTTCTCTGGTTTTTACTTAAGTCTTTACATTTTATGCATTTATCACTTTTTAAGTAAGTTTATCTTTATTTGCTACATTTCAACTTTTATTTTGCTATAATTCTGTGCTAAATCTTGATTTATTTGCTTTTTTATGTACTGGTACGGGAACATTTTTATACTTCACTTTTTTTTTTATTTACTTAGTTTATATTTGGTGGGATTTTCTAAGGTTGTTTGAACTCTTTCATGTTACATTTAATTACATGAAAGGGGACCATAAATGAAACTTTATTAACTGGATACAATTCACATTTCTCCAAAACTTTGTGTCTTTTTTTAAATATTTTTTTATGCCATTTGTCATTTGGCTTTCTAACTTGCTTTTGGAGAACTGGCTTCCTGTTTGAGAGGCCTTTCATGTCATGTCTTCCCTGGACTCAGTTAACGCTGGATTCAATTTACAATCAGCATCTTCTTTAGTCTTTTGCTTTTGTTCTGGCATTGATGAACACATTTCACACATTTCACAGATGCACACACACCCACTCACACACACAAAAATCTGGACACAGCACCCATCTCCTTCCTGAATTGTACAAAGGCTGGACAGTAAAGATAAATGTATCACAAGACTATTTACACTTTTTAACCAAAAAATATATGAGTGTACATGTGTCTTGGTGTGCTAGTGTACAAAAATTTCTTTGCAAAAATGTGCCTTTTTACATTTATTGAATTTTTATTTTTTATTTTTTTGTATCAGATCTGTTTCACAGAGCCATTATCCAGAGTGGCAGCGCTTTAGCCAGTTGGGCTGTCAACTACCAGCCAAGCAAATATGCCCGGCAGCTTGGCGAGAGGGTTGGCTGTGGCATTGATGATAGCACTCAATTGGTCACCTGCCTCCAGGGCCGGAGTTTCCGTGAACTTGTGGAGCAGAACATTACTCCGGCCAAATATCACACTGCTTTTGCCCCGGTGATTGATGGCGACGTTATACCTGATGACCCTCAGATTTTGATGGAGCAGGGAGAGTTTTTGAACTATGATGTGATGTTGGGGGTCAACCAAGGGGAAGGCGTGAAGTTTGTGGAGGGAATTGTGGACTCTGAGGACGGTGTCACAGCCGAGGACTTTGACTTTGCCGTGTCAGACTTTGTGGATAGTCTGTATGGTTACCCGGAAGGCCGAGATACACTAAGAGAGAGCATACGGTGAGTATGAAAATGAAAATCTATGTATGTTTAAGCATCCATGTGATATTCTTGAAAATATGACTACCAGACTTCATAAATTGGAATAGACAAACAAGGAAAAAAGGCAATAAATGGGTCCAGATTATCTTCATTCACAGATACATAATTTTATGTTGGAGGTGTGAAGAAATAGGTACGTGGCAAGCATTATGCAGATGCACTCGGTAGTGATGACCCTTAAGTTGGCTGAAGGACATTGTAACTGAAATGAATAGAAACTCCTTACAAGAAAATATACACTTTATATTTTTAATAAGCAAAGGCAGTAATGAATGTATTATTATGGCTGAGAGACAGATATCAGTGTTTTGTAAAGCTGACCTACCAATCCTAGTTTTTGTTGATGGTCTTAAATTTGTGGTTCATGAAGTTGGGCCTGTCTGGACCTCACTTGGGGTTAAAAATCAACAAGTGCACAATACTGAGAGTACAAAAAAAATCACAAAATAACAAAAACTATAATGGTGAAAGAATAATTATGCTATCTATTCTAGAAGAGATTAAAAACAGTTCTTACAAATAGATAAAAGACAATGTGCCTCAGCAGCTCTTTTGTTGCTTGCGTGTATGTCAGAAGTTGAAAAGTTTTCAGAACTACTGTCTTAATAAACTATAAATAAACCCTTTTTAACTATTTTTATCCAGCCTTTCCCCATTAATTATAATTAATGTATGTTTCATGAGCGATGGCTGTAAAAAAGAGTTTTGCCGTTATTTTAAAACAAAGACAATGATTAGAGTTGAAATTGGAATCTGTCCTCAGCATCTTCAATTAGAAATTAGCCCAAATAGTCTGATTAATAGAATTAAATGTAAACAGTTGTCTCTGTATATTTCATACAAAGTGGAGATTCTTCCGCTAAGATCAACAAGAAATAAATAAACAAAACAAAAAAAATCCAAATAGCTGTCAACGTTTCCAAATTCAGCAATCCTTGACAGACATCAAACAATAAAATTGCAATTGGGATATAGCACTTACAACAATCCTATTATCTCACTAAGCCTCTCAGTAAAAGAAGCAGCCTTATGTTCATCCTCTGCAAAAAATGCTGTTTCAATCTTCTTTCACTTTTTAAGGTTTCTCAGACTTCATTTCAAACTTTTGGTAGATAAAAAAAAAAAAAACAATCAAATTTTGGGTTTCACTGAAGTAACAACTTCCACATAGAAGACCTGGTAAAACCTAATCCAGAACTCTCCACTGATGAGAAAAATACTTGATTTTTGAGGTTATATTGGGTCACTAACCTGTCAGGGTGAGTCAAACTGAAAATCAGGTGATTCTAGTCCAACCCATTTCTCTTTAAAGCCTTAATTGAAAAACATAACAAGCTGATATCAGCTGATTAATAATACAGTTACGTAGCTAGGCTGCAGTTGGTTGCTTGTAAAGCATGCAGATTATAGCTTTACAGCTTTAGTTTTAAAATAGCAACCTTATTGATTGAAGAATTTTGATAAAGGCTTTTCAAAAAATGGCATAAAATTAAAGCAATGGGGGTTTGTAAACAACATTTCTATTTATCGCCCGCCTGAAATAAGCAAGGTTGACACAGTTGTAACGCAGCTTTGTCTTTTATTTTGACTTTGATCTTTGTACATCTGCCGATCTTTTGCTAAAATGAAACAATTTGAAAGTTTAATAATAGTCACAGATTAACACAAAATGAAATTTTATGTAGCACAACCTGCAAAACAATGAAGCTCTTGATCGGGAATAATGTGTCTGAGTGGAAAGTACCAAAGTCTGCCTGCTGCAATTCTAATGCTCACAAATGAACACAATTTGCATGGATAAAATTATAATTCACAAAATAAGGCTTAAGATAATTCCAATGATATTGCACCTTTATCCTTGCACTTTGATTTAGTGCAGACAAACTGAATTTTGCAATTTGCTAACATACTGAGGAGAACGAACCACTTCAATGCCATCAGGTGTCAATGGCCTTTAGGTAAAAATAATAAACTATGAAATAAATAAAAATCCACCCTTACAGACGATTAAACATGTAGATAAAACAGCTATCTCTGAGCATTACAGTCCCAGATATATTGTTCACATAGCAACTGTTGCCCATAAACTCTAATAATTTACTGTGCATGCAAAGCTCTGTGTTGCCAAGTAACACAGTGATTGCTGGACTTCTTTCTGGACAGTAACATCCATTAGTCAATTTGTTGTACTCATTGGTCTGATCATCATTTTGCTCTCAGCTCCTCTGTACTTCCCTCCTCTCTGCAGTAAAACCAGCCTCTAAAGATTTCAGATACTCAGCTATATAATGTCACAGTAGACGTGCACGATTAATGAATTTAGCATTTAGCCGTATTCACTGAGCGCTTGTTGGTTATTTGTTGGTTGCATACATATTGGGTGTGTTTGGTGGGGCCCTTTTAACTAGATCTGTCATTTTAGTTGCCTTCTCTCACTGTTTCAAAATACTCTGTCAAGCTAATCTTTATTATTATTATTTTTTGCAAGGAATTTGCAAGGTTATTTTACTGTCTTTTAGCAATAAAATATTTTACTGTCTTTTAGCAATAAAATGCTGTTAGAAAACTGCTTTCCCAGCACTGTGTGACCACCCACCTTCTGGTACTATTTACAAGCTGAAAGCTTTTTACTCAATGTACTCATTTGTTTATTTTTAATAACTTAAACAAACCATCTGTGACTCCGACGTTTGGAAAGCTACTGCATTAAATGTAAATACTTGACCATCCAGAAAATATATTTAGGAAGTGGCAAGCTGATTTCAAATGTGTTTTGTGAAGGTTCATGTACACTGACTGGGCAGATCGCGACAACGCAGAAACTCGTCGAAAGACATTGGTAGCACTTTTTACAGATCACCAATGGGTGGCGCCAGCCATTGCTACAGCGGATCTCCATGCACAGTATGGGTCTCCTACCTACTTCTACTCCTTTTACCACCACTGCCAGAGTGATGCCACGCCACCTTGGGCTGATTCTGCCCATGGTGATGAGGTAAGACTGCTGAGTTTCTCCTAATATTTGCTTTTGATTTGCCAAAAGAGATGTTATTAGATGCTACAAAAAGGAGAATATATCCGTGGATGTTCAGATACACTCACTGTGAGCATAAATGTGATTCATTTAGGGGTTTTAATGATTTATTTAAAATAATTTTTCAAAATAGAATGATAATTTTGGTGCACAAATTAGAAATTAAGTATAAAAATCATATTGCAAGAATAACTAATCATATTAGTTGCAATAAATCTAAGTCTCTTATGGTTTTTAGAGATGGTCATTACATTTCCAATAAGGTTGAGGTTCAGGTGCCTATAGAGCTTAATATTCCTGCCTGTTTTGTTCATTAAAAAAACTGTTTACTAATTTTCTGTTTGGTCCACCATGCTGAATTCAGGTTTTAGCATGAAAGCTGTGGAGAAGATAAAAAATTATTGGTAGTCCTCCATCTTCAATGTTGCACCAGGTTTGTTCACACTTCAGCACGAGGCTGCCGCCACTGTGCTTAAAAGATTGTATAGTATTCTTGGGTTTAAAAGTTTTACCTCGACTCTCTTTCTGTTGTGTTTCTGTTTGGCATGAAAGCTCAATCTTTATCTTGTCTTACCATAAAACATTTTACCAAAAGGTACTTATCCAATAACTGCAGCTAATTTCATGTCCGCTTGCAGCTGTCGGTTTCAGAGCTGGTCTCTCGGCAAGTGTGACTTTTTAGCGGCTTCATGGGGTTTCAGCGTCTTCCAGTTAGTGATAAACTTGAGCTTTAATGGTAACTCGGATGCCTCTGAGCAATATAAATAATGACTTTTAGCATCAGAGAGATAAAAAGTTGGACACAACTGAATGTTTCAACAAAGCACATATATCAAAACCTTGTAAAAACAGTGGTTTTGAAAGGAATAAATCAGGCTAACATGTTAGTCTCTGGAAGGGTGCCAACTTCAGCCCTATTAAACTTCAGAGCCTGAACTACCGTTTCTGATAAGAGAAGTGGCCAAATACTCTAGCAGAATGAAGTTACAAGGTTGTCGATGGCTCCAAAAAGGATACACTTCATCTACGGCTTTATGATTCATCAAAGATTCTTCAAAAGCTTCACAGCAGAAATACTCAAAATTGAACCAAATCAAACTAAGTTGTACATGAAAAAAACTATTGAATTATTTTTCTTGATCTATGATTTGATACTTTCTACTGTATTTGTGGGTTCACTTTTTATGTGCAACTAACAAATCTGAGGAAGGAAGGCAAAAAGGTGAAAAAAAGAGATCAATTTAAAATACTGCTTGAAAAATACAAATGTGAGCTGTGTTTCACAGTTGGTTTTTACAATTATCGCCGAGCTATTCTAAGCAAAAGGCAAAACAAAGCAAAAAAAAAAAAAAGTCCCTAATCACCTGTTTTAATTACAGCAAATATGTAATTACTGCAAGGAATATCTAATCGAGAACAGTACCAAGCTTAGAAAACAGCAGTTGCTGGATGCATCATCACTTGTGCAAGTACCTTTAAAGATAAAAAGGGTTTTAATGTGCTTAATTTGCTCTGTGCGATTCCACATCTGTCCCCTCTTCTTTTCATTTGCTTTGCAGTGTAGGCAGTTGTTTTCAATATGGAAGTTCTGAACATTTTATTCACATTTTTCTTTCATGTGGGCTTTTCTAAAAGCTGAAGTCTGAAGAGAGAGAAGGAGCTGAGTTCTAATTTTCTTTTAGGCTACTTCAAATACATTCTTTTGAGTGGTTATGAAATTTCAGTTCACTGATGCTAAAAATGTTCTGCTTTAAGCATATTCTCTAAAAAAAAAAGAAGTACCTACACTCTTCCAGGGCTGACTTACACCACAATCCTTTTAAATCTTCAAATGAATTGGAGGCTTTATTTTAAGTTAATTTACAGATTGTCTCATTTTAAGCAGGGATTGGATGTATTGTGTTGGTTAATCCAGCGTGTGTATTGGTGTGTGTAGGTGCCCTACGTGTTCGGCGTGCCCATGGTGGGTCCCACCGATCTGTTCAACTGTAACTTCTCCAAGAACGACGTGATGCTGAGCGCAGTGGTAATGACTTACTGGACCAACTTCGCCAAGACCGGGTAAGCTGAAAAAGGTTCAGTGATGTGAAACATCAATCAGATGGAAAATCCCACTGACAGGGTTTTTCATTTTCTTTGTGCAGCAAAAACTCATGAAAAACAAAAGCATCTCTTCAGCTAATTAGCTTTACTGTGATATCAATATCTAATCCTTGCCCACGAGGAGAAGAGATCTTATTTTAATGAATGAAGGCCCAGACATTTAATCACATTTTCGAATGTAAAATAAAGTGCGCTGATTGATTTTTTCCTCCTCGTTTTTTTGTATGACTTCACAGAGACAAGGGTTTGGCAACATACAGTGTTGTTTGCGTGAGTGTGGACAGCTCACTCTTGAATTTACAGGAACAAATCTCATCCAAGCTTAAAATGAGACGGCCAAGATTCAAGTCAATGTTGTTATTAAGATAAACAGCTTTGTGCCTCTTCACAAAGTGTGCAGTTCTTAATACGCTAGCTTTAATTCTTTGGGCTAACTCAAAGTAATTCACATCACATAGTCTAACAAATATCTTCTTTCTTATTGCTAACTGACATTCAGGATTGCATTTTTATTCATAACATATATATTTTTTAGTATTATGGAATTATTTAATTTTGAAGGGGAGTGTCCACTATGACAACAGATTTTCTTAAAGCAGAAAACAGTGTTTTTAGGAACAAACAATGAATTGACAGATGAGGAATGCGCTGTGTTTTTTTTTCTTCAAAGCATCTTGGGTGATGAGGAGATACTTATTCAAATAAAATCATGAAAGAAGCACTGCAGATTGTTTTGGCAGCAGTTGCACTGTGATGTTCTGTCAAAATCTTGACAGGCCTTTCCATTTTTTTCAGGGGCTTGAAAGTAACCTACTCTCTTCTCTACTCGATCATTTCTGTGGAACGGAGTGCTTACTCAAAATGTTAAATGAAAAAGTACTGCCTAAAGCCAGAGGATTCAATTTATTAAACTGAAAATGAAATTATCTGCCTGTAGCTTAGAGAAATACAAGTACAGAAAAAATACCACTTTTAAACTTTGCAGATCTGAGAGTATGTACAGTGCCCTTTAAACATCTTAACCCTTATATAGTTTTGTTAATATAACACAATTGACCACAATGTACATTTTATGTGATAGACCAAAGCAAAGAGGTGATCACATGCAAAGTGGAAGAAAACACATTTATGGTTTTCTAAATATTTTACCAGATGTAATAGAGGGAAATCAATCTGCATTTATCCATTTCCCTCTGATTCCCCTAAATAAAATCCAGAGCAAGTAATTTTCTGAAGTCACTTAAAGCCTCAGTGGTTTGTTAGACAACAATAGTGAACAAACAGCATCATGCAGAACAAGGAGCATAGCATGCAGGCCATAGGTGCAGTTGTGGAGAAGTATAAAGCACAGTTAAGTTAAAAAACAGAATCAGAAGCTTTGAATGTCTCAGAAAATACTATTCAGTTCATCTATTTAGTAACAATGTTCTTTCATTATTACTGGGACTTGTGAGCTGGTCTGGTGCTTATTTCCATCAGTTACTGGGTGAGAGGTGGGATATAAAGAAGAAAGTAGCCATAAAGAATGCTGTCAAAATTTCCATGTTAGAGACACCTAAGACAGCGTGCTTATAAATAGAAAGTACTCTAGTCAGATGGTATCAAGTCCATATGAATCATGGTGGTGGCAGCATCATGCTGTGGAGATGTTTTTTCTTCAGCAGGGACAGGGAAGCTGAACAGAATGAGAAGATAATTTAAAGGCTGCAAAAGGCTTGAGACTGAGATGGATTTGGTTTGGTTTTCTATGACCTAATCGATGTTGCAATTTAGAATGAATTGCCAATCTGTGTCATAGCCCTCCTTCCAATCTGATTGAGTTTGCAACCTTTTTTCACATTAACAACTATTTGCAGTAATGCATTGGTTGATCTACCACATGAAACCCTGACATTTCACATTGAATGTAATATTCATTATGTGAACACGTTGAAAGGGTGTGATTATCTTTGCAGGCATTGATAAGACTTTTGTTTATATCTTTTCTCTAACACTCTGAAAGACGAATATAATAGTTGAGGATAAACCAACAGAAGTGATAAATTACTATTAATTCATTCAATTGATGCTCCCTCCACTGGGATCTTTTTAGATTTATAGACATATCTTTAGTGTAACTGCTAATCTAAACAAACAGTCTCGCTCTCTGACAACATAAAGAATAGGAAAAGTGCTTTTAGAGATTTAACTCCGACGTGTGGAAAAAAAGAAATGCATCTCTAATGTAGATGGACTAAAGCAGTGACATCACATTAGATTTGCAGTTTCCAGCACAGCTTGAATTATCATTACCACCATAGCAAGTCACAGAGCAAAAATCACCAAAGGAGCAATGTGAAGAGTTCAGTCCACCCTTCAATTATCAATGGGGAACTTTCTCTGAAAAATAGATTCCACTCTGCTGAGAGCGCCACAGACGATGATGGAACTCTGCGACAGCTCAATTTAACCAGCGAGGCGACGCTCCCAAATGTATATTTTGTGAGCTGCGTGGGCGTATCAATCCTCAGCTTGTGCACTTGCTTGGGTGTTAGTTGGGCTTCCCACAATAGCAGCATTTTTGCTCTGCTCATACAGCACAATCAGCAAATGACATTTTAATTTCAAAATTGGTTTACATTTTGTAACAGTTTGACTGCTAATGCAAATACTGCATGCTGATTGATGCAAATATGTTGTCAGATGAAAATATTAATGTTGCTTGATATTTTCACATTTGTGAAAAACTAACAGTTTATTGTATTTTACTAGGATTTTATGCCAAAGATCAACACAAAATGGTACATCATTGTAAATTATGGGGCAATGGGATAAACATGGTTTTCAACATTGTTTGCAAATAAATCCTTAAAACTTTGACAAACATTTGTGTTCACGCCATCAAAATCAACAATTGTGTTGGTTTATCACATAAAATCCCAATACAATACATTGAAGTTATAGTTATAATTTGACAAATTGCAAAGAAAAAAAAAAGGTGGAGGAAGTCTGTGTTCATATCTCAGGAAGACGGATTCCCCCCCACTTCTTATTTTATTATTGTACATAATATCTTTCATAACAATATTTTCTTCTATTACTAAATGAATATTTTTCTTATTATAAATACCTAAATGTATGTCTTTGTTTACTCTTGCTCTCTCAGTCTTATGGGTTTGTGCTGTAGAGTGTCCAACTATTACATAACCAGGAAAAGTCAGTGATCTACACATAAATCACCTTGGAGTTATGTTCAGAGGGGAAAAAAATCCCACACCAAAAACAAAATGTATCCTTTGAGAATTTACTTGCCAGTAGTTTGTTTCATGTCACCTTGATATTGATTGGATAGATGTCAGTGTGAAATTGTTGGCCAGCTTTGAGAGAAACAGTTCCCTCAGAGGAATTTGGCCGGCGAAGAAGAAGCTCAGAAGCTTTTTTGGACTCCCCTAGATTTAAGAACTTCAAAAGAATAAATACAAATATAAATAGTACATTTTCCAAAAAAAAAAAAAAACATCTGAACCACACGAGATTGAACATGATGCATTAGAATTATTCCATTTGATCTTTATTGCATAATTTTATCTAACCTAAATTTATGCGTTCAAAAAGTCCATCGAATCCTTAAGGACCAAATAGATGCCCCAGTTAAGTTTCTGCTTATTTTAGTGAATACTAGCCACTTTCAAGTAATCATTGGTTACAAATATTATAACCTGTAAATATTTATAATCAGCTCATCTGATTAACAAAACTAAAATCAGTTTTGTAAGTCCTCAATGAAAGTAATTTCACCTGACGCATTAACTTTTACCTTTTCATTGAATAAACAGTTGTACATACAAAGAAGAACATGGAATGTCTTTAATATTCTCTAGAAGTATGTTTTTTTAAGAAAAAAAATCATCACTGGACAACATTTCACTAGAAAGAATAATAAGATCGGAAAATGATTATAGGACTCTAGCTTGCTGCTGACTAATGAGAAACTTGAGAAAATAGTAGAAAACGTTTCTCAACACCAGGATGATCATCATTAAATATTACTTAAGTTATAGTAATCAGTGCTGCCCTAAAGTTATTATTACTTTGTGGCAAATTTCAAAGGGAAGATAATTAAGGAAAGTTAAGGTCGGAAGCTTCTGACACATTAGACAATATACAAGCTCTTAATTCAAGATATTTAAAATGAGACATTTTAATTCTTAAAACTAAAAAAGCCCACTTTGAATGTTCTCACAATGGTTTACTTTTTTCAGGAATCCAAACCAGCCAGTTCCTCAAGACACCAAGTTCATCCACACAAAGCCCAATCGCTTTGAAGAAGTTGCTTGGTCTAAATACACCCCCAAAGAGCAACTGTACCTTCACATCGGCCTCAAGCCGCGTGTCAGAGACCACTACCGCGCCACCAAGATCTCCTTCTGGCTCCAGCTTGTTCCTCACTTGCATCATGTGAATGAACTCTTGCAATCTGTTTCCTCCTTCACACACAGTCCCTCTCCACAAGACGATACGCCTTATTCCTACACCAAGCGTCTATCCAAAGGTTGGCCTCCTATAAGCACACGTCATCCAAGTTCGCAAGGGGGAACGCCACAGCCTCCGGAGTCCGCTTTGGGCCAGGATGGAGGAGAAAGTGGAGTTCGGATCCCAAATGAGGACTATTCGACTGAACTCTCAGTTACAATAGCAGTAGGAGCATCGCTGCTGTTTCTCAATATTCTTGCATTCGCGGCTCTGCTTTATAAGAAAGATAAAAGACGTCTTGAGCATAGAAGACCACGTCCGCTGCCTCCACCTAGAAGAGACATAACGCCTGCAGATGTTGCAGCCCACCTGCAGGGGGAGGGACTGATGTCATTGCAGGTGAGTAATCTGTCCATTTCTGAAGTAGCCCCATGTGGACCTTCTCAAAGCTGATTTCATTTAACCAGCTATGTTATGAGTTTGATTCAGATTCCTGTGTTAGGTTTTCTACAAAGATTGTTAGAGCAACAAATAACTGATATCGAGGTGTGGGTTTAGTTTAATTCTGCATACATAAGTGGACTACATGTATAAATTATCCAAACCAATAACAAAACAACCAAGTTCATTAAAACTTTATTAAACTCTGTCAAAACTCTATTAAAAGAAAAAGTTTAACTTCTATTTTGTAATCAATGTAAAAATGATGACAATGAGAATAAAGTGAAAATGATATCTTGAAGAAAAGGCAAAAATTAAACAGCTATCAGCTAAAAGTAAGCGAGTAACAAAAGTAACATAATTCTAGTCTTTTGTCCAATCTAACAACCTGGGTCACATCTTTTGACCCAGCATTTCACTAAAAGTACTTAACATCTTCCCTGACAGCATAAAGTTATTTATTTGTATTAAATAAACAACTCTTTTTGTGTGAATTAATGAGTTTGACAGGACTTTAATAGCAAGAAACAGCACCAGTTAAGTCCTGAGATTAAGTTGGTTGATGTTGAGAAGAAAGATTTACTAAACTCTTGGCCTGCCGGAAGCACAGCTGCTGGCAGATCGCTCTTCTGACTCACAGCCTGTCATCAGAGAATATTATCAGTATGAAAATGAGAGAGAGCGTTCGGATGGGTGCACATGTGTGGATGTACAATGGCTTGAATTGCGGCAAATTGCCTCCAATTCATTCACTGAAAGTTTCAACTGTATTTGATGTGTTTTCGTTGAAAATATTACATTGGGTGAAGCTTCTTACATACTTTTCATGCCAGACAATTTCTAATCATTTGCAATTCAACTGCAATTCAACTGTGTTGCTCAGCATCACAGCTGCTTAGACAGTCTGTTCTGTTATTTAATTTTCTTTTTTCATTTTCAATTTTTTAATATTATGTAAGAAAAAAAACAAGAAGATGAGAACTGATATGCTAATTTCAGATGCAATTTAGTCCAGTAGACTAAATTCAGTAAACCAGTGATATTAAAATACAGTGAGTGTTTGCTCATTTGATTTATAGCAGAGTGTATATGAAGTGACCAAATGATATCTAATGTTGCTTGAATGGATGGACCAATTGCAAAACTGCTAATGAAATAAGAATAGTTTTTTTCCTCTTTACTGGCTGGCTTGGTGTTCAGTAGATACAAAAATCCAATTATTGTTTTCAATTTGTGAACACACCATAACATAGGAGGTAATATGAACTAATAATGTGATGTCCTCGCTATTGATATTTTTTTTAGAGATGAATAATTCTCAATGGCAGCTAATTGTGAGCTTCTTTAAAATTATGTTAGAGGAAGAACAAGCAGTATAAGGGGCCTCTAAAAAGAAAATTATTTTTCATGAAATTATGACTAATACTCATTTCTGTAAATTCTTTTGTAGTGCCAATTGTCTCTTAAAACCTTACTGATGAAGATTTACTAGGCTAATATTTATTTGAATTTGAATATGAATACATTTCCAGCAGTGTCATTAAGGTGATTTAGCAGATATGAATCAAGATAAATATTTTATTATCATATTTACCATTTCAGAAATCTACTTTGAATTAAAGTCTTTTAGGGGAAAATATATATTTTTAATTTGATCCAATTTAGTGTTTTGGTGTTTGGATAAAAAAATTTAATGGTTAACTAACCATTATATGGTTTGCCAAGATGATACATAGCAGCCCTCTCATTATATTTTTACTGATGCCTCCCGCCAGGAAATGTTTTATTTTCTGATTAATAACTAAACATAAATAAAAATAAATACTGTTCATATTAAAAAAATCTGCATTAATATAAAACGTGAGCAAATGAATTTTATTTTTGAGCTTCATTGAAGTTGAACCATTATTCAGTCATCAAAAGCCCAAATATATTTCCGTCAGTACTGTACACTGACTGAATCTGCGTTTATTACTGAAAATGGTGTAAAAAATCTCAAATTTTTTTTCTCTTTTCTTTATCTTCCTTGTGCTTACTTTCCTGCTATTCATGTTTCAGGTGAAGCAGCTGGAGTGTGATGTCGCGTCAGCGGACGAGAGAAACAACGCCCACCACCATCATACTTTGGACACGCTTGATGCCCTGGACGGTTTGGACACCCAGGACATTTACAGCACACTGGACACTGTGCGACTCACCTGTCCACCTGATTATACCCTAACCTTGCGCCGCTCTCCAGATGACGTTCCCCTCATGACCTCCTTGACCCCGGGCTCGCTGCCCGTGACCCCGGGGTCACACCCTGTTACTCCTGCAACACCAATGACCCCAATGACACCAGGATCGGTGGCTGGGATGAGGATGGGCCACCCTCACCAGGGATACACACACCATAGCCCGTATAGTAATACACACTTACCCCACACACACATCTCCACACACACACACTCCACCACACGTGTATAACCGCAGCCAGACACTGACAAACACACAGATCTACAGCTCACAATCCACACAAGCACACATGCATATTCACACACATGCATAAACAGACTGAAATACCTCTAATAATTACCCTGCAGGATTGTTACAAATTGAACCACAGAGAGACCTCTTTCAGAATGAGAAGGCAGACGTGTGTGTGTGTGTGTTGCACGTTGGGAAACTGCAGTTAAACTGGGTTCCCCAGAGACACAACTCTGTGCAACCCAGTATGTCAAGACCTGCTCTGGATTTTAAATCAGCTTTTTCTACACCTGAGGAAGAAGATAAAGGGTGCGTGGGTCAGTTCTGGTTCTCTACTACCACGCCCGAGTGACTGTCCTGGGAGTGAGGAGAGCAGACGCAGATTTAGAAATGAGTCGAGAAGTACCACACACAGACTGCTGATGTCAACTTGAACAACCTGTTAAAATGTGAATGTAGCATTTTTTTCCATTAAAATAGATCAAAGGCCCTATCTGCCAAGGATCCAACTAAGCTAAGATGGAAAGAAAAGAAAAAAAAAAGCAAGGGACGATTGCAAAAAAAAAAAAAAAGATTTAGAAGACAAGTTGAAGGGAAAAAAGTAAGGGAGATAAAGATTTTATTGAGTGAGATTTGACAGGAAGGAAAGAGGATAGCGATATAAAAAACAACATGGAAAGTATGCCAAAAGACAGAGGTTAGATTCAGATGAAGAACGGGCCTGTGAAGCGTTGCCAGACTCCCTGAGGAGTCACTCTAACCAGCTATGTGTCAAACTCTTGTAAATAGAATGGAAAGATACAGATATATTATGATTTATAGCATTTAACTGCTACTTGCATTAAAACATGACTTATTTAACCATATTATTGCTTTCATTTCAGATATTAATATATTATTGTATAGATGTCCTAAAGCAAGGCTGGTTGTCTTTCCATCTCACCTGCTGTGATATTTACACAGTACGTTGATATAAAAGCTACATTTGCTATGCAGAATCATTTTAGAAATTTTATTTTATTTTTTACCTATGTGACCATATAGATACTTGTTCAGCAGCTGAACTATATAATATTTACACATCATCCTGCCACTTTTTTATTTCAACATTGATCAATGAGCTGGTACTGTGTAAATAATGCAATATTGGTTTGATGATTAAGCACCAGCCAAAAAAACAAACAAACAAAAAAAAAAAACATTAACCCTTTGACCCTTTATCCTGTTGTCCCTGATTGTTCTTACATGATTTTCTTTTCTGAACCCCAACTCATAATGAGGTTTTTGAAAGACAGACAGATGGTGATGATTAAAGGGGCCCAGCATTTTGTGGGATGTCTAAAAAACTCAATGAGGCATTATTTCTTGTATAAGATCTTTAAAAGGTAATTAAATCTATGAAACGTCTTCACTTTTTTTTTGTTACAACCACAAACTTTTAAAAAAAATATTTTAATGACATTTTACAGGGTAGTACATCATTGGAAAGTGGAAGTGTGGACTTTTGACAACTTTTGAGGAATTTACAGCTGTAAAAGCTTAGCACAAATGGAAACCTTTTGTTGTTTTATGTAATTGTTTTTGTCCATATTTCTATACAAAACAGCTTAAATTTGATGAACCATTTGTAACCATCAGGTTTTAAGCCCATGGATTCTCACTTGGATTTACATCTGGGCTTTGACTGGGTCGTTTTATCACATTGATATGATTTGATGCAATTACATATTACATATCAGTTTACATATTACCATTGGCTGCTTCTCAGATCAATGCTGTTTTGCTGTTGGTTTAGATGAAGTTTGCACTCTAGATTTTATTTGGAGGTACAAAAGTAAATGTGGATCTGCAGTTGTTCCTTGAAAGAAAAAAAATAATTAATTCATAAAATGTCTTCCATTTTACAATTTTGAACAACTTTGTGTTATGTTATAGTAAAGTATTTTAAACGTTGTGGTTTTAACATAAAAATGTACAGATACTTCTGAAAGGCACTGTGCCCTTGAAATTTATACTTCACGAAGAGCCGCTGTTTTTCCAAGTTGTTCCCTTGATTAAACTACCTTCTGCTGACAAAAAAAATCCTGGCCCTGATTAAAAAAAACTTCCCTAAAATCAATTTTTTACAGCTTGAAGTTAGGTTTACTTTCCATGACCTTGGTTTGGAGCAAGCTTTGATTAATGAGGTGAAGATAAAGTAGCTTTGGGTTATAATGAGAGCAACGCAACACTATAGAAAAACAAGGCTCCAAACATGCTGCTTCCTAAGCCTTAATAGACTCAAACAGGATCATTTTTTTAATTAAAAATGTTGAATTAAAACAAATCTATCTCTGAAATTCTGACCGTCATCTTGTGGACATAATGACATTACTGAGTTTTTTTTGTTGTTGACTTCACTGTGAGTGTAGGAGGGCCATGGTTGTTACTGGTCTTTGTCATTAGCAATAGAGATCAAGCATTTATCAAATCCATTACAAACAATTTTCATGCATAAGTAAAGTATTTAACTTAAAGAGCTCCCATGGAGACCACATATAAGCCTTTTGCTGTGCTCCAGTTAACCAAAATGATAATAGGACCCGTAATGATTTCAAATCCAGTAACTCAACCAAGTGCCCGAGCTAAGGTTTTGCAGCATTTATGTATTATCCTGCATTTGTTTCCCAGCCCTTTTACGTCATCCAACTTTAGTTCAGTCCGTCCATCCCTTCTCCTTCCCAGCCTCAACATGTGTGACCACAAGCAGCTTTGTCACCTATATAATCTCTGCTCATTCTAAGTAACTTCCTCATTAGTTTTCCTCAGAGTTTTTTTTAGTCACTTGTTAACCGAATATGTGAAAAATTTGAAATTGCTGAAAACTTTGTGGCAAACAAAGAACTTTTACAAAATGATAGAAAAATCATATTTAAAGGATGTTTGGATGAATATTTGTTTCTTCTAATGGGTTTGCCGTCTCAGCGGACGGATGGCGTGTGACTAGCCTAAAACATTTCTGCTGCATTTTTGAAAAATAAAAATATCAGTATTTTACAATTTTTGTGCATTTTACATTTTGCTGTCCCTGTTTTAATATGTATGGCACTGTTTAAATTAGATATTTGCTTACTTAAAAAAAAATTATTGTGGGTATTTTCTTTCTGTAACTTGATGGTTCTTTTATTTATAGCAATTAGAAAATCTTCCGATTATATATGCAAGTAGCAGATCAATAACTTATGAGCAATGTAACAAGAAGCTTATGGTGATGTGTTTTTTATGGATGAACATTGAACTGTAGATTTTGTGGATTCCATAACAAAATGAAATTCACATCTAAATCCACAAAAATAGACATTGTTTAGACAAAAATTAAAAGCAGAACAAAACTATTCTGTCCAACATAATAGAATTCAGAATAAGATTGAAAAACTAATTGAATATTTTCATAAACATAAATTCATTGATGTCATCAGCAAATCTAGAAGCAGACTATTTATTTAGTTCAATCCCACATTCTGAATAAACATATTTAAATATTTATCAGAAGTTTACATTTCATACACAATCATTATATTTGTAACAGTGAAAAGATTCTCCCCAGCTTGGGAATTTTTTATGTGTTTTAAAGGGAAGGTCTGCTCATCTTTTGATGCTATGAAATGACTGCAGTATGTTTATTACACAACTATTTATGTCAGATAACATCTACTGTTATATAAATTCTGATCTGTTTACATTTAGCTTTATGTTGCTTCCACTTCTTTAAAATGAAAAAAATCAATACTACACATATAAGCTTTGCTTTTGTACGAGCTTAACTACGCATTGACATAACATCTGCTTTTTATAGGCATTGCACTTGGTAATTAATGATATCTAGGGCACAGAGGTCTGTTCTATTTGTGTTTCTTAGATATTTATTTACAAATAAAACCCCTGCAGGTCAGCATCAGCATGCTGCTTAAACATAGTTAACTACTGTGGCCAACAGGTGCAAATGCACAGCAATGGTACAACAAATGGTGAACAGGTGTAAAAACTTAACTAGGAGGCGCTGAATCCATTAATACAGGTGCTTCACTATTTTCTGTACTTTACTGTTAAGATTGTAGAAAGATGGTCAGAATAAATGCAACTGACCAAATATGTAGAGCAAACTAGTTTGAAAGCACAGCTCTTCACATATATAGGCTGACCTCAGTTCTTTGCAATACTGTACATACTGAAAATGTGTCAATGATTAAAGTGAAATATAATGTAAACCTCTACCTGAGATTGGATAGCATTGAATTGCATCTGACTGAAGTCACTACTGCAGAGGCAATTAGTAGACATAAATGTAAATCATAATGAACCATCACCAACTGTCAGCTGGCCAAGCAGACCTTGTTAGATGTCAACAAACTAAACTCATGGCTGACTTCCAGACCAGATTGATGTCTCCAACATTGTGTCCCTCCTCTAATCCCATTAACTCCACTTAATTTGATTTGTGGAAGGCACCATGTCAGAATGCATGAGTTGAATCCATGACCAGGTGTTCCTTTGCTTAATGTCAAAGCCTGTTAGGAACGGTTCAGTACTGAAAACACTCTTGCTTTGTATATCTTGGCATCTATTACCTCCACAGCAGCCAAATCAAAGGTCAATTAGAAACAGAAGCACTTTTGTTAGTTTATCTGTTTAGATGTTTCTTAGGAGTTTTCTCCATTTGTAGATAGTGGACCTCACAAAGGTTGCTGTTGTTCCAAGTGACTTTTTAAGCCTTTCCAGACTAATAGATGTCAAGGGCTTTGTTTTTCCATATGTTGTTTAATTCCTTTTAATGATGTGTTACTTTTTGAGGTTTTTATTTTCTCCATATTGTCAGGGTGGTTGTCAAGTGATCAAGCCTGAGATTTGCTACAGAGATTAATTAATCAGAGCTAAATTGTGATCCATGAGGAAAATGGTATTGCTGGTGGGTGGGTGAGTTGGGTGGTCCTTTCTTAACATAAAAGCAGATTGTCTAGGATTTCACTCCTACCTCGATAAATGGACATTTTATATTCATAGAAAGTGATAAATCTGTTCAGACTTGTAGTAGAGAGAGAGAGAGACAGAGAGAAAACAAACTCAATTCCCCGATGGAGTTTCTACTGCTGAAGGTTTAAATTTCAACCTCTAAATAGACTCATTTTGTGCTATAGGTCTATTAGAAAAGTGTTTTAGATGTGAATATTTTATAAATTTTCAAATATTTCCTCATTCCACATGTATTTTGGCAGATTTAATTGAGAAGGTTATGAAAAAAATATGTCCTTTTTAGAATTATTTTCAGTTGAAAGATTAAAAGTGAGTTTAAACCAATAGTCAAAATAAACCTGTGTAGTAATTACCACCACTATTTCATCGCTATTGAAACAATGTTGTTTGCAACTCTAATTTGGCTCGCCACAATCATCTACATCAAAAATGTTCCTGACAATTGTGGTGATGTTTGTTTTGTTGCAAAGTAACTCAAAAATGTTTTTTTTTCCTCTCTTTTTAATAGACCATTGTCTTCCTGCAACAACTTGCAGATGCAGTCTTGCCTTTGAGTCATTAGTACTACTCAAAATTCTGAAAGGGTTTAAAGTAGTACATTCTGAAAAGACTAACATCTTTACCTTTGTATAAACATACTATTCCAAACAGCATCACATATATATCAAAATGTGACAGGACTTGCTGTTTGCAAAATCTGTCCACATTATATGTTTTTTATTATGTTAGAAAGGCATGATGGGAAAGTATGACAGCAGTTTAACAAAGAGTGGAAAGGGATTAAATGTACATTTGACCCTTACCAACAGTCAGTTTTATCACCAGACTGAAACTCCTGTTCTGTGCTGTGTTTGCTACAGATTGTTTTTAAATGCCAGATGTGGAGTTGGGGTGCAGGAAATAGTCTTCAACACTCCCATATATCCAAATATTTAACTCACTAATCTGTATATAAATGATGCATTAATAAAACAAAGTATGTATAAATTGGGTTTATCTAAATTTAAACTATACATGGTCCACATTGAGAGAAAAATCAATAAAAAAAGAATACTTGGGAACAGTTCTCTCTGTGCAGCTGTGTTTTACACCCAGTGACGTTTTGAGTTAAATAATAGAATCAATGTGTTAACTGGCTTACAATTACTTAGGGAAATTACAGCTGAAGCAGATGTTAATTTTGCAACAATTTGGTCTTGAGACAAAAGATCACCAGACTCATTAACCTTTCTCAAGCGAACATGATTTTCTGAGCAAAATATCATGGCAGTACATCCAAAAGTAATTACAGTCTCAGCTGTCCCTGCAGAGCTGTCCTGTTTAGGGCAGTTAAGCAGCTGTCAAACATACCCAAACACTGTTATAATATGGAATATGATCAAAAGCAGTCCAATGCAAGACGATTACATATCAAATTTTACGTTTAAATTAATTATATGTTCTTTTTGTCACATTTCACAATTTGTAATGCGATAAACTCATTTTCTTGTGATATTTTTTATTATTTGAAGGAGATGTGTATGCACGAGCAGAGCAGCAAGATAAAGAAAATAGCAGCTGCTGAACCAGAAAATATCAAAAGAGTAAGAAGCGCAGGCTCTGCGCAGGATGCAAGACGAAGGATAATAGGACACATGCAGGAGAAAGAGTGAAGAAGATAATGTAATAGAGAATAAATAAAGGATCCATGTAAGGAGGAGAGGAGCGTGGGGTAACTGATAAGAGTAACTCATTAAGGAATGGAACACAGCCGGCCTGGTTGTTTATTGGCTGGCAGGCTCCCAGCATTTTATCACTTCTGCCAAACTGCGCACTTACGTACACACACACACCCCGACACACACACACACACACCACACACACACACACACCCCCACACACACACACACCCACACACACACACACACACACACACACCCCACACACACACACACACACACAGACATATGCATCCTAGCTTCACATTGTATTGACTTCCATTCATTTCAGTACCCTAACCCTGACCTTAGTCCTGAAGCTAACCTAAACTCAATTCACACTTTAGTCCTAAAGCTCACCCCCAACCCTAAAACAGCACTGCACTTTATGGGCCCCGGGGTTTGGGCCGTATGAGGTGAAGTGGGTCGTTGCAACGTTTGTATTTGTTGTGAAAAGTGAAAAATGCTAAATTAAACACATAGACGGACACACAGGTAAACAAACCTGCACAGTCTCACATATCTCCCAACAAGTGATGCATATGCTGCATGGCTTTCCATACACACACACACTCGCACGATCAGACGTGCTTAATGTATACCTATTGGCATCTTGAATAATTTTCTTCATGGTCTTCATTGCTCCTATTCACCTGCTTCTCTCCTGCTTTTTATTTCTCTGCTTGTCCGCTCACTATCAACCTCTCTCCCTCCCCCCAACAACCACCCACCTTTGCTGCACTGCCCCCTACCTGCCTCTCCTTTGGTCTGAATGGGTCCCCTCTTATCTAGCAACCTTGAGATGATCTTCAAAGCGTTATTGCAGTTGAGAATGTGAGGTCACAGCTTCCTGTTTCTCATCTCTCATCCCACTCCTCTCTCCTCTCCACTACACTTCACTACACTCTTTCCCCACATCTTCTTCCTTCATCTAATTTAACTTCCTCCTCCTTCTCTTCCTCCTATGCTTTCTCCCTCTGCATCCATCTCTTTTCTTCCATCTCACACTCCATTTCTCTCCTTCTTTGCGACCATCTATCTTTACCTCAAATGGTTTCATTTTCTCCCAACTGATCCTCACTCCGTCTCTGCTTTGAGCCGCTCTTTGCCTCCTCTCTTCATTCATCCCTTCCCCACTCTTGCCATTTAACACCCACTCCGCCCACCACTGTTCTTTTTGTCTTACACAACTTGCTTTTTTTTTTTTTTTTGTTGTTGCTGTTTTCTTTACCTGCTTTCTGAATAATACTTTACAAAGAGGAGAAATAGAGTTCTTCCTTCATGTCCTTACACACACATTGTTTTTGCACATGTCTGGGTTTGTTTGTTCTTGCGGTGTGGGTGTGCTGTTGTGATTATCTTACATGATTCAAGCAGCCAAAAGCCCTGCAGTGTTTCTATTCCCTAATTAATTAAGTGTGGGACACTTAAGCACTTATATTGCTCATCTGTCTCACTTCCTGTTGACCATGTGTCTGTCTCACCTCCCTTGTGCTGCTATGTTGTGGTCTCCTACCTGTTCGGAGCCCGTTCTCTATATATTTGAGTTGTTTTTGCTGCCTCCCCTGTCTCACCACTCCCTGTTCCTGTCTCTCTGATTGCACGCTCGGTTAGTCTTCCTATCTGTGGGAGAACGGCTACATTAGTCAATCATCTATGCTGCCTGCTGCTTTTCATAGAGTGTAAACAACAGCAGTAACTCGTCAGGTCCAGCTGAGGTCAGCATTGTTCATGGTTATTAAGGAGGTAAATGAGATGAAGAGAGGAGATTAGAGAGAAGTTTTTGCTTGGGGAAACTTTTTTTTTTTCATCCTAAAGCGTAACGATTAAGAAACCATAATGGTGCTAAACCACAGAGGTGGGAGCTGAGAAGCAGCTTCAAACCTGAGGAAACACTGTAACACAGCTTCAACATAACACTTCATATGCCAGGCTACATACTAGTGACCTATTATTTCTGCATATTTTACCTATTTTTATTTTGGTAAACTTTTATGTTGAGTGGTAAAAATATGATCTGCTCAAATAAATAGCGGGGGGAAAAAAACATAAAATTAATTCATAAATTATTTTCTCCTGCCTTGGATGAACAGTGCTCCTTGAACATTTTTGGCATTTTATCAAATGGAAACCACAAACTTTAATGTATAGTATAGATATTTAATTTGGTTGACCAATAAAATTGTGAAGGGAATGGAAAAGCGTGGCATGAATATGAATTCAGCCTCCTTTTATCCAGTTCCCCTACCTACAATCAAGTGCAAACACATGCCTCAGGGATTGAGCTGTGGAGATGTAAAAAGCAGAGTTGGGTACTAAAACAATAGTCTAATACTTGAACATCTGCATAGCACTTTTCACTCAATCATTTTGAAAACTAAAATGGTCTCACAGAACTGCAAATCAAGACTTACCTGTCCACCGAATCTGACAGGCGGGACAAAAAAAGAGCATATTTTAAAGATGCAGCTAAGAAAATCTGCAAAGATTCACAACTCTGATGGGAAAATCTGCAATCTTGACAACAACAAGTTTTGAATTCCACTGATCTGCCCTTTATGGAAAAGTGACAATTAGAAAGCTGCTTTAAAAAAAGTACTTGAGGTTTCCCATTTGTAGCTTGCCAAAAACCATTTAAGGAACAAAGAAAACATTTTGTTTAATTATAAAAAGGGAACAAAACTGAACTATGTGTGAAGGAAAACTAAAACACCACCATGGTGGTGAAAGCGTTTATGATCTGGGTGTGCTTTTCTTCAGCAAAAACAGGGCATCTGGTCAGAGATGATGAGAAGCTGAATGCTGAATGAAGCTAAATGCAACAACCATTGAAGTAAACTTATTCTCGGCCTGCAGAAGACAGAAGAATGAGGGAAGTTTCATCTTCAAACAGGACCACAACTTTAAACAAACAACCAGAGATATAATGAATGGTTTAGATCAAAACAAAATGATAACTGACAATCTTTGCCAAGACTGGTAAATGGATGTTCCCAGAAAAAAAAAAAGTATAGAAAAAAACTTTTCAATTTTTATAGGTTGTAGTGTAAAAGGCAAAGGGGTATGAATACTTTTGGAAGGATGTGTATTACTTTTTGAACATTTCAAAACAGTAGGATCTGGGGCCGTGTTTCTGGGAACATCCATCCACTTCTCTCTCTGTCAGATCAGTGAGTAAGGTCTGCATCTAAAGACTGAGACAGAGACAAAAAAGAGAAAGTATATGTGTTATTCTTGGACTATGATGTCTCAGACAGGAAGGAAGTTTGGCTTTTCATCACCGACGGTCCCCTCTTTAAAACTGTTTCCAAACTTTCTCTCTCACACAGTCAAGCCTCCATCATTTGTCGCTTCATACCTGCTTAGACTGGATAGCTGGAAAAAAAAGCAATATTCATCCTCACCTGTACTGTATGCATGCCTTAATTTTTTAATCACCAAAATAACTTGATTTCCTTAACCGTTAACTGTGCATGTTCACAGAACCATTAAAACACTAATTCCTAGAGGCACCTGAATATAAGCCACAGCCACTAACAAATAAACCATAAGACAAATTACATTTGTAGATTGAATTACTCTCTGCGTTACAGGTCTCTAAGTTTTTCTTTGAGTTAAGAAATACTTCATTGTAGCTATTTGACTTGGCCCTTAATTATTAACAAAATTGTGGAAAAAAAAAACAAATGGTCATATGTGTCAAAATATACTGTAAGCACATTTGTATCTGACTGTGATTGTGGGTCTACATACATCTGAAACAAAAATGTGTTTTAGTTAGTTTACTGTTTTTTATTTGGCAGCCGACGCTTTTTCCATAAGCCAAATGCGACTATGTGGTAAAGCCAGCTAAAAGTGAGTAATCAGGCTTCTAATAAACAGTTAATCTTGTCAAAATGTTTGCCAAAAAGGGTAGCCATTGAGAAGATGTTGTCACTTCACCTACTTGTCCTCTGGATGTCACAGACAAAAGACCTTACCTGCAGGAGGAAAGTTCACTTCAGACAGGTAGGCTTTGTTTTCCTTTTTTGTTATTTAGAATGATTTGCAACAAATAGACTATGCAGACACTTGTATGTGTCTGGTTGCATTGTTTTGTCCATGTTCTGTGGGTCAAAAGGACTGTTTTTGTGCGCCATGTGCATCACGTTCATTTAGGATACTTGTACATATGATGCATGTTGGGAATGTGGTTATTTGTGTGAGTCAGATGCAGTGATGTTTTTTTTAGTGCCTGTCCTCCAATAATATCCTGCAGGCGTCCCTGGTCTCACACACAATTCCTCAGACTGTCTTTCGTTGTCGCTCTCAATAACACTTTTGCCTTGGTCTTGAGCTTGAGCTGTCCTCTTCATCACGCAGCAGGCCAGTTGGTAAAACTTGTTGGCAAAAAGCAGTATATTAGCCACATTGCAGGGTTGAAAGTGTGTAAAAGAAAAATAAAAGTAGCAGTATGTGGAATGGAAATTATGGTACATAACTCTTATTATGTGTGTACAAACTCTTTCTGATTATGTGTAAATAAAATTTGGTCATCCTCAACCCCACAGTAGCTGCAGGTGGAAAAACTGAAGTCATTCCTTTTCACTTTCATGCTCCTTGCCAGATCTCATGCATTATGCCACCATGTCCCTTCCAGGAGCACAAAAAGCAGGCTAATTGGTGACCCACTGAAGCCCACTGTGCTCAGAGTTTATCTGGCTTGTGTTTTTATAGACTGCCATGCTCCTCTGCATCCTGACTGTGCCTCATTTATTAATCTTCCAATATGTTTGCAGCATTACAATGAGGTGGGTAGCTGAGTGTCGCAAATGAATGCTGGAAACATCTCATTACCATTGGTCATGTTATTACAGGTTGGGGTTTTTTATTGGTTCAATTATATAATATGAGATTGACTTTGTTGCAGTTTCCTGCCATTTTCCTTGGCTATTAAATCTAAGTTCTCTTCGATATTAACAAAGCCGCAGACAAAAGTTAAAGGATCAAACAAAATGCAGCTCCAAAATGTAAAAAAAGACAAAAAATACCAAATCAAATAAACCATGATTGTTATTGCATCCAGATTGTGGTCCTTATGACACATTACATTGTTGGAATCAGATGTTCCCCTGATTTATAATGATGGGCCATTAACTGTCTTTGGGACTTTATGACCATCTGTAAATAATTCCTTCTAATTAGGTCTATTGAATCACAGCATTTGCTAATTAAGGCATAGAAGACACCACTTCTCAAAACACTGCTGGGGGAGATCTTTGTTGACCTCAAAGTTAGCTTTTGTCTGCTGCTTGTTTCATTAGTTTCAGAAAACCTTCTGTCACGACACAAAAATGACTGCCTTCAGTCTTCCACAATAAATCAGATCTATGTAGAAAAACTTTTTTTTCTTTACATTTCCTTGGATTGTTTTTGTCTAATATAAGCATGTTCTAAAGGCCATTTCAGAGTGACAAGAAGCAAAGTCAGAAGAAATCTGTATGGAGGTGAATACTTTTTCACAGTGCTGTGAAAAGGACATCAACCTTGTGATATTCTGGCAATATCACTTAAAAAGGTTGATGTCCTTTACCTATTTGAAATAAAACTGAATTAGATCACTTTAAAACTTGATTAAAAACAAAGGATCCGTAACCCTCAGTAATCAATTAAATGTGTTTGTTTTAGAAGAGCTTAGCTTCTAAGACGCTACGTTCCTTGTCTGTCCTGCTTTTCTCAAATCCTGAACCAAAGTCTTTTGTGATTTTTTAAAAACATTTTTTAGATAGAATTACAAATTAATTTCAATTCTGGGCCAGTACCACATAACAAGATCTAGAAGCATAAAAACCTGGATAACTCTTTCTGACAGAGAGTTGACAATATGATGAGATGAGATTTCTGAGAAGATTTTTCTGTACATCATTTATCTTTAGAAACTTATTCAATTTATTTTTAATTTGTATCAAAACCCAACCAGTCAACAGCATTCCAGTTAGTCGATATGTACTCTACATTCTAGACACTGTAAAACATATATCTGTTTTTTTTTTAATGTTGATACAATTTATTTATGTATTTATTTTCCAAATTTAACGAGCTCCTCTACCTCTGTTCTAATTGCTTGTAGTCTTTGGTCTGAAACCAAACCATGGTACCACAGCCTCCATGTTTTATAGCTGTTAGGTTGATGTTGGAATTCAGTGGTTTTCTTCCTCCAGGCTTACGGTTACCTTAATCTTATGTCTTCCACATAACATCTATTCCGACAGCCGGTGTTCTGTAATTTCCAGTAGCCTGAAGGCAAACATCAAGATTCTGTTTTCAAGTGCAGAAACTATCTCCCTGCAGTCCTACTATGAATGCAATTGCTGTCCAGAATTTGTCTGATAGCTTACTCGTTAACATTTTTCCTAGGGAAGGTAATGATAGTCTTGAATTTCCTCTAATTGTACACAATCAGTCGTACTCCAGATGGAGTTCTACCCTCTTAGAGAAAACATTGTAACTCCGAATGACTTGATAACAAAAAAGTAATGGTAAGACAATTAGCTGTGTGAGGAATAACTTCCTTTTGGAAATTTTAAATGTTTTACTCGTGGTTTCAGATTTACCAATAACGTTATTTTTCCAAAATTGAATTTCCTCTCATCTTTAATTCAATTCGCTGTTTTTCTTTCTTGCAATACCTTTGCTCACCCTTCACCCTTTGTCACCCACAGCCTTCAGTCATTATGTAGCCAGGATGTGCAGCCTCTCTGGCCTCTGTGCTTTAAGTGGCACAGCTCTCCCAGACAAATGGTTCTGCTTACCCAGTCTGGTCATGTAGAGATAGATGAGGCAAAGAGAATCACTTGGCCAGCTCTCCAGGTACTGCGCCGTGTCCCTGCTCTGATTCAAATGACAGATGCACAGCCACAGTCTGCTGAGACCAAGCTATTCCTAAATTTAACAGACCTGCTTCATGCCTGAACACAGAAACTTACACAGCTATGTGTACTCAATACATAAAAGATTCGTCTATGTGAGTCTTTGCATGTTGTTGCTTTTGATGTGTGCACATTTAAAATATTCCCAGGTGTGAGCTTTGTTGTGATGTAAGCTCACAGCTGCGAGGCACAGATAACCACTTAAACATGTTAGTGTTTGTGCAATATATTTTAATATTCTTTGTACTCTGGGTGTACTCTTAAGCAGTTAAGCTGATTATAATGGAGCAAAGATCCCACTCGACCTTGTGATGTTGCTATGTTTCCTTAGTGAATCTGACCAAATAGCCTCGAGCTGTTTATTCTGCACAACATAATGAAACCTGACAGTGTTCACACCTTTAGCAGACCGAATACAGACCTCTAAAAGAAGGGATGCAAAACCAAGCAAATGTCAGGTCAGGTTTCAGTACAAAGCGCATGAAACACATATTACTAAAAAAAAGGAAAATTAAAGAGCATGGGGTTTGTAACTCAGTAACAAAAACTTCATGTCCCAGATGTGACTTATAAAATGTAATGTTACAGTGAGAAAAAAACTTTAACTCATGAGTTCAAGTCAAATGATTGGATATGCAAGAATTTGTTCAAGGTAGCTAAGAGCACACCTTTGAAATGAAAGAAAAACTGCATAAAGCTTAAAAAAAATATAGTAACAGTAAAAACTGGAAAAATTTGGAATGCTCTTGTATTCAGGCTCCTTTCATCTGAGACACCTAGATAAAACCCAGGGCCTAATACCATTAGAAGGCGAAGGGTTTGATACAAATGCAACCCATCAGAACGTCAAACAAAAAGCCTGTAGGGACAGTATAATGCCAATAAACAGAGCAAGAAGAAAGAAGGTTATGGAAATTATGGAGCAGAGATCCACAGCTCAGGTGGGAAAATCAGTTGAATGGACAACTTTTAATTGTAAACTCCACAAATCTTGTGTTGCTGAAAGAGCAATAAAATGAAAGCCATTGTAAGGAAGCTATAACCACAGAAACCAGAGGGTCAGCATGCAAAATCATTGATAATAATAATAGTAATAATAAAAATAATAGTAACATAGCAGGTAAAAAAGTGTATATTGCATAATGCATAATGTGAATGCATTAAATATATATGTTTTTTCTTCAGAAGTGACAGGAAAAGTTTGATTCAGCATGACTAGCAAAGTACAATGAACTGTGGAATGTGTTTATTTGCAAAAAAATTGAAAAGCCATGCCCCCGTTTCCTTCCACTTCACAATATTCAGCTTTGAGTAGATTCATAAAGTAAAATACTATATGTCGTGTTGTTTTGAAAACGCTCAAATGCATAAATGGAGTGAATAGTTTTGCAAGGCTCCGACTGAAGCAAGTGCACGCCAGAAACCTGCATCCAAATCTGTCCATAATAAGCAAATTGAGCAAAGCGAACAAGCTTGTTAACATTAATAGTGTAAATCTGGAAGCTTTAAAAGACATAACATTGAAAAATAGGTAACCACTTCACCAAGCTGTTAACTATTACATCTTCTTCAGAAATTACTTTTTTTCTCTCTCTCTATCAGCTTCAGCTGTTATTGCAGCCGTGTTGACTCTAGTTGGAGAAATGTTGCTCTCTGCTGATCAGGTTTCATGGTAAGGCTGATGTGATTTGAAGCGGTGAGCAAATTCAGCACCAGAATGCTAACACAGAAAACCTTAAAGTAGTTTCCTGGTAAGTGAAAATATGCCCATGCATCTCTGATTTTGGGTGCTTCAGAGTGAGGGGAGATGTTAGTGGTACAAACTGGGACTAGTAGGACAATGAATGTTAAACTGTCTTTTAAACTGGGAAGTGTTATCTGGGAAACCAATTAAGGCTTCTTACTTTACTTAAGGAAACCCTGTCAAACCCTCTACAATAAACCAGTACTTATCTCATCCTCATCTATTACACTAGAAACATAAAAATAATAAAATACTGAAATCCTGTTAAAAATCTACATTAAAAAAATAATGTGTTAAATGAACTATTTTCCTATTGTGCAATTTCTGCAATTGTTGTTCTTTTTTAGAAATATTTGCAGACCAGGAGTCTGTTTACTGAAAAATTCAGGTCCAGCACACCTAAATAAAATGGATAAAATACCTGCTCAATTTTCAGTCAGGTTTTCCAGAATAATGCTAAGGACCTGATTATTTGCCTCAGGTTTATTGAAGCAGAGACACATCTAAAACTTGCAGGACACTGACTGTACACTCTCTGTTTTTATTAGGAATCTATTTTATTTTTAAAGGTTGGTTCACCCCTTCGCCATTTTGTTGTTTTGTACCCAGAGTATAAAAAGGAGCTACTGCATTGTAGACATTTTTTTATGCTTTGACAATTACTGACTGAAAGCAATTTTTGATCATCTATTTGTAGTCTGCTTTAAGGAAACATAGTTATGACACTCCAATAAAGATACCAGCAGAAGGCCAGTAAAAATAATTTTTCAGAAGAACTACTTGCCCAAAAAGAGATCTATACTCTTGTCATTTGGAACATGGTGCTAATTTTGACAAACTTAATTGGCATTATTCTCAAAGTTCCATAAATCTACTTTTGGGCTTGAAAAATACATCCATAAAAAGGATCCCATAGACTTCTGCTAGTTTTCAGGAATCCTGAAGTTTGTATGAAGTGAACCCACAATAACCTTCACAGCAAGCAGCCTTTATAAAATGAGTTTGGGGCTAATGTGCCATAGCAGACATATTTACAGTGAGAGGAGAAAGGCTTTTCCTTTCCAATATGTCTGCTACTTATGCAGCTGTATCCTTTGGACTGTTGGTCAGTAATCAAAGCAGCACAGACACAGAAGAAAACATTGACATACAACCTGAATCAACAAGCATTGAAGAAATGATGCAGAAAACAGCAAAAATGGTTCCGTGTTTCAAATTGGATTTTTAAAATGTCATACTGAAAAAAATGTCAAAAATATTAAATAGAGCAATACTGTTTACACAATTAAAACCTTGTAGGTATTTAATTTCAACTTCCCAACACTGTCATTGCCCTTTTGCTATGACAGTGTAGCTTCTTCATTTACTGACCTATATAAATGTCTTTGTGGTATCAGTGAATTATAGGTTAAACTCCCTTTCATTTGGAGAAAATTCTAAATTAAGGAAAATTATAATGTTAGTTCTGGTACTCCTTGTCTCTCAATAATTAAGATTATTTTGTAACCAGGTAATTGTGTATTGGAGACTTTTGCCCAGGTCCCTCTTGAAAATGAGATTCAGATCTCAACAGGGTTTACCTGGTTAAATAAAGAAAAAAAATAAAAATAAGTTTTGAAAAGTGAGCTCCACGAAGGAGTGTCTGATCATGCTGTAATTTTGCATCGCAGAAAGCTGTATGTATACTTCAGCACATTTATCATTAATTTGCAACTTTTTCTTTTCAGTTGTTTCTAATTTGTTATTCATATTTATTTCTATTTTCATGTCTGAAACTGAAAAGGCTAAAGATCAAAGAAAAAAAGAGGGCAAAGTAGCCAGAAGTTGCAGAAAAGTGATGGCATTACATTTAGACAGAAAATGTAAGTCTTCTGTCCCAAGAAGACAGAAGGAATGACAAAGTCTCCAACTTGGATTTCAAAAGGTGAATATATAGATGATGATTTAGCATTTGGAAGTCTAGAAAACTACTGTCTGAGAAGGAGAGTCCAGGACACTTAGCAAACGTTGTGCACATTGTTTGCTAAGTGTCCAAGGAGTGCCCAGTTGGTCTGTAATTCATCACAGTGATAATAGGTGCTTGTAAAACAAACAAACAACAACAACAAAAAAACTGTAGCCCTGTGACAGACTGGCCACCTGTCCAGGGTGTGCCCCGCCTCTTGCCCGGAACGTTAGCTGAAGTTAGGCACCAGAAAATGAATGTACAAAACAATCGGCTGCATATAACTGAAAGACATGAACCCTTGTAGTGCTCAATTCAGTTAAATCACCAAATACCCCTTGATCTGCATTACTGTGCACACTGCCCTGAGTTAGCCATGTCTACAGTCATCTATATCTCCTCTTTAAGATGTAACCCCCCCCAAAAACAACAACAAAAACCTGTCAGTTTTCTGAGTTTGATCATTTAATCTAAACAATAATGAAACTCTGAGGAACAAGCATATCAGAGCACAGCAATTTTGGAAATAACTCTGTTTATTAGACGTGCTTCTGAGGAAGTCTAACTTTACAGATGCCAGAGGTCAAACTGTTTCAGCCTCTTCTTAAGAGATTACACTCATGTTCCTTCCTTTTTCTTTGATCTCGGATTTCCTCCTTTTTCCATGTCCTGCCTCTTCAAGTCTTTCTTGAGAGTTTTAATGAGGTGCAAAAGTAACAACATTTGATCGTGTTCAGAACTCTTTAATCAGGATAACTTACTCCATCTTTTACATTCTTTCAGACTTTCCAGTTTTATGTCTGCTTTATTCTATTTCCTTCAATTCACCTCTGTGATCTTTTTAAGTAGACTGTTTCATATTACCAATGTCTTCATTTCTGAACCTGTTTTGCTCTGAATCGTTTTAAGAGTATTTCTGTTGTGAGGTGAGACGTGACTTTAAAACTGTAGAAATCTTTGAAAATGCTGCCATTGAAAATGCTGAAATTTCAACCACTTAAACGCAGTGAAAAAGCATTGACTCCATTACAGATTCACTCTATTTTAGCTTTTAGGTAAATCTTTATTAATTCATATTATAAAACTATGAAACAAGAACAACATGACTAAACACAACCTAAAGATTAGGAATAATTACTGTGCAAAACAGAATCAGGTTCACTTCAACAAAATTTTTTTACCCTTAATAATAAAATAATTGTGAGAACCAAATTTTACTCAGGCTACCTTAAATATTGATATTTATTTGGTCATCTGTTCAGTTTACCTAAACAAACAAACAAAAAAACTTAGAAAAAGAAAACCAGTGAGGAGAAAATACATGTTCACAGCTTTAAATGCATAAATTACTTTAACATTCATCTCTTTATCCTTATACAGCACATTTTATGAGCCAACATGGAGTTCATTGCCTTGCCCAAGGACACTTCAAATATTCACAGGACCAGAAATAGGAAATATCAGTTGTACCAACATGCAGCTGGACTTATGAATCTCTTGTCTGCCTCACCACAGGTCTGCTTTTCCAAAGAGGAGCAGCAGATTGTTTCATGACCGCACAGCAGAGTGTGCTTCCCCTTGGGGCAGCTGTCGCAAGAAGTAAAAAAAAAGAAATCATTCTGTACTTCCCATTGTTTCTTCACTCTATTCATTTTAAAAAAAATCTTATTTATTCTTGTTTTTTTTTTTTTTTTTTTTTTTTTGTTTGTTTTAACTTGCGTTTACACTCATTGACCAGTGCTGCCAAATTTTGCAGATTCCATCCCTGATTTCTGTCTGAACAGGAAGATTATGAATGCAGGTGTATAAAGACCAGCACAGGAAACGCCTAAGACGACAAACAGGTGTGTGCATGTGACTGTGTGCCAGATAATGTGTTTGGAAATGTGTGTATGCAGTTTCGTTTGTGTGCCTCACTTCAGGGGGGCAGATCTGACCAGAGGCTATGCTTTAGACTTACCGCTAATGTTAGTGGCTCTGTAAGTGCAGCTCAAAGTACTCAAAGTACTGCCTCTGTCCCTGATAAAGCTTAAGTAGGCCTCTTTATGTAGCTGCATGCATGTGACTCTTTGTGTAGACATTTGTGTGTGTTTTAGCATGATTGGTATGCCCATATGCAACACTCTTTAGGTCACACGATAGAAAGCATATGTGGGTTTGCAATCACTTTGGCAATAAAGTAACATCCAGTCTGGGAATGTAGCTCTTTCCTCAGCCAAAGAACAGCATGTAGCTCTGGTATTTTACTTTTAAAGCAGAAACAGTTGTCTCCTTTTCAGTAAGTTTCAGACTTATAGGTGGGTTGAGATCAAAGACTGGGAAAACACTTCTTAGACAAACGAGCTCTTTCTGCAGGAAAAGCTAGTCTTATCTAATGAAATCTGGGGTCAGCATAAAACATCGATTTTTTCAGACTCAGTGATCCAGAATTCAGAGCTGAGCTGCAATCTGTTTTGTCAAGTAAAATATAACTGCAATATTTTACCTTCTGAAGACATAAATTGATTCTAGAAACACACAAATTGGTCAGAATAATATATTTCTTGTGCACCCCTGCAGAGAGACATCTGATTGTTTTCCATAAGCTGCTTTACACAAAACAAAACATATATTTTATGAAGGCTCCAAAAAATTTACAGCGATGTATAAACACGGCTATACATGTGAATAACAGCTTAAAGGAATTACCATCTAAAAATCATTAAAATGCAATCATTTCCAATCATCTCATAATATTCACAATTGTTTCCATTTTTCTAAAACTCATGCTCAGTTTTTCCTTCACAGCAAATTTCTATGATTTATGGAAAGTTCATTTCATTCTTGGCACAGTTTACTGTGATCTACATCAGCTTCAATCTCTAGTAAAACCTCTTATACAATATCCACCAAGAAGAGACAATCTTCAGAGAAAACGAATTTTAATTTTGATCAAAATTTAAATGGTGCAATGCAAAACAATCATGTAGTCTAAACCAACTTTGAATACAGTGATTAAAAAAAAAACTCTCCCTCCTTATTTTGGCATCTAGTAAATACAAATTATGATTGTATGTCTAATTGAAAGATAGTTTGCCACTGGCACTGATGTGAATAAATACATTGAACTGTACAATTCTAAACTAAGCAACAGTGTTTTTCATGTCAAACTTGAAAGTGAACATTATCCAGATGTCAAAAGAGGGGCCTTTTGTGTGCGTGTGTGTTTCAGTGGGGGAGGGAGTGTGTGGATGGAGGTTGGACAAAAGATGAACCCTGTGTTTTCGGATGCTGGCTTCTGTTATTTTGCGCAGAAAGGAGCCACAATATTTTCCCTCCTAATTGAGAGCTTGGTGCTTCATTTGGACGTATATACACAAGCACACAGGCGGCCGAACTATTCTGTAAGCAATGGCAGTCTTAGTGAGAACCATGCATTAATGATTTATTTCTCTTTCCTCTATTTAAACTTATTTATGATGCGTTATGTTTTCAATTTAAAATGTAAAAGTTGTATGCCCAACCGCTAAATTTAATGGATTAAACAGACTTTTTCTTTTGCACCATGATTGTGTTGTCACTTTACAGGTTATAGCAGATACATGCAGCCATTTATGGTTATGGTAGCTGTCAAAAACTGTCCAAGAACTGAACAGTCTTTGACTTTTAATGTTACTTTTTTCTACCTCTCTGTTTGTGCTATTTATTATGCACATAAATAATTTTTTGTCAGACAGCTTCATTCCATTTTTTTTTTAACAGTGAGCTAGTGATTAAGTTTGCTGCACTAGGCCACCCATATTTTAATACACTTTTCAGATAATTGAAAATATACTCTCCAGTGTGCTTTGGCTCTAAATTTGATTTGACAAGGAAGCGTGGATAAGATAAGATGTTGGCTTCAGACAGTAATCCCACATGAAAAGGTTTTCCCTTCATTAATTTTCCACAGACATCTCACTGGGACATAAACTGCATTAAACATTTAACCTCTTTCACAGCTTAAAAAGCAAGAGATGAAGAGATTGATTGGAAATTTTCACTGAATTTCAATTTGGCATCTGTTCGGGGATCATCTCTGTGACTGATTGCTTATTTATTGATAGCGAAAGTACAGCTATCTCTGAACATCAAATTACAGGGCTATAGCATTTCTCTGGACAGCTTGTACTTGTTTTGCAAGAAATTATACAACCAAACCCAACCATATAGGCCACATCAGAGGGAACGCAAGCAGATGGGATTATTCGGAAAGGTCTGATTTGCGAGTGTTAAGCACTTTAAGTGTGAAACGATCGGAGTGTCTCGCCCTTCAAAATTGCTTGCATGTGTATGTTTTACATGTATGCATCTAACAATGTGGGTGTGACTGTGTGTGCATGCTGTAGTTACCTCTTTAAGGCTCAAAGATTTTCCGTGTGTCAGTAATTATTAATCTGTAGGTGGTCACAGTAAGGCCAGAGGGGGAAGTTTAATATCCGTGCAGCCGTGTGTGACGGTGAGTTGATTAAGAGGTGAAGCACAGTCAGTCAGTGACGGATGTGTACATTTGATAGTGTCTGTTTTACTATGCGCCGGCCTATAATTTAGTTCATTTCTTGGTGTGGGAGCAACCTTGTTTGTGTGCTAGCTTATGTAATGTACTGGTATATGCATGCAGAATAGGGAACAGTCTTATTGGTACCTGGGGTTCAATGTTGTTCAGTGTTATTGCTACCAGCAGGACTGAACAAATAGCTAAACACTGGATTCATTCATTCTCAACAAAGGCTGGACACATAAGTGAGATGTGATTTCACATTCTAACAAATTTACGGCCCGAATGGGAAATACAAAGTAGGTCTTTATTAAACATTTCACTCACAGCTAATCTTATTATTTGATCTTGCCTACATTTCACAATTTTAATGCTTATTTTTAAGTAGCCTACTATTAAAATATATCAGAATGTCACTATTATCCTTTCTGTCAGTAAATATACTTCTCCACATAGATGTTCACATGAAATTCAGCAAGTTCAATCCAAATAATTTATGCATATATAAGACATCACAAAAATAAAAAAAGACATATTTGTCCCATGCAACAAAGTGAAATGACAAGAAAATAAAATGTGAAGATTCTTACTGAAATTTAAATAAATTTCACTTGTGGCAACTAGTGGCATGCATGGGTCAGATGTGATTTTTTTTCCTTCTTATTTTTTTTTAATTCTCCCACACAAAGTCATTTGAAAGACGTTCTGTATTCTTCCAAAGCATTTTGAGTTTTAATTTTTGTTCAGATTTGTTGTCTTGGCCACCCTTGTTTAATTTTTAGCTCCAGATCAAGAATGTCCAGCTACATTTATTTATTCTTCCTTTTTTTGATTATGTAAATCCTGCCAACACTCTATGCTAAAAGAGTCACACAACACAATGTTCCAAGTTCAGAGCTTAAATTTTTGGTAAGGCTTGTTTGGAGTATATTGTTTTTGTTATTTTTTATTACTTGGGTTGCTACTGACATCTGGTGTAAAGGCTATGTTAGCCCAATTAGAAGTATATTTACTGAGGAAAACATTGAAGTTGACACATTTTTTGTGCTGTATTTCCTGTCATCCTACTTCATGTCTGCTATAGGTCTTTCATGACACTCATAGTATCTTTCTTTAGTCGTCCAAGTCACATATTTAGATGACCAAAGGGATTTCAGTTTAAGAAAGCCTCAAAGATGATCTGATTTGTGTCTCGGCTTTGCTGTTGATCCTTTCAGGGTGCAAAATGAAAGCTGGGACAGAATTTAAGACTGGATGAGTTACATAACCCCAAACGCAGACCAGAGTTTTACACATCCTCTCCTTGGCGGTTGTCATAGCAGCAAGGATTTGGTGAAAGAGAGAGAGCAAGAGAGGGAAAGACTTATATTTTCAACAGCACCAAGGTTTAAAACCCGCATGGCAGGATGATTTATGTTCCTTCCGTTGTTTCTCAGACAACAGGTGGAAAGCAGTTTAATATTTCTCCACAGACGGAAGTCTGTGCAGTTAATGTTTTAAATTAAGACTTCATGTGTATCAGATATTTGCAGAATTCAGAAGAGGCTGTCAATGTTTACTATGGTTTTCCTTTATTCAGATAGCTTTTTGAATACATTTACAAGTATTAACTGCTGATATTCATAGGTTTTCTTGTTTGGAATTCAAATTCAGGTCACAATATTCAGCACCAGTAGTTTAGAGGTAATACTCCCATGTCTGTGCTAGAAGTAATCCAGGGGATTACAGGTCCAAGGCTTGTTCATCAGCAGACATTTAGTAAGGGCTTTAGTGAATGCTGAATATGCTTGCTCCAGGGGGTTTTCTGCTACTTTCTCAAAGGTCATCCTTTGAGAACAGATTGAAGGGAAGTGTGCTCTTTATTCAAAGCGCAGGAGGCTCTGAGTCAGTGGACGCAGAGCTTGATGATCTCACAAAAACGAGCCAAATTTCCCAGTTGCTCAGTTGTGTTTAGTTGAAATGTTCTATTTGGGTCATTTGCTTCCTGTGGGGTAAACTGTTTGGTATGGTATTACTGGGGATTTGAGTCCAAACCTCCATAGCTACTCTTTGCAGATTGGTTAGATGTAATGAAACATGTCCATTTCTAACTTTGAGATAGTTTTTGTCTCAATAAAATTCTGAAAAATAATATTCAGTTTTTTTACAGCGCTTCCCCAGGTATTTTTTTTCTGTTTTTGTCTCAATTAAATGTGATCGTTTGTGCCTGTGTCCTTTATAAACTCTTAACATGACATTAACTTCATTTCAAACCTACTTCACTAGGTATGTTTGACAGTAATATCGACAGTAATGCCACTGATTATTGCTGTCGATAATCCGTGGTACCAGTTCTTCTTGAAATCATTCGTTGTTCTTTCTCCCCTAATGCCTTGAAACTTGTGTTTTATCTGGATCCATTTATCTCTTTAATGTTCAGAATATTTTCTTTCACTATAGCACCTTCATTACGTTGGTGTCATGGTAGAGTTTTATAGAGGACCCAACGCAGAGACAATTTGCAGAGCTGAGTCTTCTTTAATAATAACTAACAAGCCTTGAGCCATGACTAAGAAATACATTGTGTTAAGAGAGTAGTTGGAATGGGTCTAATGGGAGCCAGAGAAGGACAATGAAACCAGAGAGCTATTTGCATGAAGGAAAGAGTGGAAAACGACATTTGATGCAGATGAGGAAACCAGGTGATTGGGAAAAGCTGAGAAAAGGAATGAATGAATGAAATTGTTTTTGTAAATATTTTATATTACACATTTAAAAACAATGTTGACCAAATGCTTCCCAACAGGTAAAAGCAACAACATAAAAAAACAACAATAAGATCAACAAGAACAAAAAACAGAAAAAGAAAAACTTTAAATACAAGATACCAAAACCAAACAAATCTGATGGAACTCAAATTGAAGGTTCAGTTTGAAAAAATAACTTTTCAGGAGAGATTTAAAAGACTGTACATATTCTGAAGCATGGATAGCAAGGTGCAGCTTGTTCCAGAGTCATAGGTCTTCAATGGTTATTGCACAAAACTGAAAGTGCAGAACTCAAAGTGCATAGAACAAACAAGCAGGCTGTGGGAAAGTGAATGTTAAATACATAGAGAATGATCTAGAGCTTAAAGTAGTGACAAATAAATGGGGGAAAAAATAACACTGATCCAAAAGAATAAAGTCCAAAAGCACAGCAAACAAGAACTAAGAATAAATGAAGAAACTAAATACAATGGAATGTATATATATGGAAATGTTCTAAAAAGCTGGATGTAACTCAAATCTTGAGACATGCTTTAGAAATTCTCATATTTGATATTCTTCATCTAGCTTTTGCCTAAAGCACTTTCACACAATACTTCAGTGATTCCTCATCTAAGTTGCAGTGATGCAGCTCTCACAGTTCCTGTTTACTTTTATTTTTCCTTTTACTCTAGAAAAAAGGAACCTGCAAGTTTATATCAGAGCACTTCTCTGGTCCTTAAACTGCTTCCTTAGTCAGACTACCACATTCTCATCTGTGAAACTCATCTTTCTATACTGACGCTAACTACTGGTCGCAAAAGGAACCCTAGAGAAAACATAAATCATTTTCTTACAATCACAAACCTGCCCCACACAGTGATCAACAATAATTTTCCTGACTTAATTACAACAATACAAAAAGTAAGTAGTTGATACATTTCTTCTCATCTTCACAATGATCCCTGGACGAGTGTATGACCAACTTCTCTAAAGCATCTACTCATCATTCAGGCTACACATTAAAACCAGCTCTTGGCTTTAAATAGGTCGATGGAAACTACTCAACATGACGCGAACATTTAGTTTGAATGTGTGTATTGTGCATAGTTGTTTACAATCCATTTCTGTTGGAATAATTTTTTTGAAAGATTGAAAATGATCTTCATATTTTCTCTTTGCTTAAGAGGCTGATAGAAGATATTTCTGGGAAATGTAACAGCAAATAACAGTTTGAGCTTTTTGAGTCTTTTTGGCACAAGATCTAAGTGATTTATAGATGGTTTAAGTCCAAATTACAAATCTTGCAGAATTCAAACTGAAAGCTTTAGGTTTGAGAGCAAAGGGTTCCTAATCAACCTCAACTCCATGATCCAATATGGCTGCGTTATGCACAAAAAGCGTGAATAGCAGCAGTGATAAACTGCTATATACTTGCATGCTTGCATTGCCAAGTTCACAACTTGCAACCCAAACTCAGCCAGTATGGTCTGAATTTCAACTAGTAAGGAACAATTAGTTAGAAATGTAATTTCTATGTAAAAATAACATTAGTCCCTGTAGTGGGGGCAGGTTGGGGTTTAGGGGGGTTAAATCATCCCAGTCATTGGAGTTAACCTTTGCTTAGCACAGGTGTTGTGCTGTGCTAAGTTCATAGTTTTGCAAAATAATTTTTGTTAGGCTGACTATGGTAAAACATAAAGATGCTCATATTTTTCAGTTGTGAACATTTTATTTCTGGTTACAGTCAAATTATGATGTTTGTGCATTGTTTTTTCCAATCAAACACAAACTGCAGACTCAATCAATCCCCCAGAAAGATAAATATCAATGTTTTGCTTTGCATGTTAAAAGGTTGCTCTAACTTGCAATACAGTGGATAAAAATGTTTGAAGCTTCTGGTCACAGCTCCACTATTTGTTGAGTTGGCAGAGAAAATATGTTAGAAAACTGAACAGAAGAGTAAAAACACCCCAGCATTACTGTATGAAGTGGTTTGAAATGACTACCAAATTAAGATCTCATTGTTTTGTGTTTAAAACAGGACTGTTTGAAGCCTCAATGAGTAGTTAGTGTTTTAACGTTGGTGGTTTGTGCACTGCCTTAGTTTCAGAAAATCATCAGAACAAGCAAAACACACAGCACTTTAAACAGAGACAAAATGACAGGAATATTTTTACCATTTAAACCAGCTCATATTTGATCTAAAATTATTTGATTTGATGTGACATATCAACGACAATCTTACTTTCTGTCTGTAGGGTGTAAATCAAATATTTACAACTTTCTTTGTGGCCAAAAGCAACCAGCTCTTCACCACATGAAGAGACAAATCTCTGGGAAATCTCACAGAATTTCCTGTTTGTGGCTTTTCATTTTGCACTACCAACCAGAAACAGCCTCTGTACATATTTAGAGCCTAATTTGATGAATCTATATCCTATTTGTGTGCATAAATATGTACAGCTTGTTTTTAATGGTAAATTCCAATGTCCTTCTAACTTTTGTTAAGCCTTTTTAGCCAATGAAATAAATGGATGCACATGTTAATGTGCCTCAGGGGAAGAGATTCCTAGTGTTGCTTCTTACAACTATTTATCGTTATATAAAAGAAAATTAGTAACAGGGGTCAAACACCAAGTATGAGACTGTCTGTTGGTAAGAAGTAACTGACCAGACAGAAAGAAAAGACGACAAACAAACCTGGCAGCCCAGAGCAAACAGACCTTGTCAGCTTAGGTAACAACACGAGGAACAGACCAGGTGACATTCTGCACTCAGCTGTGTGGTTTATAACAAATCCAACAGATAATGTCTTTAATGCCCGCATTTATTGGAGAAAAATAAAATTAAAATTTGTTCTGTGGGTTTTCTGACTTTGCCACAAAAGCAACAAAATGTCTCAGGTTATGTCAGTGGCTTAAGGAAAAATCACAGGAAAGCGCATTAAACCCTGCATTGGTGATGCAAAGTCTTCCTTTATTACTTTTTGTCTATGAATTTTCCCATTCCCATTATTTTATAATTTAGAATATCCCATTTACCATTCTTCCAGCTGGAGAGTCTTACGGGAACAAACCGATTTTCTATATTAAATAGTACACTGAAAAAAATAATTTGTGATAACTAGTCAGGCGTAGAAAAATTAATTTTAGTTAAATCAATTAAATAGAAAGTGTAGAGGGGAAGTAGGTTCAGGCGTCAGTCTAATAACAGCAACAATTTATAACGTGTCTAGTTTTTACCCTGCGGATATAATTACATTTCATAAACCAAAGCTGTTGGGACAGAGCCAGGCATTATTAAGCATCTGACACCATTTAGGGTAAGATTCTGCATTTTCTCATTTCTTCTTTTAATGAGCAGCTTTTGATTCTTTTTTCCAATGATGAAACAAAACTACATCATATGTGCACAGTGTGAAATAATGTCCAAAGCTTTTATGTTTATTTTTGTCTCCATCGAGGATTATGTTGTACACTTTATTAACCATTCTTCATTGCAGCTCATTGAGGGATGTCAGGATTTCTTTGTTCCTGATGCAGATGTAATTAATTTATTATTAGATGTCTTCAGATGTGGTGTCTGATTTTGTTTCACCATTAAAATCAAGGCCATTTATATGCATATAATGTCATATAATTTGCATACAAAATGGACCTATTATTTTTTTCAATAAAATGTCTCCCACATCTATAAATCTCTAACAGCAGGATATTTCCATGCTTTTATGTTCTATCCCTAATTCTGATCCTACCATCTGATTATTGCAGATAAATTTGAGACTCATATGACCAGGCAATGTTTATCCAGTCTGTTCAATTTTGTTGTGTCTGTTTGAACTGAAACTCCAGTTTTCTTTTCTCAGGGATCCTCTGTTTGGCTATTGACTATTTGTTGGCTTTCAGATATTAATGTTGTCCAAGCCTTGGATGTGTGAGCGGTTGTCCTTCTGTCATCTCAAATCAGTGTGTTCATTCTCTTCTGAAATTGGGCAAGAATATATTATTGCCCACACAACTGCTGCTCACTAGTTTTTCCTGTATTTTATTTTTATTTTTTTAACCATTCTCTGAAACTCCAATAAATGGTTGTTTGAAAATCCCAGCATATCATAGAGAAAAGAAAAAACAACACTGCTTGATGGTTAAACATAAAAATTCTGCTTGCAAAAGCAGCTGGAAATGAGTTTATTTTGCCTGTATTCTTTATCTCCACATCTCAGTCACCCTTTATGTTTTCAATTTTTCTGCATTTGCATTGCTCTCTTTCATTCCATTTATGAAGCATCAAAGTTTTTGATCTTTTGACGTTGCTCAAAGCATAGATTGTGAACAGACCACAGAGAGAAGATGTGTTGTTCTTTCAGAATGAGATGCATGTGGACAGACTGATAGACACACAAACAGTCAGTCTGTGTACATCCTGCCAGAAGTGATGTGATTATGACAGGATCAGAATAAATCCATGTGAGTGTGCACATGCTAAGACTGTAGGCTCAGGTTTTCTGTGGTGTGATTCACTGAGCTGTGCGTTAATGACCAAAACTCTGAGGGAGATAGCGCTAATCCCTCTAAAGAATTACACTGACCTTACGTTGTATCTTATGTGGACTTCATCCTTTCAGCTCTCTAGCACATTTTCTGTCTTACTGAATCTTTCAGCGTCCTTCTGCTACAATCTGGCCATTCAATTGCATGTCTTCCAAATCCACTTCCCTTTCAATGGGCTGTCAGCATCAGATCATATGATTACTTTGAGCTCTGTTTGCCAAATCCCTTGCCCAATCTCTGAACTCCAAACAGCATGTCACCCTGCTGGGTTTGACACAGACCAGTGGAAGTCATTTAGATGTTGTCTCAAGGCACTAGATCAAAAGTCTGACAATCAATCAATCAATCAACCAATCAATCAATCAATCAATCAATCAATCAATCAATCAATCAATCAATCAATCAATCAATCAATCAATCAATCAATCAATCAATCAATCAATCAATCAATCAATCAATCAATCAATCAATCAATCAAAGATGAATAAAAATAAACAGAATGGAGGACAAGGAAAGAAAAGACTCTTTGTTTTTTTTCCCCAAAACATATATCAGAAAAGTCTGTTTTTTTAAATCAGCTCCCACAAGTTACTGATTTTTTACTTTTTGTATTTGTCCACCAACATCATACATTTGGAAACACATTTTAAGCCATTCATTTGTACAGTCTGGTATAAGCTCTGATTGATTGAATGGAGAGATGTGAAGTCAGTTATGGCTTTATTGCAGAAACCACTCCATCTTAGATATACTGTCTAAAACGGCATAGCTATTTTAGCTGAGCATTTTTTTTTTGTGCCAGCTTGTTTTGTGTTTTTCCCCTGGTGGAACTTTCACTCCAGACTGTTGCAGCTTCTTTGAGGTTTTCTCCCCGGATTGTCCCAAAGCTGACTTCAAAACTGCTCTGGCAGTATGATCCCACCACTGTGTTGCACAGTGTGGATGATAGTGTGTTGAAAGTGATTTGCAGTGTTAGTTTTTAGCCAAACAGTTGACATAGAGATCAATAAGCTAACTTTTTTCTATCTTAACAGAGCATATGTTCACTGTTTCAATTATATGTTTCATGACAAAAAAATATGATAAAATACATAAAAATTGTTATGTGACAAAAACATAAATTAGAAAGGTGTGAAAGCAGTGGAAGCATTTCCAAAGATAGCCTAATTATTGTTTACTTGCTTGTTGTGGAAGCTTGAACAATGCAAACTTTAACAATATTTATTTGTGTTTAACTTGTTTTAAATTTCTATTACAATCTAAAAAAAAATTTCTCTTAATGTGTTAAATTTGCTAGTTTTTATTTGAGTGAACATGACACATTTATCTTAGCTTTGTTCCACTGAATGTGCCGCTAGTAAGCACCATTGGCTCAGAGGGTTTGGTTTTATACAGGCTGAATTGCCATTTTTACACCTCAGCAGTTTCTATATTTACTCTCTAGGTCTGTTTGTATCCAGCACTCATTCAGAAACTGTGCACTGTGAAGGACTGCTGTGTGCATTGGCCCTGTGTACGTGTGTGTTTGAGTGCTTGCATGTGGCACTAAGCACCTCACAGCAAACAATAAATTAGGTAAAAAATTGTCTTCACTCCAGATGGTCAAGGTTTACTGAGAGCATTTCCCCACTAGAACAACAAATACGGACAATGCACGTATTGAGCCTATTTAACTATTTGTCTTTAAACGTGTCTTTCTTTAGTTAACTGCGGAAAGCAGATATGCATGAGCAGAGTCAATGACGATCAGAAGCAATTCAACACCATTTAGTTAAGGCACGTTAAAACAGAAAATAAGTGTAATGCAAAAAAAGACAATTAATTGCAGTTGTGCCAATTACACCAATAAGATACAAGTTTATGACTGTTGAGGTGAATTACGCAGAATTTTTTTTAATGTCCATAAACAATAACTGTTTGATTGACATATGTAAAGGGGACTGGAGAGTTTGTGGTTTTTTTTCTCTGAGTAAACCAGTTTAAAGCAGAGGTCCCAACCCTGGACATCAGGACACTCTTGTCCTGCATGCTTTAGGTAACAGGCGTCAAACTCCAGTCCTGAAGGGCCACTGTCATGCAGTTTTTAGATGTGCCACAGGTACAAAACACTGGAATGAAATAGCTTAATTACCTCCTCCTCCTTCACTGGAGGAGGAGGAAGAGGAGGAGGAGGTAGGGCTCTAAGTTACCCAGAGCCCTGCTAATGACCTAATTATTCTATTCAGGTGTGGTGCAGCAAAGGCACATCTAAAAGTTGCATGACACCGGCCCCAGAGGACTGGAGTTTGACACCCTTGCTTTAGGTATTCCCTGCTGATGCAAAATAGATAATGGACTTACTTGAGGCAGCTGTTCTTGAGTGGGGAAACATCTAAAACATGAAGCGCAGTGGGTCCTGAAGACCAGGATTGATGTATTTTAGTTTAAAAGATGCATCGTTCCATTGTCTAACAATATTCATCTTTACTTTTCGGCTTCGGAACACCACTGCAATTCTATTGTTATTTAAAATGATGTTCACTTACTATTCTTCAATACATTTACCTATATTTGGACATCTTATATTTAATCAAAGCGGATAAGTACAGGCAAGGAGCACGTTATCCTTCAATGATCTTCTGGGCAAACTTTCTGATTGGATGGATGAATAAACAAATGACAGATTTCATATGTACTTTTATTTTCTTGTAAGAGGAAAAGCATGTGTTGTCTTGTGAGTTTATGTGACTCAAGGAGACAACTGTCTTGTGTTTTTGACTGATAAGCTAAATCACAGGTCAAATGCGTTTGCTGGGGTTTTACCATGCAGTTAAGGTGTCTATGCACGTTTGCATGTACGTCTGCAGCCAACAAACGGTTCCCTGAGGCTGGCAATCTCATCATTAACCTTGAGTTCATCTTTAAACTCCTCATTTTCTTCTCTCTTTTCCTCTTTCTGTCCCATTCAGCATTCCTCACTCATTCCTCCTCCTCTTCCTCTGCAGGCGCCAACATCAAAGAATTCGCTATGCAGAAATTTACTTATTAATGATGTAATGAAATATTTTTTCTGGGCTTCAAGTCATAAAAGACATTTCTCTTTAAAGACGGACCAGTTTTCTGGGACTTTTGCATTATTTCACAGTTTGTTAGCTAATTTGACTCAATTCTTGAATGAAAATATGTTTTAAATAGGTCAAAACAGCATACTAAAGAATTGGGCAAGAAATTGCATAGTGTGACCTCATCTGCAGGACCCATGCATATTCCTAATAGTTCGCATGTTACTGCATCAGTAGCACACATACACAAACTGATCTAAATGGATGCATGGAAGGGAAGAAAAACAATTGGTTTGCTCAGGTTAGTATTAAAGAACATTTAGAAAGACTTATAAAAGTCACTGATGGAATTGACACTTGGACCAGGTTGTGATGAGGCTATGTAAAGGTGAAATGACACATTTTGGTGACATTTAATGAGAAAATGATGAGTTTTCATGAGTGACTGAAACATTTTGACAGTTTGAAGACATGCAATAGAGTTTGAATGGTGCACAAAACAGCTGTGACAGTTGTACTTCCAGTGAGGAGGATGGCAAGTCGGGTATAAAAAGCAAAAAAAACCCAAAAATAAAATAAATGCCACTCATAACACTGATAGATAGGTCTCCCCCTCAAGCAAATATATTGTGACAAGATAAGTCTTTTTCCTGTCTTTTTTTTCCTCTCTTCTTCATGTTATCTTTTTTCTTTCCTTCTCTCCTTCTCTCTTTCCCATCTCTTTCAGTCTTACTTTCCCTGTCACTGTCAGTGGGGAATGAAGAGCATCTGCAGCCCTTCTGCCCCCTGACATCTGGAGATGGGTTCAGAGACCATAACACACAGTCTCTTTACAGTAAACCATTAGAAAAGAAGGAAATGAGATGAGGAATAAGCCAGAGGGTGGGACGAGAAGAAAAAATGGAAATCAGAGAGAAATTTATAGATATGATACTATTGGTGTTCTTTTAGTCAGAAATTATTTAGCTTGCCATAAGTGAGCGACTGAGCTGGTTATTAAAACAAAGTAGAGGAACTACTTAAATAACGACTCCATGGTCTGATTTTTAGGACATTACTTGCAGTGCCACCTTTGTTTCTGCCAAAGCCTCTTTTATTACTCATACATCTTTTTTAGTGATGTCATATGTCTGTTGATTTTAGGGCATGATGGAAAAGAAAGGACGAGAGACGAGGCAAAATTAAAGCCATCAGCTAAAATATATTAAAAGAAGGAAGAACAATAAAAAAATTCCATTCTTTATTTCTTTCTGTCTTTTTGTCTTTCTGTCTTTGTATTCCTTAACACAAGTTGATAGCTCAAGAGTTTAGCAAAGAACTCTTCAAATAGCTATTTTCAAAATTATCATTTTCGGATTACAAGTGAATGGAAAGGTGTACATCACTGCATCCTTGCAAAAAAAAAAAAGATCAAAAATGTCTTTATTCTTTCTTCTTTGAGGTTTTGCTGAGTATAGGTGATGTAATGTTTAATACACATAAACACTCCTTATTCACAGACTGATCACTGAAACCCTTCCGGACTGGAGAATTCATCTCCAGACATCAAGAGTTCCTCTGCTGACTGCCTTTTTTCTAATATGTGATGTGTGTCATCAAATAAATATGTTTCTGCTGAAGCTAAAGTTCAGTAGAAACCATTGTGCTGAATTTGAGTCTTGTTCCCTGTCTGCTTCAGACTAATCCTTTCATATTTGTTTTGATCAACTTTGATAGTTTTGTTTGTTTAAAGAATCTCAAGCATTTTAGTAGTCATTGCGATATTAAAAATTAGCTTTAATATAGCAATGGGCCTCTGCACTCCTTCTTTTCCACAACGATCATTCCTTAGCTATGTTTTACTGTCTTTGCACATGCTACAAGTAACCCATACATCTATTGTATTAAATGTATCCAAAATCAGATACTGTGGGGAAATATAGAGACTGACCCTCTAAAATCCATCATCATGGATGTACAGTATATTCTTGCTGAGCGAAACCAGAGTGACACTAACATTAAATTCAACATAGCTCTTCTCCTGAAAAATAAAATAAACCTGAGAGATCACCTATGTTTTAAAAAATTAAAACAGGTCCAGCAATTAAGCAGAAAAACAAACAATTTATCCACAAGTTAGCAATGAAAAACTGAAGAGAGGGAGGTCAAAAGACTGTGGGGCTTCACTCTCCACCTTGTTTGTCTGAAACATTCTCTCCTCTAAGCCCCATCCACATCACATGACCAAAATGGATATGTTAAGAACCTGAAAGCAACAAAAGTCTACACAAAAAGCAAATAGCTTCTATTATGGAAAAAAGCTTTACAAAATTTTGTTTAGACTCAAACAAAGGGAATCCCAAAGCTAGCCAGACTAGAAGAAAACCATAGTCCCTCAAGGTTCTGCCTCTTCTCATGAGTCTGAATGAAGTTGCTTGGTTGTACCAGTGTGTATGTGATTTAAGGGTAGAATAAAATAAAATATGTTGTACAACCACACAGATGGCACACAGCCCTTTCTTCTGCTACTATCTGGCAGCCTGTGTGCACAGCAAGGCCTTTTTCAGAGTTATCAGTGAATGAAAGGCAGGGAAGGTGTAGACTGCTTGAATCTAAATGTAAAGAGGACAGGGATGTGACTATTTGAATCTTCAAATGCTTTTGTCCATGTTGTTCTCTGTTGAGCAAGATTATTTTTCATTCATTTTGAGAAAAAATACAGCCATTAAATCTTCTTTTTATCACATTAAGGCCAAGCCTTAATGTGAGGCTTATATTATATATTATATAGTATATTATACTATATTTTAGAGATTCTCACAAGTTATTTTAGTTTCTTGCAACTTTGATTATTGAATCAGCAGATCAACGAAAGAAATCCTGCCACACGTAGCCACATTCAGAAACATCGAACATCCTGCTCCCGAAGGTCTATAGTCCAAACAATTGGACCATAGACCAATTGGACAAAATTGGAATTATTAAATAATTCACCTGACAACATTAAGTTCTTTTTTTTTTCTTTTTGCTGTGCCTTTTTCTTAATTTCTAAAACACTCATCCAATAATTTCTTAAACAGGTTTGATCCAAACATGTTTGAAAATATTTTATAAATTCGAGTGACGAAGAAAGAAAAAAAGAGAATGACTAAGATTATTTTTTATAAATGAGCGTTTCATGGAAGTCTAACTCTTACCTTTTCTTTCTGTCTTTCTGTCACACTCTTACAAACTGTGCAGGCCTCTGCCCCAGGTGCTTCCAACTATCTCTATTACTGAACGACAAAGTAACCATATTTATTATGGTTAGCTCATAAAAAGCTGCTGTTGCTGGAAGCGAAGGAAGATAAAATGGAATTATAAGATTAAAGTTGGCACAGTCGTGACCAGTGCATCTTGCACAGAATTTCCAGATTGGTTCTGACTCAAGGCCTTTATTAATGGACCCTTCTATGTTCATTAATACTTTAATACTTATACTTTGTCTTATAAGGTTGAATGGAAGCAAACATTAAAAAACCATTGACCCACACATAATTATTAGGTACTGAGTCATGGTGACCTTGGCTTTGTACTTTTTATGTTTCTGTTTCATATAATATATATCTTTTTGTCCCTCTTGAAGGGAACACTTCTCAAAGTATTGCAGTAAAACACAGTTAATTTGAAATTAACCTTAACCTGGAAAACTGTCTCTTGCAGGTGACCTCCGATGGCCTCATAGGACTTCACCAATGAAAACAAACTGTCATCCATGCTGGTAGTGGCACAGCACTTTGAAGCATAAGAAAATTATGACCCTGCAAGGATGTTATTGTTATTCTCCTGCTTGTTTATCTAAATGCTTGTAGAAACTCAATGAAAGTTTTATGAAGGCTAAAAAGCCTCCAGAACTTTTTTAAATAGCTTGTTATTCACAATACATCCACATGTCGTTAATAAATAAATATCAGACTTTGAATATTGCTACATTTTATTAATTAAAATAATTATGTTTTGAGTTAAAGGATGATGGTGGAAAATGGAAATGTCAGTTATGATGACTTTATTTTCACAATATCAGAAAGTTGGACATCATGGACATATTTCCAGTAAAAAAAATGTCAGTCTTCTTCCCAACAGTACTTTGGGAAGAAGACTGGATTGACTCTTTAGAAGGATTGGTAATGCTGCAGAAATAATAAAAAAATTATAAAATCAAACACGCAGAACCAGACCTACAGAGGAGGCATCAGAGTTCTGTTGTTAGAGGTAACCACCTGTGGTAGAAATATTAATTGACACTAGAAATAATTTTATGTTAGCATGTTTCTCTTGATGAGCCCCAGATGCTAGCATGCATTCTGAAACACTAAAACACTGAAGTAATGTTCAGGTACCTCCAAGCTGAGTTTAAACCCAATGCCGCCTGTGTGTTTGGCTGCTTTGACTCCCAGTCTGAACTTGCCACATTTTAAGGGTTTGTTGCTGACATGCTGGTGCCAGATACCATAGGAGGTCTTGTAAAGGTCATGACTTAGTCATGGAGACCAAGAGAATATAGATGAAATGAAATATTATCTAAATGTTTTACCTATCTGAACTAAAAGCACCACTTTATTAAGTTGGCCTGCCTGTAAATGTTTATTGCAACAAAAATATCCCAATCACAGTATAGGTCATTTTTTCACTCTTTTGCTTAGCTTAAGTGTTGCTCCTGTTTGGATGATAAATGAACAACCTTAAAGTCAGTAACTAATTATGAACACAGGCTCTTGAAGTAAATTAATTCTAGTTTTTCCACCAAAGTGAGTTTAATCAGCTTGCTTCAACTCACTCATTTTATACCTAATTCAAAGGAGAAACTCTTGTAAGAGATGAAGCATCATATTTTTACTCAAACCTAATTATTCATCACCAGCAAAAGTAGAGTGACCCTATGAGAAACCTATAAAAGGCAATATTCATGCAGCACAGCAATACTTCATAGCAACATGGCCTGGATGACAACATCTGCTGCTGGGAAGTGTCTCACCTTACCTGACCCACCTCACCTGCTCTTTCTAAATTCCCATCTATCTGCACAGAGATGTTGGAGTTGGGGATATATTTATTACCCATAATGATTAGTGGGAAAGATGATTTGAACTTCTTCCTTCTATTTCTGCTTTTTGGTCCCAGTTTGCATCCATAAAGTATTATAAATTATCTAGGATTTGGAGTCTTATTTTAGGTATTGCTTAAGCTTCTTAGATGCTAATCACTTTCCACATTTATGCATCATAAGTGTTCAAAAATAAAAAAGGTAAGAGCAAAAATCTTTCCAGCTGCACGGCATCCAAAACCACAGAAAATAAATGTCCAAACACACAGTGTCTTAACCAACTTATGAACAAAAATCTACAAAATAAGCAAATCAGAACAAATTTTCTTATTTTTTCTGACCTACTCCAACATGCTGCCAACATGACTGAGGCAGTTCCAGAACATGACAACATCAACTAGAACCTCACTACAACCTCTCTGATACTACAATTCTAGACGCAGACTCACTCTCCTCCTCATTTATTCTTTATTCTGGTTTTTAGTCAATTCTCGTTGCAAAGTCAGAAAAAAATTAATGGATTATAAAAGTTTTATGATTTTTAAAGCAATTTAAAATGGTAGTTTTAAATGATTTCTTTCTCCTTCCCCATAGGAGTTAGATGTTCAGTTGTGTTAACAGTTACCTCCTTTATAATGGTGCTTCAGCAAACCTTTTTATTTGCTTTTCTACTCTCTATAAAACTCACTTGTATTTATTGCTTGCTTGTGTTTTCTTACTCACACTCAACAGTGCTTTTGTCCTTACAAGTCAAAGAAATTAAAGAAGTCTAACCAAACACTGTTGGAAAACTGGCAACATAATTTTGCTGAACTAAACATCGTTGTTTACTCTAAGACATTTACTCTTGGTACATTAAAGTGTATTCTAGTAATTTAAAGTGGACTTTGTTTGTTCAACTTGTAGCTTTAGATTTTTTCAACCTTCTCCCCCATACCCCCACGCCCCCCTGATTAGGCAGAAAACATTTCCTCCTGGGAAGAGAAAGTCATGCTGAGTAAGTGAATACTTGCATTTGTTCCATCGTTTTGCAAATATGAGATCTCTTAATATTCCTTCTTAGTAAGCAAAAGATAGCCAAAATGAAATGCTCTCCATTTCAACAAATATCTATCCAATGCTTATTTTTCACCTCTGAACTCACCTTTGACAGCACCAGAGGAGTTGAGTAGCATAAACCAGTGTATTCCTTTAAACATTAACAAAGTTCTAAATTTCTACTTCCAGAAACAATAAATGGGGAAAAAATAATCCTCTTTTACTATAGACAAGAGGCTTTCAGCATAACCAATTGTTATTCTGTTTAACCAGATTTAATCCCAGTTATGACACTGCTGGTTATCATAATCCCTGCATGCCAGCTTTAATATTTTCTTAATGAATTCCATTTAATGGTTTTGGGTTGTGCAAGAACTTCTTAGCTTATTTTACTCGAAAAAATTGACACTTGTTTTCTTTGCCTCTGATAATCACTAAAGCAACACTCAGTGAGGAAGCTAAGAAGATTTCTTGAGACGAAGATTGTAGTTCACTCACACGAATAACTTCTAAAGGGTAACTGTAGTAATAAGTTACAACCAAAACAGACTATCACACTGCATACATGTAAAAATCTTACATTTTTCCACTGATTGGACCACATGTAGAACCTGGACTGGGATGAAGATGAAGTAAAAAAGTACTGTTTTCCCTCTCTGAATGGGCATTTTAGAAGCAGAGCAAACAGACCACTGAGGAATTTGTGGTCTTTAATGAAGAAACACTTCACAGTGATGTGAGTCCTGTGTTTCAGGGTTCATCTGAAAGGCCAGAGCAGACATATGTTCTCAGAATTAGCTTGGCACAAAGACTGAAACAGGAATTTAATTATTTATTATTGTTTTCTGCTTTTGGACAGAGCCGGGGCAGATGTTTCTTCCTGTTTTCACTGCTTGAACTAATCTGACCATCCACTTGCTGTTCCTCTGTATGTTGCATGATATATGGAGTGATACATCACTTCCTGTCATGTTCTGCAGCAAGGAGAATCCATTTATTGCCTCTAGACAACAAACTTAACCCTTGAATGACAATATTAAAATTGTTTTGATGTCGTTCTTGGGTTGCTGGACAATTTCCAACAAATCTATGACAATGGTACAATTGGTATAAAACTCAGGGGAATAGATGACTTCCAAGCTAAGAACAAGCATTGTGAATTCTTAAATCATGTTTAAATTCTTACTCATTTTATTTTATTATATTCCTCTACTTTAATAAAAAAGTAAAAAGTGAAAGGAGCCCCTCACAGCCTCTGGCCTTTCACAAACAGAGATGTTAGCTTTTAATTCAGTGAAAGCATGTGAAACCATGGAAGTACAGGAGCAGCAGTGAAACTTGATGCTGGTGATGTTAGACATGGGCTGAGCAAAAGTTGCTCAGTTGTTTTTAATAATTTGTAATTTCCACTCATACTGCTACAATCACACAATGGCAGCTGCTCTGTGACCGAGTTGCTCAAGGGAGAATATATTTAAGCCACATAATAGAGTCTTTATGAATAAAAGTGAAAAATGTCATCACGTCACTAAATACAGCAAGGTAATAATGACTGAGGTAAGCAATATAACTGCACTTTGTATATGCTTATAAGAAGAACACATTTCCTTTTTAAAATACTTTTAGCTGCTGAAACCTGGTAGTTGTGTCAAAACTAAAATTTTTCACTCATGTAACGCTGTGTTAAATTTTCAAGTAAATTTCATGGTACTGTAAAAGTAATATTTTAATTCCAATTTATATTGTGAAAATAACATATTGCCTCATGATTTGTTGACAGATAGAGCTGCATTTAACAGCTGTGTCAAACATTTCCTCTCAAGCACATAGTGGACTCTCTCTGGTAAGAAGAACAGAATAAAAATATTCTTCATTGTTCCACAGTGGGGGAATTTCAGTGCAACAGCAGCAAAGTGACAGAGAATCAAAGCAAGTAGATTGCAAAATAATCTTCTTTGTGCACATAGGAAGCAGCAACTTGTGTTTTCACATATTGTGGGAAGCCAGTGAGGTAGTCCAGTATCCAATGAGAAATGTGGTGATCCATTCCTGACAGCCCAAGCTTGTCCCTCAGAAGTCTCAGTTGGAATGTATTGAAAGCAAAAAACACCATCCAGGCTTCTCCAGAAAGGTCAACGCTCTGTACAAGAGGTGGATAATGGTGTCTCTACCCCAATCCCAAGTCAGCAGGACGTAGATTGCTGACGACCAACCCCTTCACAGTCTCTTTAGGTCTTCCTTGTTTTCTGATCTAAAGGTTACCTTATTCTAATCACCACTCTGACTCCACAAAGTCATGATGATCTGCCTTGTACTGAAACATTTTTGTACACACTGTGAAATTTGTGTCAGTAGTAAGAATATTTATCAATGTCAGAGTTTTTCCCTTGTTTCACTTGTAGTTAGCTGGTCATACACACCATCTGTCATCTCTGCTCCATATCCAGTGGAAGCTAACCTGTTCATAAGCTGACCTTTAAAGGGCTGTCACTACATTGCTTGGAATGTCAGAAGAGCAACAGTGACAAGTTTACTTCAACATGCCTTGCCACCTAACTTTCCTGTAAAACCTCACAGAAACATCCAGAAGGCATCTATGTTCTGGACTAAACTGTTTTGGTGGACTGACTTATGATACGGCAACTGAGTTATCCTACTTGACAAGTGTGAGAAAAAAAATAGAGTGGAAGAAGTGATGTGTGAATGAAAAGGAAATTCCCACGAGCTTCTTTATATGCCCTGTTTAGTGTGGCCATTTAGAACAAGCTTTCAGGCTGATTTAAAGGCCCCTTACGAGGAAAATACAGGAACTGCAGGCTACCAGACTGTATGCCTCCAGGAGGATCAAACAGCAACCCCCACCCTACCTTTCTCATATCTCCAGTCCTTACCAGATTTTTATTTTGCTCTTAACCTAAACTAAGCTCTTAGCTCTTAACTACCAAAATTTAACCCACACTCCAGCCCATACCTTCAAGTCAGAGCTCTAAGGCCTTTACCATCTTATAGTAAATTCTGATCCTTATGAGTAGATCAGTCAATATCACCCAGTCATGCCTGTCCACTGAGCTCCTGATTCTCATGCTCTGGAAATGCCTTGACTCCATGGACTGCTGAAAGCCTCAAATCAACAACAGACCCCAGGGTCCTGGACCCTGTGCCACAATTTCCCTTCAGGCAGTGCCTCAGCTAAGCTTTAAAGTTAGATTTCATCCAGGTAGACAATTATGCAGGCTATGAATCTCAACGGCTGGCACAAAAGCAGAACCCCCCCCCCCAAAAAAAAAAAAAAACGTGTATTTGAATTAAGGATTTTTGGAAACATTAATATATTACTACACCAGGAGAAAAGCATTTTTTTTATAGATAAGAGCACTATTTTAAACTTTGAATCATTTGTACCATCTCCTAATTTAAATACTTCCAGGTGATGACAACTAAATGACCTGCCAAGCAGTGAGTGCCCCCTGTGTGAAGCTGTCTGTCCAAACAGCACAAGTGTTAGACAACCTGTCTTGTCCTTCAACCAGTCCTTAATGATCCACAGTCCCAGAGCGCTTGAAGCTGTGAGGTCGTCCAAAATGTAATTGAAGGTCTTGGTCTTTTTATGGATAGCCTGTGGCACTCTGCCCTTTCTGATACCTCTGTTCCTGTTTTCACTTTTTCTAAGTTACCTTGACAGTGAGAGTAAGTTTAAACACAGTTTTTCACTCTATCAGTAGATTTTCCTTGTCAGCTGAGGATTTTAAATGTGATGCTTAAGTGTCATAATTCATAAAATCTCTCCTGGTTTCAGTCTGTATTGTTGACGGTCAATTCAGGAACAACACTGAACTTGAAGTTATATTTGGAAATCAAGGACACATATTCTGGAGGAAAAGTAGTGGGGCCCAAAACTTATTCTGGATGTAATGGTAGTAAGTGTCATTTTTATAAAAAATGAAAACAGAAAATTTAAGAGCACTTAATTTCATTTAATTATCCATCAGGATTTAGCACCTGCCAACACGGATTAAAGAATCAACACCTGATTTAATAAACATCACGTTATTGTGCCTGATTGGACAACAACCTGGCTAAACCTAAACCTCTGGGGTTTTGTCAAATGGAAGATGAGAGACCAGACCCAACCATGCACAAGGGATAAAAGCTACTTATAAAGCAATCTGGGTTGTGCCAGAAGCTGATCACCTCCCCTCTATGCAAACTGATTCATGCAAAGAAGCTTCAACCTAAGATTGAGTCTATTTACTCTACAGTACCTGAAAATACTGTGAAAATTGCGTCTTAAATACCAGTATCTACAGCAGAAATACCAACATTAAAATATTTCTAGTGGTGTTTTGCTGTATTCTAACTTTCTGGGAGAAAGAATGTTGAATTTGCATCAGCCATAATCCATAATTTTCAAAATAAACTGTTAAAAATATGTTTGACATATATTCCAACTGTGCATAGTGAATCAAAACAATGTATCAGTTGCTCTATTTGAACTGAAATATTGAAAAAAAAAAATTTCATAACATTGCCATGATTGATATTCACCTAAAGCAGTAGAAGACCCGGCATAGTAGCTTCTATCATTAGTTGTTTTGTGACACCAACTGATACATTTACTCTAATCGTGTTTTAAGAAAAACATAAAAAAAAATAACAAAAATGTTTGTTATTTCAGCCTTTATTACAGCAACGTTTTTAGCAGATCAACACCAGATGAAAAAGAATGTATGCATGATTTGAAATAAAGCATCAGAGGGCTGGTCTCTTCTAGGCAGAGTTGTTTACTTCCTGAATTCATGAATCAGCGTTCTAGTCATTGACCTAGATTGCAACAAATCCTCAGAAGCAAAAAGGTGGAGTGCACTCATGACCAAGAGTGCTTTTTAAAATCTCACAGGGATCATAGACAAGAACTTTACACCCTTTACATTTTGTTGGTCAGCACAGCTGCATCTGACATGTTCTGACCTAACTTGTATTTGTTTTTTTTTTCACCTAAAGTTCAGAGTGACAAACTGCATGCAGTATCTACATTAAAAATCATCATACATTTCTTTAATTAGTTGCAGGGTTGAATTGGCAGCAAAGAGACTTGAAATGTAAAACATTTTGGTCTATTTCATACATCATGTCAGATGATTTAAGCTTAGATATCAACTGGATACCTTTACTATTTGGTGTATTGCAAAATCAACCTTTCCCTTGTTTGAAGTGGGGCACCATAATATTCTGAAGCTTGATTGCAGCATCCTGATGAGTACTTCTGATATCTTATTTGACACAGCCCTTGAAATTCGGCCTACCAGTTCAGTTTTTGGCTCGTCAGATCAGAAAATCGTTTTCCTCAGGCACTGAGTCCTTCAAATGCATTTTGCCAGACGCCAAGTGGGCTGTCATTTGTCTTTTTACTCTGTGATTTCCACTGAACTGCTCTTCCATGAAAGCCTGACTGATGACTGCAGTGCTTTTGACAAGTCCTCCAGTCTCTGCTGAGTACTTTTAAAGATCTTAAGAAAATATTTTAGGGCACTGGCCATTTCCCTCATTATAATATACACTGACCCACTCTAACTACAGTCATAAAAAATCTTGTTTATAATGCAACACAGTTGGAAAACACCAAAGATGTTTGTTGTTTTTTATGATTAAGAGAAGGCTCCAATTCATTATTTAGTTTCCTGCTATGATAATGTAATTAGTTACAGATGTTTTTCTCTGTAAGGATGTATTTCTCTAACACTTTGGCTGTCGGCAGGTAGGAAGAAAAAGAATTATTACCCGCTCTTTCTTCAGTCATTTGGTTAACATACGGGCTCAGTATGAACTGCATGAGAGGCTGTTGCCACCAGGATCAAAATCACCAGATGGGCTAAAGGGGTGCATTGAACATCCATTTATCTCTCACTGAAGTCTTGACACAGCATCCAAAGATGTAATCTGACTTAGAGAAAGCAGTTTATCAGTTTTGAGCTGATTTCTCAGAGTACAGGTGAACTGAAAGACAAATCTGTTGAGTGTTCGCAAAATATCAGTTCATCCACAACTGAAAAAAATAATTAATTTATTTACACTAAAAACAAGAATGATAGTCAAGGTTGTTATCTGTAAAGAGTGCAAAAGCCACCTTAAAGACGTCATCATTATGGAAAAAAAATTCTGCTTCAGGAACAAAAATCAGGCATCAATTTTACACACGTAGTATCGGGTGGCAGAATTAATGATGATGGAGAACAACATTTTTCCTTCTCTGCAAAGTTGAAGGTCTGGCTTTGGTGAGCCCATTCAGAAGGCTCAATGTAGAAATTCCTGTCTACATTGAGCCTACATTGAGAAATCAAAAGACCAGTTTTGATTTTGTTTTGGGTAATGTTTTGGAGATAAAACACAAACAAAAATTTTATTGAGATTTTATTTATACAAGGGAACCTGTATATAAAATTTTAATCTGTGTTGGTAGGAGATCATCTCGGATACATTTCTACTTATGCACTTAATTCTACTTTTAGCAAATTACAACTTAAAGTTTTGTTGCATGTTACAATTCCAGTTATTGCAGAATACAGATTTGCATTAATAAAATAATAAAAAAGGCAGTTCACAACTAAAAAAACAAAAACAAAAACAAAACATGAATTTGACAGTAGATGAAGCAGGCACATGAAAAACAAACAAAAAAATGACAAATTGGTAATAATGAATCATAGATGCTGAGATCCATACACTTCTGCACTGCATGATTTGGAGCTTTTTTCATGTTCGATTTAGAGTTTATTTTTATTAATTATATACTAAAAGTTTGGCTTAAAATGTCTGTAAGCAAGAATGTAATTTATTCATTTATAGACACTATAACATTTATTTAAGGTTGTGTATTGTTCTACAAGGGAAAGACGTCAATATGTCAAAGTATACCTTCTCATTTCATTCAGTCATTCATTCATTTTCCCCAATGAGCCATTGATATTACATTATGTAATCATTCCTTACTTGTTTCCAGTCAGACCAGCAGCAATTCATCTGTTACAGTCCACCATGTTTCAATAACATTGAGCAATGTAATGAAGTGAGCCCGAGCAGTAATATAGCTATGGGGGATGAGTTAAGCTCTGACAACTGTTCACAGAACAGTGCTGCCTGAAGAGACAAGGGTGATAAGGTGGCAAAGATTGGATCATGTACTGAAAAACATCAGAGATAATGTTGCTGGTGACTGTAAAACATCCAATCACATTTGCTAAGACGTCTGCAGATGTTCACTTGTCGACTGCAGAGCTGCAGGCTACTGACAGTCATACATGATTAATGTAGTCATTCATTACAGAGGCAACTAATGAGAAAATTTAAAACTTTTCCTTTGGGTGACCTTACTCTCACACCTAAGGCTGCAGTTCTTTGATGTAGCTGCTGCATGAGAATAGTTGAAGACCTTTGCAACTAAATATACAAAAAAAAAAAAAAGAATGCTATGATCATATGAGGGAAATATAGTGAACTGAAACATCTCAGTAGAGTGTCTTGCAAAGCTGATAGTGTCTAGAATCCATCACACTCTGTCACAAGCCTTCCAACACAGTGGGGGGCCCGAGGTGTGGGAGTGTCGGGGGTTGCTTACTGGAGACAACAACTGAGGAGATTCTGTCTATTTCTGGTTTCCCCTCTAAGAAGTCCAGATCTGCATGTATGACAATTTTGCATCATTTTCAGACAATCTCTTTGTCTGAGATATTGTCAGCGATATTGGCTCATAATCCAGAAGTTTCAGTTATCAAACACTAAAATGAAAAAAAAAAAGTTAATTAGGCCAGCATATTTTTCAAGCCACCCAATTAATATGCCGATGTACCTACATGGATCAAATGTCGAAAGTAAAATAACAAAGGCTAATAACAGAACAGCTGGTACCACTGCTGCCTTGCAGATTTGAAACTGGACTTCGTAGGATCAAGTTTGCATGTTCTCTTTTGGAACTAGGAGAAAATTGTGTGTTTGTGTGTTTCCCCCATGAAAGGCTGGCAACTTGTCACCACTAGAGGAACACCCTGGTGAACCCTGGTCACTGTCCAAATTGCCTTTCTACCTCTATCAGCGACTGAGGGGCAAGGGAGCTAAAACTTCACCAAAGTAAGAAATTATATCCCGTTTTTACTCACAATAATAAGATATAATATTTATATTTGATTGTAAAATTGAAAAAGTTTATTTAAAAAATAATTTCTGTGCAGCAGAAGAAGCAGCTTGAAGCACGGTGACTTATTACTTCATAGTTTCCGCCCCTCTTCGGATAGACCCTTCTGCCTCTTCACTTGCTGTCCTGTCCCACTTTCCAAGATCAAATACACACTCATTGTTCCCCACACAAACGCGCGCACACAGGGACCAGACGCGATCGCTGTCCGCCTGCCGCGTGTGCAGCGCTCTTTTTCTCCTCCCGCGTCATACAAGAAGACCTGCTTGATTTTTACCGAGGGTATAGAGTGGATTTGTGGGAATTTTCAAGTTTTAAAAAGTGCTTATTTGCAGGATTTCCTCCGCGTTCTTTGCGAACACTGTGGTGACAAATGGATGAATGAAGGTGGAAAAGTGAGGATTAATTTGCCGAAGTAGTACACGGATGGATTGAAATCGTCATTTGATGTACAAAATGAATAATTCCTTACAATAATTTATGCCTCCGGACCAGAAAAGTTTAAGGTATGAGTTTTTTTTAATCTCTTTGGATTCATACATATTCTAAAACAATATATTTGAAAGATTTGAACAAAAGTCTCAGTTATGTGTTCAGTTTACGTTGAAGTGGTGTAAATTTCAGCGTTTGTGCGTGATTGGAAGTTTCTGACTTCTTGTGTCTCATTCTCCTTCTGTAAGTGACTGACATTAAAATGAACTATGTCTAGAATCATGAATTCATTTGTCAAAGTCCAAAACTCCAACATATGATTGAACTGGAAAAAAAAAATCTCAGATGATTTATTACAGATTTATTACTGAGCTTGCTCGTGTACAGTTTGTGACTTTAATCTGTCATAACTAATCCTGGACCTTGTGAAGGGCCGTATTCAGGAGGGGGAGCAGTCGTGGGCTGCAGCCAGTTTTACTGTGCCCCACAGACACGTTTCTTTTCTTAATGCAACATATATCTGAATTATTATAGTTATTTATATCATAAATAATAATTCAGGTAAGTAAACTTGAATTTCCATTTTCTTACCTTAAAAATATTCTTCCCACCTTCAGCCTTCTAAGATAAACTGATGAGAACAATAAAATCAACAAATGTTTGATTGAACTAGATGTTTACAAATTATTTACATTTAAATCTGAGATGTTGAAGCATTATCTCATTGGTCTGACAAGTTTTCTTTGCAAACTCTGCTGTGTAAAATTCCATCCATCTATCTGTCTGTCTGTCACCTCCTCTTTTCTGAGGTGAGGTAGCTAAACAGAATGACCCAAACTCCCCCTCCCAGCCAATTAGGCCAGCTCTTCCAGTGAAATCCCAGGCCAACCGAGAAACGTAGTCCCTCCAGCGTGTACTGAGTCTTCCTCTGGGTCTCCTCCTGGTGGGTCGTGCCCAGAACATCTCACCAGTTAGATATCCTGGAGGCATCCCTACCAGATGTTCAGGCCACCTTAACTGGCTCTACTCGATGTGGGAGAGCGGTGGCCCTCCCTGTTGACTTTACCCTCTTCTCATCCTGTCTGGAAAAGAGAGTCCAGGCACTTTTCTGACAAAACTCTTTTTGGTCAATTGTATCCGTTCTCTTGTTCCATTTGGTCACCACCCAAAGCTCATGACCAGCATTTAGGGATTAAATGTATATTGACACAAAGATTGAAAACTTCTCCTTCAAATGAAATTTATTTTTTAAATAAATTACATTATTGCAAGTTAACGTTCCTTGTAACTTCCTATGTAAATCTCACCCAGACTCTAAATGTTAAAGGGGTACGGTGTAATAGAGGGCAGATGAAAGATTAAGAGTTTCTTAATATTTAAAAGTTTACGTTTCTACTCATGGCATTTATTGTATTGTAAATGTACATCTGTTAATATTTTCCCAGTTATCATATTTCACTTTTAATACACCAACTGCCATGTTTAGTTTAAGCTTTTATTTTATATTTGTGATAATCAGTATAATGTGTGATGCACAGCCAAAAAAAATCACTTTTTGATTTTTTATTATTGTAAAGTGTTGAACTTTTAAATGTGTGTGTGTGTGTGTGTGTGTGTGTGTGTGTGTGTGTGTGTGTGTGTGTGTGTGTGTGTGTGTGTGTGTGTGTGTGTGTGTTTAGAACACGATTCCCATCTCAACTGCAGGTTGTGTTGCACTTGTCTGTCTACATTACATTTGACATCCTATTTCATGTTGGCGGTGATAATCTCACTTTAGCTTCTCTCCCTGTGGGTGAAGATGCATCAGACTGGGTCTGCACTACTGGCTTTGTTGGCACTTCTGGTGCTCACACTTGAGATGTCCAGCGGCCAGTCCTGCCCCAGAAGCTGTAACTGCTACCAGGCCAATGAAGTTCACTGCACCTTCCGATCACTGCTCATCATTCCACCTGGCCTGCCTGCGCATACAAAACGGATTAATTTAGGGTATGTAAAATCACAGTTTAGTTTTTAATTATTAGAATTCTCTCTAACACAGGGGTGATATTCTGATGCAGTAAAATACAGTGTAGTTTATTTCAAACTGTAATGCAAAATATAAAATTGTTCTTTTAGTAGTCGTAAGATGTGCGTAACACATGCCAAGATAAGTAGTTCCTATTTAAGAGTGAAAAGCAGTGAATGCTGCTAGTTAGTGACTCAATCTGGAGGGTTTCCTTACATAGAGAACTTTTGAACCAATTTGGATAATTAATTAAGTTCAGTGTACTATCTGATATCTAGAATAAAGTGGCATGTATGTGTGATGGAACTTACTTTTTTGTAAAGTTCCTTGAGATGACATTTGTTGTCAATTGGCATGATATACATAAACTGAACTGAACTGAATTTAGTTTGTACTGCAATAGAATTTGAAAAAGGTCTCATAACCAGAGACAACTCTTGAGGGATTTCTTCACTTTTTGCTTGCAATGAGACTTTCCTGGACAAAGGAATTCTTGAGCTAAAATTTTCTAATATTTTAAAAGGTATTTCAAAGGGTTATTTTAGACTGAATAGCAAAAACATATTGTTGGCAAGCAGACTCTATTTGCCGGATGCAAGAAACAGTATAATTATAGGAAGATGTTTTCTCTTCAGCATACCTTCAGTCTACTCTGGATCTGCCCTAAGGAACACTGACTCCTTTTAAATGCAGACTATTTAATTGTTAGAGGTTAGAATAACTCCACAAGCCTGCAGGCTATCTTGTTCAGTGATTTAATTGTTGCATTTCCCTTGGCAAAATGACTTCAGGGGAGATGTGAGGATAAGAGTCATACAAGACTTTCAGTGAAACAAGATTAGGGAGACCATGGTCGAGGGTTTTTTGCAATTGGTTGAGAGTTGGATCAACTTGTTGTAAGGATGCACCACACTGTGCCTTATTGACAGGTGTGTGGTGGCTGCCCTGAGGAAGAGGCTTGGGACTAAATAGCAAATCAAATTTGCTATCATCTACTCAGATTGTGGAAATTTAAGGAATTTGTTATAAGAAAGGTGTGCAATCAGGACTCTTGACAATGAAGTTGAGAGTCCACAGACAGTGTGAACAGAATCAGCAGAATACTCCCAAGGATACATGTGCCTCAGTATATCAATAATGCATTTTTGCTTTTGCAGGTTTAATAGTATCAGCAGACTTCATGACAAATCTCTGGTTGGGTTAAGGAAAGTAGAGCTCCTGATGCTCCACAGCAATAACCTCCAACATCTTCCAGATGGAGTGTTTAAAGAGATGAAATCGCTCCAGGTAATGTTACAAGATACAGTAACAAATGGTACCCAAAGAAGCAGCCAATGTGAATAATCAAATTGCACCTATGAAGGTGCAATTTGGCTAAACACTGACTGGATAATGACACTGAACTTAGGAGAAACAGAAGGAGGAACTCAATCATTCATAAAAGAAATCTGTGTCAATTTCTTTTTTTTTATTTGCTGGAAGTTAAACTCTCGAAACTCTATTTGCACTCCTTCATTGATCTCTGACTGTGACAGAGCAACACAAACTCCTTCTCACAAAGGATCTTATCATTTTATAACTTGAATAAGGAAAGGGTTAACAATATTTGAGATGTTTGTCAAAAGGCTGCAACAGTCCACAAGATTCCATTTTTCCTATCTCCATTTATTTCTAATTTCTTTCAAACTAATGCAGAATTTATGTATCATGATTCCTTGCCTTTTCAGTGACAAGAAACATGCTGGACACTTTAGCAGCAACCTTAGGGCAGCATTTGGAGCCCTTGGGGGAACTGATATTACACAGGCAATTGTACCCTTCATCTTCGAGACAGATGCTGATATATTTTCCTTACTGGGATAATAGGACCCATATTTCCATGTGCTGACATTGGCACGTGCTAAATTTGTCAGCAGCTGGAAATGTTCCAGCTAAGTAGCTTCCCTGGAGGGCAGAGGAACAACAACAACAACAACAACAACAATAATAATAATAATAATAATAATAATAATAATAATAATAATAATAATAATAATAATAATAATAAAGTGGGGTAAATTCTTCATATGTGTACTAAATTTTAATAGATTTCCTACAGTATGATATTCTGGATCAAAAGCTTAACTTCATTGGAGCAATGCACCCCACCAGAGTAAAAATAATCCTTTTAGTTCTCCCTGCTTCTGTCCTATGTCCATTGCATATTGTGTGCTGTGGAATGTTTTCTATATTTAAACTGGGAAATGGAGAGCTGTAAGAAATACCTTATGTTATAAAATTTTCATAAATTCCAAGAAGAGATATTATTCAAATCCTTATGCTGTTTCACAATTGTTCTAAATTCAATTTCCAAGGAAGTGGCTGCCACTAAAACACTTATGATCCCTTTTTCAACCAGCCTTGATGTCTGTTTTTCTAATTTGCACTCCTCACTTCACCCCTTCCCCCCCCCTCCCATTGCAGATACTCAAGTTGAGCTATAACAAGCTGAGAGAGATCCCTTCATCTCTGACCTTCTCTGGCCTGACATCACTGCTGCGTCTTTACTTGGATCACAACCTGCTCCAACACATCCACCCCCGGGCTCTGCTCCAGCTGCCTAGCCTCAGGCTGCTTCGTCTGCAAGGCAACAGGCTGCATCAGCTGCACCCTCACGCTCTGTGCACGCTGTCCGTTCTGAATACATATTATTTTTCTACTTTGAGGTGAGATTTGACAACAAAAATGTGTACAACAGTTCACAGCCCTGGCGGTGCTTGAGGCAATTCCTCATCAATTACATGAAAAACTGTGAACATTTGCATGCTGGGTTTTATTTGCACAAACAAATAAAAGAAGGAATATGCACAGAAAGTTAATGATTATGGAGACTTAACTAATGTGTTCTTTGACAATGTTTGAGCCAGTGTCTTTTGTTTTCAGACATCTAGACCTTTCCAACAACAGTCTAACTATCCTGCCTGAAAAGAGTGTGACAATGGCACCTCTGCTGGAGACTCTGGTCCTGCAGGCTAATCCTTGGAGCTGTGACTGTAGGATGAATTGGTTTCTCTCATGGAGTCTTGCTCACCCAGGTGACTGCTAAGTCTAGAAAAAAAAATATTTTCTTTCTGTGTGCTTTGTCTTGTCTACAGTTTTATTGTATGCTATTTAGTGCTGTATCTTTAAGAAGACAAACTGTAGATTAGAAAATTGAATGAGAAAATCAAGAAGGCTTTTATGACTGGCTAAAAATTTGTGACCAATCCATTAGATGTGGGTAAACCTACTTTTTGACAGATCTAATTTACACAGATGATCTTGACCATCGTTTTGTCATACATACCTTCTTGTTTGGCTCTATCTTATTTTTCCAGTCTGTCTTGTTGGCTTTATTAAAATGTGAAAGAAAGCTGAACCATGAAATGTATGCCACTGATATACCAGGCTTAACCTGCCATGACTAATACATGATGACAGCGCTGATATGTGGCAGCTGATATATAGGGTAATGATTGTGCTGTGATTAAAAAGTGATGCATTGTGATTTGCGAGATGAAACAACCACAGTAAATTAGCAAGAGACAAAAACGGGTAATGAATGCTTGAAATAAACTGGTGTGACTAATCAATGACTTAATTTTCAAAAAGATATGTGTAAATTACTAAAGCATCACATTTCATTATATTTAAATACAATGATAACAAAATAATATTTCTATTAATATGAGAGATTTGCTATGACAACATTCTCTCTTTCTTTCTCTCTCTTGCTCTCTTTCACTCTCTATATCTGTCATTAGGCTTATTAAAATGTCCTGGTGGTCCTCAGTGTCCAGTTTGTGCCTCACCCCTGTCTCTCCAGGGCCAGAATTTACTTGATCAGACGACTCTACATTGCTCGTCACCGATCATCAGCTTCCCTGGAAAAGAAACACCATCGGAATCAGACTATAGCAAAATCCAATCAAGTGAGAAGTTCAGAGAGCCTTTAGGCAATGTCACCCTGGGTCTTTCTGACCAACAAGGGTACAACGTTGATCTGAGTTGTAAAATCACTCACTCTACCGATTCCCCTGACATTGCTCCTCCTCCAGATCTCTCCTGGAGTTACTCTTCTCCTCTCCCGCTTGCTTTGTCTCTCTCTCTTGACTGCCCTGTTCTGGGACAAAGCTATGAGAAACTTTGGAGGATCTTGGCTTACTACAGTGAAACTGCAGCTCGCCTTGAGAGGGGGATCATGTTAAGTAAAGCTCCAGCTTTGGCCTACCGCTACAGACAGGAACCAGAGACAGATGGATATTATCACACTGGAATCAAAGCCTCTGTCAAAGCCAAACCAGAATGGTTACTACAATCAGCAATTAGTATTCAGCTTAACAGAGCACAGTCTAACAGGTACGAAGTCCAACTTATCTACTCAACAAGAGTTTCTGCTCATCCTGATCCAAGTTTTGATCCTTCACTATCTTCCCCTACTTCTCACCCATGGGTAATGATTTCAACTAATCACACTTACACAGCAGTTACAGCAGTAGGAGTAGCAGGTAGGAGCATACAGCTATCTTGTCCTGTTCTTAGTTCTAGTAATCACAGTGTGGAATGGATTCTTCCAGATGGATCTAAGCTCAATATTTCTTCCAGCAGCTTAGATGGAAGGTTCCAACTATCAGCCTCAGGCCTACTAATACAAAGAGCACAGCTCTCTGATGGAGGGCTTTACCATTGTGTTGCCAGAGCTGGAAGAGATTTTGATGTCCTTCAATTACGTCTGGTAGTACAAGAGTCTGCCTTTCCATATCCAGGTGAGCTAAGTGGACCTCCAGTCACTGGAACCATTAGACATCCTGTCACTCTGACCTGCAGGATATCTGGTTCACCAGAACCTTTGGCAAGTTGGATTTTGCCAGATGGAAATGTTGTGTGGCAAGGATTAGCTGTATCAGGTGGATTGAAAGTACATTCAAATGGAAGTTTGTCTTTACTTACATCAACTCTGAAGGATACAGGGTATTACCGCTGCATTGCTGTCAACCAGTATGGTAGTGACACCATGTCAATGCAGCTGATATTAAAAACACAACAAATCTCTGCCCTTGAGACTACATTACACAGAGGACCCCAATCAGCTGCTGGCAGGTCAACAAAGATACCAGTAACTATTTTTGGGCAGATTGATGAAGGATCAGGAGATGAAGATAAGGAAGAGGATGAGAAAACCTCCACCGGTAAAAGGAGATATCCAACATCTCTCCAACAGCGCCCAAACAGACAATATCTAATTAAAAAACCACAAAGATATGGTCATGTTAGAGAGGGACATCTAAAAAGGATTGGAGGACCTGTTTCACCAAATAAGCAGAAGAAACACCGCTTTCAGAACAGACCCAGAGTCACCACAAAGAAACACAGGATAGACCCTCAGAAATGGGCTGATCTCTTGGCAAAGATTCGTCAAAAGACCACCAATAGCACCAATAGTCAAGCAATTGCAGAAGAAAAAACAACAACTCAACTTTTATTTGAAGAAAAAGATGAAGAAATTAGACAAGGAGGAAAGGGTAACAATAAAGACAGAAGTATATCTCATGGCTCACAGGAGGAAACAGAATCTGAAGGTTCTTCAGTTGATGATGCTGCTGTAAAAGAAGAACACCCACAACCCATTCAACCTCATGATAAGGATGCACAGATTATAGAAGCAACACAAACCATTGCAGAGATATATAATGTGTCTGAGCGGCCACATGTGAATCTAGAACTTGACATAAAAACACAGACAGAAGAAGAAAACAAACAAACCGTAACAACAGTAAACCCAGTGACAGAAACAGAGCATGTCACACTTACTTCATTATCAGGGGCAAATGGAATAGCTTCACAATCAGTTGTGTTGAATGAGAAAGTACCAAATCTAAGCCCTAATAGGATCAGGCCACAGAATCCTTTTCAGGGACTTTTCCCAAATCAGATTCTAAACTCCCGACCTCGAAGACCCTGGGACACCCGCAGGAAGATTGGAAAACATAGGCAAATTAACAGGCCAAAGATTCAGCCTGTACCCTCACAGCGTCCTCACTCCGACCCAATAAACTCAATAAACCAAGCAGTGACACTTAACTCAATTCCAGATAAAATCACAAAGTTGTTGTCCTTATCAACTACCACATTTCCACCTATTATGCTGACACTTGGAAACAATGTTAGAACTGCTATAAAAGGTGTAACTGTGACTCCTGTGTCGCCAACTGTTTCCGACCCTCATTTTATTACTATTTCAAATTTTGAATCACTCAGTCCCTCCTCTACAACCCCACACACATACACAGACATGATGATTCATTCAGACAAGAAACAAATAACTGAGGAGTCTACTTTTAACAGCGCACCAGCTCCCACTCATGCTACCATTATCATTTCAGAGCCGCACATGCCAGAACCCGATAATAGGACATTTACACATGCTGCATGGGCTCATACAGCAACACAAACAACCCTGGGCAAACATGCTGAGAGAACCCCGAGGAAACACAGCAAGGGGTTAGAGATGAATGTTTTGGGTGAGTCCCACTTTTCAATCACTCATTCTCTCACTGCTTCCTCAGTCCCCAGTGCATCTTTAACCACCACCAGTGCAGCAAAAATCATAACTACTTCTTCAGCTGCTCCCAGGAGAGCTAGTTATTTTGGCAGCACTAAAAGTACACCAGTCTCTACAACTAATGAGGACACACTCCCCACAACAACCACGGCTGCTATAATAAGTCCCACCATATCTCTTTCAACCCCCATTATCATTCCAATATCCAGCACTCCCAGACAGACTTCAGCTCCATCCACCTCAATGACTTCTACAATCACTTTGCCAACTACTTCCTCTAATATCTCTTCAACTTTGACCTCCGACACTTCGTTCAGGCCAATAATTACAAGGCTAAGCACCACTTCTAATCCTTCTACCAGCAAAAGTAGTTCTCCAGTTTCAATAAATGTCATCCCTAACGAGTCCATTTCCTCTTTTTCTACAACATCTACTGATTCCAAAACCACAATTCGAGCTACAACAGAAAGTATTTTGACCACAACACCTCCAACCACCACAAAACAATCTGCAGTTAAAACTATTTTTTCCACTACTACTACAACGGAATTAACAAGTACCAAAGCAATAACAAGAAACAATAAAGCAACTGGCCAGGTTGACCACCCTGCGAATGGTCAAAACAGGAGTCAATCACCTACTGATTGGAAGAACCACGGAGTTAATGATATTCCAGATTCACACAGAAGAAGTTTTCATCAGCCTTCCGCATCACTTCCTGCTTCTCCAACGGTATGTTTTCCTGCTTCACTTAAATTGTCATGTTGCAACTATAAACCATGGTACTTGATCAGGATTTTATTTTATGGATTAAAGAATATGAATTGGAAGTAAATTATACATTGAGAATACTGATAAACATATGGCACTATGAAGTAGAAAAACTAACCAGACAGTTCAGGGACGCCGTGGAAACGTTTGAAGTAGGATTACATTACAAACATATCACAGTCCCACTGTGACATGTGGAAAGTGTCACACACTTTCCATTATCCAAAAATGGAAAGTGTGCGACAGATCTCCAAAGCAATCTAGACATGGCTATTCACCTACTTACACAAGCCAAACAGTGAAAGGATTTCAGAAAGCAACCCCAATGTCTTTGTTACCCCCGTTGGAGCTGCAGAGCTCTGTATCATTCTGCAAGAATGGGCAAGAGTTTTTGAATTAAGATGTACAAACCAGTTGAAGATATTATCTGGTTATTTGCACTTAAAAGTAGTCCCAGCATAGTTCCAGAGGGACTGGGAATACAATTTATATAATTTTATTTATATAAACATTTTGATATAAATTTATTACCCATGAACCTTTGGCACAGGTTTTTAAAATAGTGTAATATTTGCTTTTTTCTTTTGTTTTATGGTTATAAACACAAATTACATAACACTACAAGAACAACATCAAATTTCCTAACCTCTATTTTTTGTTCATTTGTGAAATTATTCCAAACCTTTCCACATTTCTTATTGCTGCATTACCGAGTTTCTCATTTGATTAGTAATTCTTTATATGCATATTGTAACAAACTATGCAGTTCTTAAATATAAAATGGAAACTAACAGTCAGTTCTTTAAGAGTGTTGACCTAGAAAAACTCACACACACGCACACACGCACACACAAAATATCCAACCGTGAAAACCCCTGAGGGAAAAACTTAGCTGGAATGCACAACAAATCAAAAAACAATCTAATTTGTCCCCACATGACCGTCTGATAAAATCCAAATGAGGTTCATCACTACTCACTTATATAATGAATTTTTAAACCTCATACTGTGATCTGAAGAGGAAAAAAAAAAAAAAAACATGTGGCTAAAAATCTGAAGTCAACAAACATGATGTTTTTCAAAGCTCAGTCTTACAGGATTTCAGTAATCAATCCTTAATTAATAGCCAGTAGTCTGCTGTCTATCAAACTAAAAATAAATCTTTCAAAGAGCACAAAGAAATTGAAATGAACTTGCTGACTATACAATTATTTGTTCCCAGATACTGATTTTATATGGGATGTATTAATGGAAGGTTTTGGAGTATTTAATTACAGTGAGTACTGCAAAATGTATAGTATTACTACCTACTTTATAGTGCTCACACAATTATGTTCATTAAATGCATCTGTTGTTTACAAGTTCAAAGCTGCAGCTCCTCTCCTCATGTTCACTCCATCTTTGGCCCATAAACATCAACAAAAAGCAATCAGGCAGTAAAAAAATCCCTGTGTAACTCGATTGCTTTAAAGGTTGTAGCTTGAGCTTTCAATTAATATCCACCATAATCAAGTTCAAAGCAAAGGTTAAAGCAAAGGCCTAAATTACCAACATAGGACTTTACAAAGCTGAACTGCATCTCTACCACCTGTGCACACACTGATATTTAGCAGACACAAAGACACACCTTGAGAGGAAATTCTGCAGCTCTTTTTATTTTGAAGTCATCAAAGTTTGCCTCTAAGTTTACCGACTGTTGCTTTTTGATTATGTAAAACCAGACTCTCAATCATTTGAATTTCTTTCTTAGACCGGAATCCAGTTCCTACATTATTATTATTATTATTATTGTTATTATTATTATTATTATTATTATTATTATTATTATTATTATTACAACAGACACTCTAAGTGAGTGCTGGTTGGAGACAAGGCTTTTGATTTTTCTATGAGATGTTTTTATTTTTGTCATCTGTCTGGCAATAACAAATCCTTGTCTTTGTATCATGTCTGTTTGTGTTGCAACATAGTAACAGAATTGTATATTGTTTATTGACATACAAAACCCACAAATTTCTGTTGAACTACTATATTTTAAGTGTTACAGTGTTACTTTGGTGCTTGAAAGTTTTATTTATTAGATTCACTCGTCTTACTTATCCACTGCACAGGTTCAAGTTGTTAGATCTAGCCCAAGGATGGCAGACCCTCACATCCGCACCATGTCAGTGCCGGCAGGCAGCTCTGTAAACCTGGTGTGTGAAGTTCAGGGAGAGCTAAAACCTTCAATCACATGGACTAAGGCTGCTACAGGTACACACCAAACAGAGGACATGCACTCACACACAAATATGCTCCATACCTTTCTCTGGAGAAGTTTTAAAACTAGAGACAAGGCTTATTATTTGACTCTGTTATACAGAAAACCATTAAATATCACAATTTCACTCTTTGATAGAAACTTTTCTAATTGCTTAAGCCTGCAACACGTTTTGGTACGGCAGAGCAAATAAAAACTTATTTTACTATGATATAAAAAAAACCCATTAACACCAAACATTATACACTAGCAAGCACATAATAGGCTTTTCTCTGGCTTGCCATGTGGGAAAAACACTGCAAGCAAGTAATGGAACATTTTCTGTACTGCACCACTGACTTCACTTCAAGCTGTGCCATTCATTGTGCCCATATTTCTCCTTTCTTGCTCTGGAACTTTTTCCCAAATTTGTCTCTGTTCTTCCCACCCCTGCCTTCTCATTACTGTTTTCTCTTTCTGCCTTACTGCCTCACCCCTTTGCCTTTCTTTCAGGAGCAGTGATGTCAATCCACTCCAGGGCTCAGCGTTTTGAGGTCTTGCCAAATGGCACCCTTGTTATCCAGAAAGTACAGGTGCAGGACAGAGGGACATATATCTGCAGTGCGAGCAGCTTGCTGGGCCGCGACAGGTGGGAATGCTGATTTTAGAAATGAATATTGATGAGCTTGTCTGGATAGCATACCATTTAGAACACAACTTACATTATAATCAGTTTTATTCATCGAGGCATATGGTAAGAAAAAAAAAAGCAACAGTGCCTCCAACAGTGGTTAAGGCTCCTAAAACCTTTTTACATGTTATCATGTTACAACTGCAGACATTTTATTGAGATTTTGCAAAGTAGAACAACATAAAAAATAATAAACAAAAAATAATAAATTGTAATGAATAATTTTAATGTGGGAGGGAAACAGCAGTCTGTAACATTTATTAAAAATAAAATCGAAAAAAACATGTTGTCTTGTACATTTATGTGTAGAGTCCTTAACTCAGACACCACAAAATAAACTTTATTGCTACCAGTTACTTCAACAGTAAATAGAGCTATGCATTATTTATTCTTATTATAAATATATTTTTACTTTGTTACATAAATGAACAAAGAGTGTCATATAAACTGAGGAACATATCAGAAATTCACACGAAAATAATAATTGTTACAATTAATCCAAAATAATACATTATTCCAATTTACTTGGACCATATTCCTGTAGAAACTCCACAGAGATGTGTTCCGTTTGAAAATTTGTGGAATAACTTAAACATAGCTGCTCAGATTGTCTGGTTTGACTAATCTTGAGCTATTTTGTGAAGAAGAATTAGGAAAATGTAACATTTTTAAATGTACAAAATCACATTTAACCTAGATGACTGCAGTTGTAATCACAATGTCTCGTCACTGTACAAAGTATTTACTCAGAAAAGTGTGGTATGGTATGAAAAGCATGCCACACGTTTCAGACCATTTTTTAAAAATAGGCTTTGAAAAAGTGCAAATTGGCCTATTACACAAAATCCCAGTACAATAAATCAAAATCTGAAGTGAAAAGGTGACAACTTGTTCAGCAAATCAAAGGAATTCAATATTTTTAAAGTAAACTATAGTCATTATTTGTTACTGCAAACATAATGAGAAACTGATTTATACTCCTCCAGCAAACAGAACTCTGTCAATATCTTCCTTTTTTCTTTCTTCCTCACTAAGTCATATAAACATTTATATATTTAGATACCTCCCAGAATCCAGAGTACATTTAGAGAATGTGTATGTTAAAGATTCTGAATTGTGTATGTGTATTCTTCTTATTTACAGGTTGCTCACCACACTAGAAGTCTGGACTCGCCCGCCTCATATGCAGCTGATGCCTTACAAGGAAGTTACCATTCATCAGGGTGGCCAGGTTCACTTGGAGTGCCAAGCAGATGGCGTTCCAGCCCCTCTGCTTTCTTGGGTTCTGCCTAATCGTTCTACCTTAACCTCCTCTGGCACCTCTTCTAATCGAATCCATATGGACACAAATGGGACCCTTCACATCTCGGTAACATTACCCACTGACCGAGGAGTCTATCGTTGTGTGGCATCTAACTCAGCTGGTGCAGCCAGCGCCTCAGTGCGTCTCCATGTGTCCTTGTTGCCCCCGGTTATTCAGCAACCCAGGGAGGAACACCTGTTTTTCTCTGTAGGTTGGCCTGTTTATGCTCACTGCTCTGCCCGAGGGGCCCCAACACCAATTCTGCGTTGGCGAATTCCAGATGGGACGCTTGTTCGACCATCCCAGTTTCTTAATGGAAATCTCTTTGTCCTGTCAAATGGGACACTCCATATTCGCAATGTGGGATCAAAAGACACAGGGGATTATGAGTGTACTGCTAGTAATGCTGTAGGAAATGCTAGGAGGACAGTGACAGTAACGGTTAAAGATGGGGAAGCAAAAGCCAAAACAAACTCCAATTCATCTTTTGTCAACAAAGTCAGAACATCGGTAATCCCAAGCCAAACCTCAACTGCTTTCAGACCAAGTAAATTCTCTCCTGTAAATTCCTCAGACAGATCTAACAACGTGTCGATGAGCTCAAGCCCTTTTAACTCTTCCTCTAGCTCATCTCTTGAAATCAATAAAACTGTAAAACCTTACCCATCACACTTTCCTGACATCAAAAAAACAAATCCCTTCTCTGTTTTCTCACCTTCTTCGGTGCCAACAAATAACACCAAAGTATCACCCAGAGGAAACAGCACAAGAGTTGCTTCTTCTTTCCACGCTAGAGGAAAAATCTCAACTGTTTTGCAGCCTCAGCCTGTCTCCCCCTTCACTAAAGCCCACATTGTCTCTACATCACCCTCTGCTACTACTGTTAACTATGAGGGGACTTTGAATCTTTACTGCTCTGTAAATGGAAACCCTACCCCAACCATTCTATGGAGGACTCCCACCAGAAAGCTTGTGGACATGCACTACAGGTACATTTGCTAAGTGTGTGATGAAATCTTTGTTAATTCTTTCAATGTAGCCTGTGTGTAATATATCTTTCTGGCCTTTTGTTTGTTTGTCATTCATTATGTTGACTTTAAGTTTTGACCAACGTGTAAAGGTGCATCCTAATGGGACTCTGACAGTGCGGGCAGTAACAGAGAAGGATAGTGGAGACTACCTGTGCATTGCACGCAACAAGGTGGCTGATGATTATCGAATTCTGCGTGTGTCTGTGGTCACTAAGTCTCCCAGGATTGACCCAAAACAGTCAATCAATCAGATGGTGTCATTTGGAAAACCTCTAAAGGTAAAACTAAATCATTATCTTTTATGTACAAAAAAAGGTATTATACTTTTATTTGTTTCAGTGGAAATTCTGTGTACTTTTTGGACTAATGAACAAAAATATTAGGTCATTGTTACATATGACTGGTGATCATTTATAAAGTTCTAAATAATTATCTTACAGAGAACTATACATCATGAGGGGAAAATAGCGCTGGATCTGAAGACTAAATATTTTCTAATTTGAAGAAATGAAAACTGGATATGTTATATAACTGGCTTCTGTGAATCACAAACCGCTGCCTTAAGGGAACAGTAATGCACACATAAATATTTAAGGCCTCAGTGAAAAATAATCTCATGAAAGTTTCACGCAATAAATGAGATTTTATATGATAATGAAAATGCGTTACCCTATATTTCAATAGAGGTAGTTATGAGCTCCTAGAAAGATCCTTTAAGAGCAATTTAGTTGATAACCAATTTGATAAACATCAAGTTATTTAACATACTGTGATATTGCATCCAATAATGATAAGGAAAAATATACTTTGGATTCTATACAGGTAGACTGCCAGGCCTCTGGATTGCCTCATCCAGCTGTGCATTGGATGTTACCAAATGGAACCACTGTGAAGAGTGAGCTGTTTCAAGAGGATCATAGGGGTCAAAGACGGCAACATACTGTTTTTGACAATGGGACGTTACTGATTCCAGCAGTTGGTGAAAGAGATGAAGGCGAGTATATCTGCTATGCAGAGAACCAGGCAGGCCGAGATACCATGAAGGTATGTGACACTATTTATTTTTCAGAAAAATTATTTCATTACCTGATTGTTATTACAAAGTTGTCTTTGTTGATATAAAAGTGATTATAAGACCTAACTTTTTTCAGGTCAAAGTAAAGGGCATAAAGACAACCCCTCCAACGTTCACTAATGGCAGAGGCCACAATTTCATCAAAGTGCAGCCGGGAGAAACTGCTACAATTCCCTGCAGGACAACAGGAGATCCTGCCCCAACGGTTACTTGGTTTTCTCCATCATTCATTGTTATCCCACAGAGCTTGGGATCAGGCCTTTCTTCTCAGCGAGTTGTGGTCATTTCCGATGGAACCCTGGAAGTGCGTTCCGCCCAAAAGAGTGACTCTGGAAATTACACTTGTCGAGCAAGCAACTCAGCTGGGATAAGGAGCATGGTGGTGACCTTGGAAGTGGAGACTTCTAGCTCTGGAGTTATAAGAGAAGTGGAAAAAGAACAAGATTGGAGTGTAAAGAAATCTGATGGCAATCACAGAGTCATTACTGCAAGAAAAATCAACCTTGGATCTAATGTAACTGCAAGCAAAAGCAGAAGCAATAACAGCTATAGTGATAATAGTAGAAAAGTAAACACGGATCCTAATACCATTCTCAACTCAGTATTCAGTGGCTCCAGTCCAAGACGTTACAGCCAACATGAGTTTAAAAGTCCTGTTGGAGGATTTTCAACACGATGGGGTAATACTGGGATAATGGCTAGGGCAAATGAGGCACAGAGTACAGGCATTAAGAGAGACAGTACTGGATTAAATAGAAACACACCTAGCATTCAGAGTAGAAGTGGTAATGTAGATCGCAGCCAAACCACAGGTAGAGGAGAAAGTACTGAAAGAAATCCTGAGATGAATAATTATGAAGTAATTTCAGGAAAGAAAAGTAATGACGCTAATTCCAGTAGAGACAACAGGAGGTTAACTGTTATTTCAACAAATGGCCAAAGTATTAGTGGTATTTTGTCAGGTAATGGAGCTGTTACAAGCACTCAAAGAGAACATGTTTTCAACAGGAACAGTCATGCTGGGGGAGGTAATGATAACAGAGGAAATAGAGTTTCTTCAAGTAGTAATTCAGACACACATCTGGGTGGGAGAAAAATAACAAAGCACCAAGCAGTGAAAGGCCAGGCTGTCACTTTGCCATGCCCATACCAAGGTTATCCTCCACTTCGTTTGGCCTGGCTTCTGCCTGGAAATGGCATGCTGTCGGCTCCTTACTATGGCAGCCGACTCACTGTGCATCGGAACGGCTCTTTGGAGTTTCGAGATGTACGGGTGAGTGACGGTGGAAATTTGGTTTGTGTTGCAAAAACTGAAAGAGGTGACGCTTTAATGCGAGTCCAGCTTGAAGTGTCAGAACCAGTGGTGGATGTAAGATCCCAACAAGGCAGACAAGTGGAAAATGTACCGCAGAAGGGAAATTTAGATACAACTCAGTCTTTACCCACAAAGACAGTATCGCCTCTACAGCACTCACAGAGGGACCTTGATGTGCCAGACAGGTCTCACTCTATAAACTCTTCACCATTGTCTGGCTCAGTCTCCAAACCCTCAGTAAGCACCAGCACCACCCCTCTGGTGAGCACCATTAATGGAGAGACTATAAGACTGCATTGTCCTGCCTCTACAACCAGGGGCTCTGTTTTATGGACAATGCCCAGTGGCAAGATACTATCCAGAGGTGACAGTGGTGATCTAGGACGTTATGAGGTGCAAGAAGATGGAACACTAATAATCAAACAGGTTTCTGTGTTTGATCGAGGCAGGTACATTTGCAAGTTTTCCAGTCATGACTCTTCCTCAGTCTCAGTCACCACAGTTCCTGTCATTGTCATCGCTTACCCTCCACGCATCACAATCGGTCCCTCCCCTGTGACCTACACTAGAGGCGGTGTTGCTGTGGAGCTGCCCTGCATGACCATAGCTACCCCGCGAGCAACAGTTAGTTGGGAAACACCAGAGCTTGTACAACTGAGTGTGATGGGTCAGCCTCGTATATATGGCAACCTCTACCTGAGTCCTCAGGGTTCATTGGTGATACAAAACCCCACACATAGGGACACAGGATTTTACAGGTGCATCGCCAAAAATGTAATCGGAGTAGACAGCAAGGCAACCTACCTGCATGTTATATAACAGGATAAAGCAGCTATATAAACACTAACCCTTTAAAACTTGATGCAGAGAAACAGAGACTCAGCCTTTAATAAAAATAAATATTTGTATTTCCTGGGTGCCCAAAGGGGTATGTCAACATTTCTATAAAGGCTTATTTCAATTAGGACATCAACTCCTGGTACTCCACTGAGGTAACAGATATGTGTAAATTGTCAAGTGTGTGTCTGTTAGAATGAATGGTGTAAAATTTAAAGTGTTCTACTGCATCAGGATGGGGTACATTGGTTCTTAAAAGTGATCACACCCTTGTTAAAATAGTGGGTTTTTGTTCTGTGAGAAACAACAGAATAAAAAAAAAATGTTTGAAAAATGTTTTACAATTATAATGTGAGATGTCCAGATATTCTTTTGGGGAAAAATACAAGACATGAAATATCAAAAAACACTTTGTTTTGTAAGTGTCCATATCCTAAGTTTCACCTTTTGATTCAAAAGCAACATTTACTCTTATTTTGTTGGAGTTTGTCACCATGTTACATAAATAATGAAGACATTTCTTATTCATGGCCCTCTTCAAGACATGATACAATATGGATCTATCTATGAGTGTTCGCATTTAGGAAATTTGAGTAATTGCAACTTTTTATTTGTATTATTTCCCTCTCAAAGTATTAGTTTTTTTTTTTAACATGAAACGTCACTTTAAGAGACAGAATTTGAAATGATTACTTTTACTTAGATTTCAGTCAGTGTGTACACTTTTTACATTCACTTTACTTCACTTGTGAAGTCACTGATATTTGTTTTTCATACTTACTAATTGTTAAAGTTAAATTTCTTCTTTAATTCAGTTTAAATCATTTAATTTATTGAGAAATTATGTTAGACTGCATTCAGTTAATGCTACTGTGACATTTAGCATGCAGACATTTGTGAATTTTTATCAGAACAGATGAAGCATCTGCATAGTGTGGCATGATATTAAGTACATTTTTATTAGATTGCTATTGTGTCAGTTGAACAGCACTGGGACAAATTTCATAACACTGATGAATTTATGTGCTATAGATGACACCTCTAATTTGTTAAGCATAAGCAGAAGGATTTTTCAGTGTATCTAAACGTTATGTGGGTGTTTGAATGAGCTGGAGATGATATTCAGAACAGTATCAAGCAGCTACGAAAGAAATGCTGAAGCATTATTTTATAGGAATACATTTTCTTATTCAATTTGAACATAAGGTAGATACATAGTACATTGACAGTTGTCTAACTTAGAGACTTAGAGACCTTTATCTGTAGCCATGCTCTGACTCCTTCCAGGAAGCATGCAGATGTGAATCTTTTCAAAAAAAGAGAAACCAAATTATGCAGAAGTATAGCTCTGGCCTACAATGTCTAATTGGAAGCTCAGCTAGTTATCTAAAGCTTTATGACAGTCACTGATAATACAGATTGATCCCAACATCAAACTATAAAGCATTTTTCTTCTTGTCTTCTCTCTGCAATTTGATGCCAAATGAACTGTTATTCTAAGACCCTGTTTGATTTGATGTAAACTTTTTTTTAATCTTATCATTTCAAATGTCACAAAATAGGACACAAAATTAAAACAAAACAGAGATAAGACAGGTTAGCTTAACAGCTTAGCTGCTTGGTATTGTATTTTTTATTTGCTGTCTATACGTTGAACTACATGTGTCACGCCCAGGCACGGATGGACACAGGGACTGAACAGTGAATACCAAACCAGACGTTTATTGGGAAATTGCTTATTCTTGGTCAGACAGGCCAGGGTCAGAACCGGGAATCCAAATCGGGATCAGGCAGTCTCAGGGTCAGACAGACAGGGGGTCGAAGCCAGGAGGTCCTTATCCAGCGGGGAGAGTCAGGGATCGGGGACAGGAGAGGAATCTAGGTAGAGACAGACAGGTTAGATACTGTGCAGTTAGCTCCAGTTACTACAGCAGGCCTGAAGGTGTTTACCGCTGAGGGTTTCACAACAATCTGACGCCGTGCAGGAGGAGTTCCGTCCTAATATGGCAGCAGCTGAGGATCAGGCGGATGCCGATCAGGTGCGAGTGGTCACAGCTCAGCGGCAGCTGTGACAACATGAATTTGTCGCCATGGTGCAGACGTAGCAAAAAGTAACACAAAGGGGCTGCTGTTATGGCAATCTTGAGCAAATCTCATGGTGGAGTATTCAGTGTGAAGAGCTAAAATTTACAAAAACCTCTCCAGGACTTTCAAAATGTTGTCAGTTGGAAATGGGATTTGCTACAAAACTTATCTAATGGACTATTGTTTTGATTGAAATACATATATCTAATTATGTGGATATTTTAATGAGTCTGTGCACAAAGTCAGCAGCTGGTCTTTTCTCAATTATTTTTTTTAATGTTTCCATCATTTCATTAAATTATTTGTTTTGTAAAGACTCACTTTCTGTTACGTATTTTTGTACTAAATGGAGATAATGGTTTTAGTATGTATGTTGGATGTCTTACTATCCATGCTATGAATTCTTGCTTTGTTTTTAACAGGATTAATTTTATGAAAAAAAAAACCATAAATAAACAAGCTGTTTACCCTTTGTGGTTTTACAGTTTTGGTCACAGATATTGTGAAGTGTTTGTATGACTGAGTGAGAAAAGAAAACACCTTGTATGAGGGCAAGTGGGAGGATTCAAACCTTTTCGGGAGAAATTCTGAGAACATAAACTCCTGATGCTTAGCGCAGCTGTTTGGCCAGGAAACAGGTTCCTTACAGTAGATGAAACACATGTTCATGACATCATGTTCTCCTCTTTAGGAAATGTAATAAAACTCTGCAGCCCTTGCAACACCCCTTCCACTCTGCATGATTTCCCACCTGGTTTTTATCTTCTAATTACAGAAAATATCAACACTTTCAGTTAATCATGCCTGATATGTACATTGTAAAATTGTAGACCTTTCCTCACTTTGTCATATTCGGGACTCTGTTAATTACCTGTTCTTTAATTTCTTTATATCAGACCGCAGTGAGTTGCAATTTTTAGATCCCTTAGCCTACTTCAAGATATCAAACAGGTCCTATTTAAGACTATTTCTATCTGAAATAGCTGTTAATGATTACAATCATTTACTTTTTGCAGTAGTAACAGGTTTAACTCATCAAGGCTGCCTTTAATGTTAAATATTTGTAGTGCATTTATTTTTTAACTCTGTTGGCAATGATGATGGCCAAAAAGACCATGCCCAGAGATTCTGTTGTCATTTATTCCAAAGGTGTTCCCTTGGATTGAGGCCAGTCAAGTATTTCCTCACTAAACTGCTTATTCCACATTTTTATGGAATTTGATTTGTGCACTGGTGCTCAATCATGTTGAGACAGAGAAGGGCCATTCCCAAACTGTTCTCACAAAGCCAGAAGAATAAAATTGTCTTCGGATGATGAAGCAGTAAGAGTTATTTTCACTGGAACTAAGGAACAGAGTAAGACTTCTGGTCTATACCATTCCCTTTATGGCAAACTTTGAGATACCTGGATTGGATTTGGAGAGGGAAGTCAGACATTTTGGATATCTGGACATAACTGATTACTTGAATGATGGAAAAGCTGGCTTGCAAGAAAATGTTGCAGACCAAATGGAAAGAATTCTGACAATCTCAAGTAATTTTTTATTTCACAGCAATCTTTGTCTGATGATTTTGTCATGCATTGTAGTCAGAAAGTAATGAAAATAAGAATGTGTGATGAGCATTTAATAACGATCATTAAAAACATTACATATAAACACATAGAGAACAGGACATGGGAAATAGGTAGAGTAACAGGAGGAACCGGCAAAGAAAACTGAAAATCAGGAAGCATAAATACTGAAGGAAGGTTTGACAAAAACCTTGGATGCAGGTAAGCTTAAGGAGGGGGAATGTAGAACAGCTTCGAGAGGAAAGTGCTGAATTGAGGTAAGAACACTTTTCAATACAGAAAACACAAAGGCACTTTAACTAAACACAAAGGGGAAAAAAAACTAACTCTAGACAATAATCTACAATGTGAAATCAGAAAACATGAACAGTAGCAATACACACAAATATACAAAGGGAAACCAATACACAAACATGTGTGGGTCATGACAGGGTCTGGTTTTGTAAACTTTATAGTAATGAATCTTCCAGGAATATCCGTGATTAAGTCTGAAAAATTTTACTTAAGAACATTTCATGGTTTCCTACAAACTGCAATTTTTAAACCAAGTTTAACTGAATGTAAACAAATAAAGACTGTTTTGTGAAACATCAAAACTTGCTCCACATAAAATTAACAAGTGTGCATAAGCATTAAGTTACTATTGCTCTGATGTTACTTGTCTCTTTCAATTGGTTTTCCATTTTCATCTTCAATTTAATCTTGGAAGAGAAATGTTCCCAAATGTCTTAGTGTTGGAGTAAAATAAACAATAGCTGAATTGGCCAAACTGTTCTCTCATGGCAACTAGTCAAAGTATGTGAAACTTCATCAGTGCAGACCTCAGGTCTGTTTAGTGTAACATTTGGATGCATTATTAGTAGTTCATTGCTGTCACTTTTTAGTAGTATTGATATAAATTCTGTTGAAGTGGCACATATGGTATGTGCAGAATATGTTGCATTTTTAAGCTGGAATGCTTATGTCACAGAGCTTTAATATGTCTAAAAGATGTTTGTCAGTGTTTCCAAGCTGGATTCACAGTAACAGATGTGTAAGAAGGTGGAGCTTTCTCGTTATTTCCACAAACTTGCATAACTTTGCACACAAACCAAACACCAAACATAATTACACTGTGATATTATTTGGACTATGTACTGAGAAAAGGCCTGCTGAGTTTTGTTGTTGTGAGGAACTTCTGCCGCTTCTTTTTTAATTGTACTGAGGGGAATAAGTGGCAGTCCGTTTGCAACTCTATCTAGAAGTGCTTTATGCAAAGTCTCTAATAACTTCCACATCTCCCTATCTCTGGACAAAGTGCCTTGCAATCAGCTCAAATTAAAGTACTTTCATTGAACCTGCTGATGCCAAGACAATGAGTGTTGTTGATTAACTGAAATGCTGAAAAGCAAAACAATTATACGCTCTCCAGAGATGAAGCTCATTGATGTCAAGTTTTTCACATGCGGATAAAACACAGCTAATTAGAATCATTGCAACACACAAGCCAGTAAATTAGACAGTTTGTATGAATTGTGAATGTAGGAGGTGTTGAAGGGGATGTAGATCAGGGAGGCAACACAAGAATATTGTTTTGTGACCCAGTTTGAATGAGACAATATGATTTAAATTATCATAATGTTCTAATTCATTTTTTAAACTGACTTTATTGCTGATTTTTTTTCATCCAGTCTTTGATTCAGCTTGGTTGTGAAATAATGGCTCTTTCCACTCTGCAAATGTTAAAAGACATAAAGTGTTTGTTTTTGCATCCAATTTGCTTCCCCCTCAGCATCTGACATGAGAGGATAAGGAATGAGTACAATCCTGGCTGAACTAACTTGCCTGGAAATGTGTGCCAATAGGCATGACTTCAGCCACAAGAAGCTCTGAGTTCCTGTCACATGTGTCATGTTGACTCCACATCAGCAGCAAACCATCTGTCAGTAAAAGCACTTTCAGCATTATTAGAAGTATCTGCACATGTTTTCTAACTACCTACCAAATCTGGTCAAGTAAGTGAATTAATTAGATTTTCATTTACTCCTTTTGATTTACCACCCAGTGACAAGACATGAATTTAATTAACAAATTTGTACATTTAAAGCCAGGTTCAGCTCTTCAGAACATTATTGTCCTTCAATGTAGAGCTAGGAAAGACAACTAATGTTACAAAATGATATAGTCAGTGAATCTGTCAAGAAAATGTAAAAGTACACATAGCAGTTTGCACAAAACATCAATTGCTGCTATATCTGCTCAGCTTAATCTGTTTCACATCATCAGCCAGACATTATTCATGCCTGCTAAGTCTGGCACTTCAACAGGACACATGTCACAGTCCACCCTACTTTTATGAATGAGTCACAGAGAAAAGTCATTCTTCATCAGCACTTTACAATAAAGTATTTTCTCTCAGTACTTTTTATGAGTGATAATCCATAAATAAAATTAAATTACTAAAGAAACTGTTGCATTACTGACTGTCAGAAATGCTATTTATCTTTAGAAGATAAATTGCACCCACTCAGTCCCTTTAAACAACATCATTAGTTTTAATGTTTTTTTATTTATTTATTGAAAGCAAAAGACTTGCTTATTCCATCTTTGTTTTCCTTGGACTTTCCCTGCTCTATTACATTGATAACAAGATACACTGAAAGTATGTAAATCAACTTGTTTAACTCAGAACTAAGTACCTTCTAAATGGATTCCAAGCATTGATCTAGAGTTCAGACCAATCTGTTTCAGATGGTCACTAATAGCGTCCATGATTAAACTCATCTAAAAATCCCTTAGGTTGTTGTAATTGCTGCAATTTTATCTTCTACAAACAGAATTAGCCATAAAACTTGTGCATAATTTACACATTTTTTGGCCACTTAATTAACAACGGCTTTTGATTACTTTATTGCATCCATTGGTGTAACACGTCTATTTTTTAGTGACAGATTTAATTAATTATTTGGGATGTCCATCCCCTGATTTAAATAGATTTCTTAAAGTCAGCCTTTTCTCTGAATTGTTGGCTTGTTTTTTTGTATTTATACTGATTGACCAATGAATGGACCGTCCAGACACATGTCTCATTTGAGACCCACTCACTGCAATCAGGTGATCTCCATTTCACTCATTGTGAGACTACAAACCCCAACTGGCTGGACATCTATTGAATAAGGTAAGTTACTTTATAAGGGGTGCATATAGATCACTTGTTTTATATTTTGTATAATTGTCATTGATTCATTTAGTAGGTGAATACTTTTTCATGGGCTTTGTAAAAATATCTTCAGCCCATGGCTTTAGATTCATAATTAATGCATTATGCTTTAAATCATTTCAAGCAAACCAGCTCTGAACACTTTGTGGCTAAAAGAGCATTTGAGCAACACTCATCTGTAACCACACTTATTATCCAGTATTTTGCGTGTGAACATTTCACATCATTTTACAGTCATATACTGTGTACCCATGGGTATGATTTGTTTTTTCCTGCACGTTTTTGCAGATAACAAGAAAATATTTCTCTTGACTTTATGTTATAAGATATCCACCTCTGTAATAATGAGGCAACATGATGACAAAAAATTAAGCTTGAATGTGTGGGAGGAGAATGTGTTTGGACCAAGACTTTAGTTTGTAGCTCTGACTTTAGTCAACTGTTGTCCAAAAAATTTCTCAGCTGTGCCTTGATGGGAACACAGATGGCAAATGAAATTATGAGGTTTTAAGGGAGATACATTGTAAGCACGCACAACTAATACTCTGACACTTACAGAGATCACAATAACATGATTAGGCCTTCCATTTGAAGGCCTAATAAGGAAATGTCAGGGTAAAGCATTGTAATGTCATAAGCAGTAAAAATAATTCTCACCTCCTTGATGCAGTGATATCATCTCATAGCAGGTTTTTCTGCTCTTTAAACACACTAGTGGTTCAAGATTTTTCATAAAAAACATCCTAATAATTTACAAAGATGTGTGTCTTCATGAGTCAAAATCAGCTCTACAATATTTTTGAGCTCAAAAATAAATTAAGCATTGCTTACTTTGTCATCTGCATGCTCTCCCTGTTCTTTTTATACTTCAAAAACATGGCTTCTGGGTTAACTGATTGCTCTAAATTGACTTTAGAAGTGAATTTGTGGATCAATGGTTGATCATCCTGTGTATCTCTTTGTTTCCCTGTGGTAGGTAGGGACCTGACAGGATGTGTGCTGTCTGTCACCCAGTGACAGCTGGGGATAGGCATCAGTCCAACCCTCCTGCACCCCCAATCACTCCTAACCCCCTCCTTCTTAATCATGTTCAGGGACACGGAGCACAGTCATTTGGTGTGGCCGAGTGCAGAAATAAATGTTTAAGAGATAGCACACACTGTGCACAGGTCGCCTGTCCATCACAAGGCTAACAGTGAGAAACACACAACCACACACACACCTTCTCGCATCACGGGGCAATTTGGAGCTGAGAGCTGAACTAACATGAATGTTTATCTAGCTGTTAGAGGGGGTTGGAGGACAAAGTGAAACAATCAGGCTGCATTGTGGAGCATAACTTTATGTAAGCTAACATAAAAAGGCAAGGCTTTTTGTGGAAATCTGGTTGAGCCTTATGAGTATGTGTATGAATCGATTTTTACATCCTGTCAAACTTAGTGTTAGAAAGGACATTGAAAATCAGAACTAGTTCATAATGGGAATCCTCAATAGTAGTCTTCATGCTTTAGTGATTAAAGAGCTCTTTGCATATTTTAAGAAACACTGAAAAAATGAAGACATTTCCTGAGACAGCCTTTATGTACAGTCATGCTCCAGTAAAAATTGCCCAGTTCATGAATAAAGAGTTAATTTTAAAGGTGATAAATATGTAAAACATGTAATGCTGAATGCGTAGGTTGAAAAAACACACAAATAAAACACCCAATAATGCATTCAACGACAGAATCAAAGCGGTATCACTGAGTTCAGCACAGTTCATGTTAGTTTCATTAAAACAATCTCAAGTCAGTGACCTCACCGTCAGGGGAAACAATGGTTACAGTATCCATCACAGTTTTAACGCTGAACCAAGACTTTGGGTGTGTGCAACATATGCTGCGATGTGTGCATTTGAATGGTTTCATTATGTTTGTGTGACACTCAGTTTGATGCAAAGCTTGAAAGGGGCAGTGTGTGGATCAGCTGTTAATGATGTTGTCACATCAGGGAGTCTCCTTTCTCAAGGGAAAGGCCTGACTCATGTACTAACTGGCTGACCTACTTTTATTGGAACTGGAAACTGGTTCACAACTAAATCAACTCTCACAAACACACACAGTACTGTACACACACATATATTAACCAAAGACCTTGTAGATTTGCAGAGCTAATATTTGCAGAACATTCTATCTAGGCAGGTTTCAACATTTATCTATCTGTAAATGACTGAGTTTCAATGTTTTGTCAGTTCCTTTGACTGAAATATATTGCAACATCTGAACATTTGCCTTTTGCTTCACATAAACTACAGTAATGTTTGAGTCTCTTGAGTCACTCTTTTATTTCAGCCCAGAACGGAAACTTCAAACTTAGTTCAGTTCATCACATATTCAAACACTCATTGGTTATGCAGTGTGGACCATACTCCCATCCAATAAATGGAAGATTACAATATTGACAAGAATTACGCATAATACAACTGTGGATTAATGACTGTTTCAGTTCTAAAGAACTTTTATATAATCATGAATTGAGAATTTCAGTAGCTGTGAAAATTAAATACATAGGATTCAAAATCGGATGCCTTGTTTTGTATTTTGCACGAAGGTACTGCTACATAAAGTGGTTCAGTAATTAGCTCCATTGCCTCACAGAAAGAAAGTCATGGGTTCAAATTCTGTCCTTATGGTGTATCTATGTAATAGGTTTGTTGTAGATCTGAGGTTTCCACCTACAGTCTGGAAACATTAGATCAATGGAAGATGAAAAATTATTTGCAATGAGTTTGCCTAAAGAGTTGTTTGTCCCCTTTGTCATAACTGTTCTGTCCTCACACATTGTCTAAAAAAATTTAACAGATCCAGATATCATGTTGAATTAACACATTTGAGACACAATTCTGAAGGCTAAGGAGTTTCAATCTACTACTTGCATAGAGAAACTGATAAAGTGGCATGTGAATGTCTGCTAAATCTCATTTTATGTACATCTACATTATTATTACTAAACAGCTGCAAAAATTAATTTTTATTCTGCCAAAAGACTTCATTTCCCTTGACCAGATTTTGTAAATATGCAAAACCCAAACAAGTTTGTTTTACCATAGTTTCTAGTGTTTGTCAGCTGCAAAGCCCACTCTAGGATCTATGCTCAAAATTGCACGTTTACTGATTTTTGTATTTCTTTTTTCTTGTGCGTGTGTGAAACTGAAGCAGAAATAGTTGCCTGTAAAACTAGCAATCTTCTTTGGGTGAGGCAGTTCTACTAAAGAATTCACCCTCCATTATAATTTAACTTTAATGTTTTTATTGCTAAATTAGTCAAACCTGTTTATTCCCAAAATTATGAAGACAATGTGTCAACTTGGGATGAATCAATCAGTGCTTTGCTCAATCAGACATGACAATGCGGATCTGGCAACTCCCCGCTGTAAGAAAGGACTCGAGGACGTGTCTCTGCAATAACTAATAAACTGACTGAGGTGGACAGCAACTCCTGGATTTATAGAGGGAGGGGTGCTAGGAAAAATTGCAGAAGGGATTGTTTCTGTTCACTTTTTTTGCCTGTGATTTAAAGTAGAAAGTATTGAAATCTCTTTAGGGTGGAAAAAAATCATTTTTGCATGGGAACTGTGGTTGTTTAAGACAAATAACTGTTACACTGGGGCTTATGGAAGGCCTGCAACAAACTTAGGCAATGATTCAAAACAGGAAATTTTATTTTTTTATGGCTTAATTGGCATGTTTCCCTCAACATGAATGGTGTAACTGTATACCACAGAGCAGTGGTAGGAGGAATACATTTTTGAAATGACAAAAGGAACTTGCACGATGCACTTTGCACCCAAGCAAGCAAACAAAGATTCACAGCTGTTCACCAATGCTGGCATTCTCTTCAGGTGGAAGTGATAATAAGACTTTCACTCAACTGTGCAGCAGGTGGGCTTGCCTCAGGTGATAAGGGATGAAGAGGATTAGTGCAGGATACCATAATTGGAAAAAGGGAAGTCTAGGAAGCCATAAAATGAAGGGTATCAACAAAGCGAGCAAATAGACAGATGTCAGTAAATTTCATAAGAAATAAATGTGATGGTTTTAAACATAGATGTTAAGACAAACATCTATTGAGCAAAATGTTAAGACAAACTGAACCACTGCCAGGACAATGGGTGTGGTTAGGAAGTTGCAAGAAGATTGCACACAATAAAGAAATTGCTACGAATAAATGTGGAAACAGAATCAAGCCATAAAATGCCTCATGAACTCATTGAAAAAGAGAGACATAGACTGCACTGATTTATCTGTGTTTGCTAATACAAGATGCCTGTCTGACAGAGAGTCAAATAATAATTATCTCATGACTGAGTCCTCTGTGAATCATTATGTTATGCTTTGTAACACCGAATTGCAAATGTAGTGTGAGACACAAACAGAATGAGACGTTAGGCTACAAAACGAAAAGAAAAAACAGACAAAAAGGGGAGTTAAGAAAAATATAATGTTAACCAGAGGAGAGGAGGTTCAGATTACGTGCAAGAATAGGGAGGAGGAAGGGCAGGAAGAGATAGAGGGAGTAAAGAAGGTAATGGAGAAACATCTGTTTTGTGTCCGGGGCAGGTTACAGGCGGAGAGCGAGTCTCAGGAAAAGTGAAAAGGAGCAAAAGTGGCTGAGGGAGACAATTAGAGGATGAAAACGGGACAGGGTGGCAAAATATTACAGGGGCAGAAGCAGACATTATCACAAAGAAAAAGTGGTGATAACAAAGCCATTGTTTAAAGAAAATTTAAGAAACCCTATTTAAATGTGACCATAAATATTAGAGGAATATAAAAAGGTATTCTGGTCAGAGAAAACCAAAATGTAACTTTCTACACAAAATTTTGTGTGGCAGAAAAATATCACTTCACATCACTCTAGCACACTATCTTCACTATAAAACACAGTGGTGGCAGCATCATGCTGTGGGGATGGATGGAAAAAATTGCACATAAATTATTGAGAAGATGCAAAAAACATGAAACCAGGAAAATGTTGAACTTCGAACATGAACACAGCTATTCCAAAAATTACAGTCAGCTATAAATATAAGCAAATGGTTCAAAACAACACATGTTCATTTGTTAGAATACACAAGTTCAAGTTTAGTTTAGATCTCTTACTTAGAAAATGACGTTCACATATTTTGTGTGTCCAAACTGATTGAGAGTGAGCTATTTTATTAAAAAGAAAATAACTCACAATGTGAACTATAAAAATCCCTTCATGACAGAAAAATGGTTATTATCAGAAAAACCATAAATACTCTTAAGTCTTAGGAAAGTAGGATGGATGCATAAAGCTGATTTTATTGCCCTGTATCCCTACAGCCTGGTTGAAAACCTTAATGTTCAGTGCTGATTTATTTTACACTTTCCATGCATTGAAGGGACAAAAACAATCATTATGTGATGTTCCACTTTAAAATGTCAAGCTATAGAGGGTTAAAAAGTCAAAAAAATAAGTTCTAAGCTTGTCAAAAACTTACCAACTATCTTCACATCACAGTTAAATATGTCAGATTTTTGTTCTATAATGTCATGTGAAAACTTTACTGTACCATTTTAATTATTTTTGCTCAATTTCATTGGCTCAGCTGTGAAATTAAGTCTCTTAAAACACAAAGAGCATTGAGGAAGTCTGGCAGAAGCCTAGGCGCAGTAATTATGCTCTTTTCCTCTGAGAAAAAAGTAAAGGAGGCCTTGCTAATGTAATCTCTTCTTCTGGGATGTGGCTGGGAGACAGAATAAAGCAGAGCAATAAGAAAGAGAGAGTGTCAACTGGGGGAAATGAGAAGACAGGGAGCACCAAGTCACACTCTGAATAAAGACCGGATAATATCAATCCCTGGTCATGGTCATGTCCTTTCATTCCCTGTCACAGCTTACATATATATATCGAGAGTCTCCCATCGTATAGTGACTTACAGAAAGAGTGTGAGATATACCTCTTTATCCTCTGTGTCTGTTTTAGCTTAAATGTGGTGATCCATCTATATCAGAGCTGCTGAGTTGACAGATTCCTCTGAACTGACCTGCAGAAAAGGAGTTACTTATGTACCTTATGACATATACAGTGCAACATTAAAGGGAGCTTGTAAATATTTCCAGATGAAACTGTTGTACTTGGATGGTGTGTTAACTTGTGCATGAGCACTGCAAGATTTGAGTAACAAGAACCTCATGTAATCAGATCCATTAATCTTCTTTTGCTTTGACATTATTTTGTGTAATTTGCCAAGTGTGTTGTGTGTGTATGTGATCCTTTTCTGGTTTCGCTGCTGAGAAATCAGATACAAGAAATAAGATTTATTAATCAAAGAAAACATCTCAATTTGCATTTACAGACTGTATAAAGCCTCAGCTTTCTGCTCCTGTGACAAGATGGTTTCTTGAGAAATTTGTTCACAAATTCTGAAAAGGCTCTTGGCCTCTTCTGTTAATTAACAGACTGGTTCATGGACAAAGTTTCACAATGATTTGGCAGATGTACTATGTGTAAATGTTTTTGTGATTTTTTTGTCTTCTTTTGTATCATAATTTTGTGTTTTTGTCCTTTAGAGCCGCTTTGTGAGATCTTTTGAGGTTTTGCGGTGTGCCCCCATCCAGCTCATGAAACTTTTATGGACTCTAGTACAAGTTGTTTTGGATTTTTGCTGTAAAGGTATTAGAAAAATAAAGTTTCCAGGATTTACAAATGTGTTTGATTAACATATTTTTAGAAGGTGTGACCACCTTTAATGTAAATTCATTATAACTAAAAGATGTATATGAGCTGTATTTCCTTATTTATAGTAGATATATTTTTCAGTACTTACTGCAGGACACTTTTTCTAACTGGATCGCATTTGGATAGAGGAGAGGTGTTTGCTATAGCTAACTATATTTTAAATATGAAAGATGATCCATCACAAAAGCAAAATATCTCAGAGTGAACTTTCACTGGTGGATAATGTTTGTCAGTAAGATGTGATCAAAACTGAAAAGGTGCAAAACAGTACAAGGGAAAAGACAAGTACCAAGTGTTTTCAACAACAGAGTGTTGTCACAAGTCTGCTTCCCATGTCACTTCTTTTGTTTTCACTGTTTTTGCAGATGCTCACAGGAGCTCCACCTTTGCTGAGTAAGAGAACAGGCACAAGAGGAGAAAAGCGGAGTCCATAGCAAGCTGACATGACTGGGCAAAAGAAAATGCGGTAGCATAATGGATGTTATTTTCTGCTTTTTAATACATTTGTGGTTAAAATAATATTCTGTGTGTATAACACTTGTGATCCTAATTTTCTATAAATATTTTGAAATGAGAAATATTTTATTGTATGTACCTGTTACCACATTATGTAACATAGAAACTTTTATTTATTTTTTGTTGCCTGTTTGTAGTCATGTGCAAGGTAGATGGTACAAAGAGAGAGAACAGGCAAAGCTATCAGAGATGTAAGAGGAGAAGTTTCTGAGTCACAAAAACCGGAGGTGGTCTGACTCATCTCACGACTGGAGCATTGTGATCAGTCGTGTGTGGACAATCAGAGTGATGCATTTGAAAGCAAGCCATTTTTGTTTTTTGCATGAAAAACTGTGAAAAAGCATACAATGAGACTTGTGACAGCAGAATGCAACAATGTCCTTCAAAATTAGGTCATCAACTCAGTTTTTCTTTGTAAAAGTTTAAATTAAAATTAAATTCCACATTACAGTGAATTTAAAGAATTGAGAACACTGCTGTTTTGACTCTGAAGAGGCTTGGATTTTGTAGTTGGAAAGTTTACAAATCCTGTGAACTAGATTCAGGCATCTAATTTTTTTTCTTTTTGCAAAAGTAAGACAAGCCAAAGCCCTTTGCAAATCTTCATGAGATCATAAAAGGATGCTTTTTCTCAACGTAAACCGTCTTTGGTGAAACAACACCTCCTTAGTCCCAGGAGTAATTGAGGATTTATCCGAAAAGCAGATAAATTACAGGACAAAAAGGAGATTTAAGAACAAATTGAGTAAAGAAACAACAGAAGAAAGGAAATGAGACTGTCAGTTAAACGGAGAAAGAGAGGTGGGCGACGCAGAAGAGTGACCCAAAATGTGAAAGTAAGAGGACCGGAGAGGAGAGAAAATATCCCCTTAAGCGTTCACCTTATATTTAGACCCAAACTCAGGAGTCATCCTGTCAGCTAAATTTAACCGGATTGACAGAGACTCACTGGCTGCTGCTGCCTTAAATATGCAGCGCACGTTCAGTATTCCTGAGCATTTAAAGCTAAAAAATTCAAATGCTGCCTCTGCCATCTGCTTTGATTATAGTCTTGTTATGTGAGTCACAGGCAAACGCTTCACTTTAACCTTTGATTATTGAGTCGTAATAGCAGAAATGTTTTTCATTAAAGACAGCACTGGCCAGTGACAGTTTATTTTTTATTTGAAGCAGATTATTGTAACGCATATGTTGAAGCAACTCTTGCAACACACAAATTCAGTCAGAAAGATGCAGGAGAAGGAAGGTGGCTTATTTCTGCAATATGTTGCACCTCTTGGTCTCAACACAGGAACAAAGAACTCTATTGTTCAAAATACTCCCTAGGCTATTTGTGCAATCTATTGCAATAGCTAAACAATACATAAGAAAGTGATCTTGTCCTGATGGATGCTGTATAGGATATGTGTTTTCCGAGTAAAAATAAAAGACATTCTACCTAATCAGAAATGCATAAAAAGATGCTTACAGATGTGCACAATTTTATTGGCACCTGTAAAAGATGTGTTAAAAAGAACACGGCATGGATTCATCTTTGGCTGTAACTGCAAAATCTGTTTAAAAAAAAATAGCCTTACGTTTTTCTGTTTCTCTGTATGTTTTAGGAAATATAGAGTTATTGGGCAAGAAGGCATAGTCAAAGAACTTACCCCTTGTATATTTGAACCTTGTTAAATTTGAAAGAAGTGAACTAAGTACTGCCTATTTAACAAACAACCCTATATAATGCACAAACAGCTTGGGAGGCAAAAAATGTGTGATTATGATGAAAACATATTTTATTACTGTGGGATATTTCCGCCCCACCCTCTGAAATTACACAAGTAATTTTCCAACTTTTTTTTTTTAGCATAAGATTACACAATTGTATTTTTGGCAATGAGATTAAAATTGTTTTCAGAGGACTGCTCCATCATTCTTCAGTGTTAGTTGTTGAAAACACCAGTGAAATCTTTTCTAATGTAAGAAGAGACTGCCTGAGGTGGAGCAGGAACCAGTGGAAACATGTCCATGAAACAATCTTGTAAACTGTTGGTACTTTTTATGGTACTGTTGATAAAATAACTATAAATAAGTTATGTGAAATTTCTGAACTCATCGTTTTTCCAGTATTGTTTTTTAAGCAGGTAGGCCATAATACTCAACACTGCTGGAGGCTTTAACTTTATCTCTGCGAATAAATTATGCTTATGATGCTAAGGGTGAGGTTTTTCCATCTTCTGACAGGAAAAAATGATGTCATTTGGCATGTTTTCATAAATAACAGGATGTCAACAATGTCAGTCAGCAAGTGAGATGAAGTGGGAGAGGGTAAGATAGAAAAGGAGAAAAAAAAACTGATTTTTTTTTTCAGATGCGTTTGCTTCATGAAGTAGTCAGCAGTCTGAACTGTTCACCTACTGTCATCACTGTCAAGCTCCAATCCTAAAAAAGATATTTCTAAATAAGCTGTCATGTGACATTTCAACAAATTCAGTTAAAGTGCAGCTTCGTTTCGGCTGCTGTCTTCATCGCTCTATTTATATTTTTTTTCTTATTTGTGCCTCTTATCTTTTAGGTTTTTTTCTGTCTTGTCTTTGTCTTTCTAAATTTTATATTGTATTTTTCATCTTCTCCCACTCGCTGCTTGCTGCTTCCTCATTAAAACCATTTTTTCCCCCATCAGGCTGACTCAGCGGTTTCTCCATGTTTATCTTGCTCGCTCATCTCTTTCTCACACAGACTTCTCCTCTGAGGTAAACTCAAAATTTGACAGTTTTTTTTCCTTACCTCCAAACTTTGACTTACATTGTAGAGTTGTGCTGTATGACCTACTTCAATATATCCTTTAAATCCAGATATTGATTTTTATAGCCTCAGTAAACTCCATAGTATAGAGCAAAGAATAAATAAGCATTATTATGTTGAAATGTAAAACTATAATGAAACTATTAAGTACAGGAAAATGAGTCAAGATGAGATTTTGGATTTCAAATGAGGGTTGATCAAATGTGCTCCAGAAACATGAAGAAAAATGTGAAACATTCATTTATTTCAGTTTTAACTTCACGGTTTTTATCTTATCACTTTGTCGCAGTTACTTTTTTAATTTTTTAGTTTACAAACTACCCAAAATGTTGCCACACAAGGAAAAGCATTAGGGGCTCCTTTATTGGTTTCACTCATTCACCTTACAGAACTGACTGTACATTCATCAGAAGTTATATACAAATACTGAATGAAGTGCAAACACACACCATATGTACATTTTCTTTTTTTTTTTTTTTCCAGAAAAGGTGACTTTAATGGCACGGGTTCCCAATTGAAAGTAAAACAACCTTCTGTATGTTTTCTAAATCACTGCATTTATTAAAAGTAAAGCTGAAGAGAAAACTGTATACGTTTCTTTAATTTCCCAAAGGACTTACAGAAAGTCTGGTAATGATTCTTTCAGTCAAGTAGGATTTATGTTCACAGGGCTTCATTTTTCCAAAATAGCGACCTTTTAGAAATCAAGAATTGGTAAGCAGACAGTGATTAGCACTGACTGGATTATTGAGCTGTAAATTTTTCTCTCATTTTGTTTATCTCAACGCATTAGGCTCTAATGACAAAATAATCACCCCAGTCTTGTATGCTGTACAGAGCTGTGATAAACACTGAAGCATCTGAATGTAGCTCAAATTTGGACTATTTTTTTTTTCTGACAACTATGAAAAAAGTTTTTTTTTTTTAATCCAAGGCATATAGTCAAGTTCTAATGACTTGTGAAACTTGACAAATTGTAATCAGTGTTTATCTGTGCATCAGGTTCATTTGCTTACAGCAATGCTGTAAGCAATTTGCACCTTCTGATAATTACTATAACTATATGCAACTGCCAGTGCATTTAGATGTTTTTTGGGTTTTTGTTTTTTTTTGCTAAAATAAACTGGTTCGTCTGTTTATGGATACAACCTGTAGGCTTCTGTTATTTGCCTTCCTCAGGAAATTTTACACCACTTTTCAAATTGTCTGCACATGTGATCAGCATTCCATAATTGGCAAGCTATATCTTACTTGCAACACTCTGGGGCAGAAAGATCTTTTGCACCGACATGTTGAATGTGGTGACTTTGTTGATTATAGGCATTTTTGACCCTAATAGTTGCAGGGTTCCATGCAACTATTCTTGGACAAGTCTTGATTTTCCCTCAAGGTAAAATTGCAGAAGCATGATGTAACAGACAATATGCCAGTCAGTTTGAATTGACAGTACTTAAAAAGGCTTGCTCTCATGATCCAACGTGTTCTTCATTTCTCGCTGATTACCAACTTGAACAAAGTGTCAGGCAAAACAATTCCTGTCACATTGTCTTATCACAACTACAAACTCTGATGTTTGATGATTGCATAGATATTTCACGTGATAAAAAACGGGTATTATTGTGAACTGAAGAGTGAGTCATGCACTTAGCCATACAGACACAATTCTTTGACTACAATTAAAGCTGCAAGTCTTGCAGTATGTCACTTCCAGTTTTGCACATATAGAAACTGAAGACTTCCATTTTTGCAAAATAGCTCAACGTCAGTCAGTTTGGAAAAAGATATAACAATGTTTCAAGTTTGTCACAGTATTTTAGTAGATCTAAACTTTACTTTTATAGCTATGGTTTGCAAGGGCTGTTGTCATTCTTAAAGGTGTACTGTATTTCAGGTGAAGGACTTTTGCAGCCTAACAGGTTTTCTTTCAGGATTGGCCTTTTACTCCTCCATCTAACTTTACATATGACGTAACTGTCTCTCTGCTCAAAATTAAAATTTAAAATTAAAATTCAAATTCAAACAAATTCTAGTTGTTTTCTTCACTGCTTCTTCCTTCTGAAATCCTCCCCCCTCCACTCAAAACAGTTAAGTTTAAACTCTTCCTGTTTGAGAATGGAAACCCTTACATGTCCCACATCTATCTGAGCCATCAAAGAAACGTTCCTTTGCAGTGGACTTTTGATTTTGATTAGATCTGATTCCACTTTGTTTTTTGTTTTTATTGTTTTTTTTTTTTTTTTTTTTTTTCAATTATTTTCAAGTATATCTCTTCCCTCTGAGATTTCATTCTCCCCTTTTGGCTTTCATCATTCCTCAGCTTCATCAGCCGCTTCTCCTTTCAGGGCCAGAAGCCCTCTTTCCATCCTGAACTGTCTTTCTTCATCTCTCTTTTTCCTCCCCACATCGATATCCCTCAATCTCTCCTCCCCCAGTAAACAGTAACCCTTCAGCCTGCTGTCACCGTCCAGCCTGCAGAGTCTCTCAGCCTCCCTCTCCGGTGGGTAAACATGACCCATGCTTCGATCATCCTCTTGTCATTTTGTCATTATTATGCCCTCTGAACCCCTCTCCATCTTTCTTTGCATCTCTTCTCCTCTCTCCATCTCTCTGTCACTAACCCCTTGGTTCATTTTGCTCTGCTCTCGTCATCTCCTGAGCCATGACAAATAATTCTATCACTCTTCACTCATCATTCAAGAAAGCTGCCTCTTTTTTCCCTCCATTCAACATGATAAGGATTATCTGTATTTCTTCTCATGTAGCCATGTCTTCCATCTGCTGTAATGACATGAAAGTAGAGTTTTCCACTCTGACAAAAACTTCTTCTGATTTACTCAGTGTAAAGGTTATTGAATGTCCAGTGGAATCTAAAATAAAATAAATGAATGAAGGAAATACAAATTAAAATCACAGGTAGTCTAATTGAGTTTTACTCTGTCAAAACCTCCATCTATAGCATTAATTTAACAAACAACTTTACTGAATTTAGAACTTTAGGTTTATTAATACATTTGTCAATTAAAGCAATGAGAGTGCATTGGGAGAACAAGTACTTTGCTTTTCTGAAGTGGAGCTTGAAGCTTAAAGAAAACTAAGATGTAAATGTAAACAAACTCTAGGTCTGTTAAATTTGCATATTATGCTGCTGAAGACTCAATTTTGTGTATTCACATGACCTCATGACCTCAGTGCCTGTGTCCATAATATCAATCTCTGGAGGGGTCAGAATATATATATATATATATATATATATATATATATATATATATATATATATATATATATATATATATATATATATATATATATATATATATATATAGAGAGAGAGAGAGAGAGAGAGAGAGAGAGAGAGAGAGAGAGAGAGAGAGAGAGAGAGAGAGAGAGAGAGAGAGAGAGAGAGATGTAGCTGTACCAATGTAGATGTAGCAATACCAAGTGATTGCAACATCAGGAAAAAGGAGCACGAGAAACTGGAGAAATACCAGGGCCTCAGGGAGGAACTGGAGAGGGCCTGGAAGGTGAAGACCACAGTGGTGCCTGTGGTCATCGGGGCCCTCGGGGCAGTAACCCCCAAACTGGAGCAGTGGCTACAACAGATCCCAGGAACAACATCAGACATCTCAGTCCAGAAATGTGCAGTCCTTGGCACAGCCAAGATACTGCGCAGAACCCTCAAGCTCCCAGGCCTCTGGTAGAGGACCCGAGCTCAGAGGATAAGAACCACCCGCGGTGGGTGAGAAGGGAATTTTTTATATATATATATATATATATGTTTTTACCATTTTCATTTCATGCTCTTTTTGTGCTTCTTTCACACATTGAGCACAATTTTTTTAAAAGAGCACATCTATATTTCCAGAGAAATACAACATCAACTCCTCATTTGTGCCACATTAATTATTCCAGGTTTTTATCATTCACCCTTGAAGTGAGTCCTGAGGAGGTGGGTATGAATGGATGAGGGGGTGGGGAAGTGCTGTAAAGATTTGGAAATTATTTTCTCTCTCCCATCCCTATTATAGCATCTTTCTCTGCAGATTTTCTTTTCTGCTAATCATTGAAGTCTGTCTCTTCTATAACATGCTCCATTTTTGTGTCAATCTCTGTCTCATAATACAACAGCTGTTGTCATTCTTTATTTTATAGCTACCTTTTATTTTATATTCCATCTCTTGTTGACTACTATGACAAAAAAACTAGGCAGTCTATCTTTTATCTACATTTTCTGTAAAACTGTCACATGTCTCCCATCTCTCCTTCACTATCAACTCATATTTTTCCATTATTCATTGTTATGTCCCCTGTTACCTCTGTTATTCACCAGCTTAGCCCCTGCCATGGTGAGTTATAAAATGAATATCTAGACGCAGGTTTTTTTTTTATATTTCATACCATTCTGTTTGTATTTGCATATTGTTATGAAGCATTCATATGTGTGTTGAAATCAATTTGTGAGTTTGCTTGGGAAGATATAGTAAATGTGATAAAAGAAACTAATCAATTTTATTCTAGCATTTGATTCATATTTTTATTAATTTTCTCCTCATTTTGTTTCTTTCTATTATTTATTTTTACCCAGAACCTACAACTTAGTCTTCATACTTTACAAGTTTACTTGCTCAGATATTCAGATCTTTTATAAAATGTGTGGTTTATTATTAGAATGTACACCATAATATTGTTTACTTCCACCAAATGTCACATAGCTTACAGGTTACTGTACAAAATGTTATTTTACTGAACTTACATGGACAGAAAGGTTACTGTCCAGATCTTATTTCAAACCTAATTTTTTTTTCTCAAACTTCCAGTTTAATGTTTAGCATTAACATTTGTAAAACATACATGTTATGTAGTAGTCCTGAAACCCAACAAGGTGAGCACTTCATAATTTACCAAACTGACAGGTTTCCTTCCAGAACTTAATCAGGACATACAGGCAGGCTTTAAAATTCTCAAAAAATTAACAGAGACTAAGCAGACTTTACAGTGTTCTTACTATAGCTTCCTCTGTGCTTTCAGTTTACTTGTAGAGAACACATAGTATACTTATTTCACCCTCAAATTGTAGGTTACGTTTGTAGAACTTGCAGTTTACTATTTAAAAGTTAAAGAGAACCTACAGGTTATTTTCAGAATTTACAAGAGACGTTCCACTACTACAGAACTTACATAAGACCTACTCTGAGGGCCAGCCTATATTAAAATAACTGTGAGAACCAGTATTCAAAATGTTTTGTATTAGTTCCACAAATGCACCTGTAAGTTGCATAGTAATCTGTAAATTCTTGAAAATAAAACAAAATCTCCAGGAGGGTAACATAGTACATTTTGTGAAAATGTACTATGTACTAGTTTTGTGAATGCAACTTGTAGGTTCTACAAAAACCACGTCAGATAATTTAACATACAAACTGTATTAAGCATTGCTACGAACCATTTTTCCAACTAAATCTGCTTGAAGCAAAGGTCATTTAAATTTCAAAACAAAGAGAATTCAACACAGGAATTTTCAGACTAACTGTTGCCTCAAACAAATGCAGGTCAAATTTTATTATCTCCTACAGGCTACACTGACATTTCTGTCATATTTCTATCTTGAAATAAACCACACAGATGCTGCCTGGATGTGATTTAGTGTGAGTCTGAAGTTTAAAGTATGATGTGGTGGAAGGTAGCTCTTTGAAAACCTATAATTGGTTTAAATTATACACACCACCCTGAGACGTCCAAGAAACTGGAAGTTGTTTAGCTTGTTGCTGCAATTTTTTTGTTTTGCCTCGAAGTCAAAGTGTGTCTCTGCAACAAGAAACCTCAGAGCAGTTACTTCTGAGAGCTAAGCAAAAAAACATATGATAGCTTTGGAGCCAATTTTTGTCAGTTTTTGAGACCTAAGGACAGGAAGAGAAGTTGTGTTGTGTGTGCATCTCTAAGTGTAGTGAACTGTAATTGTTGTATGTGTGTAGTATCTTCCTTATCTGGTTCCAATTAAACTTCATCTTCTCAAAAAAACATTCTCTCACTAAAGGAGAACTGAAAATGTAATCTTGACCACGTTTATGTTTCTTTGATTGACTTCACAGCTGCCTGTTGCTTATACCACTGGATTATCTCTGAAAGTGTTTGTCAACATAATTACATTATATATATATATATATATATATATATATATATATATATATATATATATATATATATATATATATATATATATATATGTATGCCTTGAGAGGTAATTTAAACTGTGCACTACACAACAGGAACCCATGTAAACTACAGACATGACATCTTTACACACACTCACACACATAACAACCTTGCATGGTTGCTTGATCTAAAGCAGTTGCACTCCCCACTCCAAAGGTTTTTAAGATTAGCCTTTGAATTGCATTTTAAACACAACAAAAATGAAATGTTTGAGAAATAGTTTGTGTATCTGTACAGAGAAAGTTCCTGCATAAAAAGATCATTTGAATTCCTGGAGCCTACTTCATAGATTTGCAGGGAATGTCATAGACTTACAGTACATCAATATGCCTGTGCTGTATTTTTAAGTGACATCTTAGTAATTATCACACTTATAGCTAGACCTTGCTGTTATTGTTGCATTTCTCTCACAGGTTGTTTGGACTCCTTGTTTCTTTTCTGTTTTTTTTGTATTGATTATTTTCATTTGTTTTACTTCATCCTAGTTTATTCCTTCTGTTGGTTCAGATTCATTGTAGGTGATGGGTATAGTTTGCTAGATTTAGTATTTATGTCCGTTATTGTTTACAACAGCCTCCACAGGAAGTGCTCACCCATTAAATCAGTGAAAGCATTTACAGTGTCCAAATGGCAGAGCAGTGCACTGCACACCTACAGAGCCAACCACCAAAATTAGAACCATTTGCAGAAGCACATCATCTGTATTTTCAAATAATACAGTTGTTCAAAATGCCAACTATATTAATAAAAATATGGCTATATTTATACATATGCTGTCAGCATCAGCTGTGGCTATGCATACACACGAAACATGTGGTTTTAATTCTGAAACCTAGTATGTCAAGTTTCTTCTCAGGTCGGAGTAGGAGTACCAGTCAAGGCAGAGGAAATGGGAGAGGAATGGATGGAAAATATTAATTTTGGAAGTTAAGAACTACAGCATTTTATGACACCACTCGTATTTATTTATCAGTTTGTCGCTACATGGACCTTGTAGGAGCTCTGTAGTTCAAAGCGAAGTGGAACTGAGATCGAATGCAAGCAGTACAAATGGGTGCTCTGAAATGACCACCTGGGAAGTGTGCAGTGGAGCCGGATGCAGTGTAAATTAGGCTTTAATAATTTGCCATTTGGTTCTCTTTCCCAGCTGCCTGGCATTTCCTCATCTAGTTTCACTAGCTCCCTTACACAGCTGCAGTCAGTTACCTGTAATCAGTTTATTTGCACTCCTTCTCACTATGTTAAGCTGCCTGGTCTCTTTGTTCTTCACTAGCTCCTTCTGTTGGGTTCTGTCTATCTCCCATGATCAACTTCATGTTCATTCTCCATGTTCCTGCACCACCTCAACCACCCAGGGACGTTAGCTAGGATTCTTTTTCTGGTCTTGAGCTCAGTTTTCAACCAATGAATGGATCAACATGCGTTCAAGTTGAACCATGTTTTCCTCTTTTGTAAAACGTTGGAATCTGTTGTGTTTCTCATGTCTAATTGGAGAGCAAATCTCACCTGAGTGAAACTCAGTTTGATTGGCAAAAAGTGTAGTTTTTGGTTTTATAAGTGATTAGGAAAATTGATTGTAATGTGGATTCTAAATCTATTCTAATCTTTAGAAATGCACAGAAATCCATTTATGCTTTAATGAACTTGACATGGCTCCTCAGTGAGGTAAAGAACTTACTATTTAGGCTTATTACTGATAAGCGGTGAGACTATTTGGGTTCAAATCTCGAATTAAAAGAAAAGCTTAATGTTGCTTAATATATTGCTACACTTCCTTGTGCTCAATTACTAAACTGGCTTACATTTTAAACTATTTTCACACTGTTCTTTTGATCATAAAACATGAAAGTGCAATCAGTTCAAGCTGTGAAAATAAATGATCACTAATTAACTTGTGTAGTGTTGTTTCATGAATTATTTTCTCCAATTTGTGTGGTTCCCAGATGGTAAAAACACAGTAATGAGGCACCATCAGACTGTGAATATACTTCACAGAAGGTTGAAAGTTGAGATGTTTATTTGTAAGATCTCGAAAGAGTATATAGTCTGATTGATGGCATAGCTGTCACATTATATTTGTGTGTGTTTATATGCCATAACAACATTAATAAGCCTTGACATTGCCATTTAATTTTAATGGCAAAGAAATGCAACTGCAAACATGAGAAACATTATTTCCACAACCAATTAAAAAAAAGTCATCTTTGGTCTATAATGACCTTATCTTCTCGTATATTTCATACATAGGCCACAGCCGCATGAATATCAAAAGAAAAACAAAACATGAAAACAATGCACCACCAGCCTCACTGCTATCTTTATTTGTGGTCCAGGAAAGAAATCTCCAGCATGTTAATGTGCTCATGCCTCAGTCTTCCATTTCCAAGGTGGTGTGTGTTTACGTATGACAAACACTGGGTTCTAAAAATGCTTTACGGCACCCTATGAAACACTGACCTTTACTGAAAACCACCAAACTGCTCAGAATGATATACTATGCACATGCTCATTCATGAATGTGCGCTTGTCTGGGCCCCATGCACATGGCCATGCTTTACATGTGGATGTGTATGCACACAGTAGCCCTCCTGTGTGACATGATGTACGGCCAGAAACATTCTACCCCACCAGCCATCATTAACTCTGATGTACAGCCAAATGTCGTTATGTATGCTTGACTGCATGATTTACCGTTAGGGACATAATGGAGTGGCTACTGTAATGAACTCGCAGAGTGTTTGATGTACGGGACTCTTCCGGGGGGGGGCAGGGGGGGGGGAATAAACACTACATCTGTGATGGCAGCAATTACAGTGGTGATGATGATGATGAAATTTGTCTCCTCACTTACGACATGAGCACTTTCTGCAGGGGAAGGACAAAAATTAGGAGGAGAAGCAAAAATGAGTTTGAAGAACAGTAAACAGAGGAGGAAGGGAAATTATCAGATGCTGCTTTTGCTAACTTTGATGTTGGGACTGCCTGCCATGACTGGAGGGGAAACAATGATGATGATAAGGGTGATAACAAATGGTGATGACACCTATGATGAAGGAGTTCACACTGTATTTCATAGTGTTTTATTATTAAAGCATGTCAAAGTAGGTCAGTCTCCTCTTAACCCCCCCGCCTGGCATTGGTTTAATTCAGTAAAGCAGACTTTGTGCACTTGATCTTAATGACGGGTTGCGAGTGAAAAGAAGAGATAAAAGCATTATGGTGTCCACTGCAGAAAAGAGAAGGTTATGAAGCTAGAGGTCAAAAGAGACTGAGAGGAAGGAGCATAAAGAAAATGATGCAGAGCAAAGAATAGAGAACACTGAATATAAAACTTAGAATGCTGAATAATTCAGTATTGTTCTGCAGTGGCTGAATGTGAATTATTTTTCTTGCAAAAAAAGATGCAAACTAATGCCTATTTTGTTATCCTATTCCTCATCAGACAGAATTTCAACCTCATTTTGCTATTTTCTTTTCCTACCTCAAGACAATGTAGAACCATTCATCGTTTTAACAGTCTGACTTTGCCCCCTAATGGTGAAAAGAGTTAACTGCTTTTATTTTACAAAATGCTTGGCAGGACCTACACGTTTTTGTAAAATGGCTTAGCAAACAATCTGGCATTAAAAATAACGTTGGAATAAAACACTATAAATATTTACATGCTAAAGAAATTTCAAAAACCTCCAGTGCTCATGTTCATGATATATCAGCGTCTAAAATGACCTGCTCTCCAGAAAAGGATCTATGAGCCCATGAAAAGTAACCAGATATCTAGTTTTAAGTAGGACTTCAAGCAGCATGCCTTAGAGAAATTATTAATGTTCCCAGAGCTCATAGAAATGGCAGAGTCATCATAGCAAACTTATCTTTAGTATTTCACATTGTAGAAATAACACTTCTGGAGAGAAAAGAACATACAACATCACAAAGACATAGCTGGTATTCTGGACCCTCTAAACCAGAATGTTTTTAAGTGGTCAAATATGTTATCAGCACGACACAGGGTTGACTTTTGGAAAAAAAAATAAATAAATCAATATTCTTATATATGTCAGTTCAGAAGAGCATCTACAGGAAGAGCTGATAGTTATTCTTATTCTGCCTGGTTTATGCTTGGCAGCTTTAGCAGAGGAAAAAAAAAAACAAAGTTGTCTTAGCTTGAGAAATTTTAGGGCTAGCTAAAACTAGGTAATAAACACAAGAGCACATTGCACTGTTGTTTATTTATTATGCAGGTTTTATTTTATGATAATTAAAAAAAAAATTCTGTACAATGAGGATGAGCCTGACTTGCAACAAAATGTGGGAAAATAGGTAAGGTGATTTTATTTATACAGCACCTTTTCAGCAACAATGTAGTTCAAATACTTTACGTGAATTAGAGGAAATACAAACAAACGGAAACAGAAGAAAAGTAAAAGAAACAACAAAAGTACTTCACAACTATGAACTATTAGGAGTTTCTCTAAGGAATAAGAACAAGTACTCCACAATATATGTAGAGATACTATCTAGGATCCAAAAATAGGAATTTCTTTGGGTTTTGTTTTAATTCCTCATCCGTGTTGAGTACATTTTAAAACTAAATGTTCCTGTTCTGGGTTGTTAAACAGAATAAGAATATGTACACTAGGAGTCTCTCTGTACAAACTAACAGGAGTTTCTCTGGGTTTTGTTTTAATTCCTCATCCGTGTTGAGTACATTTTAAAACTAAATGGTCCTGTTCTGGGTTGTTAAGCAGAATAAGTACACCAGGAGTCTCTCTGCACAAACTAATAGGAATTTCTCTGGATCTTTTTGTTCGAACTAATATGTTTGATTTCTGTTCTGGGTGAAGTATATAAACTAAATATTCCTTTTCTGGCTTGCTGGATAAGAACAAATACTCCACAAAATGCTAACTAAAAGGAGCTTTTCTGGATAAACGAAATGATTTACACAGAATAAATACTGACTGTTCATCACAGTACTTAAAATAGTTTGTTCATATCAACGCAATTTGACTTATTCTGTTTACATTTTGTGTCACATTTAAATTACTCTCCGTTTTAATTATTATATCCTTCTCTTTCTTAATTTATCTTACTGATAGAAACATAGTCGTAATCACATTATTTCTAAAACAAATTGAAAGGATAAACAACATGGAACAAGGTTCCAAATCAAAAAGCCTCCATACAGAATAATTGCACATCCCGAAATGCTCAAATTCCAAATACATGACAAAAAATATAAAAAATTCCATCTTTTGTTAGCATCACACAGTAAACTTGCAGACATATGTCAACAAGAAAAAACTTCACTAACCTGAAACCTATTTATAAATGTTTTTGTCTTCCTTGCACTCACAAAAAGGGAAGGTCCCACAGCACGGCTGCAGCCAGGGTCTCCACAAAATCTTTTCCCAGCTCATTTGGTTTTGAATTGTGTTGGGATGAACTTGAACGTCATCAGATTCCTCTTTACTTGGGAAAGTGCTCTTATGTTTCTCTATGGCTTTGGCGATCTGCTGGAGGATTTCAGTGTATCGAGGCTCAGTCTCAGGGGTCAGTTGTCGGGACTCTGAGGGGTCGTGGAAAAGGTCATACAGCAGTGGTGGGTTATGGTGGGTCACATGTTGGCCATGACACAGGCAAACCCTAGTGTCATAGCACCCCCCAGCGCCCGGCGGAAAGAAGTTTGGCGTGAAAAAATGCACCTTGAAGATGGAGTTGCCTAACAGAGACACACAACAAAAGCCGGAAACACTTAATGACTTCTTCACCATTACTTGTTTGCATAATGTTTTGCAAAGACATCACCAGTGGAAACAGGCCTGTCCAATGTTTTGTTTTATGTTATTGCTTTTATTTGGAAACATCAATAAAAAAAAAACAAAACATGGCACTAAAACCAGAAAGCAGGAAGGAGAAAAAACTTGACAAGTAGGAACTTGTTGTAACAGGCAGTCTGGGGACTGACAATGTTGAAAACAAATCCCTAGTAAATGTTTGCAGCAGTTCACCAAAAAAACCAGAGAGCCAAGTTGTGTTTTTTTGTCATTTCATGTTTTTTTTGTCATCCTTTAGTGAATGACTAAAAGATCTGTTTCAAGTCTGTCTCATGGAAATATTTCATACCTCATTAAATCTGAAAATATACATCTGCTGAATAACTTAACACATTTTGTTTCTGCGTGTGTGAACTTACTATCAGGTGGGCGCCACCGTACTGCATTGAGGTACCCACCGCAGTAGTGGAACATGAATTCATGCTTTGATCGTGCAGCTTTCCCCTCCAGTAGTGGCATGAGGTTAAAGCCATCTAAATGTCTGAGAAACAGTCAGAGTAAACGAAGAGAGGACTATGAGGAATGCATGAGGAACAACACAGATTTGATGTATGTGAAGATTGTGTGACAAAAATCTTGATGACCTCCCTTTTATAGTGTGCGCACCTGTGTTTCACAGTAAAGGAATTAAAGTGAGATTTAGTTCACAGCCAGTCATTTCTCTCTCTCTCTCTCTCTCTCTCTCTCTCTCTCTCTCTCTCTCTCTGTCTCTCTCTTTGTTTTGGCTAGACGAGCTGTTGAAGATTACAAAAGAGTCATAAAGTATTGGTCTGTACCTATCTGGCTGGGTGTCCCTGGCTAAGTATTTCAGGGTCGGGTAGAGATCCATGAGGCTTGTAGGCTCATCAACTACTCTTCCTGCTGCCAGTCTGCCAGGCCAGCGAAAAATACCAGGAACTCTGATCCCTCCTTCCCAGCCCCCCATCGCCTTCCCACCTGGAGATGAGACAAAAAGCAGAAATAACCCAAGTATGTGTGGGAATGTCATCGATCAAAATCGCCCTGACATATGACTGACCTTTATATATGCTGTTCCAGCCTCCTTTCTGGCCGATAAGAGAATCAGAATCTTCTAAATGTCCACCATGGTCTGAAGTAAAATGCATGAAGGTATTGTTGGCTAGGCCAAGTGAATCCACCGTTTCCGTTATTTTACCTGAAAACAATGTAGGTTGGTGAGATACAATGATCTTTTAACATGGTAAAAGGTAAATCATTCTTTCCCTTTTCCACTCTTTAAAACTTTAAGTTTATTGCAATTTTATGCATTAAATCAGTTATGAACTCTTTAAGTAAAAAAAAAAAAACATTCCTGCCTTCTGAGGTCTAACACAAGATTTGCACTTAACGTATTAAGTTTACGCCTTTCCACTTACCGATGATCCAGTCCATTTCTTCTAGGTTGTCACCATAGCGACCATGGCGGCTCTTCCCAGCAAAGTCAGGCGTTGTGAACAGAGGCGTGTGGATATGAGCCAAAGAGAAGAAGAGGAGGAACGGACGATCGGCATTCCTAAAGAGGAAGTGAGCCAGATATGTTCTCAGGCATAACATCTCATTAACCATTACTCATACTGTTGACATGTCACAAATGATCTGTGTCTTTTCCTAAGTCAGCCGTAAACATCAATAAACTAATGCCAACAGCAGGTGGTGCTTGTGGAATCTTCCTCCTGTTCTTCAACGTTCAATTATTTTGAGGTCCAGTCCTTATTTACCTTAGCTGATGTTGTAACAAACAATTTAGATGGACATACATAATAATATGGACAGGATTGGAAAAATATGTTGCAACTATGCCAAATTCTCAAGTGAACTAAAATAATTTACTAACTGGGCTGATAACTTCTTGTTGCTTCATTCCAGCAATCTGTTTCCAAAGTTCCCCCAGAAAACTTGATAAGCCTGATGGTTGGGTGCTAGAGCAGTCATTCATCCAGTGGCCCGTCGTGTTTTTGAGTTAAAAAACGCTTAAAATTGACAGGAAATTTGAAAATATCATTGGATAAATATGTGTAAAGATTGTAAGATTAATACCTGAACACCAACTCCAAAGTCTTAAAAATGCAAACATTTTAAAAAGACTTTAAAATGTTCCACCAGGCTTATAAAGCATTGAGAGAAACCCTGTGTTTCACAAAACTAAATTAAAGACAAGTTTGGCGTATCTGTTGAGTTTTGTGACTTTCTGTGGGGAAAAAAGGATAGAGCCGCTCATTATTTTGCACCGACGTGCTTACCTCTTTATAAAATTTTGTGCTTCTGCCAGCAGTCTCTGGGGCAGTGTCTCCACTGTCATGGGCTGTTCTATTACATCTTGGTTCCTCATAATGATGCAGTTCCAGGTTCGAAGATGCCCAAAGGGGACATACCACACAGCTGCTGCTACTATACTGACAAAGAAAAGTAGCACCAGTAGCCAAAGGCTAACTTCAAGGAGCCCACAAAGATGGACACAGACCTGAAAAGACATATGGATCGAACACACACAAATGTATTGAGTATTTTATATGCAGTATACAGTAAATTGAGATATACTGACACATATGTTACACAGTTGTGACTTTGAGATTCAAGCCATTAGATATCAATAGTTTAAATGTTCTTACTAAACTTGTTTCTTTTTTTGAACTATCAATAAAAAATATACTTGGCTGCTACTCTTAAAGGCTTATATGAATGTGCTTTCTTTTCATTTACAATTTTTGCTTCAAGTGCTGTTCCTTTTGCCCTACCTGTGGAACAGCTGGTTTCTATCTGTTCCACACGCAACTTTCCTTGCCAGTTCCTCTGAATTTCAGTTTCAACATTGGGTTTTCCCTTTATGTGAGTCTCTGCCTCATGCAACTGAGTTTCACAACCAAAGTTTCTGTTTTCAATCTGCTTCTCAAACTCTTTGGCACTTGTTTGAATGATTATATGAGTTGCTAAGCTTTTGACTTAATAACACAACAACTGTTTTTTTTTTTTTTTTTGAATGTGTTCATTTTTTTCTAGCAAAAAGAAAAGAAAATATGTTTCTCATAAATGTGGGGAAAGAAAAATAAAACCAAGACAAAGTCACACCCACTATTGTAAGAAGTCCCAGTCCAAGCAGTAGGGTTAGATGTTGGAGTGCAAGTTGAAGATCTACCAGCACATCACTGCCCTCCCCAGGAACGCAGTCATTGAAAAGGGTGAATGGCAGGCCATAGAAATAGCTGAAACCATGCTGGTTTGGGTGATGACAGTGATCACCTCTGGATTCACAGTTCACCCCCAGGTGCCATTTACCTGCAGGAGCACAAGATTAAAAACAGAATTCTATTATTGTAAAGACAATAAAGAGCAAAGAGTCCACATCACTACATACTGTAGATCTTCAGACCTTTCATCATTCATAATTTGGTCTGGTTTGATTGCAAAATTCAGCAGATCCTACCACGTTCTTTAAAATGTCTTTCCTTATGTGTCATCACACATGGGGAATGAAAATGAAAATATACAGATACACGCTCCTGGGCAAATTCATCAAGGGCAGTATTCTAAATGGCCGCTGCTATTTGCTCTATGAAGACTGGAGAGAAAAATACTGTCTACTGAAAGTTGGTGGTTTGATGCAGGAAATGCAAGAATTACAGGAGATTTCAGCACCTGTTTTACAGTGGGTTCTTTAAAAGTGACAAAATAAATTAACTTTGTGACGAAGATCTGTGAGGGTGTGGATTTTAGAACTCAGATTCTTGTAAATAGTCTGCCTTTGTGTTATTGAGCATATATATACAAACAAAGTGTGTATATTTTTAATACTATCCTACTCAATTGCATATTTCATGGAACTTGAGTGGGCTATTTTTAACAAATGTACTGTATGTTTTTCTTTTGTTGTAAATGTTCCCTTATCTTTTTTTAACATATTACCTTTGTCTAAATTTGCATGTTTCCATATTTCACTGATGGGAATTTTATCTTGGAGGGACAGTAAATGATTCTATTCTATTCTATAAAGGAAAACTTTCCATCTCTTTCTTATTGTTTACCTCTACTAAGTCCAACTTTGAGCTTATGCAGTAGCAAGTTCAAATTGCTCTCATTTGCTTTACTTGAGAGAGGGTTTGAATCACCTTGAGTTTAGTGAGGACATAAGCTTCTTTGTGAATCTAATCCACATATAAAGAAAATAGCGGAAGCAAAATTCCTACAGAGGATGGAGGTAATGTCACTGATTTGTGAATTGTCAAGTCAATTTTTAATAAAAGTATGTTGGAGGAGTTCTGAGTCAAACCTGATTGCCTCTTACCAACTAGGCCGGTGGTGTATCCTTGTTGCTGCAGCCTCTTAGCAAAGGTAGTCTCATGAGGTGGAAGTCCACCTGAACCTCCGAGAAACAACAGTACCTGGACACGGCTTGTGCTGGCCATCCCTGGTCAACACATATGAACACAAAAACAAATTACATAAAAACTGATGGAATCTTGCATGTGGTAGATTTAACTACACATTATCATGTAAATGTTTGGCCATGAGAAGGAGATCATTTACCTGAACGAAGTGGATAACGGCCTGTCATCATAGCGGCCCGGCTTGGAGTGCAGAGAGGAGCTGCTGCAAGGTACTGGGTCAGTTTTACTCCCTCTGAAGCCAGTCTGTCTATGTTGGGAGTTCTACAGGAAGAATATTAAATATAAATAAAGAGTAATATAAAAAGTAGTATAAGACAAATATTATTTTGTATTATACAATTGTTTTAGAAAACTTGGTACGAAGATCAGATGTAATTACGCACAGCTAATCTGACTGTTATTGGCAGCCTGGGTGATTTGTTATTTTTCTGAAGCAGCATACTCTTTAATTGAAAAATGTGCAGAACATATTTTTTCCCATTTGTTATCATCCTACTCACTGTGAAAGATGACAGTATAAACTTGCCTCTTCGTCTATCCTTGTTTATTACAGTTCCAGATTTTCCAGATTCCAGATTTTTTTCATATTTTTCATATTGGAAGTGCAGGTGAGTGGCTTTTTACTTGTACAGTCATTTCTTGATTTAAGAAGCTCAGTGAACTTTTACCTAAATCTTCTGTTTTTCTTTCTGTCCCATTTTGAGGAGTAGCTTTGTCACAGTTTTAGTTGTTTCAAACGTTTTCTGTAAATATGGGCAAGTTTAGATGAAAATCAGTTTTATCTAAGTAATACTTTTTCTTGCCCTTCCAATTTTAAAAAAGATACTTTGATCAATTTAAATATGTCTATTATATTAAAATAAAAACAGCTTCAGTTAGCTACATTTACTTGCATTGTTCTTATTATGAATCTATTTTATTCTTTAAAAGAGTTTTCTAACATTTTTCAATTTCCCCGATCTTTACTGACTACATCAAAAATATGGATTGTGTATGGTTTACCTGATGGTATCATTGCCATAGCAACCTATGTCCCCAATCCCGAGGTCGTCCACCATCATGAGGACAAAGTTGGGCTTCTTGTCCTCCACCTCCCCTTTGACATCACTTCCTGAAGCCAGGAGCAAGGAAAGAAGAAGAGGTGCCAGCATGGCAGACCTGAGTAGAAGATAGTCATTTATTACTCCTATTTTTTTGTCTCTTTTTTCCAAAAGTTACGCCGTGTTAGTTTGGTTGACAGAAACTTTTATATTTTGCAAGAAAAGTTGTTTCAACTTCATTTTTATGTTGTCAAAACACATTGCATGAACTACTTGCGTAGCCATTCTGCAAGTGATTTTGTTTCGCGTCTAAAGTGCAAATCATTACGGGGATCTTTTAAAGACTGCATGTTATTGAGTAATCCCATCACATGAAGTGAATATGAACACTTCTTATGTAAGGCAGGAGCGCCCAGATTCAGACACACTGTTTTACAACACCATTTGAAGTGTGAACACTTGCAGAGTCCGCACGGCTCGAAGAGCAAATGCGCGGCGATTAAATGCAAGCCGTAACGAGAGTGAATAAAACTGAATGTCTCCCGATTAACTGCGGCGTTAAAATGCATTTAAACTCCTCGCAATTCAAACTCACCTCAATAAACCTACTATACGGTCAAAGCTGTTCCTGCTCTGCTCAGGTTCCGCCTCCGGGACTTGACAGTAATAAACATCACGAGCGCGCAACACTTTTCAGGCTCCCGTAAAACATGTAGCTCATGCCCCATCAAGATGTGGTCAGTTTTAAAATAGAACAAATAAAAGGTTAAAACAATGAAAAGATAACAGAAACGTTTCATTTAAATGTTGTTTTCACAGCTGTGTTGCTAGCAGACAAAATAATAATCAGAACCTACAAAACTGAGGTAAGTAGGCTACTTTTGGGGAATATTATTGTTATTGGACAGAAAATGGCAGGAGTGCAAGAAAGTATATTACCTCTGTGGTCATAGGGAGGAGATGTGCAGCATTTTAATTCGACAAAAATGTTGTTCTTGATATGAAATAATGAGACTTCCTTTGCAACAAATACATCTTGATAGTTTAAGATGCAGCAATGAAACCCTTCCTATAATTTGTGACTGTCTTCTGGCATATTTCCACTGGTGTGTTGATTATTTATCTCCGGTTAAACATTTTGTTTAAGTTACAATGCCTTCTTGCCATCACTTTAATTGTCATTAAAACAATGTATAACTTCATGACTTTATAGATCAATGTAAACCTGGATTTAAATTATGTGCACCTAAGTAATTAGAATATTATTGAAAAACTACATTTATTTCAGTTTTTCAATAAAAAGTACACTCATTTTCTTTAAAAAAAATTCTTAGCTAAAGAGTGATATTTGAATTTCAGGTAATTGTAATAATTATGGCTCATAAGAAAAAAAATTAAAATATTACCATATCAGAAGAAAGTAGAGTGGAAGGAAAAAGTGTTTTCAAAAACAGAGGAGAGGTAGAACAGAATAATCAGGACCTTGTTGTACTGCCAAGAGGAATATGTACGATGCCAAACCAAATAAGCCAGACAAAAAGACTGGGATTTCTTAGCAACGCGCAGTTTTATTACTTTCTTATCAAGCTGTCCAACAAGTTTAACAGCCCGATTATCAAGCTTTCTGTTAGCATTTTGAAGACAGAGAGAACCAAACTTTTTTTCTGAGAGATTCAAACATAACAGAAATGTCTTGTCAACAGTATTCCAACATATGATCCATTCTCTGAGACCAAGACAGAAAATATGAATTGGCACTGCTAGCACAATTTGATCATTGTAAGAGAGCTTTATCTGTATTAATATGAGTCAGTTTATTTAATACATATAGACAATCAAACCCTTCTTCTTTAATTCAGTATGAGTCATGTGAGAGAAATTTCTGCCTCAATTATTTATAATCAAAGCAGATCTATTAGTCATCACCAGGTTTCTGTTTGCACTCCTAGTACTTGGTTAGAAAGGATGGTTTTGTGTGGGTGCAGCAGCTTCAGGGTACGAATAAATAGGTGCGCATGTAAAGGCATCAACTTGTTGTGCAAGTTGAACCTCAAGCAAGTTCCCACACTTCGTTTCTAAGGCTCTAATCAGGTGAATCTTTATAGGCCTGTCACCATAAATCATTCACAGAACTTGCACTTGTTATGTATGCGTTTCCATCTAGAAAATACTTGACATTCCGACTCTTTTATTCAAATCGCTTGTGGTTCAGTTATTTTTCTATTCCTCATGAGGTCTATAAACTTTTTGACAACTTGAAGGCACTGTAAAAGTAAAAAAAAAAAAAAAAAAGAAGAAACACTCATGCATAAGTGCAAACTTTACATCAATAAATATTTCCTCAAGAGTTTGTGCGCAGGATTATATTGGCTTCGCAAAGCCTTAGTCATAAACCGTTTGTATGCATGGATCAATTTTTACCATTATTGTCCTTGGGGTGCATGCCTCAGCAACATTATGACAGGCTTCTAAGAAGTGTGTAATGTGTGTTCAAAAGAAGATCCACACTCTTAGGCTGTAATTTTCCAATAAACATTAAGCAAAAGTCCAACTGAGATCTATAAAATTAAAATAACAATAAAGTTAAGGGACAACCAACAACTAACAGACAATTCAAGGGTTTGCCGTTATCAACCCATAGTAGTGGTGTGAGCTCAGTGACAAACTAGAGTTTTGCTATATAATGCCTTGTTATTATCAGATTTAGATTTTTCTCATTTTGACACATTTAAATGTTTTAGGTCACCAAAAGCAATTTTATATCAGACATTGATAACCTGAGTAAATAAAACATGCAGTTGATTTTTTTAAAATTACTTAACAAAAATAAAAACAATAGTGATGTAACTATAAAATCTGAGAAAGAAAAGGAGTACTTTCTTATGTATGGCAATTACAGTATATTCAACTAGTGACTGTTTTTTTTGCTGTTGTTGTTTATTTTGCTTTTTTTTCTGAAAGCTTAACAAAATTTCTTCAAGTTAATTTTCTAACATATATGGGATGCAAATCAGGCTCTTGATAATTTGTAACTCCTTTATCTTTAACCTTTTTTCAGGGACAAATTATAAGTTGAGAGATTAACTCAAATGACATTTTATGGACAGGTGTAGATTACTCCTTTATTATTTGTTTATCGGCGCAACAGGTCAAAAGTCTAGAGGTGATTCAAAAGGCTTTATCATCGTCTCATGCCTGTTGCTTGTGAAAGTCTGATGTGCAGTGAGGAGAGAAGTTAATTCAAAAGAAATGGACCATCATCGAGATTCTCCCACTGATGTCCAAAATACTCAAATATCACTTGATCTTTTTTTTCGTATCATATATCTTTGCTGGTATTCTGTAGGGGAGGAAAACATAAAACAAGAGACAAAACACACAAACCAACCAGAAACTCCCACGAAAAGTGTTTAATCAACTTGTCAAACATTATTTACACAATTCCAGACAAGCACAAGTGCTTGAATGACATTGAAGAAGACAGTTCATACATGAAATATCAACATGGAATATTAAATTAACAGGAAAAGCTTTACACTTGTTTAAATGCATTTAATAAGTCAATGTGTATACAGGATAGGAAAGTGCTTCTCCAATTGAGAATGTTCTTACAAAACAAAACAACAAAATCTCTGCTCATCTTTCTGTTGATGTTGACACTGTTCTTTTGTTTCCCTCTCAGAAATATTCAAGATGATATAAATGATAAGGCAGCACTGGTTAGTGAGATGTTTGATGCCCTTTTGTTTGATCTGGAAAGTGCACTTCAGGACCCAAAGGTTTACATTCTGGTTTGGATGCTGCAGTCTGATACATTGTGTCTTTTGGGACTTTTAGGGAAAAAGTGTAAAGCAGATTAGCACTGAGGAATTCTCTTGTGTAGTAAATGAGTCTGAATTTACACTGCAGGACATCAGAGTGCTTTTGCTGAAACTTAAAGCATCCAGTGGAATGTGCACAGAAGGGGGAGAGTGCTGCACTTAAAGGAAGATAATTTGTTTTGAAGGCATCAATGGTTATCTAAGAAAGCTTGTACTGTTATACAATGGAAAGTTTGTGCATTTTCACTCTATGCCAGACATATTATCTGCTTGCTTTAACATCTCAAGATAAAATTGTCTATTGTCTATCAGTGGTTACAGAGTAAGATGGCAGTTATCAGAGCATCAAACTTGTGTTCATAAAAACAATTCATGTGACATCACAGACTATTTCTCAGCTCAAGGCTAGGCTGTTAGCAACAGTCTCTGTCCTGTATTGCAGCTATGTAGTGTTTTCCAGCTAAAGTCTCAGGAACTGCGACACTATACAACCAGTATAACCACGTTATTTTGTTTAAAAGAAGTACAGAGAGTACAAAACTTCAAGGCAAAAGAAAAGACATTCAGAAGTTAATTTGTGCTACAGTGGCAGGAGACAGAACAAAAAGGCAGTAGCGTGGCATCTTCTGAGACATTTTCACAACAAAAAAAAAAAAAAAATCACAAAATACCACAGGAATTTAGTTAACTCAAAAAACCGTCAGTGTCGGCTCAGAGGCACCACTGCCAAGATGGTAGAAATCCATATAAAGGTCACAGGTGAATGTTGCCCGTGCATGAATGATACAAAAACACTGACAGCACTAACTGGCTTGTTTCAATGAAGAGACACACACTCAGGACATCTTTGCACATAAAATCTGATCAAGTTGGTAAAATTTTTTTTTGAAAAAACAAAGCTGGCCTGCTTTAAACATGCTGTTTGTTGCTGTTATCACCCTGTGTGTACCATACCTTCAAATTCATTTTGTTTAAATTTTGAGCACCATGCAGCACGTTCCTCTTATTGTTTTGTGTGATTCACTTGTTTTGATATCACTAGTCCATATGTCTTCTCTGTGTGCCTTTAGATTTCTCAAGCCAGGCTGTGACAGTGAAAGGCACTATAACAAAGAAATCACTGCATCTCAACTACACATACTACAGAAAAAACAAAACAAAACTAACAAAAAAAAATGCATCTACATAATTACAATCTTTTTTTTTTTGTCACTTTTTCATTGTTAGGTGTCCCTATGAGTTTTGGATTAAACTTAGGTGGATTTAAAATATTGGGAAAAAAAGAAAGAAAACAAAACAGTAACGATTACTGCATCATAATACTCCTTGAGCCTTTTCATATTTTGTCACATAACAACTAATATTTTATTGTCCACAAAGAAACATAAATAGTGTGATTTGCATTTAATCTGATTCCATAAAATACAATCAAGAAAACTAATGAACTTCTGAAAACTCTACTGTATGTACTTTAACACAATAATAAAGTTGTAGAGATGTTAAAAAGCTTTAATTTAGCTCTAAACTTCTCACTAAATATTCAATCTATCATCTATAGAAGAGTTTTGACTTAATTTAAAAGTTTACGAGATGTCTTGTAGAGGACACAGTAAACATCCTGTTCTGCTCAGTTGAGAAGACAGCTGACCATTTTGACCAAAATGCAAGTAACAATATTTTTTACAGATGACACTAGATTAATGGCCTAGACATTAATCTAGGGAAGACTCAAAAATGGATGTACCCCATTGAATCTGAAAGTTTTAAGGTGCTTCATCTTCACAACTGTGCTTTGCTTTGATCTAGTCTGTCATGTGAAATCTCGACAAAATACATTGAAGATTGTGGTTGTTATGTGACAAAAAAAATCAAAGGGTATGAACTGTCTGTATCTGATTATCATCTATTTCAAAGGTCAATAAGAAATGTCAACGACTAATTTATTCAGCTGACGGAGAAACGGCAACTGAACAAGATTTAAGTCTGAGTCCCTTCACCAGAGAGAAACAAAACAAAACAGGACAAACTAAAGAAAACACAGAACTACAGTGATGCCGTTGGTATTCCAAGCACATTATAACCTAAATCAGGGCATCCCCCTAAAACTAGGAATGAAATCCTCTAACACTTCTCCCATGTCAAAATTCACAAAGTACAGTGATAGTAATTCATGCCACTTCTTGTCCTCTTATCCTACACTTTTACAAGAGATAACTTATGTTATATATATTTTTTTTCATTCTTTAGGACATTTGTATACTTTCATTATCATATGTTTGGCTCAATAAATGCAAAAAAGTACTAGTTCAATACATACAATATCACTCTCGATTACTGGTTTTGAATTATATTGAATTACCAGAACAATGTAGTAGCCATCTCAAATAAAGGAAAAATGTTGCAGAGTTGGGATATTTTATTGTTACAGTTGATATGAGATTTAATCTCTTTGATGGCAACTTGGCAAAAAAAAAAAACAAAGTTGGATTTTGATTGATCATTTTAATAAATTGCCTTGTTGGAATGACCAGAAACCACTAGATCTTTATCTAACTCCTTTGCCCCCACAAGAAGGAAGACACACACACACACACGCACAAGCTCATGCAAACCAACACACACTTACACGATGAGAAACACACAGGCCTACTCTGGGGCCTCACAGTAATTTAGCTCTTCGGGGCAGAGCCTAACAGTGAGATTGCCTCTGCTTGAATGAAGTTGGCCCAGGCTAGTCAGACGGTTGTTGATTGGAGTTTTCTAGCAGGGTGTTTTGTTCTGCATAAAATAAAACAATTGAATGTTTGAATGTTCTGAATGTTTGTGCTCACTTATATTTGGTGAATGTTAATCAGTGTTTCAGTCATACCATGGGGTTCCGCCTTAACCTCTGCTGCAGCTGCTTTGTCTTCTCCAGTCTCAACATCTGGTTCTAATTGACAAAGAGTGAAAAAGTCAGTTAAAAGAAAACAAACAAACAAGTAAAAGAAAAGGAAACGTTGCACCATAAAACTTCAAGTCGCTTACTAATCACGTTCCTGCCCATTAAAAAAAGTTGTACAATGTTGTGAATCATGAATGTTCAAGTCCAGTCCTCAACTGCTACCACCTTGTACATGCAGCCCTGCTCCAACACGCCAGAGTCAAAAGGCTGACTTCCCTCACCAGCATATTTTCAGCTCTGCAGAGACCTGAAAATGAGCCATTCATTTGATCCAGGTGTGTTGGAAAAGGAATGCATCTAAAAGAGCTTGAAGGAGATCAATTTAAGAGGGTCGGTCAGTTCTGATCTAACTCAAAGACGCTCAATCTGCTGTGGCATCCTACCACTAACTGGTACTACTGTAATATACAAATTGGACACCCCTGTTGTTAATTGGCCAACATTTGTATAGCCTGTCCCTTGTAATTTCAATCTTTCAAAGGGCTTTAGAGTCACAATCACAAACACATTCATTCACCAATATGCAGATTGGCAAACAATTTGAGGTTATGTGCCTCGCCCAAGGGACGTGTGAGAGGAGGAAACTGAAATCAAACCCACTACTTTAAGATTGCAAGATGACTGCTTCACCAACTATACCACAGTGCACACAGGAGAATATGGCAAGTAAAATAGTATTAGTATTCCTTAAACAGTAAATTATAAACCTGTACTGGATTTTATCTGCAGGCATATAATGGAAGGATTGGGTTGAATTATGTAGAGCTTCTTATTAACTTCACTCTTTTGTCTTTTCTGTTCATAATTGTAAGGATTACAAATTTATATATAAAAAAAATGAATATCAATAATGTATTAATCTCCAGAGTAACTTAATTTGGGGACTTTCTAGACTAACATTTCTAAATGTGATTGCTATAGAAACCACTAACACTAACTGGCAATTAAACTTAACATTCAACCAATACCAAACCAATACCTCTTAGTATGTGTTGCTAAAGCAGAACAGTTTGTGTTGACTGTAAATTTAAACTTTGCTGAAGAGGCGATACTAGGATGCAGGATGTATGTGAGCTAATTGTAACTGCCAACACTCACTGAGACATGAAGCTGAGTCTGCTGTCTTCACAGACGGCTGACCTTTGGAAGGTCAGCTTTTTTGTTTAAAAGACAAACCGTGAAACAACACTTTCTTCTCGGCCAGAAAAGAGCTTGAAGGAGATCAATTTAAGAGAGTCGGTCAGTTCTGATCTAACTCAAAGACGCTCAATCGGCTGTGGCATCCTACCACTAACTGTTTTTACTGTAATATACAATTTCTTGCAAAAATACTTTTAACCAAATAGTGTTTTTTCATTTTGTTATGTAGAAACCACCAACTTAATTGTATCTTACTGGAATTTCATGTGAGTGATCAACACAAAGGACTGAAAAATTGTAAAGAGGAAGGAAAATAAAAATCATATCACTGTGTCATGCACATTGAATTAAACTTACTGATTACATAGTTTGAAAACCACTTTTCACTGCATTTACAATTTTTTGTTCTCTTTTTCTTATTAAAGTAGAGTTCAATCTCAGTCACATTAGACAGGGTTAAAGTCAGCAGGTATAATGTAAGAACATTTTAAAGTGTTCATAGCATGGATACTTATGCAAGGCTCTGTAAATTCAACAGACTTGAAAATTGAAGAAGACATTTGTGTTGTAATTCATCAGATATCTCAAAATGTCTTGTTTTTTTGAACACTTAATTCATTATATTTGGTAATAAAAATTCTTAACAGCTGTAATTTCTGTACTTGTATTAAAAAAGAATCATGTGTGTTAAACCTACCTTGACCTGTTTTGAAACACAACTTCCTCTTCTGATAGGTAAAGTACCCAATGACTCCTCCCACTGCAGACACAATGATTCCAGACAGGATTGCTGCTAAATTTTTAGAGCCTGCACACAGAAACAAAATAAAACAAATTATTAAAGAAATACTAATAAACGAAGATGAGAACACCTTAAATGGCAATAACATGTTTGCATTCCTTTGGAATTAAGAATGATCCTCTTTAAAATATGATATAGAGGCTTAAAAGCAGTCAGAGAATATTATCTCACATGTAAATAAAACCAGCCTGGGTAGTTTGTTGCCCTTGGTGCAAGCATCCAGCGATGTAAAACCACTGTTCCAAATGACTTAAATGGTTCAAATAAGTAAAGATGACTTTCTGCTTAGAAATGCTGTACCCAATAATTTACTCAGCAACAACTTGGCTTAAATTACCTGTTTTCAGTCAGTTGTTCACATAACTTACTGCATATAACATCAATTTACCACATCATATGAATGGAATGTATCTTCGTTGCTGCTTGGCATACCACACAGTTTTTCACGTCAATGTATTTCAAATATGAAAACAAGGGCTTTCTTGTGCTAGGGCTTTCTTTTCATTCAACAGAGAGTAATAATGGCACGATACACTGAGATTACCTGAAACGTGACATGCGGACTGAAGAGGAAGGTGATTGATGGAAAAGAAAAGTGGAGTCAGTGACATGTGCACACCTGAATAAACTGTAAACTGCAGCAATAGGAAAAGGTGAGAAAAACGGGCGAGAAGAGTGAGTCAGAGAACGTCAAACGTTGAAAAAAGAGAATGAGTCAACATAATTAGGGGGGGTTGAAACTGGAGACTGTAGTGAGTCAGTAGAAGGAAGTGAATGTCAGACATGCATGAACATGCATGTAAGAAAGAGCAGAACACCAACCGTAAAGAAGCACAGTGAAAGGAAATGATTTTGAAAAGAAGACAGCAGCAAATCTATGCTTTGAGTTTAACCCACTATTAGTCTGTCAGAAAATGAAATAATAACAATAAGAAGAAATGACTATAGCATGTCTTAATTATTTTTTTCCACCTCTGCAACTGTTGCGTCTAGTCATTTTTTACAATGATGAAAACATACTTAATCTTCACAGTTTAAAGAGGAGGTTTAGAAAATGTGATGTGGGAGGCACAAACCAGATAAGGCCAACACATACAACACAAAAAAGCAGGGCAAAGCTTATGCTGCAGGTATGTTTGGGGAAGGGCCTGAGAGGGTGGCTCTAGTGTAATCAGAACACAGAAGAGAGATAACTCACTTTTAGGTTTGGAAGAATCTGGATCTGGAAGCAAAATAAACAAAATTAGCACTTAACATATTTGGAAATATCATAGATTTTGCACTATTAACACTTAATTTGCATCATCTTTGATTTATTTGATAACATAACGCAGTGTACAAAGATCCTTTCCATATCTTCTCATCTTACATTTTAGTTTATGCTATAGTCATTTTTGTTACCATCATCATCGCCCTCACCCCCAAAAAATCAAAGACAAAATCAACAAAGAGTGCAGCCAAAATCTAAACCTGGGCATTAAAGTATAACACAATGGCCACACAATAAAAAGGCAGCAAAAGCAAAGTCTCCAGATTGAGTCTGAGTTCAGGTGAAGACATATGAAATAATCTATTGGAAAAAAAAACAAAAAACGATATATTATAAGACTCATTATTATTTCACTTTTGTACTTCACTTTCAATACTCAAGGTTTTAATTCTTTAAACAATTATGGCATTGTGTTCCTGCACAAAGGTTACTGCTAAGATGTATCATCAGACACAAGCTACAAATGTTTGCATGGATTTTTCTTTTCCGTTTGTCTTGTAAAAGGTATGCTAGTAATATCCTGTTTCACTACGTTTCAGCTCTACATAAGCACCACTATTTTTTCTTCTGATTTAAAGAACATGAGCAGGACCTGGTGCAATACAATAACATTTTTTGCTGTCATCAATATTTTGATAATGAACAGAAAAACAAACAAACAAACAAACAAACAAACAAAACTTACCTTCTGAACTGGCACGAATATCAGGAACTAAAAATGAAAAAAAAAACAAAAAACAGGAGAATATGTAATTTGAAAGAGCAGGGGGAAAAGCATTACTGAAGTGGCTTGGTAGTATATGTCAGAGAGAAAAAAAAACGAGAAGGATAAAGCATTTTTTTGTGGCAGATTATACTTTAGGAGAATTAACCACTTATGTTGCTGCCTTAACAGATCTTTCATGGAAGATATAATAAGTTAATCATTACACATGTACACCATTGTGGCGCTAAAAGTGCAAAACCGAGAACTATGCTAAATGATCCTCAAACAGACTGCAACATGCACAATCATGTCTACAAAAACATTAAATATAGTGTCACTTGAGAAGGCTTACGCATTAATATCATCACAGAGATAACATATCAGATGCAAACTCCCTTTTGACAATCTTTGATCCAAGTGATCTGTGTACCAACAAGTCCATTATCACCATCTGCTCTGCTTGTCCGAATGTGTCTGTTACATCATGGCCCCTGCCAGCCTACTTCAACTTGACAAAGCTGCTGAAGAAGAACTCATTCCCAACAAAATCCATGACTGTAGTGATTAGAGAAAGTCTGATTTTATGTGGGTAGTAAGGAGCAAATGCTGAGAAAATCTCTTCTTAATGCACTGTAGTCAAACTGCCAAGTGTGACAAGTGATTCAACTTATACAAATTAGAGACAAATTAAACATTTGTGTTCTAAAAGCATTTTAAATACATCTCGGGCTAAGAGACGTGTAAAAGTATGACTATTTTCATGTTGGCCACTTTTCAGCCACACACTGTGGTTACACAATCTCTTTGGATTTCTGAACTCATTCATTTAACTTAAATGACTTCCAGTTTGACTAGGCTGCAATGTAAATATCTTTGGAAAAGAAGAAAAATATATATTTGAATGAGGACTAAAATTTTCCAGCATTACATCATGGCTGCAAGATGTTAGCTTAGGGAAGTAAAAATGAGATATCCTTTATATATAACATGATATATCGAACCATCAAGGAAAAGCCTTAGATAAACACTGCTGTGTAAATTATGTAGCACTGTCTCATTCACTCCCTACCTTCCTCCGTCTTTCTGCACGCTCCTCATAAACATCCTGATTATATAAAAAACATATCAGAAGAAAATCTCCATAATGATGTCTTAGCTGTCTTTGTGTGTTTATTTGGAAACAGCACAGTTAGGATCCATGTGGTCACTCAGGATGTATTTAAAAACCTGGTCTGAATAAGGCATTTAGAGCAGGAAACTTGACATTCACTCTCTCTGTACTGATGTTGATGACAAGGCTGAACAAACCTCTGTAAGAACAGATCTTATTATATTGAGTTTATTTGGACTTGTAGCATGATAATGGTGGATTAAATCAGTAAAGTCCCTCAGAAGAACCAGATATTAAATTTACAGCCCGCCACTGTAAGTGACTATGGCATTGGGATAATAATGTGACTTTTATTAACTTTTTATTCCATTATTTGTTCCACTGTAACACGATTGCAACACAACGTTGTTGTATAACAATACAACAATGCAAAAATGTTTTTTAGTGAAGGAAAGTCTGTCTTTCACAGCAACATGCAGGTTAAGAAAATTTAAATCAATCTGATCTTATTATGAGCCCTGTCAATGAAGTGGAGTGCTTTACGTTTGAGTCTTTATGTGAAGCCGAGAAGGTTTTGCGACTGTAACTTGATTGTGCAACCTGACAGGTAAAATTGCAATTTTTGTTAGAACGGGTTGCCAAACACATAGCACATAATGAAAATGTCAGAAGAAGACTCACAATGATGACATTTATTTTTATGAATTATAGAGAGCAGAGTTCTGCTGGTTTTCAATGTGGTTAATTAATGTCTCTGGACAAACATTGCACTGATATCTTGGCGAGAGATCACAATAATCTATCTTTGAAGTTCTCTATTTTGCACTCTATGAAAATAGCTTAATTATGGGAGCATGCTTGTCTGTAAGAACCAAGTGGATATCATTCACAGTATCTGCTTGTGTAGATAAGCCTCTGTGATAAAAAAATAATAAAATGCATCACTGAGCCTTATAACATGGAAACCAATATAAATGATTGCAGTAATAAGATAAGATTTTACGTAGATAAAAAACTAAACTAGATAATATATCTTTATCATTATTTTATTTTTTTATTGGTTTCAATAATTATTTTAGCTACAACTGAGTATTGTAATGGAATTATGTTTAGTTAGCAGTTTGATAAACCTGATAAGAACAGTGATTTAAGGATCATTTGGGCAAACTAAAGTATTTTTATTGTGATCCATATCTTTACTTGACCAGGTGGGATATCTGCTATACATTTCTAAGTAGAACGCAATGTTTGAAATTAAATAAATACATAGGAACTGCAAGTGAAGCAAATTTTATGTAAATAATAATTAAAATAAGGAGACTATCAAACACATTTTAATATCACTGTTTCCTTGTTGAATTATAGATAATGTAAATTGGAGAGCATCCCTGGAAACTCCACACATTTGTACAGATCAAGACAGGAACTTCAGCAGAAAGGATGTGCATATAACATCAATTTACTGATCCTGTGAATCAGTATGATGTTTCTACAAAAGGATATCATTTGACATGAACGATGGTTTACTTAACTCTACCTTAGGGAAAATCCCATGGGTGTTCTAATTCATGGATATGGGTGTGGCTCAGCCAACATAACAGATACGGATGAGCAGGGAAAACTATGATTGGCGCTTTAACACGCTGTTGATAAAGCTTTTTTATCGCTAACAGTTTCAACTTTTATATGACTGATACATGTAATAAAGTGTTTTCTTGACAATTGATACATGAATTAGACCGCCACAATTTTGTGCCTTTCATAAATCAACACTTCAGTTTGAAAAAGAACAAAGAATAATACCACAGTGAAATGTAGAAAGTAAAGAGTGGTCCCTCAGCTGTAAAGTCCGTGTAAATCATTCGGGAGGTGTCTTCAAAAACCAAATTGCAACACTCAAATGTAGGAGGTAAAAGTGTGTGCGTCAAATTCCCACCTTAAATGAAATCCCTGGGAACTATATATTTAAGCAAAACAGCACATCTGTTCCTCATAATTTTTCAGAAATTAGTGAGATGCAATAACTCTATTCACAACAATTTAACAAAAGACATGAGATCTTTCAAAACAACCAAAAGAGAACAAAACAAAGATCTGACATATCTCTAAATATTTCGTGATAAACTTAAAAGGGCTTTGTTGTTACACACAAAGGGAATCAAACGTTGGAACTCTATCCATCCATCCAGTTTCTAACACTCTTGTCTCTAGTGGGGTCCTAGTGCCTATCTCCAACTAACAATAGAGGGGGGTACACCCTGGACAGGTGGCCAGTCTGTCGCAGGGCAACTTTGGAATTCAAATTAATTTAAGTTTAGGACTTACTGCTTCTAGACTCCCAACATAAAATTGTTGTGATCTGTGTTTTTCTGTTGTATTTAGTTGAGTTTTCTGTGTCCTGAGTCTCCTCGTTGTCCTGTCTTCCCCTTGATTGTTCCCAGGTGTGTCTTGTTCCCTTCAGTGTATTTAATCCCTCCTGTGTCCTTTGTTCCTTGTCGGGTCCTTGTTGTTGTTTGACGTTGTTACTTGTCGTTTGAGCCGCCTATTTGACCAGTGCTACCGGTGTGAGCCCTGGCTTCCGCTCAGCCGCGGACTTGTTTCTGTTTGACTGTGTTTTCTGGACATTGTCTTCCATTAAATTACCACTAATCACTTTACCTGGGCCTCCAGCGTCTGCCTCACCACCTCCACTACACCACTCCATGACAGTTACTCTTCCTCTTTAAACACACCAAACAATAAAAAAATGTTCTGTTCTTTACAGAATACCCAATTATTTCTCCCTGATCTCTGCAGCACTGGTAAGGCTTTAAAAGGCCAACCTCCACAAATATATCCACTTTGAGTTACTGATATCAAAAGGACTGTTAAAATAAAATAGAAACCAAATCAGAATGAATAGAGCTGAACAAAATTTACCTGGGTTGTAAATCCTGCGGCCTTCTGCCTTTGAAACTGTAGGAAAAGACAAAAGAAATTAATAGATCAGGTAAATATAAACTTAAAAAAAAAAAATCAGCAAAAAACTACTAAATACATTTTTCTGTATGAGATCATTTATGAATGACATAAAAAACAACATGTAGATAGTACTTTATAGATTAATTATAATCTATATAATTAATTATAAATGTAAATATCAAAGTATGAATGTATAGCTACACAAATATTGAGGTATAAACGGAACAGATTACTGCAAAGAAATGAAACCTAACATATTAAAAGCATACATAATAGTTGGAACAAAAAATATGATTGAAGAAAATATTCATAATGATTTATTTTTCTATTTTCAAAAATTATTCGGGAGAATTTTATAGTGGCAAAGACAACAAACATATTTTATTTATGAATCACATTTCTTGTTGGTTGTTGTGCAACTTTCCCTTGGGGATAAAAAAAGTACTTTTCAGTTTAATTTAAATTAAGCTTAAATTCAGTTTGTAATACAAGCAAATGTATCTTAAAGAGATGGACATACCTTTGCTTGTATCTACAAGAAGCATACAGACATTAATTCAATTTTAAAAAAAGATCCTCAATAGCAGAATACACTGGAACTTAACTGACTTGTTTAATTTGCTGTGGAATTTCTAATGTGAGTCTAACAATTACCAGGGAACTCCTTTGTACAAATGTTCCCTCCCTACCAGAATAACAGTTTTACCACAAGATCTGCCAATGTTTTGTCATACACGGACCAAACAGCAGCAAACAGTCTGCATCAACAAGATGCTGACTGACACTGGAAAGGTGAGCGTCTTACAAGACATGGAAAAAGTAAGCAATGGAAACTGCAACATGTTGCCAGAAGAAAACTGCTGTGGGAAACAACAGACCTCTTTTCCACTGACCTCAGTTGTGGCTAAATTGGTGATATATGTGTGAAACAAAGTGATATTTGAAAATAAATATGTAAATAGCAACATGAAATGGCTCAAATAGGCATTATGCAGACATTATTCAATAGAGATTAAAGTTGCCTGCTGTCCTAAACAAATAACATTGGTTTTATGAATGTTTTAATATTGTTTTTTTTTTTGTTTTCCTTTTTTATCCACTTCCATGAAATGCTCAAATATTTTTTTTGAGGTATTATGCTGATTTTTCCAAAGAGAATAACATGTGAATATTGGCACAGACTTGGGTATATGCTTTGCACAATTTAAGTGTGCAACTTCTGAAGGCGGACTAAGAAGGGTTGTGTTGTTTATATTTTGTGTGATTATATGGCACTGAATAGGTTCTTTTCCTTTCAACCGTCATAAAATGAGAGACGGCAGCTGTACAAACAAGTCTGGACAGTTTCACAGCAAACACAAACGAAGATCTCAGAATCTTCGTTCTGAGATCTTTCTGTACCTTGTGCTTTCTTGCTAGATAAAAGTCAGACAAGAGTCAATATACCGAGGTTGATTACCAGATTGATGGTCCAAACATTAAGATTTTTACTCCATTAGCATTCTATTGTACACACTCCAGGAGCCCCATTTCCACTATAAATGTGGTTGTTTTCTAAAGACTTCATGGTTTGCTATACAAAAGTTGTCGTATATGGATTTTGAATTAAATTACTAATGTCTCCGTGTCTTTTAAAAGGGTCTGTTCTCTTCTAAATGAATAAAAAGAAAGCAATAAGCTGGTCCTGCTGGTTAGTTCATTTGCTTGTTGTTAGTTGTTGTCAAACTCTTTGCATAAGTTTGTCATTCCTTTTATATGTCTAACTACATCCAAATACAAATATGCTTAAATGAGGGTGAAGTTATAAATTACAAGGTTTAATCATCCCACGAAGAACTATTTAATCAAATATATGAGCGTGAGAAGACTGTTGCATAACTGCAAACCTACCAAGGCATGTTATCTGCCTAATCTGTCAACCAGTCGAGATGGCAACTCTTGTTGATAGGACGGTGCATCCCTTTGATAGAAGAGAGGCTTGAAGAAATCCATTGTTAATAGAAATCTATTAAGCATCTTGTTTGTAGTTTCCCATAAACTACAAACAAGATGTAGTTTATGGGAAACTAAACCATAAACTCATTAAAACACCATTATTAAAACACCTTAGCTTAACTTTGTATTTTTACAGATGACACCAAAATTTTGCCAACTTTTAAAACCCTGTATAGTGGAAACTAATACTGCAATGGTAAAACATGGTGGTAGGAGCATAATGCATTATAGTTATCTACACAGCAGCCATGAATTCAAATGGGAATCACACCTTTCATATTTCTATGATTTGTGAAAGATGCTGAAAACTTTGCATCTTTTATCTTTCACTTGATAATTAAGCACAGTGTTGTGTCACGTTGTGTCACATACAATCCCATTGACCACACTCCCATTTATGGTTGTAGCATTATAAAAAGTGAAAACCCTCATTGGGCATGAATGCCTTTGCAACGATTATTGCAAGCAGGATTTAAATGTTGTATCTTAAATAATTTTCTGTTTCAAAACATTGTAATTACATAAGTTCTTACTTTTTTCATCTATCTGTGGGGGTGCAGGTGTCTCAGCAACCTCAGGTCCAGGAGTTGTTTGTTCAGACTTTTCCACGTCAGCATCTGAGTTAACTGCCAATAAACAGAGAGGCAGGACATGAAATAGCTTTCCTAATTCTATATTATTACAGTGTACAGAAAATAATTGTCACTGCAGACTCGCAGTATAGATATTGTATCATAAAAATAATATTAGCTTCACAAAATTTCATTACCACCATGGCTCTACTTCAAGAAATTTTATTTTTACAAATATTTTAGAGTGATAATATTCAGAAAGGATTAGTGTAATGATATTAATGTAATGTAACATACACTAGTTGAACAGGTACCCCAGTTCAATTGTTTTTTTATGCGAATAGTGAATCAGTTAATAAAATGGCAGCAACTCAACTCAAAGCATTGAGACGTCTAGTTAAAAAAGGTATGCAGAATAACATTTTCAGATAATCAAACCTCTAAGCAAATTTAGAGGAAGCAGAAGAACATCACACCAGATGCCACTTCTGTCACCTAAGCACATAATCCATTCTGTCTCGTCTTTACAATTTCTGTTGTTGGTGGTGGTAGAGTGGTTGGGGGAATATTTAGTTCCACACTGTATGTCCCTAGCTACAACTTGAGCATCATTAAAACACCTTAGCTTAACTTTGTATTTTTTCAGGTTTTTGGACCATCATACTGATTGAGTTTACACCGCTCTTCAAATGTGACCAGATCTCAGTCCAGTAGAGCATTGTGGGTGCACAGCAGGTAAATCTGCAGGAACTGTGTGATGCTTAACATGGACGGAAATCTTTGAGGAATGTTTTAATTTTATTAGCACACTTAAAAAAGTGGACTATGAGAATGTAGGTAAACATTGAATTGAAAAGATAAATATAAAATAAGCACAAATAAATTATTATTTTCTAAATTACCTTGTGTGGTAGATGGTTCAATTTCATTAGCCACTGCTATTGCTCCTGAGCCATCTTCTGTAGGTGCTGCTGGGGTCGTCACACCTGCAGATGGTTCTGTAGATGTCTCTGACTCTTCTCCCAAATTCTCATTCTCGGGTGTAGCTGTTGGTTCAGGGTCAGCTGCTGGTTCAGGCTCTGCTGTTGGTTCAGAGTCAGCCACTGGTTCAGGCTCTGGCGTTGGTTCAAGGTCAGCTGCTGGTTCAGGCTCTGGCGTTGGTTCAGGGTCAGCCACTGGTTCAGGCTCTGGCGTTGGTTCAGGGTCAGCTGCTGGTTCAGGCTCTGGCGTTGGTTCAGGCTCTGCTGTTGGTTCAGGGTCAGCTGCTGGTTCAGAGTCAGCCACTGGTTCAGGCTCTGGCGTTGGTTCAGGGTCAGCCGCTGGTTCAGGCTCTGCCGTTGGTTCTGGGTCAGCCGCTGGTTCTGGGTCAGCCGCTGGTTCAGGCTCTGCAGTTGGTTCAGGTTCAGCTGCTGGTTCAGGCTCTGCCGTTGGTTCAGGTTCAGCTGCTGGTTCAGGCTCTGCCGTTGGTTCAGGGTCAGCTGTTGTGTCTAATTCACCTTCTGTTTCTGGTGCTTCCTGTATTTAACACAATTTTATAGCACAATTGAAGCTTGAGAGTGCATGTAGTTATAAGGCAGAATAAAGGTGTGGTAAACATTATAGTGAGACACAAAGACTAATGAAAAGTTAATTGGCACATCAATAATTCCACAAAACTTAACAAAAAAAATCTGCTTCTGCTGATGTTATCACCTGTCACTCTCAGCATTCAAATTTTCACGTAGTTATCAGAAGGATAAATTTTTAATCTGTGATTTTAAGGTGGCATCTTGTACACATTAGAAACAAGCAAATCCAACTGAAAGGAAGCATTTTGTTTTCCTCACTGTCTCTGCTGCGCCATCAGCTTCTCCACCAACCGCTGGATCTGCTGCCGTTTCTACCGCCTCTGGAGCAACCGTTACGACTCCCTCTTCTGGATGAAGTCATGTGAAAAAAGAAAGCAACAGAATTAGACTTTTACATTATATAGTGACATGTTTGAGCGGAAGGTCCAAGTCAGCTTAAATGAAAAACGGGAGAAATAAATAGAGATCTGGCCACCCAAGTCTCAAAAAGCTTGAATTGCCTCTTAATTCTTTCAGTGGGTAAATCCCTCAAAAGATTTCCAACATTGATCAATATTTTGTGCACTCTATTGTTATTGAATGAGAAAACCTATGTTCAGTCTAAAGCAGTGCTAACAAAACTTCATGGTTATGACTTTGGAAACTGGCACAATTCCTCATGGTCTGTGAGAATGCATGCAGATCTAGAGCCACACCCTGTCCTGACTGATCCATGATGTTAACACTCAGCTAAGAAGTGGATGACAGGCACTTCGATCACATCTGACCCCAGGCAGCGCTGAATGAAAGTCTCAACCTCAGCACAGCTGTTGCAGCTTTGCACTAATGAGAACCCTTCTTCTTTGTTGTGTGACTGTGTGTGTGCTGGAGTCAGATTTGTGACATTCCCCTGTGAGTAGCTAAAGCAACAAGCACTGTTTAGTTTTTATTTGTTTTTACTCAGCTGATTTCACATGTAACCTGATGCTGAATCACCCCAGCAGTACTTTTCCGCTTCACAATAATTTAAGTGATTACTAATGATATTTATGCTAAAATTCTGCAAATTTTCAACTCAAAGCAGCACCAGTTGCTGCTAACAAGCAAGTCTTAAGAAGTATGAGTGTCTATTTTGAGTCATGGAGATAAGATGTTTAAAATCTGACATGCTTTTGTATTTATGTTAAAGCGCTCTTTTCTTTTTGTAATAATAAAGGAAGCAATTCATTGGTGGTTGCTGTAGTCTATATGCAGTCAGATCACAACCCTAACCCCACCATGTTGAAGTTATCTACATTGCAGTTCTTTCTGAGCAAAACAAAATAGAAATAACAGACTAGCAGAAAAAAAAGTAAACAATTTGTAAGCCCTGAGAGAAAACCTTGACTGGCTAATTGTTAGCCTAGTCTAAAAACACCTAAGTTAAGGTGGGCTAAACTGCTTTCTATCTTTGTCTTTTCATTAAATCTGGACATCATCTGATGACTTCAAGTTCTAAAATACTTAAACTTATTCAAATTTCATAGAGAGAAGATGGATTTACATTTCTGGAAATGTCATGGTACTTTTAAAACCACAAAATAGAAGGATATTTGGACCCCCTAAGAACTAGCTTCAACACAAATACAACAGTTGTGGCATATGTTTGTTTTGCTCCGTCTATTCTTTCCTCTCAGGCATTCCATTGTCAGTTTGGATTTGAAGAAACAGAGTTGGATTAATCAAACTGGATTTGGAGAAACTCACAAAGGATCTGGTTCACCACAAATTTCACCAAATCCGCACTGAAACACTGTTAGAGGTAGGGACAATAAATCAAATTCTGCTGCGTACAACCTTGCACTGGCCTGGTTAGTTCCTTTCACACGCTGAATGTGCCGACCTCAAAGACAGAAATTTCCATTGATGTGGACTGTCAAAAATAATAGGGCTGCATTTTGATGTTTAATTTTTCTAAAATACACAGCTATATTCTTGTCTTATCATCACAATATCATGAATTTCATAACTACATAGCCAGGGAATAACATTATTCTCCAAGCTAAATTATACATGGGAAACACTATGATAGAAGGAAAAGACAACATAAAATAGGAGCTCTATACCCTAAAACCTTTCTTTAGGGTGATATAAAAATCTTCTCTTCCTGTATTTACTACGTCTGTTGCAAAGTTAATTTTCAAAAGATTCCTACTCTTGCCAAGTCAGATTGCATAAGAGTCAGTGAAGCCTTGAGGAGACCAGCATTTACAATATCTGAAGTATTTCCATCACACCGTAAATCATCTGGAGGCGAGATGCACTGATGACACCCTGGTTCTTGTCATTCTAGCATGGATTCGGTGGGAACAACTCAAAATTCGTAGAAATTCAGTTTATTTAAACAAGTACATACAAGCTATAAACAAACTTGCATACATTCATTACTCTTCATACTACATTTCGTTGCTTTGTACATGTGACAGTGCAATGGCAATAAAGTTGAATTCTATTCTATTCTATTCTCATTTATAAAAGAGTTTCTGATGCCTCCTTTTTACTTTGTGAGTTTAGAGCCACACTATCAGCTCTGCATCCAAGCTCAACATTAATCACAGCCCCTAATGAATCACACCGTATGCACATGTGTGTATGGGTGTGGCACTGTGGTTGTTTCAGTTTCCTCATTATTTCTTTGGAAATCGCTGTCTTAATCAAAGATGAATTGCGGCGTGCGCGGCTGAATTTGATGAGCCTTGGTATTTCAAAGGCTAGTGATTAAGCACTGAAAACATAACCGATACATTATCCCAAAAAAATTGCTTATCTTTATCCAATAGTGACAACCCTTGTTTCTAATTTCTCAAACACGACATGTGGAAATGAGTCCCGGCTTTACCTCGCAGGTTAGAGCTTGCATGCACATGAGTGGGAGGTTAGGTGGATTTCATGTAACTGCTCTAACTCTTTAGTAAGTGTAAGCCTGTACATGCACGGGGAGGGAAGCTACTCGTGGATGTAAACTTTGTCTATTGCTCAACTGAACATACTGTTCTCACTTATCAGTTTAACACTACCTCATTCAGCCACCCTTACCATCTTAACATGTGGAAATACAACTCGTGCATGAATATAAATTGGTCTTCTTGTCTGTTCCCCCCAGTAACAGAACAAACAATCCCATTTGCGCTCAAGGGAAGCTCATGTTGACGTCTACTCACACTTTTAATAAAGAGTGTCCTGTTTTCTATTACCCCAGCAGTTAAACTTCCTCTCCCTCCTTTATACTTCTGCTTCTTCTTAGAGTCTCTTACTCCGCTTTCTTCCTTCTCTTTCTTACTCACAAAGTCCTAACTCTCTCTTTTTCATTGCCACAACTTCCCCCTGAGGCTGGTGAGTCATCTTAGTCTCCAACATGACTGCATGCTATTGTATGTAACAGCGAACGGCAAAAAGGTCCCTGAGGGAATAACTCCTAACTGAAACCATGTGATTCGTACATACTGATAGTGTATTTGACCATGTGATCCTCACACATGGTCAAGTACACTGTGAGTTCTTTACAACTGGCTAATGCTTTGTTCCAACAAACGCTAAGATTCTGTCTTTCTTGCACATTTTTTGAAACATTTGACAGAGACAATTACAGCCAGAAAGCTCTCATTTGAGACAATGAGTGGATTTATTAGCCAGTACACCATCTTATTAATTAACATCTCTCACTGTCCTTTTGGCTACAAAAAGCAAATGAGATATTTTATTACATACTATGACTATGTATTCAGTCATAGGGAACTTGTGGGGAGACAACTATGCAATTGTAACAGCAATTTAAAGTATTCAATTAACCTAATGTACATTAAAAATAAAGGAGACGTATCTGGAAAGATCCCATATACACACTCATGCACACTCAACAGCTCCAGCTGGGATTCAAACCCAGGAGTATTGTTGCAAGTCAGCTGTACTGACAACTGCATAACAACGCAGCCTACTATTGAAAGTTTGACAGTGAGTGCCATTCATTCCTTTTTACTTTTCTCTGTCAGGGTTAAAAATGATTGGTAACTATTTCAAAAATGAACAGGTGAGGAATGCAGTTTGTGACCACAATCTGTGACAGGGTGTCACAGATTGACCTAACATGAATAAAAACTGGACAGTAATTTGTCAAGGAAAAGGACTCTAGTAGCATTTGTAATTTGATAAAACAACTTTATTCACCAACCAAAGGGTTTCACCTTGGTCTTCATCAAGGTCATCCTCCTGTCAATGATCTTCCTCAAGGCTAAAGGATTGCTAAAGTCGTCAACTGCTCAGATTTTCTATATGCAGCTTGGAGGTAGGTGAAATTTAGCAGGAAATGTCTGGACATTAGGAATGTTTACATGAAAACCAGTATGGTTTAAAATAGTAAATGATGGCATTGTATCAGTTTGAGTGAATATTTTAAAGATTTTTGTTGCTGCTAAATTTCCATGTTGCTACTTGCATTATTTACAAAATATTAGACCCGTTCAGGAGATTTGGAACCCTTTGGGATTAAAATGGAGCAAAGTTTAAAAAAGTGGAGTTGCAATCAGTGACAACAAACCTAATTTAATCGCTTTTCTCTTTTATGTAGTGTTATATGCAAAGCAGCCATTTAAGAGTTTGAGCTTGGGGTACTCAGTTTGTGTAATAATTATTCTACTAACTAAAAAATAATGATTATTTTCAAGGTAAATATGAAGAAATTTACTGAGAATTAGTGAATGACAGTAAACCGGGAACAGTTACATGTGCTGTGTTCTTATCGGTGAGGTCAGAACTTTGTTTGAAGGAATAACATCAAAGCTAACTGACCAATTTTACTGGTCACTGAATTAAGTTTTATAATTCTGTGTGATACAAAGATACAAATCATTAGGATTCCAAATAAGCTGTCATAATTGTTTATATTGGTGAAAAATTTCAGGCTTTTAATTACAACTTATAATTACAGTTTTGTAATAACCTATTGCCTTTTTTACCTTTCTTTTTTTTTATTTGAAGCTAACGTAATGAACTTAGCAGTCCAGATTGATGGCGGACTCTGGCAGAACTGGTATTTACTGAGGTGGTGCTAGTTATATAACGCTAACCCATCATCTAGCACCATTAGCTAGATGATGGTGCTAGCTAGATGATGGTGCTAGCTAGATGATGGTGCAAGCTAGGCTGCGTGCCAACAGAACTATTGGAGCAATTAAAGGAATTTTATCTTTTGACTCTTCTGGTTTCCGCAATGCTTGCGTGAGATCACCTGAATGGAGGTGAATTATTTTGCACATTGTGTTCCAACTGCACAACATTTTGTGCACATGTGTCCGATGACATGAGAGCTTCCTCAAACCATTGTTCTCTCAGGTAAACCTTTTATTGTGTGTTTTGTGAACAGTGCTCTGTTTACTCCAATCATAGCACCTTAATGCACCCATAAGGGAGAGAATGCGTGTGTGCATGTGTGTGCGCACTTAAACCACAAAGGGATGATTTATGCATTGGCAGTTGAAGTTGTAAACACAGACAAGTTGGCGCACTCACAACACACACATATAAACACACACCTGGCACACCTCACACCCTTTTCATTTGCGTTTCAGACACAAATGTTTGATGGTTGGTTTATTCACACACAAAATGCATAGAGCTCTCCCATATGCTCACATGTTCTGTACATAAAAGTTGCAGTGCACCCCACCCTCTCTTAGTTACACACACAGACGTAGAAACACTGAGGGCCTGGGGGGAACGGACGGCACTGAAACTAGTTGTGTGAGTGTTGGGTGTTGTCTACAGCTGGAGCTGGATCTGGTTACCGAACACTCCCTATTCCTTCCTTCTATAGTTTAACACACACTGTAAATGATGTCCACATGCGCAACTGACCCCACACTTCATCTTGTAAACTGATAAACTGATTTCTCTTGCACACGTGCATGTCAGTGAAACACGTCTGGGGAGACTTTCAGGGTCCCAGTGCATCAAAGTCCAGTGAGTTCACAGTGAGCTTACACTATCTCAAAGCGGTTTACAGAGAGAGAAGTAAAAAAATGTGTGTGTGTGCGTGGGAGAGAGTACATGTAAAGGTGCTTTCTCCCTGGCGGTTTGGCTAGTATCAAAAAAAAATTAACCAGTAGAGTGAGATTACTATCTCACCTCCAAACACCAAACGTTCAACTGAACTTGTTTGCATAACGATAGCGTGGTCCTTACTGCTCCTTCATTGTGTCTCTCTCTTTTTTCCCTCTCAATCAGCTCAAGCATTTATCCTTCATCTTCTTCCAACACCTCCCCTTGCTTTTCCCTCAGTTTATATGTTTTTCCTCAACCATTCCCCCTCTCTCCATGTGAGTTTTATTGCGCATTTGAGCAATCTGAAATCATTGCATGGACTGCAGGCAAAAAAGGGGGAGCTTACAAACCAGCTGAAGGGGAAGGAAGAGGGAGACAGACATAAACGAAATAAAAGACACCTGGAACAAAAGCAACAGCAACAATAACAAAAAAAAACAGGACATGAGGATGAAGTAGTCAGCTAAGCACAGAGAAATGAGCAATAAGAAACAGGAAAATGGGGAGATGGTTACTTGGGTCCACCACACCCCTCAGGTTTAAAATCTCTAAAAGAAAGATCTGGACACATTTTAGAAAGTGTGACATTTTTCCTCACTGTTGATGGCCCAGCTAAACAGGCAAAAGATGAAAATCTGTTTGGTCATTCAATTAGACATTAATTAAACAAAGCAGAATGTAGGGAGTCAATATAGATGACATGAGATTAATGAAGCATGCATACAGACAGAAGATAGACAGACAGACAGACAGATATATAGATAGATAGATAGATAGATAGATAGATAGATAGATAGATAGATAGATAGATAGATAGATAGATAGATAGATAGATAGATAGATAGATAGATAGATAGATAGATAGATAGATAGATAGATATATAGATAGATAGATAGATAGATAGATAGATAGATAGATAGATAGATAGATAGATAGATAGATAGATAGATAGATAGATAGATAGATAGATAGAAAGAAGGAGCAACATCTGCACAAAATCAGAGCCCCAGTACATTAACTAAGAACCTGAATTATTACCTTGCGCTTTGGCGTGTGAGGCCAGCAGGCTCCCTAATAGCAGAATCCACAGGTATGACATCATGGGAACGCGCTGTTCTGCCTTTACGGATAAATGGGGCTCACTTTCCCTGCCTGTGTCCTTTACCAAGGTCAATTAGCCGGCTCGAAGGTTTTCAGGTGGATTTGGAGGGCGTGTCCGTCCTGTCGGCGTGCCTGCTGTGCGTCCCTGCGTTTTCGTCCTCCCCTCCAGATGAAGGTGCTCCAGATGCTCTGGCTCAGTGCGCCCCGCCGCGGATCTGCGCCGTCTTTTGTCTGGATTGGAGGAGAGAGGGTTAGGTCTTTATTGAGGTGGGCGGGTCTCCCAAATACCGGCGGACAAGGCTGTTGCTGTGGTAACACGAATTGATCCGTGATTTAATTTGTTTCGGCACCATACATGCCAATAGTGTGACTGATCAACAAGTATTTGTTTTTATTCCGGTTTCTCCCTCTGAAATTTGTTTTGTGACTCACCTTCTCGTGATTATAACCATGGGAACTGAGGACATACATAATTATTCACCGTACAACCTTTACTTACTTGTTCACGTCGTAGTCACGCATTTCCTCCCCTGGAAACTTAAAGAGACTCATAACTAGAGGCAGGTTATACTTAACATGCAACATGCTTAAACACGCTTAAATAGCCTATATCTTATATATTGTGCAAATCATAAGGTATAGCCTCCCCAGACTCCTGTTAGTGCCGTAAAGGAGGATGGACACGGGCTGGACAGCACCAAGTGGCACATCAGTCTCAGCAAATCCAAACATCAGACCAATCAAGATTGTATAAAAATAATAAGTCTCTCTTTAACATAAACTCGGGGTGTTTCTGTACCTTAAATGTTTGGTTAACAGATGTTTGATCCTCTCTCAGTAAAATTACTTGCAGTGGAGTAGCCAGACAATTTACTCAAATAAGAGTCGTGTTACTTATTTACGTAAGTAAAAGTAAATAGGCTACAAAAAAAAAAAAAAAGGAAAGAAAGAAAGAAGTCGAAAACATTAAATTTGGATTGAGATACTTTTGTGATCTTCACGAATCAACCTACAGACACATTTAAAAGTATGACTTTTACTACATGAGTTTAAAATACAGCCATTGAATGTTGATCTGTGTTCAGTTGGTTTGGTTGCTTTAACAAAGAATAGCCTATATCACAAAATAGTTTTCCAAGTTCGCTGCTCATACATTTGCACTTCTATTGTAATATAGGCTAATTGAAAAGTGACAAATGCAAGTGTTTGTTACTGTTAAATCTGTCCAAATATCTTAAGGATCTTGGAATATCACATACAATCGAATTAAAAAAAAATTGTAATACATAAGAAGTCCTGAAGAATCTTGGAGAAGGCTGCTGACAAGGCAAAAAACTTCACTGCTTGTAGCATGCTGTTTTCAGAATTTTCTATCTAAACATGTTAACTGGGCATAAATCATCTTCCCCACCCAGAGTGGGAAAAAATGTGGTGCAAAAAGGTTTACAAGCGATGTTCACTCAAGAGCTTGGCAGACATTCACAAGGCGTGGATTCAGCTTCAAGAGCCTCCAAACATAGATAGGCTATGTCAGGACACAGACTGCAACCTGTAGGATCTTACATTGGCTGTGGAAAAAATGAGAGGATTGACTCTCATGGACTTAAGTTCTTTTTTAAGAATCAAACTCTTTCAGTTTCTGGGAGGCAATTGGATTTTTAAAACCAATTGCTGGAGTGTAAAGCTTCCGCAGACAGTAATGATTTGGGAAGCAGTCTCATTTTCTGTTGATCCACTGTGTTTAAAAGTCAGTGTAATGTGTAATTGGAGCCATTTATGCTTCCTTCCAATGACGAGCTTAATGGAGATTTTATTTTCCATCACGACTGTGATTACTTTTAATCCTACAAAGCTCTCAATGTTTTCCACTCGTCAGGTTATTCCTTAAGATTCTTTAAAACAATAGGTGTAATTGTACGGCATTTTTTAAGACTTTGGTAATGATATACAGAAAATAAATTGTATTACATTCAAATCTAAATAGCCTACTAAAATTGCATTGTTCTTCATTATTATTTTGACTCTTTGGGTCTTTCTTCCAACCCAAACAGTGTGTATATTCTTAGGAAAAAGAAGAAAAAGAAAAAAAAAACATGCATCCAGGAATATTCCCAAAAAATATATATATATATATAAAAATGCAAGACTTCTGGTGTATTCCAACATAATGCCTCTTATTTTCACAGGCAGAACATCAGACATTTCACTCCACCTTTTTTGAGACGCTTTCTGGCCTAATTTTGAAACGGAAGGTGGCGCCATTTAGCTGTTTTCTATTGGTTCCAACCTACGTCAAAGCTTCTCTCCATCGCATTACAGAACCAATTGCAGACATTTAGCACATTTCACAGGATTTTAACTCATCATAAAACACAATTGTGCAAAACGTAAAATGAAAACTATGGCTTGTAACAATTAAGGACAAAAACTTGTTTTGGTAAACAAGATTTTTATTTTTCGAATAGAGAAACTTTTGGTCAGTTTAAATGGAAAATAACTAGTACACAAAGAAAACTCTGTATCAGTACACAATCAGATATTCTGAATGTAAACAGGAACACACCCAGGTGATTTTCCTATTACCAGCAGGTGTGGAGGCAAATCATCATCAGGGGATGCCCGTTTGTGGTTAGCCAAATGACATTCAAAAGACAAACCTTCTATGTTGTCCAGTTAAAGAAAATACTTTAAACACAATAGATCAAATAATAGATATGTAAAACTAACAGATTCATGTTACAAATGCTGAATATTGGGGGAAAAAAATGAAACAGAATGAATCAAAATGGTGCTTTTAATTAGTTTTAGTACAATAATTACATTTACTATAAAACAAACAATGCCTTAGCTTCAGAACATATCAGTAAACAGTACATCCTGAAAAAAAAAAAAAAAAAGATTTGCAGCAATTCTCAGCACAACATTCAGATGTCGGATCCATTTGGCACCAAATTTCACCTTTCAATCGTTGTGAAGAAAATGTTACTTATGTATTTAATTAGTTAATAAAATATCAAACAATGAAGATGAAATTAATGAGTTACCTTTTTTGGTCACATCAGACGAAAAAGTTGGTGAGGCATACTGAGGCATATAAAAGGTTGATGGGTTTTTGTTGGTCATTTCTTTTAAAACACCACTTGATTTGTTAAGGCAACAAAGCTGAACAGCATAGAAAACGCAGTGTTTTGTACTCGCATGTGCTGCTTTTTGCACAGGCTAACAAGGTATAGAAGGTAGTACACACTCAGTATTAACTGTTAGGTTGTACCTTTGGAGTATGATGACATACTCTTTGCTCCTTTCTTTCAGAAAACAAAGTCAATCAGTCTTATATTATCCACCAGCCAACTGTACCTTAAAAGCACTTGGTCATCACAATATTGGTCTGCTTTCAATTAACAGTACCAGATATACAAAGTCTAATATGACATGAAAAAAAAAATCTGACTAAAAGGAATTTGGGAATGTAGTGGTTTTCTGAGTCTGTAGTGTGAGGCAGAAAGTGCTTTAAAATATATATGTCTTTGGCGAGTCATTAAACTCCTGGATATTACAGAAAACTATTGTTGAAATTTAAAGTTTAACAGCTTTAAATTGTTTTTGTAGGTTTTATGTAAAGCAAAAAAGTCAGATGAGCAAAAAAAAATAAATAAAATAAAACAACTTGAAGCTGTTTAGCAGTGGTACCCCAAATTCATGCACTTACAGTCGATTTCATTAAATACTGAAGAGTTCTCCACAGAAGGCAAAACTAACTTGAGTTACATATAACAGGAACCTTCTCATGATTAGACTTGAAGAAATCTGCTGTGAAATCCATTTATTTACAAAGAAAAAATAATAACAAAAAGCACACTGATTTTAGAGTTTTGAACAGTTTGTGCCAAACTTTCTTCTTGGTCATGCTGATGATGGGAGAATAAAGTCTTGATTGCCTGCTGACGTACAATTAAGACACAGGCATTCATAAAAGATGATTCAATTCAGTACGTCTTTCAACTCCATGGGCTGTTTTCAAGTAAATAAATGAACGAGACAGGAGGAGTTGGGAGAAATAATATCAGTAACACCGACAGCAACAAGGAGGAAGTGTTTGCCGTCTCAGTGAAATGACATGATGACAGGCTGAAGGTGATTTTTTTTTGGTGCAGTGGTTGATTGGCCATTGAGAAGGCTCACATTTTATTGAAGCACTCTTTGGCGTTGGACCACACTTGTATTCCCTGAAAAAGCAAAAAGGTGGCAGAAAGAATGTTATACAGAAAAAAATAACTGGAATGAGAATGCCAAATAATCTAAACTACTGAGTACATAAAGAAAATTCATTGGGAAAAATATGAGAAGAGTACCTTTTTACACATGCTGATTTGCATGATGGCGTAGCTGATCAACGCTTCACGCAGGTCTTTTTCCTTCTGCTCCTTGAACCGCTCAATGTCGTTCCATGCTTTCTCCACAAACTCTCTAACGATACAAACACAAACTATTATCAGTCTGTCTGTCAGGAAGAAAAACAACCCAGGATAAGTGAGAGAAAGAGGAAACTAACAATGGATGATTTGGTATACTCTTCAGTTATTCATGTGCTACTTCCTCTTTTTTGTATTCATGCAGGTGGCTTTTGTATATGAAACCACTGACTAGACAGACAGCTGTGCAACATCATAGAAATGCATTATTGACTACAGGGCTCAAAGCGACACTCAGCAGGGTTTGTTTGACAGGGACAAGCTTCTAAGCAGACACAGCGTGGCAGGTAACCATGTCAGAAAAGAAAAGACAGGAATTCTGGACTCAGTCCTGCACTATGAAGAGACACAAATAATGACTCATAAGAGCTTAAAAGGTAGCAAAGCACTATGAAGAGACACAAATAATGACTCATGAGAGCTAAAAAGGTAGCAAAGTCTTTGTTTTTGTCTCACGCTGACTGCGTGTTATCAAAAATTTCTCCATTAAACATTAGCCACCTAACAAACTGAAAGATATCCACAATGAAATCTTTTAAAATGCATAAAATGCAAATCTAGATGTGTGCACAACATCTGAATAACTTGCAATACTCAAAGTCATGATGACTATTTTCTCAGCAATATACATGTGAACTCTGGATTCAGAGTTGACATGGACCCTAACAAGTGAGCTGCCTATGTAGAAAAAGAAGTGCATTAATTCAATTCTAAGAGCATGTTTTCATTACAGTCAATAAAATTAATCAGAAGTTCCATCACCCCCCAAACCGACAATGTGCAGAGAGACAGTGTTTTCCAGCTCGCCATGAAAATGAACGGAAGTACCAGTGGTCCGAGTTATGCAATCTCCCAATTAGTACATGCACTACTGTGATTGCTTAATAAGCCCCAAGGTTTTTGGCAGATTCTTGAATTTCTTTACATAGAAATATAATCTGTGACAGGTTCTATTTAATCAGATGATTGTTTTTAATTCTACATACCAGGCAATCAAGACAGGAATGAAAATCAACATGAGAGTGATTGCTTGATGGTATGAATAATTTAAATTAGACTAAAATGGTAAAAACAAATGTAATGCGAAAAGGGATAAATGCTTCTAAAGCCTTGGTATTACTCAGCCGAGTAATACCAATTTAAGCAAATACCAGGCTTAACTTAAAAGGCCATTTCATACTATGAACTGCAGCTTTAGAAAGTTTAAAAAGGAAGGCCTTACTGGGACTCTGCATTCTTCTCCTTCAGAGCATCCTCTCCCTCTTGGATACTCTGTTCCAAGGCTGCCACCTTGCTCTCCCTCTGCTCCTGAGTCTCTTGGCCAAATAATTTACTGGTCATTCCCTTCAAAGAAAAGATTCGCACCGTCTGCATGCAAACACAAGAAAAGAAAGAACTGTGTAAAGTGAAAACAGAGTCAACAGATCGCTCATTGCACAACTATTCCAAACTTTAGTTACAAAAATAAATAAATTAAATACATCATTGGAGAATGTTTATATGAACCACACCACACAAAAGCCTTATTGGTGTATTTTGAATTGGACACATGTTTTTATTTGCTACAAATGACTGAGAAAGAAGTTGTTGTCGTTACCCCAGTCTCCAGCTCTTCTTTCTGCTGCTTCTTGTAGGAGAGGTCCTGTGCTGCCATCTCCAGCTCGTACTGGATCAACTCATGTTTTTTACAGACTGACCTAAAACATAAACGCTTTTTTTAAATTCAAAAAGTAAATCTTTAAATTAATTTTTGTTCCAGTCAGTGGTATTCCTTAAAATACCTAATGTAAACATAAGGATTAGAAGAAAATAGCCGCATTTTTAATGGTCAGCAGAGTTGCAGATGTTCCAAACAGGAACACAATAAAAGGCTCTAGGATGACATGCATTATTGCTTACAATTTGTTGTGGCTTGGCAACTGAGCATCAGCAACACCAGCTGCTCAACTGTCCCATAAGCTGCTACCCACATGTTTTGAATTCATCCTTAAAAACAAAATAAAGGCATACAAATATCTGCTGATATTTGAGAGTTAGGTAAACCAAACAGCCAACTGGAAGATGAAGCTAAACTGTCAAGCCAACTGAAAGGCAGAATGACCACCGGTTCACAGTGTTTGCATTATGTCAAGCCTTACAAGTGGGAAGAAGAGTTTGACTTTCTATTATGTCTTACATAATGAACATAGCCTTGATGCAAGTTCAAAAATAACTGTAGCACTCTTGAGTAATCATTAATTTTTAAGGATCCTTTGAGTTAAAAGAGGCCTTGTAGAAATGTTGAATATCTGTCACATAGATAAACAGAGTTATAGACTGTTTGCATATTTTATTACACATATTTCAAAATATGACATAAGCATTTCAAAAAGGAGCATGTTTTCTTTTTTTTTTTAACCTTTATAAAAATTACAACTCAAACTATGTGTGACAAATGCCAACTAATATTTGTTTGTCTGCTTTTTCTTGTACAGTGATTAATCATTTGCACATTCAAGTAGTTCTATTTGGAAAACATAAACATTTCAGGAAAAAATCCAAACCATTTATTTGAAAGGAATAACAACAAAAAATGTAGTACTGATGTATAAGGCATAATCACTTAAAAAAAAAAAAACAGGTGGGGGACTCTGGTTGAGGCAAAATGAAGGATCACATTTTAACATTTTATGGCTGCTGATTATTGAAGTTTCAATCTTTTACAGTAAGTTACCTGACAGCGTCCATGTAGAAGAGGTATTCCTTCAGTTGATCTGCATAGTGCTCTTCTTCTTCAAGAATATCATCTATTGATGCAGCATACCTAAACACAAACACAACAAGGTATTTAGGTAGAGATAAGCTAAAACAAGATATATTGTATCACTGTTTGCACACAGTGCTAATCTGTAACTTAGATAAAATAATCAAGTTTTTCCAGAAAGGTAAAAAGTTAGAAAGACACAGTCTGCTACTTACGTATCCATGTGGTGGCCAGCACTCTGCAATCCATCTCCCATTTCTTTTTCGATAGCACTCCACTCACTGAAAAACAGATTTGAGAAATGATTTATCCCAACAGTTCTCTTTATTTTGTTGAAGCACTGAGTTTTAAATAATTATTATTTTTTCTCCATATTCTTATATGTTGTTCTGCAGCTACATGCTTGAATTAGTAACTACATTTTAAAGGATTAAAATGGCATTTAAAGCATAACATTTCTGACAAAGGTAATTTTTAATAATAATCTGAAATGTTTACAACATCAAAACCATTTAATGTAATTGTTCAATTAAAAAAAAAGCAATAGAAAATAGCTTCTTACCTGAAAACTCTGCCATAGTTGCCATGAACTTTATAAACCCCATATAGTCTGTCTGCAACACGCTGGAATAACAAACAGAAACATGTTTTTTTTTTCTTTTCTTTTTTTTAATTTACCTTCGGTACCAGTAATTTCAGGATTTAAAGTTACATTCCAATTAATGTCAGAATGTTCACTAAAAGTGTTACATGGTACCTAATTACATGTGAGTATTACTCTGAGTATTGCTCATAAGGCAGAAGGGTAATAGCAGATTATGTACAAAAATTAAGACTGAATGCCAGCGTATGTTCAAAAATACTCAAACATCGTATTACAAACATGGATCTATAAAAACAAAATATCAGCTAAATATGTGCATTTGATTATCTACAGTGTGTCGAAACTTACCGCTCTTATCCTGAGTAACTGAGAGAGGACAGTGCTCAAATCGTCACTGTAGTGTTTCAGAGCCGTGAATCGCCTAAAAACATGACAAGTCTTTCATTTATTTTTCAGTTTATACTAAAATTTGATGCAAATATCTTCCTAAATATCAAGTCAATGTGTGATGAATAATTTTTTAAAACCACTCTCTTTATCTTGCAACAGATTTTGCTACAGTCGTCATGGATTTCTATTAAAATTAAAGTGTAAGCTTCAGCTCCAGAAACTCACTGTGATTTACTGGAGTTAAAATTATTTTAATAAGAAAAAACAATTTCTAGGCTAATAAGTGTCACTTTCATTTCTGTTATTGAATTTCTTTAGACAGATGTGTGACATGGTGCTTTGTGATCTGGTTTAGCCTATTTTATGTTGTCAGATTGTTTTTATTTTAGATAATTAAAAACTGTTTTCCACCTACTTGTCAGGATTCTTGACTCTGAACATGGCACTTAATGACTTTAATCTGGAGTCCGCCTTTTGGAAAAGAAGAAATACTTTTTCTGTTTATATATGACAAGCAGAAAACCTAAAGATTTGATGAGATTTAATATCATAAGACAAAACTGATATTACAACTACTAACACTAAGCAAATACATTCAACCACATTAACTTGATCTAACCTTGTCTTGGAAACCTGTCTCCAGGACTGCTTCCCTCCATCCCTTTTCCTAAGAACATTCAAAGAACACAAGGCAGACAGAGATAGAGTCAAAGGTCAACTGTATCAGTTCAAAACATAAAAGCTGAAAGTAAAAACAAAAGGCGAAAAACTGCGATCTTTTACAGAGTATACTTTTTTTTTCCCCTCCAGGGGGTCTTTTTGCAGGCTGTAGTGTCCCTTACATGAAAGCAGGCTGACTGGAAAGGGGGCAAGAAGAGGGGGAAGACATGCAGCAAATATTGTCGGGTCCGGGAATCGAACCCGAGTCAGCCGCATCGAGGATTCAAGGCCTCCAAATGTGGGTTGCGCTAACCCCTACACCAACACAGCACGGCCCTGGCAGAGTATATTTACTACTGTACCTGTGTATCATTTATTCTTTCAAAGTAATACAACATAAAATTAGCAGAAGAGTTACATGAAAACTGCTAAATGAAAATCTTACACTGAGTCTGACACAGCTCAGTGGCAAATTATCTTCAGCTATAATTCTGTTTTCTACAATTGACCTGAGTTACAAAGCATGTTTGCATCACTTTTCTACCTCAGGTTTTAGATTTGTTATAAATGTTCAAGACGTTAAGCAATAATGGATTAAAAAAGGGTCATTATGAGTTGTACATTTGGTTACAAACCTCTGTGAGAAAAAGGAAGAAAATGTTATCGTTTGACAGGACAGGATGTGATGCAAGACGCAGCAGGAAGTTTTCCAGACCAACCCTCCGCCGCTCTACAAAATCTGGGTCGAGGTTATCTGCTGAAAGCTTGTGCCACACAAACTCTGCCTGCAAGAGACGCGGTTAAATCAAATAGTAAAGGTAAAAACACAGATCCAACAATCTCTATTCTATGAAACTGGTTTAACTAGTAGAACATAGTTCTATCATCACTTCAATCTCACTCACCCTTTTCTCTGGCAGTGGAGGGACGATGATATAAGGATAAGTGACCAGGAGATATGTTCTGAGAAGCTCAAACTCACTGTAACGTCTCCACAAAGTGTCAGGTGCAACTGGTGTACCGCCTTCTGAGACTGAGTCAGTCGGCCTTCAGGCAGGAAAACAAATGGGATTAAACAGCAGAAAAGGAAAAGAAATTTCACCCATTTTGAATTTCCAAAATAAATAAACAAAACAGAACAGAAACAGCAAATAAAATTAACTATGAAGTCTCTGTAAAC